>NC_050097.1:169307422-169912255 GCF_902167145.1 Zea mays | reverse complement strand
GCGGGGCTCGCCGTGGCCACAGCTCAGGAATCCAATCCCCCACTCCTCACCGGCGCCCGCGGTTTTATAAATAGATTCCCTCGTCACTGTCGCGGTCGCGGCTTGATCGGATTCAACTCACCTACCCCACCCCCTCGATTCCTTCCCAGCTCTGGCTACTTCCTACGCCACCACCGCCCGCTCCGGCCTCGGCTCCTCGAGCAAGCTGCCATGGCTGCCGCCGCGCTGAGGGAGCAACTCAACGCTCTCCTCTCCTCCATGTTCGCCTCGGTGAGTCCGGTCGCTCTCTGTTCCCGTGCTGATTGATCGAATTGGGATGAAGGATTTAGCGATTTTTTTGTGTGTCTTTATATGTCGCGGTTGCCGTGTAGGGTCTGGTGGACGAGCAGTTCCAGCAGCTGCAGATGCTGCAGGAAGACGGGGGCACGCCGGGCTTCGTCGCCGAGGTCGTCACCCTCTTCTGCGACGACGCCGACAGGATCATCTCCGAGCTCGCCGCTCTGCTGTACGCGCTCTTCGTCCCCTTCTGCTCTATGCATACAAAGAGGATCTATTGACTTGCCCTTGCCCTGCTCTGTGATTTGCATTTTGCTTGCAGTGACCAGCCCATCGTGGACTTTGATAAGGTGGACGCCTACGTGCATCAGCTCAAAGGGAGCAGCGCCAGGTAACATTTCGCACTGGAATTCTTAATATTCTTGCGGCATCTTGCCACTTCCCATGTTACAAAACTGTGAGGTATTGATGAATGGGTAGTTTCACCAACTGGAACCTGATGACGGTAGGACACCTCTTAAACGTTACTTTGCTTGTCATGGTAAAGCATCTCAGTTTTTCCTGCCTTGGGAATTATGTGCCCTGTGCAACGTTGACCTTTTGGTGTAGATTGGATCTCAGGTTGCTGTATCGTATCTCAAACCTCCTAATATAAAATCCATATTCTGCTGATCAATCCCAGAGCCTCATCTTCAGTGGTTGTGCGCTTACCAGTTGGACTGGTAGTTATCATTATTGTGGCATGCTAAAAAAATACTTATCACGCTTACTCAGAACTTGTACGGCAGACCATTTTTACTTCCCCATCAAGCAAGTCAAGTTGTCAACTTCCTGCAGAGTTGAGCCTTGAAGTTATTAAAACTTATTATTTCGTTGTTATGTGGTGGCTTCCATTGCTAGATATGTGCTTTCCAGAATCCTTGTAACTGAACCAGTTTGCTGGTATCTGTCTGATCTGTTCCAGTGTTGGCGCTCAGAAAGTGAAGTTTACTTGCATGCAGTTCCGTCAGTTATGTCAGGATAAGAACAGAGACGGGTCAGTACTCAGCAACTTGATTTATAGTGTTTATGTCATACCATGATTTTAATCCCCATTCTCTGTGTTGTTTAATTTTTCATACATGTGACTGGGCCTACTAGCCGATCTTGTCTTGCATGGTATTACCTTTAGCTTGTGCCAATTCTTTAGTCACAAAGATTTTTAATAAGAACATCAGTTACTCTTGTTTCAATATCTGAACATGCTGATTCTTGCTTATTCTCATGTAATCTGCTGGTTCCAGATTTCTGATTTTGTTATATACAGTGACTAAATAGTGAGGTGTATCAAGTTTTTATTTATCAATCCCTGCAAGTTTTATTGAATATGGCGATTCCGCATAATTTCAGGTGCATCATGGCATTGGCTGTTGTGAGAAATGAGTTCTATGATCTGCGCAATAAATTCCAGACTATGCTTCAGGTAAATACCATATGTGCTTACATGCCTTTACTTATATGTTTTTACTAGCTGGTAACTACCATAGTGATTAGTGAACATGGATCATATGTTTAATAAGGCAAAATTAATAGCCCTGCCCTAGCTCTCTCTTGAATTTGGTATCGAAGAATTGTTTTATGCTTACATGAACGTGAACGGGACCATATCCTAGTGATTATTTGAAACTTAGGGCATGTTTGTCTGAGCTTTTATCTGGTTTCTGTCTCCTAAAAGCTACAAACAAACAACCTGTTGAGCCGGCTTTTGAAAAGCTACAAAGTTAGCTTTTGATGAAATAAAGTAAAAGCTGAAAGGCATGCCGAGAGCACCTTTTTTTGGCTTCCGATGAAGTAAACTAATAGCCGAAACACTGATAGCAGTTTTTTTTGTCTTTTGATATGCTGAGAAGCTAAATTATTATGAAATACAATAGCAAAAAGATAGCAGGCAGAAGAAAAAAAGCTAGAAAGTCAGTTTTTGAGAGAAAAGACTAAGAGCTACAACTTCAACAAACATGTTCTTAGTAGCACCTCATGTCCAGGGTTTGACAGCCTGCAAGCCGTGTTCTTGAGTTATAGGTATATTCACCTGTGAGTTTGCTTGCCAGATGCATGTGTCCTAAGTGCCCATTGGCACGTCCAGGGTAGCTGGCGCCTTCAGTGTGTTTCTTGGCCTGTGCACGACAAGTTTCTTAATGCAATGCCGCGGGAGCGGTCTTTCCCCATAGATCGGGTTCTCTCTTTATGCTTTTACATGGCTACATGGGATAGCATTGAGTGGCCAAGTCTTATATTTTTCAGCTTAAATTGAATTTCTGTTAGTTATCTTGATGAGATAATTGACGCTCTAGTTTTGCATTCTTGACCAATTATGATATTTTTCATGCAGCTTGAGCAGCAAATCCAGGCTCAACAATAAATCGAAGCAGAAAGCGTAGCTGCATGTGGCCTCACATGATAAGTGTATCTTTAAAGATGTAGACCATGTTCTCTGTGTTCCTACAATTGTGACAAAATCATCGTCGTTGAGGTCGGCTCACATGCATGTAACTGTTAGCTATAACAATTATTGTCTAACGTTGTCCTTGTTACTCCACCCGTTTGTGTTGGATTGCCATCGACCATCATATGAAAACTTTTTTTTTCCAATCCCCTCCAATCCATGTGGGATGAGAATAACCGGTTTCCTGGTAAACCTGCAAGTGAATTTCTGCGCTGTGGAAACATACGACGTCCGAATCGTATTGTGCTGTCTGGGTTTTGAGTTGTGAATGTTGCTTGTGCTGTTGACTGTTGTGCACTTGTGCCTGCGCGATGGATTTGATATTGCCCGTTGCTTGGTACACCTACGCGATGGATTTGAAATCTTGGGATTGCTGTTGCATCACACAAAGTCAATTTATTTTCATTTAAGGTGCACCTCGCCCCACACCGGTTTGTGCAGTATATATCTTGGGATTACCATGTGGGATCCTCTCTCTCGAGATATATACTTGGCCTGACTCTACGCAACCCCTACTCTTGTAACTTGTTCTCAGTAGTGTTTTCCAAATGTATTCAACCCCGTCCTGTCGTGCACCTCGCCCACATCGGTTTGTGCAGTGTTTTGCAAATGTATTCAACCCCGTTCCGTTGTGCACCTCGCCCCACATCGTACGTCTTCATTCTTTGTTGTGCACCTCGCCCCACAGCGTGCGTCTTCGGACTTGTTTGGTTCAACTTTTTTCTAACCAGCTTTTCTGAGAATCTGGCTGTGTAGAAAATCTGTGTATCATTAGGATTACGTACGGATGAAGATAAATGTGTCCATAGAACTCATGATCTAGAAAGTGATGGATTCCTACTATTGCAACGACTCAATCGATTATGTGTTTATGTTAATTTTGAATGATTTTTATTCAAACGAATTTTATAGAAGCTGACTGAAAAGCTGAGCGTTTGGCAGTCCGCAGCAGCTTTTGGTGGCCAGAAGCTCCAAAAAGCTGAAACAAACAGGGGCTTCATTCTTTGTCGTCCGTGTGAAATGAAAATGATATAATTATTTAGGGTCTGTTTGATTTACTACCTAAGGCGCTACAATCTGTCTAAGCTTAGTCGCTAGAATTTTTTTTGATGATAAGTTACTGTAGGGAGGAACTACAATATTTTTATTACTTCTTGGCAAAGTATGAACAGTTTACAGGGTGGGAACAGAGCCCCTACGATACAGAGTACTGAATCCAATTTCTAATTTTATCACATATCTCTGGCTTAACTCGGTGGCACACAAGACTCATTTCTCTTTTGAACATTGCTCGGCACGCATCCACAGTGGGCGGGATCTCGTTAAATATCCAATTGTTCCTGCTTTTCCAAATGCACCAGGACATGATGATGATAATTTCCATTCTCCATGGTACTTTCCATCTCATTCTGATACTCAGTAAAGTATTGATTAGGTTCACTGTTCTTGGCGGTGTGATGCCTATTACAAGCCAACATCTTCTAGCAGAGTTGCATCTGAAAAATAAATGGAGTACCGTCTCTTCGAGTTGGAGGATACAGTTGTCGCAAGTATAAGAATCCAGTGGCATAGATCGATGCCTGAGGAGTGAACGAGTATTTAATTTGTCTTTAAGCAGTAACAAAAAAACCTTGTGTTTAGGCTGATGTTGACACCTTTTTGGGGCGCTAATTACTCAACACGAACCAGCGGCGGTGCTCTCTGCGCGGGGGCGGACGGTCTGCGGCCAGGGGCCGGACGGTCCGCGGCCTGGCACGAGGCTAGGTTTCCTGCCTGACGGCCGGACGGTCCGCGCGTGCTCAGGGGCGGCGGAAGATCGCCGGCGGCGCCTGAATCTCGCTCTCGGGAGGGACCCTGTCGGGGAGGAGAGATCCTAGGTGATGTCTAGGCTCGGCAGCCCGACCTAGACTCCTCTAATCGACGTAGAGTCGAAGAGAAGCGAAGAATTTGGGGATTGGAAGACTAACCTAGAACTAGACTAGAACTACTCCTAAGAAGAAATGTAAATTGTATTGATTGAAGGTTCGATTGCTCATTACAAATCGGCTGTATACCTCTGCTTTTATAGAGGAGGGGGGCTGGACCCGTTACCAACAAAATTCCGAGCTTATCCCGAGATTCTCGCCAACAAACATAGCAAGAAACTCGGAACCCTAATCTGTTCTGCGCTTGCGCGGACCGTCCAGCCCATAGGCGCGGACCGTCCGCCCTCTCAATTTGGTGCCCAACATATGTCCCCTGCCTTTTGGTGGAGCTGAGCAAACCAAAAGCATCTTAACACGATGTGATTACATCAATTTTCTTAAGCATCTTACCACATACTAGGATGGTACTGATTGAGGAAACGTCCATTCAAAAGCCTTGGGCAAATCCTTGCCTTGTAATGTTTGTAGTAAATAGGTGTTACCAGACATTACCTGTTTTACTTTATAAGGACCCTCCCAGCTTGGAGACCATTTCCCAAACTTTTGGTCTTTATTCCTTAGAGGCAGGATGGTCTTCCACACCAGGTCCCCTACTTGAAATGACTTTGCTTTGACCTTCTTGTTGTAGGCCCTGGCTATTATGATCTTGTCCTTTTCTATTGCTCCCAAAGCTATCACCCTCTTGTCGGTCACCTCATCAATATTATCCATCATTGAATTATAATAATCAATGACGGTTAGATCATTTTGTCTGGTGAACCTGACAGCATTCAAACTTATTTCCACAGGCAACACTGCTTCCTGCCCATAGACAAGCTCAAAAGGAGATACTTTAGTAGCACTATGTTTAGATATTCTGTGAGCCCATAAAGCTTCGGACAAAATCTTATGTCAATGCTTAGGATTATCAGATATCTTCTTTTTTATCAAGTTAATCAATGTCCTATTACTAGACTCGGCATGTCCATTGGCATGAGCATAATATGGAGATGAATTAAGCAACTTAATTCTATATAATTCAGCAAATTCATGTACCTCTTTTGCCATAAAAGAAGTTCCTTGATCTGTAGTCAAGGTCTGGGGAATGCCGAATCTATGAATAATATGCTCAGTTATGAACTCAATTACCTCCTTGTGTGTCATGTTCTTCAGAGCAACGGCTTCAGTCCATTTGGTAAAGTAGTCAGTGGCAACTAACACGAACCGATGCCCCTCTGATGATGAAGGGTGAATTTCTCCTATAAAGTCTAATCCCCATCCTCTGAAAGGCCAAGGCTTGATGATAGGATGTAATTCGGCTGCAGGGACCAACTGTAGATCGCCGAATTTTTGACACACTTGGCATCCTTTGTAGTACTTGAAACAATCAGCTATCATGTTAGGCCAATAAAAACCAGACCTTCGCAACAACCCCTTCATCTTTGGAGCCGATTGATGGGTACCACAAATTCCTTCATGTACTTCGGCCATGGCTAATATAGCATCATCTAGGCCTAAACACTTAAGCAGGACATCGTTGACTGTTCGGTGGTAGAGTTCATCACTCACCAAAACATACCTGAAAGCTGTACGCCGAATGTTCTTATCTGTCCTGACATTATAACCTGATGCATCTTGTGCCAAATTGTTAGCTCTATGATTCTCAACTCTAGAGATATGTCGAATACTGAATTCGTCAAAAGAATGAATTATGCCCCAACATTTTTCAAGGTAACTATTTAGAGTACCATCAAAACATTGATATTCTTCTAACACCTGTTGGACGACCAGCTGAGAATCACCAAATGCCTTCACATGTTTTACTCCCATACAATTTAAAAGTTCCAAGCCGAACAAAAGGGCTTCATATTCGGCTTGATTGTTAGTGCAATAAGTTTTCAATCGGCTAGAGAAGTCGAAGGAGACATTACTTGGTGAAACAAGCACAATGCCAATCCCTTGCCCTTCATTGCAAACTGATCCATCAAAATATAAAGTCCAAGGAGTAATAGTGAGGTATGACATGTCTAGTTTATGAGTATCATTAATCCGATGTTCTACAATAAAATCCGCTACGACCTGGCCTCTCATAGATTTCAATGGTTCATAGGCCAAGTCATATTCTATGAGTGCATAATCCCACTTACCAATTCTACCACTCATAATTGGGTTATGCAACATGTATTTAATCACATCGGCTTGACCTGAAACAGTGCAATGACTAGACAGTAAATAACATCTACACTTGGTGCATGCATAAAACAAGCATAAGCATAACTTCTCAATAAAAGTGTACCTCGTTTCAGCATCCACCAACCTTAGATATGTCACCACATGCTCCTTTCTCTCAGTTTCTTGTGTCAGAACAACACCAATGACCTTATCTTCAGCTGCAATGTATAATCGGAATGATACTCCTGCTCGTGGTGCTTTTAATACTGGAGCCGAAGACATGTATTTTTTAATGAGATGAAATGCTTCCTGCTGCTCTGCCCCCCAAGCGAATTCGGCATCATTCTTAAGCCGAAGGATAGGGGTGAAGGCATCAATCTTCCCGGCTAGGTTAGAAATAAACCTTCGTAAGTAATTCACCTTGTCGAGAAACTTCTACACTTCGACCTTACAGGTCGGAGGTCCCACATTCCGAATAGACTTGATTCGGTCAGGGTCTATCTCTATACCATGTTCATGGATGACAAATCCTAAAAACTTACCAGCCGACACTCCAAAAGCACATTTACGTGGGTTTATTTTCAAACCATACCAACACATTTTATCAAAGGCTTTGCGCAAATCAACTACATGAGAACTAAACTCAGCCGATTTGACTACAATATCATCAATATAGACTTCCACAGTGTTTCCCAATAGCTCATGGAAGATCAAATTCATAGCCCTCTGATAAGTACCACCAGCATTTTTCAGACCAAATGTCATGACAACTCATTCAAATAAACCAATGAAGCCTGAACATATAAAGTCCGTTTTAGACGCATCTCTTCGGCCATGAAAATCTGATTATATCCGGCATTACCATCAAGAAAGCTAATAATTTTATTCCCTGATGCATTATTGATTAATGTGTCGGCTATGGGCATGGGATACTCATCTTTAGGAGTTGCTCTATTTAAATTGCGAAAATCAATGCATACTCTAAGCTTACCTGACTCCTTCTCCACCGACACAATATTGGAGACCCATTCTGGATATCTGCAAGGTCTAATAAAATCAGCTTCTAGCAGCCGGTGGATTTTGTCCTTGATTCGTGGGACGAAAGGTCTGAAACCGGACTTAATGGGCAGCCGATGCTCTACGATCTCTCGGCTTAATCCCGACATCTTAGTGTAATTACAAGCAAAGCAATCCGAATATTCCTTCAATAGACTGATCATCTCATTTCTAGGATCGGTCTCCAGGGTCTTGTTTACAAAAGTCGGCCTTCGAGTTTTACCATCTCCTATGTCAATCTCCTCCAAAGGATCGGCCGATGTAAACCCCTGTCCTAGTTTATCAAGATCTCTGAATTCCTCTATCATGTCCCCCACAGAGGAATCAGATGATCTTTGTGTGATGGCGGACTCTCCAGTCTCGGGGGCCGGATTATCCGTAATACTGTCTTTATGCTGTGGTAGATGTTCGGTCTTAAAGTCCGAACTGTTTTGTGAAAGACCATACCATCTGGCCTTAGAAGTCGAACTGTTCGTGACCAAGGACTCATGAATTTTGTGTGTACTCATCATTTAAACTTTATTTAGAATTTAGTCGATTCTCCATTGGCTCTAGCATTACAGGAATGAAACCCTTCTTATCTATACTTATGAACTGATAATCAGAAAAATCTACTCCTGTGAGACATGTAGCAGTCTCATAAGTCCAGAGTACAGGGGCATCGGCCACAGCGATACAGGCCGATACATCAGCATGTACTTGCTCTATATCATCACCTACCCATTGTATCAACATTTGATGTAATGTAGAAGGTATACATTGGTTGGCATGAATCCAATCTCTGCCTAGGATTAGACTATAATTTCCTTCTACATCAGCGACGAAGAATGCAGGAGCAAGGGTCTTAGTCCCGATGGTTAATTCAACGGACGTGACTCCCCTGGCTTTGATCGAACTATCAGTTCCAACACCACTGAGGGTCATGTTAGTTTTGACAAGTTCATCATCTTGTTTACCTAATTTTCTGTACAATGAATAAGGCATTAGATTTACAAGCCGCCCCTCCATCTACTAAAATTTTAGCAATCGGTATCCCATCAATGTGACCAAGCACGAAGAGCGGCTTTAAATGATTTACCGATTCCTTTGGTTTGGTAAAGACGGCTTCTTTAGGACCAAAATCAAATTGGGCAACAACAGGTTCATCATCACCGACAATAGTACAATCGGCGGAAAATGTAATAACATTTACATCCATACCTAGGCGTTCTGGAGAAGCTTCATAGTCGATCAGATCTTCTCCCAGTAGGTCGTTGAAAGTCGCCTAGAGGGGGGGGGGTGGATAGGCGAAACCTGAAAATTAAAATTTTATCCCCCAACTAGATCCCTTGATTAGTGGTTAGAACAAGATATACAATTATCGGAGTATAAAAACTAAATCCTTGCTTGTAAAGAGTATTGCTTTCAAATAATGCGGAATTGATAAATCAATACTACTAATAAGTCTATGAGAATAAAGCAAGAGTGCTTAGGCAAGGAAAAGCAATAACACAAGTTTTCTCTTGCAATGAGTTGCTTCACTAAATGTGAATTTAACTTAAAGCAACACCAAATAGAATTAGCAAAGAGTAGTGCAAGAGAAACTTAGAAGGGAAAGAACAAACAAATCACAAGCAATAAGCACACGAGACACGGGTGATTTGTTTTACCGAGGTTCGACCCTCGAAGGCCTAGTCCCCGTTGAGGAGTCCACTTAAGGACGGGTCTTTTCAACCCTTTCCCTCTCTCCACCGATCACACAAGGATCGGCGAGCTCTTCTTCTTTTCAAGGACCACTCTCGATCCCACAAGGACCACCACACTCTTTGGTGTCTCTTGCTAGCTTTTACAAGCCTCCAAAACTTTGGAGGAAGTTCGATGGGAGTCAATACTCCACGCGCAAATGAACACAAAGATGTAGCACACACTATCTCTCAAGGAATCTCACAAGGCACTAGGGCTAAACTCAATTGAGTAGCTCTCAATTGCTTGCTCTCTCTTTTGTGTCACTTGTGTTGGTTGTAGTGGTCTAAATCATGTGTATAGGATGGATCAATGAATATATGTGGTTGGGAGGGCTTGAGTATGTCAACTAGATGACTTGGAATGTTGCTTGGGCTCCCCCACCTTGAAGTGGCCGGTTGGGGTGGTATTTATAGCCACCAACCAAAATGTAGCCGTTGGAGAAGGCTGCTGGCAATGGGTGCACCGGACAGTCCGGTGCACACCAGACAGTGTCCGGTGCGCCAGCCACGTCATCCTATCCGTTGGGGTTGGAGTTGGTCGACCGTTGGAGGCTTTGTCCTCATGTGGCACCGGACAGTCCGGTGCCCCTCTGTCCTTCTGCTCTGACTTCTGCCGCGTGTACTGTTGCGCACTGTTCGCTGTCAGAGTCGACCGTTGGCGCGAGGTAGCCGTTGCTCCGCTGGCGCACCGGACAGTCCGGTGTACACCGGACAGTCCGGTGAATTTTAGCGGAGCGGCCTTCCATTTTCCCGAAGCTGGCCAGTTCAGAGCTGCTTCACTCTGGAGCACCGGACACTGTCCGGTGGTGCACCGGACAGTCCGGTGAATTATAGTGGGCTGCGCCTGAGAAACCCGAAGATGAAGAGTTCGAAGACAATCCTCCCTGCTGCACCGGACACTGTCCGGTGCCACACCGGACAGTCCGGTGTGCCAGACCAGGGAGCACTTCGGTTTCTTTTTGCTCCTTTGTTTTGAACCCTGTCTTGTTCTTTCTATTGGTTTTTGTTGAATCTTTGACACCTGTAGAACATGCAATCTAGAGCAAGCTAGTTAGTCCAATTATTTGTGTTGGACATTCAACCACCAAAATCATTTAGGAAAAGGTTTAAAGCCTATTTCCCTTTCAGTCGTCCTCCTCCATTGATGTCGGTACGTCGTCGGAGGCGTCCTGGTGTGGTGCGGATGGTCCGGACTCAGGGGTCGGACGGTCCGCGCCTTCTGTAGCTGGTCAAGCCTTTTTAGCTGAGCTGTCTGCCATACCTGCAGGGTACTGTACAAGTGTTGTTTTATTTTCTATTTTTGTGGTCGTTTGCTTTTCCTCAACGACCTTTGGTCTCCATTTCTTTTGCGGTGGCGGGTACTGTGGATGTGTGTCATTGAATATCTTTTCCACCTCCTTTTCCTGGTTCTCTTTTGCTCTTAGGCGTTGTAATTTTCTCTTTTGGGACCGTGTCGATCCCGCTGGGCACCATCGAGGCATGGAGTATTTTGGATCGACTATTTTGATGGTAGTCGTATCTTCTTTTTTGGTTGTGTTGGCCGATTCACCAAAAATCATCGGCCCCTCATTACCTTCCTGTATGATGACATCTGCAGTACCTATTTTGATGATGTCCTTTTTGTCGTTCTTTCAGTTGCTACAGGCATATGCCCCCCTGCCGGATTGGTCGGCCTTTGAGGCCGAGCACTCCGGCAATCTTGTTGGGCCTATGTCTGGTGACAGGATTGAGCGACGCTCAATCGGTCTTGTACTGGAGGTGCTAACCTGTTGAATCTCAATTGGATATGGTGGCATGCCCCACATTTGATTTGGGACATATGGTGGAGGTAAATATGTGTATGGATATGGCATAGGTGGATAAGGGGGTGGAGGTGTCCATGTAGGTATGTTAGGTCTCAATTGGACAGTATAACCTTCCATTTCTTCCGATTGGTGGGGTGGTCCAATCGGTCTTACCCGATATCGCTCACGAATGGGCGAGCGAGGTCGCTTTGCTGGCCGGTCACTGGGGCCGGCCTTCTTTTTCACATATTTGGATAATAATTGATCGAAAGTCGGGCCGGATTTGACCACCCGACCAGCTGCTTTAAATGTATTTGTTTTCAACGTACCTATCTCTGGTCGTCGTGGTTTGAAGGTACGCGGTCGTTGCGGGTCTTATGATCAGACCGTCCGCTGGAATTCTCCGGACCGTTCGGTGTGGTCCCGGACCGTCTGCGCCTGTGCGGCGGACCGTCCGAGATGCGCAGCACGGGCTCTTATTCCTTGGTCTGCGCTTGCCCCCCACCGCTGGAGGTCATGATTGTTACCTTAAGAGTCTCCCCTCCATCGGGAGTCTTCTCAGCCACCACTTTCCTGCAAGAAATTTTATGGTTGCCATCGACCTCTCTTGTGTTGCCGATGATTATCTCTTTGTCTTTGCCTTTGGATGTGTTTGGTTTGACTTTTGGCTTTGGCTTTTGCCCCCCTAAAAGCCAAAAGCCAACCAAAGGGTTGTATCCAGAAAGCAGCTTTTTCTAAAAGCCGACTTTCTCGTAGTGCAAATCTGAAAGCACCCCTGGACCTGCTTTTAGTGGCTTTTCGGATGGAACTGTGAAAACATATATCGAAGAATTTTTAACGACTTTTAGTGGTTTCCACCAAACGGTTTTTAGCTTTTTAACAGCTTACAGCCTACAACAGCTTTTTCCACAGCTCATAACTCACAGCAACTTTTTTCACAGCCACAGCCCAACCAATCGGATCCTTTATCGGTTGTGTTTGGCCGAACCAGGATCCTCTTGCCCTCAAAATCGATCATGTTCATCAGAAAGGGCTCCGTGTCCACCTGCATTTCCTAAAATTTCAATCGTCCTTCGTTAATGGTCGATTGAATCTGTCGATGGAATACATTACAATTATTAGTGGCATGAGAAAATGAGTTATGCCACTTGCAGTATGCATGACGTTTCAGTTCGTCGACGGATGGAACATTGTGATTTATTTTAATGTTGCCATTTTTGAATAATTCATCAAATATTTTATCACATTTACCAACATTAAATATAAATTTAACCTTCTCTTGACGTTTCTTTTGAACTGGCTGCAAGGAGGAACAAGCTGAAGATTTGGCCTGCTTTGGCCAAACCATTTCAGCAGTGTATACCTTTGTTGATTCGTCGTCCAAGCTACTTTGATCGCACTCTACTATGTGGACGTTGTGACGAATGGTTTTGGCAGTCTCTTTGCTTCGGCTTTCATAGGCCAAAGCTCTCTGGTGTAATTGTGCTAGCGTGAAAAATTGGATGCCTTCTAATCTTTCTTTTAAATAATATCGCAGTCCTTTAAAGGCTAATCCTGCTAGCTGTTTTTCTGCTAAGTGTATTTGGAAGCATCGGTTTCTTGTATCCCGGAACCTTTGAATGTATTCATTAACCGATTCATCCTTCCCCTGTCGCAGGGCCACTAGGTCTACCAAATCTAACTCATAGTCACCGGAGAAAAAATGGTCATGGAATTTTTGTTCTAACTCCCCCCATGACGAAATAGAATTAGGAGGTAAAGTGGCGTACCATGCAAACGCGGTTCCTGTTAAAGATAATGAAAATAAACGCACGCAAAATGTTTCTGTGTCGGACAATTCTCCTAATTGTGCTAAGAACTGGCCTATGTGTTCGCGCGTGTTTTTTCCTTGGTCACCCGAAAATTTTGCGAATTCGGGTATCCTGGTTCCCTGAGGGTATGGGTGGTGATCAAATCGGCTGTCATAAGGTTTCTGATATGATTGCCCCCCAGGTACCATGCTTACTCCGAGCTTATCTCGGAATGCCCCGGCTATTTCTTCCCTCACTATATCGATGTGAGAGCACCTAGAGGGGGGGGTGAATAGGTGATCCTGTAAAAACTTAAACTTATAGCCACAAAACTTGATTAGGCGTTAGCACAGTTTATACCAAGTGGCTAGAGAGGAGTCAAAACACAATAACCACAAGAATCCAATCACAGAGATGACACAGTGGTTATCCCGTGGTTCGGCCAAGTACAAAACTTGCCTACTCCACGTTGTGGCGTCCCAACGGACGAGAGTTGCACTCAACTCCTCTCAAGTGATCCAATGATCAACTTGAATACCACGGTGTTCTTGCTTTTCTTTTCTCAATCCCGTTTGCGAGGAATCTCCACAACTTGGAGCCTCTCGCCCTTACAAAAGATGTTCACAGAGAATCACAGAGCAAGGGAGGGATTAGCAACTCACACACAACACAAAGATCACAGCGAATACGCACACACAAGACCCAGACTTGAGCTCAAAAGACTAGCACACTAGAACGGAGCTCAAATCACTAGAATGTCGAACAAGTGCGCGAGATTGATGTGTGAGTGATTAAGAGTGCTCAAAGAATGCTTGGTATACTCCTCCATGCGCCTAGGGGTCCCTTTTATAGCCCCAAGGCAGCTAGGAGCCGTTGAGAGCACATCTGGAAGGCTATCCTTGCCTTCTGTCGTCGGGCGCACCGGACAGTCCGGTGCACACCGGACACTGTCCGGTGCCCGATTTGTTTCCATAAAAAGCGAAGCCGACCGTTGCCGACCGTTGCAGATCTGGCGCACCGGACAGTCCGGTGCACACCGGACAGTCCGGTGCTTCCTTCCGACCGTTGGCTCGGCCACGTGTCGCGCGCCGATCGCGCGGCCGACCGTTGGCCCGGCCGACCGTTGGCTCACCGGACAGTCCGGTGCACACCGGACAGTCCGGTGAATTTTAGCCGAAGTCGCCGGAGAAAAACCCGAGAGCGGCTGGTTTTCTCCGCGCTGGTCTGGCGCACCGGACACTGTCCGGTGCACACCGGACTGTCCGGTGCCCCAGCCCGAAGCAGCCTTTGGCTTTGCACAGCCACTCTCCACTTCCTTTCTTTTCTTCTTCTTCCTGTTTCTAACACTTGGACAAGATATTAGTACACAAAACCAATGTACTAAGGCTTAGAAACATACCTTTACTTATGATTTGCACATTGTTCATCTATGGGCATATTTTCACATTTAAGCACTTGTGTTGACACTCAATCACCAAAATACTTAGAAATGGCTCAAGGGCACATTTCCCTTTCAATCTCCCCCTTTTTGGTGATTTATGCCAACACACCATAAAGCAACTAGAACAAGTGCAAAATCACTTCAAATAAAAACTCAAATTGGTTTTGATTCAATTTTGGCATATATGGATCATCCTTTGCCACCACTTGGTTTGTTTTTGCAAATCAAATTCAAATCTCTATCTCTAAGTCAAACACACATATCGAAGCACAAAGAGAGTCATTCCAAAAGAGATTGATCAAAGATTTCAAAAACTCCCCCTATTTCCCATAATCAACACTTCTCCCCACAAGAAGCCAACTTTTGAACATAGAGACAATAAGAGATAATAAAAGCTTTTGACAAAACAAAAACTCTATTCTACTATTTTCAAAATTTCTCAAGTGGTAGCTGATCCATTTATCACTTTGGCCTTTATTTTCTCCCCCTTTGGCATCAAGCACCAAAACGGGATCAATCTTGGCCCTTTAACCCCATTGCCTCACAAAAATCTTCAATTAAGATCAAATGGCAATAAGAGTTCATGAGATGAACTTGGAATTTGTTACCCTCTCATCGGAGTGCAGTGGAAGTCTTTCATGGTCCAAGTCCACCTTTTCCCTTTCAATTCTCCTTCGAGACTAAGTCAAACAAACTCAAGCATATGGTTAGTCTCAAAGGGTCAAGTTGTAACACATCTCCCCCTAAAACTGTGCATCACTTTGCAACGGACTTGTGAGGTCCAGGGAGTGTTTGTACAACTTGAACACCACAATAAACAACAAAATGCAGAATGAACATGATCAAAGGCATAAACACATGTATGCTACAATTCAATCCAAGTTCCGCGAATCTAAGACATTTAGCTCACTACGCAGCCTGCAAAAGGTCTTCTCATCTAGAGGCTTGGTAAAGATATCGGCTAGCTGGTTCTCGGTGCTAACATGAAACACTTCGATATCTCCCTTTTGCTGGTGGTCTCTCAAAAAGTGATGCCGGATGTCTATGTGCTTTGTGCGGCTGTGCTCAACAGGATTCTCCGCCATGCGGATAGCACTCTCATTGTCACATAGGAGTGGGACTTTGCTCAGATTGTAGCCAAAGTCCCGGAGGGTTTGCCTCATCCAAAGTAGTTGCGCGCAACACTGACCTGCGGCAACGTACTCGGCCTCAGCGGTGGATAGGGCAACGGATGTTTGTTTCTTAGAGTTCCATGACACCAGGGACCTTCCTAAGAATTGGCACGTCCCCGATGTACTCTTCCTATCGACCTTACATCCAGCATAGTCGGAGTCTGAGTATCCAACTAAGTCAAAGGTAGACCCCTTTGGATACCAGAGCCCGAAGCAAGGCGTAGCAACCAAATATCTAAGAATTCGCTTCACCGCCACTAAGTGACATTCCTTAGGATCGGATTGAAATCTAGCACACATGCATACGCTAAGCATAATATCCGGTCTACTAGCACATAAGTAAAGCAAAGAACCTATCATTGACCGGTATGCTTTTTGATCAACAGACTTACCTCCTTTGTTGAGGTCGGTGTGTCCGTCGGTCCCCATCGGAGTCTTTGCGGGCTTGGCGTCCTTCATCCCAAACCGCTTTAGCAGATCTTGCGTGTACTTCGTTTGGGAGATGAAGGTGCCGTCCTTGAGTTGCTTCACTTGGAACCCAAGGAAGTAGTTCAACTCGCCCATCATCGACATCTCGAATTTCTGCGTCATCACCCTGCTAAACTCTTCACAAGACTTTTGGTTAGTAGAACCAAATATTATGTCATCGACATAAATTTGGCACACAAACAAATCACCATCACAAGTCTTGGTAAAAAGAGTTGGATCAGCTTTCCCAACCTTGAAAGCATTAGCAATTAAGAAATCTCTAAGGCATTCATACCATGCTCTTGGGGCTTGCTTAAGTCCATAGAGCGCCTTAGAGAGCTTACACACATGGTCGGGGTACCGTTCATCCTCGAAGCCAGGGGGTTGCTCCACGTACACCTCCTCCTTGATTGGCCCGTTGAGGAAAGCGCTCTTCACATCCATTTGGAACAACCTGAAAGAATGGTGAGCGGCATATGCTAGCAAGATACGAATTGATTCTAGCCTAGCCACAGGAGCAAAAGTCTCCTCGAAATCCAAACCTGCGACTTGGGCATAACCTTTTGCCACAAGTCGAGCCTTGTTTCTCGTCACCACCCCGTGCTCGTCTTGTTTGTTGCGGAACACCCACTTGGTTCCCACAACATTTTGCTTGGGACGAGGCACCAGTGTCCAAACTTCATTGCGCTTGAAGTTGTTTAACTCCTCTTGCATGGCCGACACCCAATCCGGATCTAGCAAGGCCTCTTCTACCCTGAAAGGCTCAATAGAAGAGACAAAGGAGTAATGTTCACAAAAATTAACTAATCGAGATCGAGTAGTTACTCCCTTGCTAATGTCACCCAGAATTTGGTCGACGGGATGATCCCTTTGAATCATCGCTCGAACTTGGGTTGGAGGTGCCGGTTGCGCTTCTTCCTCCACCACAAGATCATCTTGTGCTCCCCCTTGATCACACGCCTCCTGTTGATGAACCTGTTCATCGTCTTGAGTTGGGGGATTCACCATAGTTGAGGAAGAAGGTTGATCTTGCTCTTCTTGTTCCTGTGGTCGCACATCACCAATCGCCATGGTTCGTATAGCGGCCGTCGGAACATCTTCTTCATCTTGAGCTCAAACTCATTTTGAGCTCTCCTGAGGAAGCGCTTGAGGGTCCCTTGGGTTTCAGACTTATCCTGCAAAAAGAACACCCAAGTGAAGCGGGAAAAGTCATCAACAATTACTAGACCATACTTACTTCCTCCTATACTCAGATAGGCGACGGGTCCAAAAAGGTCCATATGCAGCATCTCCAAGGGTCTTGATGTCGTCATCACATTTTTGGTGTGATGAGAGCCTCCCACCTGTTTCCCTGCTTGACAAGCTGCACAAGGTCTATCTTTTTCAAATTGAAAATTAGTTAGTCCTATCACGTGTTCTCCCTTTAGAAGCTTGTGAAGGTTCTTCATCCCCACATGTGCTAAGCGGCGATGCCACAGCCAGCCCATGCTAGTCTTAGCTATTAAGCATGCATCTAGACCGGCCTCTTCTTTTGCAAAATCTACTAAATAAAGTTTGCCGTCTAATACACCCTTAAAAGCTAGTGAACCATCACTTCTTCTAAAGACAGACACATCTACATTAGTGAATAGACAATTATACCCCATGCTGCACAATTGACTAACAGATAGTAAATTGTAACCAAGAGACTCTACTAAAAACACATTGGAAATAGAATGCTCATTGGAAATTGCAATTTTACCTAACCCTTTTACCTTGCCTTGATTCCCATCACCGAATATGATTGAATCTTGGGAATCTTTATTCTTGACGTAGGAGGTGAACATTTTCTTCTCCCCCGTCATATGGTTTGTGCATCCGCTGTCGATAATCCAGCTTGAACCCCCGGATGCATAAACCTGCAAGGCAAATTTAGGCTTGGGTCTTAGGTACCCAACTCATGTTGGGTCCTACAAGGTTAGCACAAATCTTCTTAGGGACCCAAATGCAAGTTTTATCACCTTTGCATTTAGCCCCTAACTTCCTAGCAATTATCTTTCTATTCTTTCTACAAATTGCAAAGGAAGCATTCAAAGCATGATATATTGTACAAGATTCATTTACTACTTTCCTAGGAGCATTATGAACTACATTTTTCCTAGGCATTTGGTGAACAACATTTCTTCTATCATGCATAACATGAGAACTAGAAGCGGTCATAGCATAAGAGTCATAAGCATGTGAATCAAAAACATCATTTCTAGTATGTCTTCTTTCATGATACAAAAAGGCATGGTTCCTCTTAGCACTAGTAGCCATAGGGGCCTTCCCTTTCTCCTTGGCGGGAATGGGAGCCTTATGGCTTGTTAAGTTCTTGGCTTCCCTCTTGAAGCCAAGTCCATCCTTAATTGAGGGGTGTCTACCAACCGTGTAGGCATCCCTAGCAAATTTTAGTTTTTCAAAATCACTTTTGCTAGTCTTAAGTTGAGCATTAAGACTAGCCACTTCATCACTTAATTTTGAAATGGAAACTAAGTGTTCACTACAAGCATTAACATCAAAATCCTTACACCTAGTGCAAATTGTAATATTTTCAACATACGAGTTACTTGCTACTTCTAGTTTAGTAGTTAAATCTTTAATTTCACCTTTTAAAGAAGAAATGGTTTCATTACAAGTAGAAAGTTCACAAGAAAGTATTCCATTTCTTTTAACTTCTAGAGCAAGTGAATTTTGAGCACTAACAAATTTATCATGTTCTTCATATAAGAGATCTTCTTGTTTCTCTAAGGTTCTATCCTTTTCATTTAAGGCATCAATCAACTCATTAATCTTAGCTATCTTAGTTCTATCCAATCCCTTGAATAAGCTAGAGTAATCAATTTCATCCTCACTAGATTCATCATCACTAGAAGAATCATAAGTATTAGCATTACGAGTGATTACCTTCTTTTCCCTTGCCATGAGGCAAGTGTGATGCTCGTTGGGGAAGAGAGCCGATTTGTTGAAGGCGGTGGCGGCGAGTCCTTCATTGTCGGAGTCGGACGAGGAGCAATCCGAGTCCCACTCCTTGCCTAGATGCGCCTCGCCCTTTGCCTTCTTGTAATGCTTCTTCTTTTCCCTCTTGTTTCCCTTTTCCTGGTCACTATCATTATCGGGACAGTTAGCAATAAAATGACCAAGCTTACCGCATTTGAAGCATGATCGCTTCCCCTTGGTCTTAGTCTTGCTCGGCTGTCCATTGCGACCCTTTAGCACCGTCTTGAATCTCTTGATAATGAGGGCCATTTCTTCTTCATTAAGACCGGCCGCCTCAATTTGCGCCACCTTGCTAGGAAGCGACTCCTTGCTCCTCGTTGCCTTTAGAGCAATGGGTTGAGGCTCGTGGAGTGGACTGTTCAATGCGTCGTCAACGTATCTTGCCTCCTTGATCATCATCCGCCCGCTCACGAATTTTCCAAGCACTTCCTCGGGCGTCATCATCATGTACCTGGGATTCTCACGAATATTGTTCACGAGATGAGGATCAAGAACGGTAAAGGACCTGAGCATTAGGCGGACGACGTCGTGATCCGTCCAACGCGTGCTTCCGTAGCTCCTTATTTTGTTGATAAGGGTCTTGAGCCGGTTGTAGGTTTGAGTTGGCTCCTCTCCCCTTATCATGGTGAATCGTCCAAGCTCGCCCTCCACCAACTCCATCTTGGTGAGCATGGTGATGTCGTTCCCCTCGTGAGAGATCTTGAGGGTGTCCCATATCTGCTTGGCATTGTCCAAGCCACTCACCTTATTGTATTCTTCCCTGCACAAAGATGCTAAGAGAACAGTAGTAGCTTGTGCATTTCTATGAATTTGTTCATTTATAAGCATAGGGCTATCCGAGCTATCAAATTTCATTCCATTCTCCACAATCTCCCATATGCTTGGATGGAGAGAGAATAAGTGACTACGCATTTTGTGACTCCAAAATCCGTAGTCCTCCCCATCAAAGTGTGGGGGTTTGCCAAGAGGAATGGAAAGCAAATGCGAATTCGAACTATGTTGAATACGAGAATAATCAAATGAAAAGTTCGAATTGACCGTCTTTTTGTAGTCGTGGTCGTCGTCCTTTTGGGAAGAAGAGGACTCATCGCTGTCGTAGTAGACGATCTCCTTGATGCGTCTTGTCTTCTTCTTCTTCCCATCTTTTCGCTTGTGGCCCGAGCCCGAGTCATTGGACTTGTCATCCCTTGGCTCGTTGACGAAGGACTCCTTCTCCTTGTCGTTGATCACAATTCCCTTCCCCTTAGGATCCATCTCTTCGGGCGGTTAGTCCCTTTCTTGAAGAGAACGGCTCTGATACCAATTGAGAGCACCTAGAGGGGGGGTGAATAGGTGATCCTGTAAAAACTTAAACTTATAGCCACAAAACTTGATTAGGCGTTAGCACAGTTTATACCAAGTGGCTAGAGAGGAGTCAAAACACAATAACCACAAGAATCCAATCACAGAGATGACACAGTGGTTATCCCGTGGTTCGGCCAAGTACAAAACTTGCCTACTCCACGTTGTGGCGTCCCAACGGACGAGAGTTGCACTCAACTCCTCTCAAGTGATCCAATGATCAACTTGAATACCACGGTGTTCTTGCTTTTCTTTTCTCAATCCCGTTTGCGAGGAATCTCCACAACTTGGAGCCTCTCGCCCTTACAAAAGATGTTCACAGAGAATCACAGAGCAAGGGAGGGATTAGCAACTCACACACAACACAAAGATCACAGCGAATACGCACACACAAGACCCAGACTTGAGCTCAAAAGACTAGCACACTAGAACGGAGCTCAAATCACTAGAATGTCGAACAAGTGCGCGAGATTGATGTGTGAGTGATTAAGAGTGCTCAAAGAATGCTTGGTATACTCCTCCATGCGCCTAGGGGTCCCTTTTATAGCCCCAAGGCAGCTAGGAGCCGTTGAGAGCACATCTGGAAGGCTATCCTTGCCTTCTGTCGTCGGGCGCACCGGACAGTCCGGTGCCCGATTTGTTTCCATAAAAAGCGAAGCCGACCGTTGCCGACCGTTGCAGATCTGGCGCACCGGACAGTCCGGTGCACACCGGACAGTCCGGTGCTTCCTTCCGACCGTTGGCTCGGCCACGTGTCGCGCGCCGATCGCGCGGCCGACCGTTGGCCCGGCCGACCGTTGGCTCACCGGACAGTCCGGTGCACACCGGACAGTCCGGTGAATTTTAGCCGAAGTCGCCGGAGAAAAACCCGAGAGCGGCTGGTTTTCTCCGCGCTGGTCTGGCGCACCGGACACTGTCCGGTGCACACCGGACTGTCCGGTGCCCCAGCCCGAAGCAGCCTTTGGCTTTGCACAGCCACTCTCCACTTCCTTTCTTTTCTTCTTCTTCCTGTTTCTAACACTTGGACAAGATATTAGTACACAAAACCAATGTACTAAGGCTTAGAAACATACCTTTACTTATGATTTGCACATTGTTCATCTATGGGCATATTTTCACATTTAAGCACTTGTGTTGACACTCAATCACCAAAATACTTAGAAATGGCTCAAGGGCACATTTCCCTTTCACGATGGCAGCCGGTGCGAGACCACCGGCTCTCTGGTCAAACATAGGTGGGGTTGGCTAGATATTAGCATGTTGTCTTCCCCCCCATTGGTTTGAGCTATGTGGTGCATTGCCATTTACCCTATATGACTCATAGGATTGATCGTTCCTTTCCGGCCTTCTAGGCGGGGCCGGAAAGCTTTCTTGGGCTCAGGATTTTGTATTAATGGGCTGATGCATCGCATAGTGTGATGGGAAGTGTTGCTGGGACGGGTGAGGATTCAGGTAATAATCCTCCTCAAAAGACTCATGCGCGAACTGTCCGGACATATATCCAGACCGTTCGTGATTATATGTGGACCGTCCGTTGTTGTATGCGAACGGTCCGACTGGGTAGTTTAGATTTTGCGCCATATGTGGTGGCTCGGGTGCATGTCTGGGTAACTCATTAAAAATGGGCCCGGTTGTGGCTGGCTCGGACGGTCCGTGCTCACGTGCGGACGGTCCGGGCATGTGCAGATCGACTGATTTATTGCCGATTTGTGGTTGATCAGGGTATGTGTCCATCGGCATCCCATAAAGGGGTTGTGACTGGTCGTGACAACCTATAGCCGATGTATTACGCATGTTACCCCCTAATTCAACCTCGTGCGAAGGAAAATTTGCTATACTAGATTTATCAAATGCATGCACTAGTGTCCTATAATCGTTTTGCATACCCCCTATGATATTTTGCATTTGTTCTCGTTGTTCATCTACATAATTCTTAAGAGATTGTAGCTCGTTTGTATTACTTACATTAGGGATATCTAGTGTGGGCCAGAGCGAAGCCAGATCCATCGCCCGTTGTCGGACGACCTTATTGTTCCTGTCCACCTTGAAGTTGGCCAGAAACTTTGCTCTCGCCTCTTGAATCAGCTGCTCCTTATGCTCCTCAAACTGGAGCTGTTCGTCAGCCGACAAGGTTTCCCAAGTCGGCTCTATAATGTTGCTGGGGGAGACTTCAGAACTATCCCTTGAACCGGCCATTGAGGGTCGATTTGTTGGGTCTAGATGTGTTGTCATCAGCGGAGTCGCCAAAAAGTATGTTGACACCTTTTTGGGGCGCCAATTACTCAACACGAACCAGCGGCGGTGCTCTCTGCGCAGGGGCGGACGGTCCGTGGCCTGGCACGATGCTAGGTTTTCTGCCTGACGGCCGGACGGTCCGCGCGTGCGCAGGGGCAGCGGAAGATCGCCGGCGGCGCCTGAATCTCGCTCCCGGGAGAGACCCCGTCGGGGAGGAGAGATCCTAGGTGATGTCTAGGCTCGGCAGGCCGACCTAGTGAAAGTCGCCTAGAGGGGGGGTGAATAGGCAAATCTGAAATTTATAAAGATTAAGCACAACTACAAGCCGGAGTTAGTGTTAGAAATATAAATGAGTCCGAAAGAGAGGGCGAAAACAAATCACAAGCAAATAAGGCGAATGACACGGTGATTTGTTTTACCGAGGTTCGGTTCTTGCAAACCTACTCCCCGTTGAGGTGGTCACAAAGACCGGGTCTCTTTCAACCCTTTCCCTCTCTCAAACGGTCACTTAGACCGAGTGAGCTTCTCTTCTCAATCAATCGGGACACTAAGTCCCCACAAGGACCACCACACAAGTGGTGTCACTAGCCTTGATTACAATTGAGTTGGAAACAAGAAAGAAGGAAGAAGAAAAGCAATCCAAGCGCAAGAGCTCAAATGAACACAATTGTCTCTCTCACTAGTCACTATTTGATTGGAATGATCTTTGGACTTGGGAGAGGATTTGATCTCTTTGGTTGTGTCTTTGAATGAATTCTAGAGCTCTTGTATGATTTTTTATGGCTGAAAACTTGGATGCATTGAAGTGTGGTGGTTGGGGGGTATTTATAGCCCCAACCACCAAGTTGACCGTTGGTGGAGGCTTCTATCGTATGGTGCACCGGACAGTCCGGTGCGCCACCGGACACTGTCCGGTGTGCCAGCCACGTCACTAGGCCATTGGGTTCCGACCGTTGGAGCTTCTGACAACTGGGCCACCGGACAGTCCGGTGGTGCACCGGACAGGTCTTGTACACTGTCTTCTGGCGCTGCTCTGACTTCTGCGTGCGCATGCGCGCACTGTTCACTTTTACTGTTCTGTTGCAGACGACTGTTGGCGCTGTGTAGTCGTTACTCTGCTGGCACACCGGACAGTCTGGTGAATTATAGCGGAGTGGCTCCCAGAATTCCCGAAGGTGGTAAGTTTGGAGTTGGGTTCCTTGGTGCACCGGACACTGTCCGGTGGCACACCGAACAGTCCGGTGCGCCAGACCAGGGCTGCCTTTGGGTTGTCTTTTGCTCTCTTTGTTTGAACCCTTTTTTGGTCTTTTTATTGGTTTGTTGTGAACCTTTGGCACCTGTAAAGCTTATAATTTAGAGCAAACTACTTAGTCCAATTATTTGTGTTGGGCAATTCAACCACCAAAACTAATTAGAAAAAGGTGTAAGCCTGTTTCCCTTTCAATCTCCCCCTTTTTGGTGATTGATGCCAACACAAACCAAAGCAAATATATAACTGCAGAATTGAACTAGTTTGCATAATGTAAGTGCAAAGGTTGCTTGGAATGAAACCAATAATGATTTCTACTAGATATGCATGGATGGCTTTCTTCTTATTTAAAATTTTGGACCACGCTTGCACCACTTATTTTGTTTTGCAATGTTTTGGAAATTCTTTTTCAAAGTCAAATAGTCAAAGGTATATGAATAAGATTTTGAGAAACATTTTCAAGATTTGAAATTTTCTCCCCCTGTTTCAAATGTTTTTCCTTTGACTAAACAAAACTCCCCCTTAATGAAATCCTCCTCTTAGTGTTCAAGAGGGTTTTAGATATTAATTTTGAAAAGGGTATACCAATTTAAAATTATATCAAAAATAAGATACCAATTGAAAAATCTTTTCCTAACACAAATTTGAAAGACTACATTTTTGAAATTGGTGGTGGTGCGGTCCTTTTGCTTTGGGCTAATACATTCTCCCCCTTTGGCATGAATCGCCAAAAACGGATACTTGTGAGTGAAATATAAGCCCTAACCTCAAACTTTCTCCCCCTTTGGCAAATAATATAGGAGTGAAGATTATACCAAATTGGAGAGTGGTGCGGAGTGACGGCGAAGGATGAATAATCGATGGAGTTGAGTGGAAGCCTTGTGTTTGCCGAAGACTTCATTTCCCCTTTCAATCTATGACTTAGCATGAAATGTACTTGAAGAACACATTAGTCATAGCACATGAAGGAGATGATCAAAGGTATATAAATGAGCTATGTGTGCAAAAATATCAATCAAAATTCCTAGAATCAAGAATGTTTAGCTCATGCCTAAGTTTAGTAAATGTTTTCTCATCTAATGGCTTGGTAAAGATATCGGCTAATTGTTCTTTGGTGTTAATGTAAGCAATCTCGATATCTCCCCGTTGTTGGTGATCCCTCAAAAAGTGATACCGAATGGCTATGTGTTTAGTGCGGCTGTGTTCAACGGGATTATCCGCCATGCGGATTGCACTCTCATTATCACATAGGAGAGGAACTTTGGTTAATTTGTAACCATAGTCCCTAAGGGTTTGCCTCATCCAAAACAATTGCGCGCAACAATGGCCTGCGGCAATATACTCGGCTTCGACGGTAGAAAGAGCGACATAATTTTGTTTCTTAGAAGCACAAGACACCAGAGATCTTCCCAAGAACTGGCAAGTCCCTGATGTGCTCTTTCTATCAATCTTACACCCTGCCCAATCAGCATCTGAATAACCAATTAAATCAAAAGTGGATCCCCTAGGTACCAAAGGCCAAACTTAGGAGTATAAACTAAATATCTCAAGATTCGTTTCACGGCCCTAAGGTGAACTTCCTTAGGATCGGCTTGGAATCTTGCACACATGCATACGGAAAGCATAATATCCAGTCGAGATGCACATAAATAGAGTAAAGATCCTATCATTGACCGGTATACCTTTTGATCTACAGATTTACCTCTCGTGTCGAGGTCGAGATGCCCATTAGTTCCCATGGGTGTCTTGATGGGCTTGGCATCCTTCATCCCAAACTTGGTGAGTATGTCTTGAATGTACTTTGTTTGGCTGATGAAGGTGCCCTCTTGGAGTTGTTTGACTTAAAATCCTAGAAAATACTTCAACTCCCCCAACATTGACATCTCGAATTTTTGTATCATGATCCTGCTAAACTCTTCACAAGTAGATTTGTTAGTAGACCCAAATATGATATCATCGACATAAATTTGGCATACAAACAAATCATTTGCAATAGTTTTAGTAAAGAGAGTAGGATCGGCTTTTTCGACTTTGAAGCCATTAGCGATAAGAAAATCTCTTAGGCATTCATACCATGCTCTTGGGGCTTGCTTGAGCCCATAAAGCGCCTTAGAGAGTTTATAAACATGGTTAGCATACTCACTATCTTCAAAGCCGGGAGGTTGCTCAACATAGACCTCCTCCTTGATTGGTCCATTGAGGAAGGCACTCTTCACGTCCATTTGATAAAGCTTGAAGCCATGGTAAGTAGCATAGGCAAGTAAAATGCGAATTGACTCAAGCCTAGCTACGGGTGCATAGATTTCACCAAAATCCAAACCTTTGACTTGTGAATACCCTTTGGCCACAAGTCGTGCTTTGTTCCTTGTCACCACACCATGCTCATCTTGCTTGTTACAGAAGACCCACTTGGTTCCTACAACATTTTGGTTAGGACGTGGAACTAAATGCCATACATCATTCCTCGTGAAGTTGTTGAGCTCTTCTTGCATCGCCAACACCCAATCTGAATCCCTTAATGCGTCTTCTACCCTGTATGGCTCAATAGAAGACACAAAGGAGTAATGTTCACAAAAATGAGCAACACGAGATCGAGTGGTTACCCCCTTATGAATGTCGCCGAGGATGGTATTGACGGGGTGATCTCGTTGGATTGTTTGGTGGACTCTTGGGTGTGGCGGTCTTGGACCCTCATCATCTTCCTTGTCTTGATCATTAGCATCTCCCCCTTGATCATTGTCCTCCTCTTGATCTTCATCATCATCATTTTGAGCTTGATCCTCATCTTGAGTTGGTGGAGATGCTTGCATTGAGGAAGATGGTTGATCTTGTGCTTGTGGAGGCTCTTCGGATTCCTTAGGACACACATCCCCAATGGACATGTTCCTTAGTGCGACGCATGGAGCCTCTTCATCATCTAGTTCATCAAGATCAACTTGCTCTACTTGAGAGCCATTAGTCTCATCAAACACAATGTCACAAGAAAATTCAACTAGTCCAGTGGACTTGTTAAAGACTCTATATGCCCTTGTGTTTGAATCATAACCAAGTAAAAAGCCTTCTACAGCCTTAGGAGCAAATTTAGATTTTCTACCTCTTTTAACAAGAATAAAACATTTGCTCCCAAAGACTCTAAAATATGAAACATTGGGCTTTTTACCAGTGAAGAGTTCATAAGATGTCTTCTTGAGGATTCGATGTAGATATAACCGGTTGATGGCATAGCAAGCGGTGTTGACCGCCTCGGCCCAGAACCGATCCAAAGTCTTGTACTCATCAAGCATGGTCCTTGCCATGTCCAATAGAGTTCTATTCTTCCTCTCCACTACACCATTTTGTTGTGGCGTGTAGGGAGAAGAGAACTCATGATGCCCTCCTCCTTAAGAAAGCCTTCGATTTGTGAGTTCTTGAACTCCGTCCCATTGTCGCTTCTAATCTTTTTTATCCTTAAGCCAAACTCATTTTGAGCCTGTCTCAAGAATCCCTTCAATGTCTCTTGGGTTTGTGATTTTTCCTGCAAAAGAACACCCAAGTGAAGCGAGAATAATCATCCACAATTACGAGACAATACTTACTCCCACTGATGCTTATGTAAGCGATCGGGCCGAATAGATCCATGTGGAGTAATTCAAGCGGCCTGTCGGTCATCATGATGTTCTTGTGTGGATGATGAACACCAACTTGCTTTCCTGCTTGACATGCGCTACAAACCTTGTCTTTCTCAAAATGAACATTGGTTAGTC
This sequence comes from Zea mays, assembly GCF_902167145.1. Taxonomy (NCBI): domain Eukaryota; kingdom Viridiplantae; phylum Streptophyta; class Magnoliopsida; order Poales; family Poaceae; genus Zea; species Zea mays. The sequence goes on along the minus strand of NC_050097.1, from coordinate 169,884,400 downwards.
CCAAAATGTGTTCTCCCTTTAGAAGCTTATGAAGATTCTTCATCCCAACGTGGGCTAGTCGGCGATGCCAGAGCCAACCCATGTTAGTCTTAGCAATTAAGCAAGTGTCGAGTTCAGCTCTATTAAAATCAACTAAGTATAGCTGACCCTCTAACACTCCCTTAAATGCTACTGAATCATCACTTCTTCTAAAGACAGTAACACCTATATCCGTAAAAAGACAGTTGTAACCCATCTTACATAATTGAGAAACAGAAAGCAAGTTGTAATCTAAAGAATCTACAAGAAAAACATTGGAAATAGAATGGTCAGGAGATATAGCAATTTTACCAAGTCCTTTGACCAAACCTTGATTTCCATCCCCGAATGTGATAGCTCGTTGGGGATCTTGTTTTTTCTCATAGGAGGAGAACATCCTTTTCTCCCCTGTCATGTGGTTTGTGCACCCGCTATCGATGATCCAACTTGAGCCCCCGGATGCATAAACCTACAAAACAAATTTAGGCCTTGTTCTTAGGTACCCAAACGGTCTTGGGTCCTTTCACATTAGAAACAAGCACCTTGGGTACCCAAACACAAGTCTTTGATCCCTTGTGTTTAGCCCCAACATATTTGGCAACTACTTTGCCTGATTTGTTAGTTAAAACATAAGATGCATCAAAAGTCTTAAATGAAACAATAGGCTCATTTGATGCAATAGGAGTTTTCTTCTTAGGCAATTTAGCATGAGTGGATTGCCTAGAACTAGATGCCTCACTCTTATACATAAAAGCGTGATGAGAGCCAGAGTGAGACTTCCTAGAGTGAATTCTCCTAATTTTGTGCTCGGGATAACCGGCAGGGTATAAAATGTAACCCTCGTTATCCTGAGCCATGGGAGCTTTGCCCTTAACAAAATTAGACAATCTTTTAGGAGGAGCATTAAGCTTGACATTGTCTCCCTTTTGGAAGTCAATACCATCCTTAATGCCAGGGCGTCTCCCACTATAAAGCATGCTACGAGCAAATTTAAATTTCTCATTTTCTAGTTCATGCTCGGCAATTTTAGCATCTAATTTAGCTATATGATCATTTTGTTGTTTAATCATAGCAAGGTGATCATGAATAGCATCAATGTTAACATCTCTACATCTAGTGCAAATAGAAACATGATCAAGCGTAGATGTAGAGGATTTGCAATCATTTAATTTAACAATCTTAGCACGTAAAATGGCATTCTCATCTCTAAGATTGGTAATAGAAATATTGCAAACATCTAGTTCCTTAGCCTTAGCAATTAATTTTTCATTTTCAATCTTAAGGCTAGAAGGAGATGCATTCAATTTATCAATCTTAGCAATTAAACTAGCATTATCATTTCTAAGGTTAACAATTGAATCATCACAAACATTTGATTTCTCAACCTTAGCAATTAATTTGGTATTTTCATTTCTAAGGCTAGAAATAGTGTCATGGCAAGTGCTTAGCTCACTAGTTAATTTTTCACATTTTTCTACCTCTAGAGCATAAGCATTTTTAGTCTTAACATGTTTTTTGTTTTCCTTAATAAGGAAGTCCTCTTGGCTATCCAAGAGTTCATCCTTCTCATGAATAGCACTAATCAATTCATTTAATTTCTCCTTTTGTTGCATGTTAAGATTGGCAAAAAGAGTGAGCAAGTTATCCTCATCATCACTAGAATTATCCTCATCACTAGAGGTTGCATACTTAGTGGAGGATCTTGATTTTACCTTCTTTTTCTTGCCGTCCTTTGCCATGAGGCACTTGTGGCCGACGTTGGGGAAGAGAAGGCCTTTGGTGATGATGATGTTTGCAGCGTCCTCATTGGAGGAGGAGTCGGTGGAGCTCTTGTCGGAGTCCCACTCCCGGCAAACATGGGCATCGCCGCCCTTCTTCTTGTAGTACCTCTTCTTTTCTCTTCTCTTTCCCTTCTTGTCGTCGCCCCTGTCACTATCACTAGACAAAGGACATTTAGCGATAAAATGACCAGGCTTATCACATTTGTAGCAAACCTTCTTGGAGCGGGGTTTGTAATCCTTCCCCCTCCTTTGCTTGAGGATTTGACGGAAGCTCTTGATGATGAGCGCCATTTCCTCGTTGTCAAGCTTAGAGGCGTCGATGGGAATCCTACTTGGTGTAGAATCCTTCTTTTCTTCTTCCGTCGCCTTGAATGCGACGGGTTGCACCTCGTGTGTTGAGGTGACGCCTTGCTCGATGATTTTCTTGGAGCATTTGATCATCAATTCAAAGCTCACAAATTTTCCTATCACGTCCTCGAGAGACATTAGTTTATACCTTGGATCACCACGAATTAATTGAACTTGTGTAGGGTTAAGAAAAACGAGTGATCTAAGAATAACCTTGACCATCTCATGGTCATCCCATTTGGTGCTCCCGAGGTTGCGCACTTGGTTCACCAAGGTCTTGAGCCAATTGTACATTGCTTGTGGCTCCTCCCCTTGGTGAAGCATGAATCGACCGAGCTCCCCCTCGATCGTCTCCCTCTTAGTGATCTTGGTCACCTCGTCTCCTTCGTGCACGGTCTTGAGCATGTCCCAAATCTCCTTTGCACTCTTCAACCCTTGCACCTTATTATACTCCTCTCGACTTAGAGAGGCGAGGAGTATAGTAGTGGCTTGGGAGTTGAAGTGTTGGATTTGTTCGACCTCCTCTGAATCATAATCCTTGTCCCCTTCCTTTGGTACCTGCGCTCCATACTCAATAATATCCCATATGCTTTTGTGGAGTGAGGTTAGGTGATGCCTCATTTTATCACTCCACATAGAATAATCTTCACCATCAAACATAGGTGGTTTGCCTAATGAGACAAAAAGTAATGGAGTGCGTTTTGAAATACGAGGATAGCGAAGGGGCATCTTACTATACTTCTTGCGCTCATGGCGCTTAGAAGTGGCGGATGCTGATTCCGAGCCGGAGGTGGAGGGTGACGAAGAGTCGGTCTCGTAGTAGACCACCTTCTTCTTCTTGTCACCCTTCCGTTGGGACTTGATGGAGGAAGAGGATTCCTCCTTGTGTTTGTGGGTGGACTCCCTTAAGTGCGTTCTCCCCGAGCTTGGGGACTTGTCGTCGGTCCCGATCTCTCTCTTGGCGGATGCTCCCGACATCACTTCGAGCGGTTAGGCTCTAATGAAGTACCGGCTGTGATACCAATTGAAAGTCGCCTAGAGGGGGGTGAATAGGCAAATCTGAAATTTATAAAGATTAAGCACAACTACAAGCCGGAGTTAGCGTTAGAAATATAAATGAGTCCGAAAGAGAGGGCGAAAACAAATCACAAGCAAATAAGGCAAATGGCACGGTGATTTGTTTTACCGAGGTTCGGTTCTTGCAAACCTACTCCCCGTTGAGGTGGTCACAAAGACCGGGTCTCTTTCAACTCTTTCCCTCTCTCAAACGGTCACTGTCGGTGTTTTGGGTCCAACCGCACACCCGGGGTTGCCCCTCAAGGTGCTTTTAGGAGTAGGACGGTGTCGACGACTGTAGCAAAATGGTTCGTGCCGATCGCACGAGGGACAATGGACAAGATTTGCAGGTTCGGGCCGCTTAGAAGTGCGTAACACCCTACGTCCTGGTGAGTATATGAGCGTGGTTACAAGAGGATTCTCTGGATAGAGGGCGCAGAGAGTTTTTGTGAGTGGCTCCGTAGAATAGGGTCGATCGATCTGAAGGGGTGCCCCCTAGGCCTTATATACTCGGCCGTGGAGCAATACATGTGATACGATAACAACAAGTAGCTAAAAGATAGTGAACCTCCTGAGTTTATCCCTACGTAACCTTCGCCGACTTATCCTCGCATGGCTCTGTTGCATGAAGGCTTCAGCGCGGGAAAGTCGGGTCTCTGTTGTGATCCATTCGTTCGACGTTGTGGGCCGCCTTTGTTTGCACTAATCAGTCTCACGTCTCCTTTGTTGGCTGTCTCTCCCTAGGCCCACGAAAGAATGACCTTACGAATTATTGGGCCCTTGGGCCGTTCGTGAGGCCTTTTACTTCTTTAGTGGACCCAGGGGATATCTATCCCCCACAAGCCCCCGATCTTTGGGTTGATTTAGAGGTAATCAACTCAAAGATCCAAGGTCCAAAAAACGATTCCTTGCTGTCTTCTCTGGTTTTGATCACTCGTCCGACCAAAGGTTGGCTTTGTGCTTGTGCCTTAGAGGTCGGCATTTTGGATTGTAAGACTCCGGAATTCATTGGGTGCACCGGAGGTGCACCCAATGGGTGTAGCCCCCGACCTTTGAGTAGATTTTTAGAAGATAATCTACTCGAAGGTCTTCTTCCAAAGGTTATCTCCATTCGCGCTCCTGCATCTCGATTGAGGATTAGTCTTTTCAATCTTGCTCTACGCCTTAGAAGTCGGCGTTGTATCGGTTTAGAATAATATTCCATGGGGTGCACCTCCGGTGCACCCAATGGGTGTAGCCCCCGACCTTCAAATGGATTTTTTAAGGATAATCCATTCGAAGGTTTTCCTTTCTCCTGTGGAAACTGGCATGAGGCTATTTATGCTTTGGAGGTCAGCATTATGTCATCAATATTTTGCTGCCCAGGTCAGCGTATATTTTGTCTTTAGCAGCCGAGTTTGCAATCCATCCATATCTTGCTAGGTAGTGCAATTTATTTGCTTCTGCGATTGATTGGACGTTTGACGGACGTTCTCTGTCTAGTCTTCACGTCGCTTCTGTCGGCCATATCTTGTACTTTGCTGGTTATATTTGGCTTTCCTCTGATCCTTACTGATATCTCATTTTTGTCTTGAGGTATTCACTGCATGCTCTGCACAGATGTGACCTTTTGAAAAATATACCGATAATTCCTGGGCGTCCCCCCCCCAATGGGTGTGGGCAAGGGACGGCTTGGTACGCTGAGTGTTTTAGCCAGTTGCCTCTGAGTAGTAATGCGATGGGACGGCTAGTGTAATCATATCTTTCGCGCTGTTGACTGGAGTCCCGATGGGTGTAGTGTTGCATGAAACGGCGTCCGCCGTCTGACGTGTCTTCGGGTGGGTGGAAGTGCTTATTGAATGCCTTGCGACTGTTCAGTGACCACGGTTAGAAGTGAGCGGTTGCCTTTCCCTTCTATAAATAACCCTTTTGCTTCTCTGGTTTCTTCACATCTTTTCGCTGCTCCTTACTGCCTCTTCCTTTTCTTCTCTCCCAAAGCTTTAACCATGGGCAAGAACAACAAGCGCAAGCGTGAGCCGACTCCTCCATCGGAGGAGTTTGGTGATTCAGAGTACTCGGAGGAGGAGTTCTCCTCCGAGCCCGAGGGGTCTCCGGCTCCCGTCTCTCCCCCGGCGTCGTCCGATGACTCGGACGACTCCCAGGGGATAGCCGCGGAGGTCTGGACATACATCCGGGCCGTCGAGCGCGCCGGGCTCGAAGGCTCGGATGAATCGGAGTACTCCTCGGATGAGGAGGACTCGGACGGCGGCGACGAGGGTGAAGACGACGACGACGACGACGATGATGACGACGACGACGACGGCAGCGGCAGAGGCGGCGGCGACGGCAGGGACAGCACCAAGGGCAGCAGCAGGGGCAGCACCAAGGGCGGCGGCGGCGGCAGGGGCAGGGCCAGTGGCTAGGTGCCACTGGTCTTCTTAGATATTAGTATAGTATAGCTAGAATAATGTAGTAGTAATTAGTATAATTTAGTAGTAGTAGTAGTGTAGAGTAGAATTAGGGAAGTACCAACTCATAAAGAGTTGGTTTGTAAGCTCGTCAACTTCCCTTTAATGAAGATTGTCGTTTATCCCCTCTTTTTGATGACTTGTCACTGCTTTTGCTGAATGTTGAAACGATTCTTTTGATATAGTAGAAACAGCGCCGAGCGATAGTGAAGATTGACATCAGCGTTTTAGAAGTAACACTGAGCAATCGAACACAAGACCAGCGTTTTAGAGGCAATGCCGAATGATAGAAGGTCGGCATCGGCATTTTAGAAGTAATGCCAAGTGACAAAATACGGGGCTGGTATTTTAGAAATAACGCCGAGTGATTGAAGGTTGGCGTCGGCATTTTAGAAGTAATGCCGAGCGATTGAACACGTGGTCGGCGTTTTAGAGGCAGCGCCGAGTGATTGAAGGTCGGCGTCGGCATTTTAGAAGTAATGCCGAGCGATCGAACACGTGGTCGGCGTTTTAGAGGCAGCGCCGAGTCATTGAAGGTCGGCGTCGGCATTTTAGAAGTAATGCCGAGCGATTGAACACGTGGTCGGCGCTTTAGATGCAGCGCCGAGTGATTGAACGTGTGGTCGGCGCTTTAGATGTAGCGCCGAGTGATTGAAGGTCGGCGTCGGCATTTTAGAAGTAATGCCGAGCAATCGAACACGTGGTCGGCGTTTTAGAGGCAGCGCCGAGTCATTGAAGGTCGGCGTCGGCATTTTAGAAGTAATGCCGAGCGATTGAACACGTGGTCGGCGCTTTAGATGCAGCGCCGAGTGATTGAACGTGTGGTCGGCGCTTTAGATGTAGCGCCGAGTGATTGAAGGTCGGCGTCGGCATTTTAGAAGTAATGCCGAGCAATCGAACACGTGGTCGGCGCTTTAGAGGCAGCGTCGAGTGATCGAAGGTCGGCGTCGGCTTTTTAGAAGTAATGCCGAGCGATCGAACACGTGGTCGGCGTTTTAGAGGCAGCGCCGAGTGATAGCCAGCTTCTCGAGTTAATTTGAGGAAAACGGCCGAGTGATGAGGTGGCACATCGGCTTTCTTGGAAATAACTGTTTGATATCCACGTGGCATGCTGGGATTTCGGAAATGACCGCCGGGTGATGACTGGGCACTTTTGAAAAGGTATCTGGCTCAAGAATATCCCTTAAGAGTCGCGCTTTTAGCCGCCTTTGCTTTCCGTGCCCTAGTTCTTGCATTTCCGCATCTGAGTCTTCTCTGCCGCTCGCCTCCTGCTCTGTTTCGCCAGCGAGAAACAAGATGGCGCCCGAGAGGAAGACCGCGAACTCGTCTGCTGCAGTGATCCCCGCCATCGACCCCAACAGTCAGTTACCCTTCGCAGGTAACCATATGTCTGTGATTTCTGAAGTTGAGCTTCTCCGCCTTGTTTCCATCGGGGTTCTCCCTCCACGGGAACTCTGTTCTTGGCATTCTTGCCACGGGACCACTATCCCAACCGAAGATACCCACGAGTCAGTGGTTTACACTCCTTTTCTTCTTCGCGGCCTCGGCCTTCCCATATCTCCTTTTTTCCGTGGTATCCTTGATTTTTATCACATCAACCTGACTCACTTGAACCCTAACTCCATTCTCCAAATCTCTATTTTCGTTCACCTTTGCGAAGCTTACCTTGGCGTGCTGCCGCATTTTGGCTTGTGGAAGTATCTGTATCACTGCCGTCCTGGAATGGCCGGGGGGCAGCATCAATTGGTCGGAGGTGCCAGTTTAGAGATGCGCCGGGGGCGGAAGACCGAGTATCTCGAGATACCCCTCAAGGACAGCATTAAAGGTTGGCGTCTGGAGTGGTTTATAATGGATAATTATGGAAATTCTCTCCCTCCTCGCTCGGGGAGACAGGCAGATGTTCGTACTCCGAGTTGGACTGAGTCTCCCACGGACCAAGAAGTAGCCGAGGCGGGCGTGTTGCTTACTGAGGTTGGATTACTGAAAGAGAGAGGTCTGACTGCCGAAGCCGTGGTCACAGATTTTGTTTTCAAAAACATTCAGCCGCTGAAGGACAGGGCCTATCCGGCATATCTTTACCGAGGGCTGGCCGACTCAACTCGAGTTACTAATAGGAGAATTCCTTCTGTTGATTTGGTGAGCCGACTTGAGATGATCCTTAGGGGTAAGGTTTCAAACGTTGGAGCTCCAGTGGCCTACTCGGCTTGGAACCTGCCTTCTCCCAAAGATTTCACTCTTTTTGTGTCCAATCCGCCCGTGACAGATAGCAATTTGGGTCTTAGAGTTCGACCTTCTGCTGAAGAGGTCCGCTCCTTAGTTGCTTCGCTCGGGGAGATACCTGATGATGAACGGCAGATTTATTTTGAAGTGCCCCTGAACCCTAGTGACGTAGACATAAATGACATGCTCGATCTGCTAGCTGAGGATTCATCTGATACTGCTCCTGATGGTACATTGATAGTGGTGCCGCTTCCAGAGGTTGATGCGACCTTGGATGTCTCGAAACCTGCCAATACTCGCCCGAGGCGTCCTAGCCGAACCAGTCAGCCCGAGCCTTCTGCTGATGAGCAGAAAAGGAAAAGAAGACGCCTCCGGCGAGTGTCTAGCTTTGATGAGGATGCCAGCACCTTAGCTCCTACTGCCGAAGAAATGACTGCAACTGGTCTTGCTGACATTGATCCCAATGGGTGCGCTCCGCCTGCTGCTGACCTCAATGAGGATGCTGTTTGTGCTGTTGCCGTGGAAGATGAGGAGGAAGAGAATGAAACTCCATTAACTCGGAAGAACAGTCGGCAGTTCGTCGCTAGCGGTGGTAGTAGTGGGGTTCCTTCTCCTGCCTTGTCTGCTCTTATTGGTCTGCAAGAACTGTCCATGGCCAATTTTGATCAAGCTCTAGAGGATATGGTCCCTGAGAACTTGCTGATGGAACCTGCAGACATTGATGCAACAGAAGCTTGTGCCGCCGTGCCAGATGCTGGGTTGAGGTCGTCCCGTGCCTCGTCGACCTTAGAGCACGATCTCGAGGGTCGGGATAATGACTTGGACCGTCCTGATCCTGTGGAAACAGCTGAAGGCCCGTCGACCTTAGAGGTGGTCACGGCAGAGAGCTTGGATCCTTTGAATAGTGCTGACACGTGCCCAGCCCCCTAGGGTGTCGCCGGGGAGGACTCAACTCAGGCGAGGAGTGTAGGCCACTACCCAGCCCCCGAGGGTGTTGCCGGGGGTGACCCGGCTCAAGTGGGCAGTGCCAACCTTGACCCAGCCCCCGAGGGTATCCGAGCGGGGTCTCCCTCCTGCACTTCCATGGATGTTCATGTGGGTTCACCTCCACACTCTGGCGGCATGATGGTGGCTCGGACTCCGGATCAGGGGGTCGCTTTGGAGGGCAGCATCCCCACTGGTCTGGAGTTAAACTCTGCTGAATGTACTGAGCTTGTTCCTGCTGGTCTGCTGCAAACTGCTTCGAGTGGTGGTCTGGCACCTGGTCATCAGCCGATTTCGAATGACTTGGGGATCCCTTCGCTTTTCTCCAACCTCTAGGTGCTGTGCTGTGCTTTAGTTGGATCTTTATGTTGCGTGAATTGTTGCCATTATGATCATCCGCTCTTCTTATCAGGCTTTGGTGGATGGAATGGTCGGCCAGCTGAAGTCGCAGGGTGCTTCCATCCCGGAGGTGGCTTCATCTCTTGAGCGTTGGAATCCGGTGTTGCTTCGGAGTCGTGTATCTGAGTTGGAAGCCGTTAATGCTGGTTAGTGTCCTTTCTTCTTCTTCTTTGTTCTTGCCCGTGGATTGTTTTACCTTCTGACCTCATTTTGTTTGAATACTTCTTGATAGGGATGACTCGGCAGATCACAGTTCTTGAAGAAAAACACTCTCAAGATCAAGCCGAAATGGCTCGACGATGCGCTGACTTCGAGGAGAAGTATTCTCAAAGTCAGATCGAGTTGAGTCAGGTCTCTGCGGCTTTGGATGATGCCAACGCTCTGAGTTCCTCCCTTCATGTCCAGCTTGACTCTGAGAAGGTAGCTTACGAATCTGTGCTTCGCCTTATGATGCTCTTGGATTCTGAATGAGTTAATTTTTGCTTGTAGGAGGAAAAATGCATCCTTGCCGCTTCTCGCGATAACTTGGACAGATTGTACCGAGATTCCAGCAACTCGCTGACCATCTTGGAGAGGAGCCATCGTTTTACGATGGAGGAGCTTGACAATCAGCGCCGTCAACTGCAAGAATCCTCGGATGAAGTAGCCCGCCTTACACAGTTGCTATCGGCAAAGGACGCCACCATCAAGGGACTCCGAGCTTCTAAGAAATCCATTGCTCAGGAGTTAGAAACTGCTCAGCAGGCTGTTAAAGTTGCTGAAGAAGCTGCTGTCACTTTTAAAACTCAGCGCGATAAGGCCCTGGACAAGGCCATTCGAGCAGGACGAATCTTGATGAGAAGACCCGGCGTGGCTGTCCCTGAAGATATAAAAGCCGACGTGAATGCTGCCCCTGATTCCTCGAATCGCCCTTCTTCGTCAGTCGTTCCTGAGAAAGACATTAGAAAATAAAGAAACAGTTCGCGTGCTCTGAGCGCGCAGTTAGCATGATCAAGTATCGGCTTATCATTCGAATGACGTGATTACTCCCTTATTGTATCAGAATTTATTAGTTTGCAAGTTTGCGGTTACGCTGCATGATGATTATGAAGTTTGTTTGTGGGATATGGAGATCACCCCTTGAACTGCATAAGCGTGAGTACGCTATACTGATTCAAGCCATCAATTACTTTTAGCCGGTAACTTCCGTTAGTAGGGCATAGTGGTCACCCCCGGTAGAGTAAGCGTGAGCATGTTGCACCGCCTCAAGTCGTTGCCGACTTAAATCGATTGCTCCGTTCGTAGGGCATAGTGGTCACCCCGAGTTAAGTAAGCGTGAGCATGTTGCACCGCCTTAAGTCGTTGCCGACTTAAGCCGATTGCTCCGTTCGTAGGGCATAGTGGTCACCCCGAGTTAAGTAAGCGTGAGCATGTTGCACCGCCTTAAGTTGTTGCCGACTTAAGCCGATTGCTCCGTTCGTAGGGCATAGTGGTCACCCCGAGTTAAGTAAGCGTGAGCATGTTGCACCGCCTTAAGTCGTTGCCGACTTAAGCCGATTGCTCCGTTCGTAGGGCATAGTGGTTACCCCGAGTTAAGTAAGCGTGAGCATGTTGCACCGCCTTAAGTCGTTGCCGACTTAAGCCGATTGCTCCGTTCGTAGGGCATAGTGGTCACCCCGAGTTAAGTAAGCGTGAGCATGTTGCACCGCCTTAAGTCGTTGCCGACTTAAGCCGATTGCTCCGTTCGTAGGGCATAGTGGTCACCCCGAGTTAAGTAAGAATGCAAGTCAATCATAAATGAGTCAAGTATCTTTGAAATCTCTCTTTATTGATGACGTATTTCCTTTATACAGAATACATGGTCACCCTGGCTGTTTTGAGATACAGCTATGGGTAAAACTTTCGGAGGTGCTCTATGTTCCAGGAGTTCCCGACTTCTGTACCATCCATTTGGGTGAGGCGATATGATCCGGGACGAGTGACTTCTGCTACTATGAAAGGTCCCTCCCATAAGGGTGATAACTTGTGCCGTCCCTCCCCCGTTAGAATTCGGCGGAGGACGAGGTCTCCCATCGAAAAGAAACGTTGCCGCACAGCTTTGTCGTGGTAGCGCCTTAGAGTCTGCTGGTATCGTGCTGATTGAATCACCGCATTCAGTCGCTCTTCCTCGAGTACGTCGATATCCTCCAGCCTAGTGGCTTTGGCTTCTGCTATGCTTTCGAAGATCAATCTTGGCGCCCCAAACTTGAGATCAGCAGGTAGCACTGCCTCCGACCCATAGACCATAAAGAAAGGAGTGTTTCCATGCAGGGCCCGGCTAGGTTGAGTTCTCAAGCTCCAAACAACATAAGGCAATTCTCTTATCCATTTTCCTGTGAATTTTTCATTTTTATCAAAGACCCTTTTTCTAAGTGCTTCCAATATCATTCCGTTGGCTCGCTCAACCTGCCCGTTGGCTCTCGGATGGGCTACAGATGCATACTTGATCTGAATGCTTTTTTGCTCGCAGAAGTCAAAGAATTCTGAACTGGTGAAGTTGGATCCCAAGTCAGTGATGATGCTGTTCGGTATCCCAAATCTGAATATTATGCTTTGTATGAATTCCACGGCTTTAGCAGAGGTTAAGGAGGCAATGGGCTGAAACTCTATCCATTTAGTGAACTTGTCAATTGCCACCAATACATGGGTGTATCCTCCTTGAGCTTTCTTAAAAGGTCCAATCATATCCAATCCCCAGCATGCAAAAGGCCAAGTTACTGGTATGGTTTGTAGCTGCTGTGCTGGCATGTGCTGTTGTTTTGACAGGTACTGGCAAGCTTCGCATCTCTGAACTAGCTCGGCTGCATCATTCTTTGATGTCGGCCAATAGAATCCTGACCTGAAAACCTTCCCGACTAATGTTCTGGATGCTGCATGTACTCCGCACTGCCCTGCATGGACTTCCTCCAGAAGTTGTTTCCCGGTGGACGGGAGAACGCACTTCATGAGGACGCCTGACGCGCCCCTCCAGTATAATACCTCCCCAATGAGTGTATAGTGAGCTGATTGTCTGGCAATGCGCTCTGCCGAGTTCTTGTCATCTGGCTCTTCTTCATTCTTTATATACTTAATAATTGGTTGCCTCCAGTCATCAGAGTCTGACTCGGGTTGGTCTATGATGTTGCACTCTTCTACTTGATCCGTCGAGATGCTCGGCTGATTGATTTCTTGCATGAAGACCCCGGGCGGGACTTGAGTCCGACCGGATCCGAGCTTGGACAGTACATCAGCCGCCGTGTTCCGATCTCTTTCTATATGATGGAACTCCAGGCCTTCGAATTTATCTTCTAGCTTTCGGACGGCGGCGCAGTATCTTCCCATTGAATCACTTGAACAATCCCATTCCTTGTTTATCTGACTGATGACTACCAGAGAATCCCCGTACACCATCAGTCTCTTGACACCCAGCGATATGGCGATGTTTAATCCGTGTATCAAAGCTTCATACTCGGCTGCGTTGTTAGAGGCCGGGAATAGCAATTGGAGAGCGTACTTGAGGTGTTCGCCTCCAGGTGCAGTGAAGAGAATTCCTGCTCCTGCTCCCTGCAGCTTCAGCGAGCCATCAAAATACATTCGCCATACTTCTGCGGTTTCTGGATTATCCGGCACTTGCTGTTCTGTCCACTCTGATACGAAGTCGACCAGTGCTTGAGTTTTGATGGCAGTGCGAGGTCGGAACTCGATATCATGGGACCCCAACTCGCAAGCCCACTTGGCTATTCGGCCAATGGCTTCCTTGTTGTGAAGAATGTCCCCTATTGGAAAACCAGTAACTACTATGACTTTGTGGTCGTCAAAGTAGTGGCGCAGCTTGCGGGCAGTTAGAAGTACTGCATATAATAGCTTCTGAACTTGAGGATACTTTTTCTTCGATGGGCCTAGAACCTCACTGATGAAATAGACGGGATGTTGTACCGGGTAGGCATGCCCTTCTTCCACTCGCTCGACTACCAACGCAGTGCTTACCACGTGAGTCGTGCAAGAGATATATAACAGCAGATCTTCAGCCGGCTGAGTCGGCGTAGCTCGCCGGGGCGGTTTCAATACTGGCGGCGTTGTCAGGAATTTCTTCAGTGCGTCTAGAGCTTCCTGCGCCTCTGAAGTCCATTGAAACTTATCCACCTTCTTCAGCAGTTTATAAAATGGCAGACCTTTTTCTCCCAGCCTGGATATGAATCTGCTCAGGGCTGCCATACATCCAGTGAGTCGCTGAACCTTCTTTTGCGATCGAGGAGCTTCCATCTTCATGATAGCCTCAATCTTATCTGGATTAGCTTCAATTCCCTGGTGGCTGACAATAAATCCGAGTAACTTTCCTGCTGGTACCCCGAAGACGCATTTCTCAGGATTGAGCTTCCATCTATATCTTCTCAAGCTGTTGAAAACCAGCTGTAAGTCTTCGATGAAATTTTCCGGATTCTCCGTTTTGATCACCACATCGTCTACGTAAGCTTCCACACGCTTGCCCCAGTGATCGGCTAAGCATGTTTGAATAGCTCTCTGATAAGTCGCTCCAGCGTTTTTGAGGCCAAACGGCATGGAGGTATAACAGAAAGCACCAAACGGGGTGATGAATGCCGTTTTTTCTTCGTCTTCTTTTGCCAAACTAATCTGATGATACCCGGAATAGCAATCTAAGAAAGACAGCATCGAACATCCAGCGGTGGAATCCACCACCTGATCTATCCTTGGGAGCCCAAAGGGATCCTTCGGACAGTGTTTGTTGAGATCAGTATAGTCGACGCACATGCGCCAATCCACTTTATTCTTTTTGAGTACAAGAACAGGGTTGGCTAACCACTCGGGGTGTAATACTTCTCTAATAAATCCGGCCGCGACCAAGCGGGCTAACTCGGCACGAATGGCTTCTCTCTTGTCGGGCGTGAAACGACGCAGCTTTTGCCGGATCGGCCTCGCCTGGGGATAGACCTTCAATTTGTGCTCGGCCAGTTCTCTTGGGACTCCCGGCATATCCGCAGGTTGCCATGCGAATACGTCTCGGTTATCTTGCAGGAACTGGACGAGCGCGCTTTCCTATTTGTCACTCAAACTGGAGCTGATGATGGCCGTCTTGCGCTCATCAGCGAACCCCAGGTTGATCCGCTTGGTGTCCTCAGTCGGCCGCATAGAGGTCGCGGCCTGAGCTTCGTTTGCCGGCACGGCGAGGTCTTCATCAGGCTTAGAGTTCGCCGGTGTAGAAGGAACCGTTGACGGCTTGGTGGTGAGGGCTGCTTGGATGGCCACTCGGAAACATTCCGCGGCGCCTTGGAAGTCAGCGCGCACGGTTATGATTCCTTGTGGTCCGGGCATCTTCAGTATCATGTACGTATAGTGTGGGATGGCCATGAACTTGGCCAGCCCTGGCCTCCCGATGATGGCGTTGTACCCGCAGTCGAAGTTCGCCACCTCGAACCTCAGGAACTCGGTTCTGTAGTTATCCGGAGTCCCGAAGGTGACCGGCATGTAGATGTGGCCCAGCGGGTATTCCCCTTCCGTCGGCACGATGCCGAAGAAAGGAGTGTCTGACTCATGGAGCTCTTTGAGGCGAACTCCCAAGCCTTGAAGCGTACGGGGGAAGGTGACATTGATGCTGCTCCCCCCGTCCACTAGCACCTTCTTCACCCGGCTCTCTCGGATCACCGGATCGACGAGGAGCGGGTATTTGCCCGGGTGGTCGAAGTTGAGCCATTGATCATCCCGAGTGAACGTGATTGGGTGCTCCGACCACCGGTACGGGGCGGGAGGGCCGGTGGTCGCCACTAGTATCCGGCGGTCGTTGAGCTTTTGTTGTCTCTTGTTCTCCTGCGACCCATGTCCGCCGAAGATGACGTTGACCTCCCTGTCAACGCGCGGGAAAGCTCCTCCTCCCCCCTCCTCCGGCTGATGGGGCTGTCGTGGTTCATCTGGTCCTCCCCTCGGCGGAGGAGGTGGTAGAGGTTGGAAGGGTCGGCCATGCCCGACGGAGTGCTTGAAGTCCCGGCAGTTGCGGAGAGTGTGGCGCATATCCTTGTGGTACGGGCACTGGGCGTCGAGGATGTCGTCCAGCGTGCGTTCGCCTCCACGAGGTCCTCCTCGGGCGCGAGAGGCGGGTGGTCCGGCGGCGTGTACCTCTTCGCGAGGCCTCTTCTCCCAGCGCTTGTCGGGCGGCTGGTTCGCGTCGCGTTGTGGTGCCGCCGGTGTGGGCTTTGCTCCTCCGATGAGGTCCTGGGCCCGCTCGTCAGCGGTGATGTAGAGGTCGGCTTCCCGGAATAGCTCCTCGGAGGTGGTTGGCGCCTTTTGCAGTATGGCTCGGACGAAAGCCGAGTCATTAGATCCTCTGTAGAAGTCCTCGATCACGGCCGCCTCCGTGACCTCGGGGATGCGGTTTCTCATGGTCTGGAACCTTTTAAGGTATGACCGGAGAGTCTCTTCCCCCCGGCGCTTGATGGATTTGAGGTCCCATGGTTGCGCTGGCTTGTCGGAGAGAGACTGGAAGTTGGCGGTGAAACGTCGGCTGAAGTCTCCCCAGTCGTCGATGCAGTGTCGGGGTAGATGTCGTAGCCACTGCAGCGCGTCTTGCCCGAGGACGATGGGCAGATACGCAGTCATGACGTCCTCGGATGCCCCGGCAGCCCGAGCAGCGGTGGTGTAGACGGCTAACCAGCCCCCTGGATCCTGCTTAGGTTCATATTTGTCGACATTGGATACCTTGAAGTTGGGAGGCCATTGGATGGCCCTAAGGCGCGGAGTAAGGGCAGATACTCCGCACGTGTCCTCCTGTCGTCGAGGATGTCGTCTGTCCCGGGGAGGGGAGTGGCGGTGGTGGTTCCATTCGAAGGTTTTCCTTTCTCCTGTGGAAACTGGCATGAGGCTATTTATGCTTTGGAGGTCAGCATTATGTCATCAATATTTTGCTGCCCAGGTCAGCGTATATTTTGTCTTTAGCAGCCGAGTATCTATCCCCCACAGTCACTTAGACCGAGTGAGCTTCTCTTCTCAATCAATCGGGACACTAAGTCCCCACAAGGACCACCACACAATTGGTGTCTCTTGCCTTGATTACAATTGAGTTGGAAACAAGAAATAAGGAAGAAGAAAAGCAATCCAAGCGCAAGAGCTCAAATGGACACAATTGTCTCTCTCACTAGTCACTATTTGATTGGAATGATCTTTGGACTTGGGAGAGGATTTGATCTCTTTGGTTGTGTCTTTGAATGAAGTCTAGAGCTCTTGTACGATGTTTTATGGCTGAAAACTTGGATGCATTGAAGTGTGGTGGTTGGGGGGTATTTATAGCCCCAACCACCAAGTTGACCGTTGGTGGAGGCTTCTGTCGTATGGTGCACCGGACAGTCCGGTGCGCCACCGGACACTGTCCGGTGCGCCAGCCACGTCACCAGGCCGTTGGGTTCCGACCGTTGGAGCTTCTGACAACTGGGCCACCGGACAGGTCCTGTACACTGTCCGGTGCGCCTTATAGCGCTGCTCTGACTTCTGCGCGCGCAGGCGCGCACTGTTCACTTTTACTATTCCGTTGCAGACGACCGTTGGCGCTGTGTAGCCATTACTCCGCTGGCACACCGGACAGTCCGGTGCTACACCGGACAGTCCAGTGAATTATAGCGGAGTGGCTCCCAGAATTCCCGAAGGTGGTAAGTTTGGAGTTGGGTTACCTGGTGCACCGGACACTGTCCGGTGGCACACCGGACACTGTCCGGTGGCACACCGGACAGTCCGATGCGCCAGACCAGGGCTGCCTTTGGGTTGTATTTTGCTCTCTTTGTTTGAACCCTTTCTTGGTCTTTTATTGGTTTGTTGTGAACATTTGGCACCTGTAAAGCTTATAATCTAGAGCAAACTAGTTAGTCCAATTATTTGTGTTGGGCAATTCAACCACCAAAATTAATTAGGAAAAGGTGTAAGCCTATTTCCCTTTCACCTAGACTCCTCTAATCGACGTAGAGTCGAAGAGAAGCGAAGAATTTGGGGATTGGAAGAATAACCTAGAACTAGACTAGAACTACTCCTAAGAAGAAATGTAAATTGTATTGATTGAAGGTTCGATTGATCATTACAAATCGGTTGTATACCTCTGCTTTTATAGAGGAGGGGGCTGGACCCGTTACCAACAAAATTCTGAGCTTATCCCGAGATTCTCGCCAACAAACATAGCAAGAAACTCGGAACCCTAATCTGTTCTGCGCTTGCGCGGACCGTCCGGCCTTAGGGCCGGGCCGTCCGCCCTCTCAATTTGGTGCCCAACAACTGACATTTTGTTTTCCATAACCAGGAAAAGACGGAATGAGTCCACTCGTTACCAGTCATACAAGTATAGGCCTTCTGCGAAGAAAACAGGCTAGAGGAACCATTGCAGAACCATTTGTCTCTCTGGTCATGTTGAGAAAGGTTTGCCAACAAGTCTTGTAGGGCATGAAACTGCTCGAATGCTTCAACAGATAGAGGAGTGTGAAACATCACATGTGAGGTTGTCGTTCTTGCTTGGTGAATAGTGATGTCTTTGTTGGAAGCGAAAGACCAAAGTTTTGGGTAGCTTGCAGATTTGCGCATGCCGTCCCAGTTGTCATGCCACAGTAAGGTTGTTTTTCCGTCTCCTATCTCCACCCGAGCTAACTCTTTGTAAGATTCTTGAGTTTTAAGAATGTCCCTTCACCAGAATGAGCCTACTAATTTCTCTGAAGATAGTGAGTTGCTGTAGTGATTGGCCTGGATTATGTTGATTCATGGAGTATCAGCTCTGTTATAAAATTTGTGAAGGTTTTTCATTAGGAGGGCTTTGTTTTGCAATTCTAGATTTATAACTCCAAGCCCCCCTGACCTTTTGGTTTACAGACTATTTTCCATGCTACTTGGGGAGGTTTCTTTGCATTTATATCCGCTCCTCTCCATAGACAGTGCCTTCTGAATTTATCAATATGCTTAATCACCGATTTCGGGAGCTTTAGGGTGCACATGTAGTATGTTGGTAGGGAGGAAAATACCGCATTAACCATTTGCAGTCTGCCAGCCTGAGATAGAAAAACAGAAGTTGTCACAAGTCTTTTCTCTATCTTCTGAATGAGTGGAAGGAAAGCTCCCAGGTTGGGCTTTTTTAATCCCAAAGGAAGCCCTAAGTAGGTGAACGACATTGATCCAATCTTGCAGTGAAACGTGTTTGCTAAAATTTCCATTTTCTGGTCTGAGACATTGATGGGGTAGATATTGGATTTGTGATAGTTGACATGGAGGCCAGTTGATTCAGCAAAGGAATTAAGCATCGCCTTTAGGAAGAAAAGTTGTTTAGGGCAAGCCTCCATTACTAAAATAGTGTCATCCGCATATTGAATTATAGGAAAGTCAACACCACATGTGTTCGGAAGAGGAAGCCTGAGGATAGGGATGAAAACGGTTTCGGAATTTTTTGGATTTTCGAAAACTGTTTTCGATTTTTTCCGATCCGATTCACTGGTTACGGTAATTTTCGAAAACGAAATCGGTAATCGGAATTTTATTTTAGAATCGATATCGAAATCGGTTTAACGTTTTACCGACCGTTTTGATCGGTTACCGATTTTAATCGGAATTTACCGAATTTAAATCTCGGAATTTTCCGAAAACAAAAAACAAACAGGTGACCCGTGGCACACCCTCCCACTCCAGCCCACTTGTCCGTTGTCCGGCACAGGCCTGCAACAAAGGTCATC
This sequence comes from Zea mays, assembly GCF_902167145.1. Lineage (NCBI taxonomy): Eukaryota > Viridiplantae > Streptophyta > Magnoliopsida > Poales > Poaceae > Zea > Zea mays. The sequence goes on along the minus strand of NC_050097.1, from coordinate 169,865,449 downwards.
CGCCTGAGCATCCTTTATATAGAAAGAATTCATGGTCCATGGTATTTAACTGGGCAAGGTGGTACTAAACACACATGAAGCTGAGCAACGCAATACTGGCATACTGCTGCAGTGCTGCTCGGGCGAGGTGGGTCGTTCACTCTACGGCCCGCGTCCTACCACTCCTAAGTCCACACGCGTGTGGCCTGTCGCCCATCCAGGACCGAAATGCATGCAGCAGCAACACCTATCAAACGGAACAAACGAGTAGGAGATGTGTTCTTGTATTATCCGCTACACATGTCGAGAAGACATAGAGATGGATGCAACATCTACCAAACTGGACTATTGAGCAAGAGATGCCCCCAACGTGTGATGTTTGGGCTTACTCAATAATGAGTTCGCTTGCTTCCTGGTACAAACAGAAAAGGAGGGAGAGCTACTGTTCACCAAAGGGAGTTTGTGGAGGATTTGAAGCATTTGCTCATCTGTTAGATTTTATTATTGGTTTCAATTATTTTAAATATATTTTTCATGTTTTTACATTTTCTTTCCATTATACATGTGCATTGTAAATTTGTGGTCTTTATGATCTTTGTGAAGTTGTCAATATTTGAACTAGTGATCTTTGTAAATTTGTGAAGTTGTCATATTTTCAACTTGTGATAATTGTGAACTTGTTGTATTGAGCTATTTTCATACTGGTATGTTTACCGATCGTATTTTAAATTACGACCATTACCGGTGTATTTTCCGTGCTAAAGTTTCATTTTCGATGTTTTCGAAATACCGATATTGTTTCCGTTTCCGAAGTTACCGTTTCCGATTTCATTTCCGATAAAACTTACGGAAACGGAAACGGTTTTAGCGTTTACCGATCGTTTCCGACTGTTTTCATCCCTACCTGAGGATACCACAATCATTAGCCTTGTTAACGATCGACTGCAGAAGATCTACCGCAAGAACAAAAAGAAGGGGTGACAGAGGGTCCCCTTGTCTGACTCCACGCTTACAGTGAAAACGTTGCCCAGGGACACCATTTAGAAGCACTTCCGAAGTACCAGAGTTTAGAATCATTGAAATCCAATGAAGCCATTTGTCACCAAACCCCTTGTGTCTCAGTATGTCAATAATAGCATCATGCTCTAGTTTATCAAAAGCCTTTTCGAAATCCAGTTTTAGAATGACCATTTCTTTTCTTGACTTATGACAAAGAGAGATATATTCAAACACCCAAGCTAGACAATCCTGAATAGACCTTGCCTTTATGAATCCATATTGATTCTGATGAACTAGGATGGTAATCACACGTTGCAATCGGTTAGCGAGAAGTTTTGTCAGCACTTTTACATTTGTGTTGAGAAGGGAGATCGGCCTGTAGTCTCCAACTGAGGCAGGTGAGCTGTTTTTGGGATGAGAGTCACGTAGGAGCCGTTGATGCTTTGCATGCAAATTGAACCCTCATAGAACTTATCACATAGCTCATTGAATTCTGGAGCAATCACTGACCAACATTTCCTAACAAAATCTGTGTTAAATCCGTCCGGGCCTGGCGATTTATTTGTTGGCAGGTTTTTGATGACCAGATCAATCTCTTGATGGGAGAAAGGCACCTCAAGCTCTGGCAGGTTATCTATCGGTTGAATCAAAGAGGATAAATTAAAAACCATAGCCGTTTGCTGAGATGCACCCAATCTATCCTTGAAGTTTTAGAAAAGCACGGATGCTTTTTCCACATGAGAGATGTCGACATTGCTGTTGGTATCCTTTAATGACGAAATGAGGTTATGGCGATGTTTGACTGTGGCATTTGCATGAAAATTTTTTGTTCCAGCATCACCCAAGGTGGCCCATTTGATTTGGCATCTTTGTTTCCAGTAAGTTCGTTGTTTAGACAGCAAGTCTTGCAAATGTTGAATAAAGATATCTTTAAAGTTCCATTCTTGGATCGTTAAGTCTCTGCTCTCAATGAAGTCCAGTAGCTGAATAACCATTTTGACTTTGTCGATCACCTTTGCTAGGTTTGGGAGGGATTTTTGCCAACCTTGAATCGCTTTCCTTTCCCTCTTGAGCTTAGCTTATGAGCCTTTTCACAGGATCTGGCTGAAACAAGGGCTGAGCCCAAGAGTCTTGAAAGACTGTATGAAAGTCTTCATGTTGGAGCCAGAAATTCTCGAACCTGAAAATGGGCGGCTTTGGGATGTTAATTTGGACATTGATAATCCAAGGGACATAATCCGAGGCTCCTCTTGCTAGGGAGTGAGCAGAAGTAGCAGGGAATTTGGTAGACCAAGCCTGCAAGACAAAGCACTAGTCAAGCTTTTCTAGTAAAGGATGGCGTTGCATATTTGACCATGTGTAAGCTTGTCCCTTGAGGGGGATTTCTTGAATGCCCAGTTGACTGATTGCCAAATTAAAGTTCAGTATTCTATGAGTGTCTCCTCCTGATTTGTTGCGGTTTTCAGGTGTTCTAATCATATTGAAGTCGCCAAGAAAAATCCAAAGCTTATCATCATCAATCTCAAGGTTAGAGAGCCAAGAGAGAAAGGCCTCTCAACCCTGGGGGAAGAACATGGGGCGTAGATGTTGGTGAGCCACCAAACCTGATTTGTCAACTTTGTGCGGAATAAGATCGTATGTCCGAACAAATTCTGTTGTATCACCTCAGCATCAAAATGAGAACTTTTCCAAATTGTTATAAAACCCCAGATGCACCAACAGAAGATCTAAAAGCAAACTTATCTAGAGATATGTTGCAGAAATAGTGAATATAGGAGTCTTTAAAGGAATCTTTCTTTGTCTCGTGTATATATATATATATATATATATATATATATATATATATATATATATATATATATATATATATATATATATATATATATATATATATATATATATATATATATATATATATATATATATATATATATATATATATATACAAAACACCACTGCAGAGTGACCTCCATATTCTAGAAGGTTTCGTTATTCTAGCGAAGGGAAGATGTTCTTCGGACAATTGTTGTGTAATTCTCTCTCTACAACACCTTCATTGTAATTCTCTCTAAAGAACCGAAGATACAATTCTAAAGTTAATTTACAAAAGGGGAACATGTTATTGATATATCTCAATTGAGCTATCATATTTAAACTCTTCTATACTCCATGCATATTCGTTTATTCATACTAATAAAATCATGATTTATTCACCTTACAATTAACCTTCGTCTCCAAAGGAATTATCCTGAAGGGATAACTTCTTCGTGACGAAGGTTATCTATCTTTTTAAGTTTGTGTTGCCTTGTTTTTGATTGTGTATAGTAATCGACAACAAGTGACCAACAGCGTAATTTGCTTGTTAGATGATTTCCGCCTCCCAGACAGCTTGGTGAAGTCCTCGTCGAGCTCTTCAAGAAGATTGTAAAGAGGCCATGGTGGTGATTATGAGGGGCACGCACTTGCCTCATCAGAGAGGTGAATAGCGGCGTTAGTGTAATCGAGGTTTGTGTGATTCCTTGACCATCCAACTTAAAGATCAAATGGAGTCTTGATAGAGGAGCGAGTGAGTGCATTTGAATCCACCTCAACGTTGATTATGGGTGATTGGCAAATCACCGAGACCACGGTAAAAAATCACGTGTCTTCCTTGTTCATCATTTGATTACATTTCTATTACTTGTGATTTGTTGTGTCATTGTTTATTACTAGACATATCGTTTACTTGCTCACCCTATGTTGTAAATATAGTTTAGCTCAACATAGGCTAGAGAATTTATCCCTCTTGTTGTACTAATTAAATTTGTCTAATGTTTTTATTTTAGTCAAAACCATCTACTCATCCCCCTCTAGTCGGTGTCCTTGATCCTACACCAGGCCAAAAAATCCACTTTTAGGAGCTCTCTGGCAAAGCGGTCCAGTACACCACCGAACTAGTCTGGTGCGCCAGGTCACCTTCTGCAGGGCTCTCTGCGCACTCGGTCCTGTCCACCACCGAACCGGTCTGGTGCGCCTCTGCATAGCTCAATCTTGACTTCTTTTGGATTTTCTTCTCCAATTCAATTTACCTGTTCTTAAGAGCTTTATTATGATTTAGAGAAACTTGTTTAGAGTATGTCTAACTGGTATAAGTCGTAGATCCATACATGTAGCTCAAAACAGACACCAAAAAGCACTTTCTCCAAAGATTGTCTTTCTAAACTCTCTCAATTGCTCAAAACCATTCCTAAGGGCTTTAGAACTTATTCAAACCTATGAACAAGTCATAGCTCACTGTATCCAAGTTTTGCCCTATTTTGCCTTTGTTTGAGCAGTAAGTTAAGCTGTATTATGTAATATGGCACTTATGAACATGCACGTACACACTTAGCAAACTAGTTAATACTCAGGGTTGTGTTGGTAATTAATCACTAAAACCAAGTTAGAAATGATATATAACACATTTCTCTTTCAGACCCTTATAGCAGTGGTACTGTTAACCTATTAATAAGATCGGATCGATATATATATATATATATATATATATATATATATATATATATATATATATATATATATATATATATATCTTTATATGGAAATACAACAATATCGTTCATCTTGTACAAAGGTTGTATACGAATGAAGAGGGGATAGCTATGTCTTTTTGAGAGGGGTGTCATGCATCATGCATGCATGCCTTTTCTGGGAGCACTAGCTAGAACGGTGCGTCGGACATATTTGTTATTTTAATGGAGGGTTACTGATATGTTCTCCATGCACCACCGAACATATTAGTGCTATTTTTCAGCGTGGCCTACCTTCGTATTTCAAGCATAACTTTTATCTTTAGATTTAAATTGTAAAGGTAATGAAAATCTATACAACTTAGAGTTGAAATCATGTGAATTTTAGCGGACTTATTGGAAAGATAATGAAAAGCTCTACAACTTTTAGTCGAAATCATGTGAATTTTAGCGGATCCAAAATTATGAGATACTTCTAGTACAACCACTTCTTTGTCGCAACTTTAATGACTTTACTTTCGTTTGTCTTTGCGTCTAGGCTTGTATTTCTTAGTGTCTTATACTTTTGTCATGTCTTGCAAGTATCCAACATGGCTTTTGATATCTTCCTTGAGGTATTGATCATTATGACCATCATTTAATCTTTCTATTTAGTCCAAGCTTTATGACCACAAGTCAGGATTAGAGTATATTAATTAATAGTTTTTTTATGCATTCGTATTCAAGGCTAAATCTATACTCATGTGTGTCTATGGAGTATATATGAAGAAAAAAAAAACATCATACCATTCAATGGCCGAAGGCACATGCTGCAATTTAAAACATCTCAAATTGATTTGCAATCCTCCACAGGAACCAACTATTGAGATAATAGTGTTTGCAGTGCTTCGAATGTGAGTAAATATATCGACATCTCAAATTTGCTGCACATCTGGTGCGCGAGACCACAACACGTTAGTTAACTTGGTTCACGGCTTGGTGACGAGCTCCTTCACAAACGCGACCACCTTGGGCACATCGACCGTCCATGCGACCGAAATCGGTGAGTAGCCAGTCCACGGGTTCTCTGAGTTCCACCTGCACCAACCAGCGTGATGTAGCAACAAGTCACGACGAGCTACGTACAGGCGCGCAAGAAAGGAAAGGAAAGGAAAAAAAAGGGCCAGCTGCTTACTTCTTCAGCAACATGTCCATGGAAGTATGCCCGACGCAGATGCCCTGCGTCTCCACCCTCACCACGCCCTTCTTGAACGTGAACAGCTCCGGACGAACTAGCGCGGCAAAGCTGACCGGATCGTGGAGGAAAATCACTGGCCCAAACCAGAAACATGACTCTGAAGACCCGCAGCATGCATGTGTATATATAATACTAGCTAGTATATGACACAAAGCTATTGTGTTTGTTGCAGCGTACCAGGAGCACCATAAGACTCGGTGTGCCAGTCCAAGTAGAACTTGCATACATCACATAGGAACTGTGCGTACTTCCCTTGCGAGTTTCTTAGCTCCAGGAGATCCTTATCTGCAAGAGTACGTACGTATCAGCAGGTTGAGCATCTCACATGACACTTTTGGCGACTGAAATGAAATGAGAAAGGGTGACCGTATTCATCTTGCTTCAGGACCTGTGAAGCTGACTTGCGTTGTGATGTTGAGGCCAACGACGTAGATGTCCGCCCCAGAAGTGAAAACCATGTCGGCTGCCTCCGGATCACTGTGGATCTGCAGACGGTAATTGAGGACACTACGTTAGGGCGTTAGGCCCGACGAATCACAGGTTCAGGCTCCTGGTAGCACACCGAAACAAAGTGCATGGTTGCATTACATTTGCTTCAGCGGAAGGAGTGGCATTTCCAGCCGCAAAGAACGCTCCACCCAGCACAACGATCTTCTTAACGTTTTTCACGAATGAGGGATCCTTCTTGATGGCCTAGTAAACATTACAGCATGATGGCCACCATCAGTAATCGATCATATATGTACTCTCAAAAAAAAGTTCTACGGCTCCAGGAAGCACGTACCAATGCTATGTTTGTCAGAGGACCCAAGGCGAGCACAGAGACCTCTCCAGGAAATCGCGAGACCTTATCAACCAAGAAGTCGGTAGCACTTTCCTCCACTTTCTTGATAGTGGGATCAGGAAGATCTACGTTCCCGAGGCCATCAGGTCCATGAACGAAGTCAGCAACGTGCGGCTTTCCTCCCTGCTCACAACATAAAGATGTGAAACATTCGATGCCACATAGCTGAAGTGAATGGATTACCCAACTCAGCAGATGATGCATCAAATGCCACTTTAAATGGATATATATACATATGGACTTGGCGTCAAATGATACAGACAGCAGCCAATGCCATCTTGTGTGATACGATATTTAGACTTCCACCTGGTTCCTGACTTCCTGGTTGAACTATCACTTTTTTTGATGAAAAAATTATGGTTCAAATGTAAACTCAACTGAACACATTTTAATAATGTAGATTTTTCTAGTTTCATTGATTCTTTGAATATGCATTTGAACTAGTTGTTGGGAGTAATAAAAAAAACAGAGTAGAACTACAAAAGCACCACCTGAAGCTAGGGCAAAATTTTCTCTGCTCCAACAACCGTTTCTAAACACGTAGCAGCAATCTGGAAAGTTGGTAGTATGAGCAAATAAATACCTTGAGAGGCTCATGGCTGCCCTCAGCTACTGGGACCTCTAGATGGCTTGCCTTCTCGCACTGTTAGCATTGCAGATGAAGTAGAATCGCTAGTGTAAGTGAATGATAAAGAAACGAAGTGGAAATGGAGGTAGCATTTGCCATGAATATCTAACCAGGATCAAGGCGTTGCGTGTGGCATGCTCTGTGGTGCAGTTTCCGAAGATGGTGGTGAGCCCTAGGACCTGGACGCCCGGCATCTGGAATGCCATCAGGATGGCCACGCTGTCATCTGGAATCGAAGCATGAATATGTTAACAGCAAATTTCTCCATGATGGCATCACAAAAGTTTGAGCGTTTGCGGGTTAATCTGAGGTGAATATGCGACGCTGGTCAGGAATCTGAGGTGAAAATATGCGACGCTGGTCGAGCCAAAAAAAGTTTAGGGAACTGAACTAAACTGTTGCAGTATATAAGCACTTTCTACATTATATTGTGTACATTTACAATTTTATAGAAGACTCTAGTGAGACTCGGATCGGGAGCGATAGAGGTGGCTGAGTCCTTTCCACCCCATCGCTGAATCCCCTGATGCTGGTCACTGTTCAGTGTCCAGGCACCGTGGCACGCAAGTTCTTCATGATGACTGCAGGATAATATAAGGTGAGTGAAATATGTAAGGGTGGTCGCATGTCAGTGTCCAGCTCCACAAATTCTCCATGGCGATATCGCCAAAGTTTCAAATGCGCTTGGAGACCTCTTTTAAGAAAGAGTGACATCTTTTGTCCCTCTATTATTATGTATTCAAAGAAGAGAGAGAGAGAAAAAAGAGGAGGAGCTTTTGGTCCTGCAAAGACTACAGTGGGGATGCTCCATTACTATGTATTCGAAAAGGAAAAAGAAGAAGACTCTTTTGGCCCCGCGGAAAGTGCTGCGTGTATGTGCAATGCGGACATAAAAAAGTGACAAAGATGGCTACCGGACACTGAAAATGGTTTGGATTTGCTGGTGAACGCGGAAAACAGTGAGATGATTTATTCAAGGACATTTTATTTCTTATCAAATTCGCTGGTAGGGTAGACACCACGCCACGCCAAATAAAATATTCATTTCTAGCTTTGAAGCAAAGAGAGGAACAATGAAATAGGAGTATCAGTTTTGCCCGTCTCTGCCTTCATCCCACGTGGACCTCACGGTACTGCCAGTGGACCTGCCTGGCTTCGCGTTCCGGTATGGCGGTATGCGATGCGAGAAGGCAAGTTTGGTGCGCACGCTGGGCGCGTGCGTCATTTTCAACCTGGTAGACAACTTTACAAATATGATCCTATGCAGATAATTGAGGTCCGGATTGAGGCCAAGAACGATTCCAGCTAATCAATATTAGTACAAATAAGCTTATAACTATTCTAGCTGAAGGCTAGCTGAAACAGTTCTAATTAAACCGTTCCACATTAAACGAACATGCCCTAAGTAATTCAGTGGGAAAGGAGCGGTGAAGAACTTTTGCAACCCATCTCGAATGCTCCGTTAGCAATTTCCGAGTGGCAGCAGAGGTGAGAATCCACACAAACCAGAACTGGTCCAAGTGTCCAAGGGTCATCATCAAAGTAAAAAAAATCAAATAAGGAAGCGCGAAGGAACCAAGCGTCGAGCCGTCGACCTAGCACAATCTGAATCTGAAGGAGTGTTGCGTAGTAGCGAGAAAAGAGAGAGGAGAGGGGTGCGCACCGATGCCGGGATCCGTGTCAATGATGATCTTCATCTCCTCCCGCTCGTCGCTGCGGTGGTGGATCGGCCTCCGTCTCAGACTCTGATCGACCGTCTCCTTCCTCCCTCCCTCCTGTCGCGTCGATCCGTTGAGGCAGGCAGCAGGCGGACTGGACTAACTAGGTAATAGGGGAACGGAGTTGGTGGAGACGGCAATGATTGGCTGAACGGGTTGCGATTGCTAGGGAGGAGGAAACGTACGGATCGGAGAGGAGGAGGATGCGGCGGCCTCACTCGGTGCCGTGTCTCTCCCTGCTCGCTCGGCTCGATCAACAGGTAGGCAAAGGCAAGGCAAGGCATGTGGCCAACTGGCCAAGCACAGCTGCACACGAGGTGTGATATATACGACTGGGCATTGGGGTGTATCCGAAATTTCGGATCGAGTTGTTCGGGTTTTAAATAATTCGGATATTCAATAGGTAACCCCAAAATTGATCTGATTTTTTTCGGGTACCCGAAAATTCGGGTAAAAAATGGATTCGGGTTTGGATAATTTACAGTTACCTGATTTACAGGCAACAAGTAAACTGTAAACTGCATTACAGCCATCAAGGTTACAAGGACAATATGCAAACTGCAAACAACATGTTCACAAACATCTACAAGGCTATAAACAGCATTACAGGTTACAGGCTTACATGCTTATAGCCATCAAGGCAGCTAGATTAGGACAGATTCACAAACATGTTCACAAATTCTTGGGCTTTTTGTGATCTTGTAAGTTGCAGCCTCCAATCCTCTATAAACCATACACCATAGCATTCAATACATGTGGTTTGGTTGCAGCAACATAGGAACAGGATAGGATATCCTTAAGTAACACACACTCAAACAGTAAGCAACACAACATCTGCAAATTCTGCATGAACAAAGGATACCTGTGAGGCTGTGACTACACAAAGAACTTAAGGATAAAGTAAAACATAAGTGCTTTCAAACCTTAAGTAGCAGGTCTTTCATCAGATTTAGAGGAAGGGCATCTACTGCTGCTTGGTGTAGCTTGAGACTTGGAAGTGGTAGGATTTTCTTTCCCTTTCCCACCAAATTCTTCAATTAAATCTATTATAAAATGAATTCAACTAGTCAAATATGTAGTTAATATAACAATTACATGGATTACACTACAATGGTGAATATTGACTATATCTGCTTCAATCATGGCTAATTCCTCTATATTCTCTTGGATGTTGATTGGAGTAGTCCTTCTCAACCCGTCTTGGGTACATACAAGTGCCTCCAGCATGAAAGGAGTTAGCGATGTACCAAAGTCATCTAAGATATGTCCACTCGTGCTAAAAGCGGACTCCGCAGCCACTGTTGAGATAGGAATAGCAAGCACATCACGGGATCTTGGTGAAATGGTTCCACACATCTGATCTTGGTGCCATCTTCTTCCTTTCATGTTGTGCACAATCTTTGTCAAGGTCAACCACCTCTTGGTCAGTAGCCCCTTGTGATTGTGATGGTTGTGTTTGTGTCCCATCATTTTCTAGAGTGCCAGTGCCCACTGATTCCATACCCTTGTCCAATATGTCTTCAGGTTCAGGCATCTATTAAAAAGGAGGACACACAGTAAGTCAATAAGGAAGATGAATACATGATGCAAGGAAAACATCTCATGTGCAAGAAGGAAACACACAGTAAACATCTCATGTGTATCATACATCCTACCTTCACTGCTTCACACAAGAACACACTAGTATTTGTGTATTACCAATTCACACAAGAACACACTAGTACAAGAACACACTAGAATTAGTACCGTACGAGGACAAGCATGTACTACACTACTATTTCTACTGATCCTAGTTATTACCTATTAGTGTATTACCAATTCACCATTCACATGAGTACTACACTATTATTTCTACTGATCAAATATGCTAGAACAAAAAAGAATTAAACATTGAGCAGTGAGCACTTAACACATACGTTGTAAGATTCTTCCAATGTTGGTGTTGTTCTTCAATGTTGCCTTCACTACACCACGAGCCAGGCACCGGGCAGGCGGGCATAGGGCGCCGGCGTGCAGCTTGCAGCTTGCTGGCACAAATCGGCTTGTGCTGCTGCTTGGACGACGGCGGACACTGCTGCTGCTTTGCACAAGGCTGCTGCTTGGTGGTCGGCACGAACGCACGGTCACCGGTCGGGACGGCGCCGTGTACTGGTGCTCGATGGACGATGGTGTCGTGGACTGGTGCAGTGGTGCTCGATGAACGACGGCGACAGCTGCTAGGGTTGGAGTTGGAGAACTGGAGAACAACCGAACAAGAGAACATGAGAAGTGGGGACGCCTAGACCACTGCCGGCTCGTCGCTCGAGCCTTGGGTTGTTCGCTGTTGCGCTAGCTAGGCTGTTGGGCTTGGAATTTAGAAGCATGGGCCTTGCGTTGTGCAAATTCGGGTCCAGTTTATATTCGGGTACCGGATTACTGAAGCCGAAATTTCCTATAAAATTTCGGGTACCGGAAGGTTCTACCCAAATTGTTTTTCGAGTTTTTCGGGTTCGGGTTCGGGATTCGAGTATCGGGTTTTCTGCCCAGTCCTAGTGATATATACTCGAGTCTGCGAAAGGTCATCTAGCTGAATTGGTTAGCTGGTTTGAGTAGCACTTCTTAGATCCTGGGTTCAACTCCCCGTAGGAGCGAATTTCAGACTGTGGTAAAAAATCCCCTCGTCCGTTCCACGCCAAATCACGGGTCTAAGGCTTAGCCTCGATCGCGGTCGTTCTCACATGGGCTTCGATGCCACTGTGTATGGATGGGGCAGGGATTCGGGAGTTTTTTTACCTATATGAGAAGGTCTTCTTCTTAATATAATACTCGGGGGCTATCTTACCCCGCAGGTCGAGTTTTTTGTGATATATACTCGAATGTGTTGAGAAATTAGACTTTTTTGATTAAATTTCAGATATAAATCATGACCAACAACAAATAGTCTATGTATCTGTGTCACACCCGGATTTAAGGGCAAATCCGGGCGCGAATCAAATGTGTACTAGGATTAAGTCTCACATATATGATAACTCATGGTACAGAAACGAATGTCATACCTTTACTATATAATAGGAGTTCTGTATAAAATAGTTAAATAATTACATCATACGAAGACAATGATCCAGCAACCATAGTTGAGTGGGAAACGACGGCCTAGACCTCTCACGAACTCATCGCAAAATTCTTCATGCTCCTCATCATGTGGTACCTGTCCTTGACCTGGGGTGTGAGTGCATCAAGGGTGAGCTCACATAAGTGAAAGGGAAATGTGCCCTTGGGCCATTTCTAAAGTATTTTGGTGATTAAGTGCCCAACACAAATGGTTTAAGTGTTAAATTGTGCCAAAGACTCAAGAAGTGCAAATCAAGGTGCAAGGTATGTTTCTAGACTTAGTACATTGTTTTGAAGACTAGCGTATTGTGTCTAAGTGCTAGAAACAGGAGAAAACGATTTGAAAAAGGATTGGTTGTGTATAGCCAAATACAGTTTCGTCTGGGTGCACCGGACTGTCCGGTGGTGCACCGGACAGTGTCCGGTGCGCCAGGACCAGTCTCGGTGAACAGTTCGCTCTAGGGACTCGACGACAGCGTACGGCTATAAATCACCGGACTGTCCGGTGAGTCGTCTGCGGCGAAGTCGTCGCTCTCGGGAAAAGCGCAACGGCGTACGGCTAAAAATCACCGGACTGTCTGGTGGTGCACCGAACTGTCCGGTGAGCCAACGGTCGGCCGCGCAATCCGCGTGTGACGCGTGGCCGAGCCAACGGTCAGATGGGAGCACCGGACTGTCCGGTGTGCACCGGACAGTGTCCGGTGCGCCAACGGCTCCAAATCTTCAACGGTAGAGGAGCTCCAAATTTGAACTCCTCTTGAGTTGAGAACTCCGTGTGTGAACTTAGAGCTCAAGTTGTGACTAGTGTGCGTGTTTGTGCTGTTGCTTTTGAGACTTGTGTCTGTTGCTTTTCCATCCCTTACATCCGTGCTTCTTTGTGATCATCTTTTGTAAGGGCGAGAGGCTCCAAGTTGTGGAGATTCCTCGCAAACGGGATATAGTGAAAGAAAGAAAAACATCGTGGTATTCAAGTGGATCTTTGGATCACTTGAAAGGGGTTGAGTGCAACCCTCGTCCATTGGGACGCCACAACGTGGACTAGGCAAGTGTTGTACTTGGCCGAACCACAGGATAAACCATCGTGTCTCTTGTGCTTGTTCTCATTGTGACTATTGTGTTTCACAAGAGCTCGATCCTTAGCCACTTGAATTCACTGTGCTAACACTTAATCAAGTTTTGTGGCTTTAAGTTTTAAGTTTTTACAGGATCACCTATTCACCCCCCCCCCTCTAGGTGCTCTCAATTGGTATCAGAGCCGTTCTCTTCACGAAAGGGACTAATCACCCGAAGAGATGGATCCTAAGGGAAAGGGGATTGTGGTCAACGACAATGAGAAGGAGTCCATCTTCAACGAGCCGAGGGACGACAAAGCCAATGACTCCAGCTTGAGTCAAAAGAATAAGGATGGAAAGAAGAAGAGGCGCATCAAGAAGATTGTCTACTATGACAACGATGAATCCTCCTCTTCTCAAAAGGACGACGAATACGAGGAGAAAAAGAAAATGGTTAACTCGAACTTTTCTTTCGATTATTCTCGTATTCCGCATAGTTCCAATGCTCATTTGCTTTCCATTCCACTTGGTAAACCTCCACACTTTGATGGAGAGGACTACGGATTTTGGAGTCACAAAATGCGTAGCCATTTGTTCTCTCTTCATCCAAGTATATGGGAGATAGTAGAAAATGGAATGTAGTTTGATAGTTTGGATAATTCTATGTTTATCAATGAACAAATCCATAAAAATGCACAAGCTACTACTGTTCTTTTAGCATCCTTGTGCAGGGAAGAATACAATAAGGTGAGCGGCTTGGATAACGCCAAGCAGATCTGGGACACCCTCAAGATCTCGCATGAGGGGAACGACGCCACCATGCTCACCAAGATGGAGTTGGTGGAAGGCGAACTAGGAAGGTTCGCGATGATCAGGGGAGAGGAGCCAACTCAAACGTACAATAGGCTCAAGACCCTGGTCAACAAGATAAGGAGCTATGGGAGCATGAAATGGACAGACCACGATGTCGTCCGACTTATGCTAAGGTCCTTCACTATCCTTGATCCTCATCTTGTAAACTCTATTCGTGAGAATCCTAGGTACATCAAGATGATGCCCGAGGAAATACTCGGAAAGTTTGTAAGCGGGCGAATGATGATCAAGGAGGCAAGATATGTTGATGAGGCATTGAATGGCCCAATGCCAATCCACGAGCCTCAAACCGTTGCTCTCAAAGCAACAAGTAGCAGGGAGACGCTACCCATCAAGGTGGCGCAAGTTGAGGCGGTCGGGCTAAATGAGAATGAAATGGCCCTCATCATCAAGCGCTTCAAGACGACGCTCAAAAGTCGCAAGGAGCATCCCAACAAGAGCAAGACGAAGGGAAAGCGCTCCTGCTTCAAGTGTGGTAAGATTGGTCACTTTATTGCTAACTGTCCCGATAATGATAGTGACCAGGAACAAGGAAAGAATGGGAAGAGAGATAACAAGAAGGTTTACAAGAAGGCTAAGGGCGAGGCACACCTTGGAAAAGAATGGGACTCAGATTGTTCTTCGTCTGACTCCGACGACGAAGGACTCGCCGCCACGGCCTTCAACAAATCGTCTCTCTTCCCCAACGAGCGTCACACCTGCCTCATGGCAAAGGAGAAGAAGGTAAGTACTCGAAGTACTATTATGTATGCTTCTTCAAGTGATGATGAGTCTAGTGATGATGAAGTAGACTATGCAAGCTTATTCAAAGGTTTAGATAGAACTAAAATTGACAAGATCAATGAATTAATTGATGCTTTGAATGAGAAGAATAGACTGTTAGAGAAGCAAGAGGATCTTTTATATGAAGAGCATGATAAATTTGTTAGTGCGCAAAATTCTCTTGCTTTAGAAGTTAAAAGAAATGAAATGCTTTCATGTGAATTATCTACATGCCATGAATCTATTTCTAGCTTAAAGAGTATTAATGTTGATTTAAATACTAAGTTAGAAATAGCTAATAAATCAAGCTCTTGTGTAGAACATGTTGTGATTTGCAATAGGTGTAAGGATTTTAATGTTGATGCTTGTAGTGAACACTTAATTTCCATTTCCAAATTAAATGATGAAGTGGCTAGTCTTAATGCCCAACTTAAGACTAGCAAGAATGAATTTGACAAACTAAAATTTGCAAGGGATGCCTACACTATTGGTAGACACCCCTCAATTAAGGATGGGCTTGGCTTCAAGACGGAAGCCAAGAACTTAACAAGCCAAAGAGCTCCAATTTTCAACAAGGAAAAGGGGAAGGCTCCTATGGCTAATAGTAGTCAAAAGAATCATGCATTTATTTATGATAGAAAATTTTCTAGAAATGCTTATCATAATAGGAGTTGTGATGCTTATGATTCAAATGCCATGATTGCTTCAAGTTCTTCATTTGTGCATGGTAGAGATATGCCTAGGAGAAATGTTTTTCATGTACCTAGAAAACCAAGTAATGAACCTTCTACAATTTACCATGCTCGCAATGCTTCTTTTACAATTTATAGGAAGAATAAGAAAGTAATTGCAAAGAAATTAGGGGCAAAATGCAAAGGAGATAAAACTTGCATTTGGGTCCCTAAGGCTATTGTTACTAACCTTGTAGGACCCAACAAGAGTTGGGTACCTAAAACCCAAGCCTAAATTGCCTTGCAGGTTTATGCATCCGAGGGCTCAAGCTGGATTATCGACAGCGGATGCACAAACCACATGACGGGGGAGAAGAAGATGTTCACCTCCTACGTCAAGAACAAAGATTCCCAAGATTCAATCATATTCGGTGACGGGAATCAAGGCAAGGTTAAAGGACTAGGAAAATAGCTATTTCATCCGAGCATTCCATCTCTAATGTGTTTTTAGTTGAATCGCTCGGGTATAACTTGTTGTCCGTTAGTCAACTTTGTAATATGGGTTATAATTGCTTATTTACTAATGTAGATGTGTCTGTCTTTAGAAGGAGGGATGGTTCATTAGCTTTTAAGGGTGTACTAGACGACAAACTCTATTTAGTTGATTTTGCAAAGGAAGAGGCCGATCTAGATGCATGCTTAATTGCTAAGACTAGCATGGGCTGGTTGTGGCATCGCCGTCTAGCACATGTGGGGATGAAGAACCTTCACAAACTTCTAAAGGGAGAACATGTGTTAGGTCTAACAAATGTATCTTTCGAAAAAGATAGACCTTGTGCAGCTTGTCAAGCAGGTAAACAGGTGGGAAGTACTCATCATAGCAAAAATGTGATGACCACATCAAGACCCTTGGAGCTACTTCATATGGACCTCTTCGGACCTGTCGCCTACCACAGCATCGGGGAAGTAAGTATGGTCGTGTTATTGTTGATGACTTTTCCCGCTTCACTTGGGTATTCTTTTTGTAGGATAAGTGTGAAACCCAAGGGACCCTCAAGCGCTTCCTAAGGAGAGCTCAAAATGAATTTGAGCTCAAGGTGAAGAAGATAAGGAGCAACAACGGGTCCGAGTTCAAGAACCTTCAAGTGGAAGAGTACCTTGAGGAGGAAGGAATCAAGCACGAGTTCTCCGCTCCCTACACACCACAGCAAAACGGTGTGGTAGAGAGGAAGAACAGGACGCTGTTGGACATGGCAAGAACAATGCTTGGAGAGTTCAATACGCCCGAGCGGTTTTGGTCTGAAGCCGTGAACACGGCTTGCCACGCCATAAACCGGGTCTACCTTCATCGTCTCCTCAAGAAGACTTCGTATGAGCTTCTAACCGGTAACAAACCCAACATTTCATATTTTCGTGTATTTGGGAGTAAATGCTATATTCTAGTAAAGAATGGTAGAAATTCTAAATTTGCTCCCAAAGCCGTAGAAGGGTTTTTGTTAGGTTATGACTCAAATACAAAGGCGTATAGAGTCTTCAACAAATCATCGGGTTTGGTTGAAGTCTCTAGCGACGTTGTATTTGATGAGACTAATGGCTCTCCAAGAGAGCAAGTTGATCTTGATGATGTAGATGAAGAAGATGTTCTAACGGCCGCAATACGCACCATGGCGATTGGAGATGTGCGACCACAGGAACAAAAGGAGCAAGATCAACCTTCTTCCTCAACAATGGTGCATCCCCCAACTCAAACTGATGAACAGGTTCATCAAGAAGAGGCGTGTGATCAAGGGGGAGCACAAGATGATCATGTTATGGAGGAAGAAGCACCACAGGCCCCTCCAACTCAAGTCCGAACGACGATTCAAAGGAATCATCCCGTCGACCAGATATTGGGTGATATAAGCAAGGGAGTAACTACTCGCTCTAGATTAGCTAATTTTTGTGAGCATTACTCTTTTGTCTCTTCTATTGAGCCTTTCAGGGTAGAAGAGGCCTTGCTAGATCCGGACTGGGTGTTGGCCATGCAGGAAGAGCTCAACAACTTCAAGCGAAATGAAGTTTGGACACTGGTGCCACGTCCCAAGCAAAACGTGGTGGGAACCAAGTGGGTGTTCCGCAACAAACAGGACGAGCACGGGGTGGTGACAAGGAACAAGGCTAGACTTGCGGCAAAAGGTTATGCCCAAGTCGCAGGTTTGGACTTTGAGGAGACTTTTGCTCCTGTGGCTAGGCTAGAGTCTATTCGCATATTGTTAGCCTATGCCGCTCACCATTCTTTCAGGTTGTTCCAAATGTATGTGAAGAGCGCTTTCCTCAACGAGCCAATCAAGGAGGAGGTGTACGTAGAGCAACCCCCTGGCTTTGAGGATGAACGGTACCCTGACCATGTGTGTAAGCTCTCTAAGGCGCTCTATGAACTTAAGCAAGCCCCAAGAGCATGGTATGAATGCCTTAGAGACTTTCTAATCGCTAATGCTTTCAAGGTTGGGAAAGCCGATCCAACTCTTTTCACTAAGACATGTGATGGTGACTTATTTGTGTGCCAAATTTATGTCGATGACATAATATTTGGTTCTACTAACCAAAATTCTTGTGAAGAGTTTAGTAGGGTGATGACTCAAAAATTTGAGATGTCAATGATGGGAGAGTTGAACTACTTCCTTGGGTTCCAAGTGAAGCAACTCAAGGACGGCACTTTCATTTCCCAAACGACGTACACGCAGGATTTGATCAAGCGGTTTGGGATGAAGGACGCCAAGCCCGCAAAGACTCCAATGGGAACCGACAGACATGTCGACCTCAACAAAGGAGGTAAGTCCGTTGATCAAAAGGCATACCGGTCTATGATAGGGTCTTTACTTTATTTATGTGCTAGTAGACCGGATATTATGCTAAGTGTATGCATGTGTGCTAGATTTTAATCCGATCCAAGGGAGTGTCACCTTGTGGTCGTTAAGCGAATTCTTAGATATTTAGTTGCTACGCCTTGCTTCGGGATCTGGTATCCAAAGGGGTCAACCTTTGACTTGATTGGATACTCAGACTCCGATTATGCTGGATGCAAGGTTGATAGGAAGAGTACATCAGGGACATGCCAATTCTTAGGAAGGTCCCTGGTGTCTTGGAGTTCTAAGAAACAAACTTCTGTTGCCCTATCCACCACTGAAGCCGAGTATGTTGCCGCAGGGCAGTGTTGCGCGCAACTACTTTGGATGAGGCAAACCCTCAAGGACTTTGGCTATAATCTGAGCAAAGTCCCACTCCTATGTGATAATGAGAGTGCAATCCGCATGGCGGATAATCCTGTTGAACACAGCCGCACAAAGCACATAGACATCAGGCATCACTTTTTGAGAGATCACTAGCAAAAGGGAGATATTGAAGTGTTTTATGTTAGCACCGAGAACCAGCTAGCTGATATCTTTACCAAGACTTTAGATGAGAATACCTTTTGCAGGCTGCGTAGTGAGCTAAATGTCTTAGATTTGCGTAACTTGGATTGATTTATAGCATACATGTGTTTTATGCCTTTGATCATGTTCCTTTATGCATTTTGTTGTTTATAGTGCTCAAGTTGTACCCATGATCCCCGGACCTCACAAGTCCATTTGCAAGTGATGCACTTATTTAGGGGGAGGCATGCTACAACTTGACACTTTGAGACTAACCTTGTGTTTGAGTTTATTTGTTTTAGTCTCAAAAGTGGATTGAAAGGAAAAAGTGGACTTGGACCATGAAAGACTTCCACTGCACTCCGATAAGAGAGTAACTAATTCCAAGTTCATCTCTATGCTCTTATTGCATTTTTACTCTTAATTGAAGATTTTGGTGAGGCAATGAGGTTTAAGGGCCAAAATGATCTCGTTTTGGTGCTTGATGCCAAAGGGGGAGAAATTAAGGCCAAAGCAAGCAAATGGATCAGCTACCACTTGAGGATTTTGAAAATAGTAGTGTTAGAAGTTTTGATTTGTCAAAATACTCTAAGTGTCTCTTTTTGTCAAAAGTTGGTCTCTTGTGGGAAAAATGTTTGATTATGGGGAAAAGGGGGAGTTTTTGAATCTTTGATCAATTTCTCTTGGAATACCTCTCTTTATGTCTCAACAAGTGTGTGTTTGACTTAGAGATAGGAATTTGAGTTTGATTTACAAAAACAAACCAAGTGGTGTGTCACACCCGGGTTTCGGGGGCACCAAGACCCGGGCGCGAACATAATCACCAGGTGTGCTGGGACCAAGTCTCACACATGTGATGAATCATGGCACAGGATCAAATGTCACATCTTTACTAAATAATAGGAGTTCTTTACAAAATAAATAATTACATTATAAGGAGACAACGGTCCAGCAACCCAAAGTTGACTGGGAGACGACGGCCTAGATCTCTCACGAACACATCACAGCATCCTCCAAGCGCCTCATCCTGCGGTACCTGTTCTTGACCTGTGGGGGGTGTGAGACAGCAAGAGTGAGCTCACATACGTTCATCGCTCAACAAGTTGTGGGGAATAATGTGCATGAACTCGCCAAAGGTGGGAGCTCACGTGAAGTGTAAGGCTTACCAAAGAGGATGGTTAGAGCTGAGCATTGCTTTTAAAGTTGGTCAAAATTTTATTAGCAATTACTAAGTATAAGTAAATACCAGCCCAATTAAATGGTAGAACAAAAGTAACAACATCACCTGCGATGCAATGCATATGACAAATTGAATTTAAGTTCCATAAATTAATCATGTGAGGGTCCGAGCCGCTCATGACCGTGAGCACGGCTAGTATACCAGTTTTACACTCTGCAGAGGTTGCGCATCTTTACCCACAAGTCATGTTACCCATCTGCCAAGGGATCGCGACTTCCCATACACCTCTACCGAGGAGGCGAGGCAGGGTAACACTACGAGGCCTTTACAAAGTTCCACTAGCTTCAGAAAACCCGCTACAGTTTATAGGAAGCTCCAATGCAGGAATCCCTTGCAGGACCGCCATCGCAGCAAAATCCTCCCGAGGGCCTCCCTACACTGACCACTCCCCTACTGCCCTTGCCCCTTTCGGGTAAGGTAGTCCTCCACTAGCTTTCCTAATTAATCAGCCAAGGGCGTCCCATTATACCCTTGTGGTAGCACTGTTTTCCCGGGTGGTCGCTCCATGTTCCAATTAACATAATGATCTTACCATGAACGATAAATAACAACGGATAACAAAAGTATAATCATGAGTAATGTATCTTCATACCCAAAACCACATAAAGCACTAGCAAGTACTACCCAAAAAGTTCAGTGGTAACAAGGTATAAAGATAATCAAACTAGGGTAACCTATTGGGTCCCATCAAAATTAACCTACGCAGATCATTATGATTAATTAGAACATGAGTGGGTAAAAAGAAGTGATCAAGGGCACAACTTGCCTGGGACTTGAGATTCCAGGTACCAACTTGCTCTTCAGCTGACTCGTGACCTCACGCTAGTCGTAGTAATACAAACAAACAGTGTATAGGCAAAATTAACATCACACCAAACATAAGAACAAGCTGCATAATAATATTCTACGCTGCGTAACGAGATCGTAGAAACAAGAACCACTAAATTCGGAGCTACGGTTATTAAGTTATGAATTTCCAAAATTAATTAGTGCTTAGAATAGATTAATCCAAATAAAGAATTTTAATTCAAGTTTTATGGCTAAACAGAGATACTAGGTGATAGATAATATTAAAACAAAATTATTGCAACTGAAATTAATCAATTTGGAGCTAACATTAATTAAATATGAATTTTACAAGTTTCTAGTATTGTTTTTGTATTAAAAATAATTTTCTAAAAGAAATTCTGAATTTCCTCATGCTTCTAGACTGCGGACACAATTTTAACAAAGCCCAGGGGGTTCTGCATAAATTCCAGGACTAAACGGTAATGGTCTTATAATGGCACGGGATGGCGGGTTGGTTCCTAGGAAGTTCAGGGACTCTTTAGTAAGATGTACCCGCGAAGGGGTATCATGGGATGTCGGCCGCATGATTCCGGATCGACGGCCCAGATTAAAAAGGGCCATCCCGAACATGTACGGAATAGAGGCCACAGGATCCAGATCGGACGGCCCCGATTGCATCCATCCGTACGACACCAAGGTCCGATCCAGATCGCTAAATAAAAATCCTACGGCGAACACCTTCACTCATTGCTCCATCTAACCCTAGCCGTTGAATACCAGATCAACGATCAGGGGCGCCCCCTACCCGCTTCCCCTCTCCCCTGTTTACTCCGGCCGGTGGTGAGCCCAGGCCAGACAGCGGCGTTTGGTACACTGCGGTGGCGCCGCCACGGCAAGCACCCGCCCAGGTGAGCCCGTGCACTAAAACGAGCGCAAAGAGTTGCAGCGCGATGCAGAATTATAGAGAAAAGGGATCCAGGGCTTCCTACCGGGTCTTGATGTAGCGATGGATGTGGCCACGGAGAAGCGCGTCCCAGCCGCAGGGGAAGAAGTCCGGCGAGCGATTCCCGGCAACACCGGCACTCTCCGCACACGTACGTGCCTCGAGAAGGATCTATGAACACCGGCAAAGCTCCCACGCATCCGTTTGGTTCAGATTTACAGCGCATGAGCCGATCGACGACATTGGCTCCTTGACTTGCACGGTGGCACCTTCTGCGCTTAAAAATCTTGGCGGCTCCCACGACTCGGCGTGCCAGAGCCCCAATCGCGCAACAAATCGGTCCCATGTGGAGTATGGAGGGCGGCGAACTTCATGGGTGTAAAACTCACCGGTGACGAAGGCGGAGACACGATTGCCCACGCACCGAAGCAACCCGCGGCTGCGATTGAAGCTCCGATGAGCAATTCGTCGGGCCCCAGCATGGCACCACACCTGCGTTGTCCGCGAGCACGATCCCGAAGGTGCAGCGGAGCTCCCGAACCCGACAATGACGCTCAATCGGCGGCGCAGGCGCACATCGGTGCTCTGGTGATGGATCGGCCACGTTCCCCTCCCCATAGTATTTCTTCCCTGGCAATGGCGAGGAATCACAAGGCTGTAGTTCGGGTTATATAGGCTGGCGCAGACGACCGCCAGGCTAGCGTAACAACCCCGCGGCATCAGCGGCCGCCGCGCGGAAGTCGGACATTGTTGCGGTCATGGACGGGGAGACAGGGTAGCGTCTGACAGAGGGGCCTCGACTGCCAGAGACGAATCCACAGCACGCGTAAACGCAATAGCAGCTGACAGGCGGGCCCGCGGTTGGCTGCAAACGGAGCCCACACGCCATTGTCTCAGCCAGTGGAGGGAAGTAAGTAGAGATGGGCCGCCAGGTGCGGTTTCCCCTGGGCCGAGCGCGAGTGCAGTACTAGGCTCGGAGCTTGGAATTCAGCCCAGGTGGTTTCGTTTCTTTTTTTTCTTTTTTTTTGCATTTTCAAAACTCAAATTCAAGTCAAGTTCAAACTTTAAAGCTAAATGCAGAAGCAAAGATCCCAGCATGAATGTAAGTATTTTATTTATTTATTTTTATCCTTTTATTCACTTATTATTATTATTATTATTTCTATTGCCTTACTTGATTAAATAAACGCTTATGATCATGTAGGATAAGAAAATAATTCTCACTGTTTAAAAGATCCTTTCATGCTATTTATTTAAGCAAATAGACTTTAACCATATTTAAAATTTAATCTTTATTATTCATTTATGTAAACATCCACACAACTATATAACCTTTTGTTTAGTTTCCATTTTTAAAGCATATTTCTAGATATAAAATTTAATCAAGAATATATTTATAGGAGAATCTTGTTTCTAATTTATTATAAGAAAACATGTTTATTTAATACTTGGGAGTATTCTTCCTAATCCCCAAGATTAGAATTTTATGGTGTTACAAATCCTACCCCCTTAACAGAAATCTCGTCCTCGAGATTTGTAAGAAGGAAGATATAGGAAGAGTGATTTGTAATTTAGCTTTTAGTTTCTAATTAGTTTAAAAATCAAGAGTCTCTTTTTTCTTCCATTAGTGAGTGATTAGAAGAGCATGGGTATATATATGTATGTCCACTTTATTATGTAGGATAGAAGATGTCTTTAGAGCATAGATAGGTTTGGTTAAGGAAGGGTAGGGCTAGGAAAGACTCTATCCAAGATTGTGAATCCTGATTCCTTTGAAGATCTATCTTGAATCTTAACCTTCCTTGATTTGATTAGGTCGATCATCTTCGATCTTTGTTCTTGAAGTCTTTATCCGAATTAGGGGCATGTACTTAGGATAACTTGTAGGTAAGGACAGATGGTTAACAGGTTGGTGGCATAAGATAAGTGTATTATGGCAACATCTAGGATGGGATGGATGGTCACCATGAATATGCTGGTATGTTATTTGTTCATGGGTGGTTTGGTCTGATGTACTAATTTAAGTTAAAACATGGCCAGCAGGGTATAATCTATTTCACTAGTATTAACTGGTCCGTTAAGTATTTCACTTTAGATTAGACCATATTAGATTAGATGAGATCTAGATTAGATTGGTATAACTAGATTAGACTAGATAATATCTAATTACTTTGGATTAGATCATGGTAGTTATTCTAGAGTGGGATAAATATGCTAATTAGGGCATGATGAGTCCATATGGATAAGGTAGAATCTTTTGAGGTCAGTTAAATTTTATTAGGATAAGATAAAATCTTTTCAAGATAAGATGAATCTATTAAGGCAAGAGAGAATATTTTAAGATAAGGTGGAGCTATTAAACTGGATATATTTTTAATAGGGAATATTTTTTTGTTTGTATAGTCATCTTATGATTTTTTATGCCTATACGTATATGTAGATGTAATTGTGGACATTACTCCACAACTCATCACACTCAATCAAAGATCCAAATCAGACAAATATCATAAGAACAAACATTCAAGTGCATAGATAATTATATAAAAAAAAAATTGTTCCTAAGAGTCGGTCTCCTAGTCCTAAAGGTCACTTTAGGCACTGGATTTCAAAGTGTGAAATCCACATTTGTCTTTAGAAGTGAAAAGGTAAGAATAATCAGAGTAAAGCGGAATTAGATGAGAAAGATTAAGGAAAGTTTAGAAAAAGAATCAGAGTAGCAAAGGTAAGTAGATAATGGTTGTCCAGTTCTATCTAGGTTTCGTCCTACAGTCAACATTCCTCTCATACCACTTCTGTCACACCCGGGTTTCGGGGGCACCAAGACCCGGGCGTGAACATAATCACCAGGTGTGCTGGGACCAAGTCTCACACATGTGATGAATCATGGCACAGGATCGAATGTCACATCTTTACTAAATAATAGGAGTTCTTTACAAAATAAATAATTACATTATAAGGAGACAACGGTCCAGCAACCCAAAGTTGACTGGGAGACGACGGCCTAGATCTCTCACGAACACATCACAGCATCCTCCAAGCGCCTCATCCTGCGGTACCTGTTCTTGACCTGTGGGGGGTGTGAGACAGCAAGAGTGAGCTCACATACGTTCATCGCTCAACAAGTTGTGGGGAATAATGTGCATGAACTCGCCAAAGGTGGGAGCTCACGTGAAGTGTAAGGCTTACCAAAGAGGATGGTTAGAGCTGAGCATTGCTTTTAAAGTTGGTCAAAATTTTATTAGCAATTACTAAGTATAAGTAAATACCAGCCCAATTAAATGGTAGAACAAAAGTAACAACATCACCTGCGATGCAATGCATATGACAAATTGAATTTAAGTTCCATAAATTAATCATGTGAGGGTCCGAGCCGCTCATGACCGTGAGCACGGCTAGTATACCAGTTTTACACTCTGCAGAGGTTGCGCATCTTTACCCACAAGTCATGTTACCCATCTGCCAAGGGATCGCGACTTCCCATACACCTCTACCGAGGAGGCGAGGCAGGGTAACACTACGAGGCCTTTACAAAGTTCCACTAGCTTCAGAAAACCCGCTACAGTTTATAGGAAGCTCCAATGCAGGAATCCCTTGCAGGACCGCCATCGCAGCAAAATCCTCCCGAGGGCCTCCCTACACTGACCACTCCCCTACTGCCCTTGCCCCTTTCGGGTAAGGTAGTCCTCCACTAGCTTTCCTAATTAATCAGCCAAGGGCGTCCCATTATACCCTTGTGGTAGCACTGTTTTCCCGGGTGGTCGCTCCATGTTCCAATTAACATAATGATCTTACCATGAACGATAAATAACAACGGATAACAAAAGTATAATCATGAGTAATGTATCTTCATACCCAAAACCACATAAAGCACTAGCAAGTACTACCCAAAAAGTTCAGTGGTAACAAGGTATAAAGATAATCAAACTAGGGTAACCTATTGGGTCCCATCAAAATTAACCTATGCAGATCATTATGATTAATTAGAACATGAGTGGGTAAAAAGAAGTGATCAAGGGCACAACTTGCCTGGGACTTGAGATTCCAGGTACCAACTTGCTCTTCAGCTGACTCGTGACCTCACGCTAGTCGTAGTAATACAAACAAACAGTGTATAGGCAAAATTAACATCACACCAAACATAAGAACAAGCTGCATAATAATATTCTACGCTGCGTAACGAGATCGTAGAAACAAGAACCACTAAATTCGGAGCTACGGTTATTAAGTTATGAATTTCCGAAATTAATTAGTGCTTAGAATAGATTAATCCAAATAAAGAATTTTAATTCAAGTTTTATGGCTAAACAGAGATACTAGGTGATAGATAATATTAAAACAAAATTATTGCAACTGAAATTAATCAATTTGGAGCTAACATGAATTAAATATGAATTTTACAAGTTTCTAGTATTGTTTTTGTATTAAAAATAATTTTCTAAAAGAAATTCTGAATTTCCTCATGCTTCTAGACTGCGGACACAATTTTAACAAAGCCCAGGGGGTTCTGCATAAATTCCAGGACTAAACGGTAATTGTCTTATAATGGCACGGGATGGCGGGTTGGTTCCTAGGAAGTTCAGGGACTCTTTAGTAAGATGTACCCGCGAAGGGGTATCATGGGATGTCGGCCGCATGATTCCGGATCGACGGCCTAGATTAAAAAGGGCCATCCCGAACATGTACGGAATAGAGGCCACAGGATCCAGATCGGACGGCCCCGATTGCATCCATCCGTACGACACCAAGGTCTGATCCAGATCGCTAAATAAAAATCCTACGGCGAACACCTTCACTCATTGCTCCATCTAACCCTAGCCGTTGAATACCAGATCAACGATCAGGGGCGCCCCCTACCCGCTTCCCCTCTCCCCTGTTTACTCCGGCTGGTGGTGAGCCCAGGCCAGACAGCGGCGTTTGGTACACTACGGTGGCGCCGCCACGGCAAGCACCCGCCCAGGTGAGCCCGTGCACTAAAACGAGCGCAAAGAGTTGCAGCGCGATGCAGAATTATAGAGAAAAGGGATCCAGGGCTTCCTACCGGGTCTTGATGTAGCGGTGGATGTGGCCACGGAGAAGCGCGTCCCAGCCGCAGGGGAAGAAGTCCGGCGAGCGATTCCCGTCAACACCGGCACTCTCCGCACACGTACGTGCCTCGAGAAGGATCTATGAACACCGGCAAAGCTCCCACGCATCCGTTTGGTTCAGATTTACAGCGCATGAGCCGATCGACGACATTGGCTCCTTGACTTGCACGGTGGCACCTTCTGCGCTTAAAAATCTTGGCGGCTCCCACGACTCGGCGTGCCAGAGCCCCAATCGCGCAACAAATCGGTCCCATGTGGAGTATGGAGGGCGGCGAACTTCATGGGTGTAAAACTCACCGGTGACGAAGGCGGAGACACGATTGCCCACGCACCGAAGCAACCCGTGGCTGCGATTGAAGCTCCGATGAGCAATTCGTCGGGCCCCAGCATGGCACCACACCTGCGTCGTCCGCGAGCACGATCCCGAAGGTGCAGCGGAGCTCCCGAACCCGACAATGACGCTCAATCGGCGGCGCAGGCGCACATCGGTGCTCTGGTGATGGATCGGCCACGTTCCCCTCCCCATAGTATTTCTTCCCTGGCAATGGCGAGGAATCACAAGGCTGTAGTTCGGGTTATATAGGCTGGCGCAGACGACCGCCAGGCTAGCGTAACAACCCCGCGGCATCAGCGGCCGCCGCGCGGAAGTCGGACATTGTTGCGGTCATGGACGGGGAGATAGGGTAGCGTCTGACAGAGGGGCCTCGACTGCCAGAGACGAATCCACAGCACGCGTAAACGCAATAGCAGCTGACAGGCGGGCCCGCGGTTGGCTGCAAACGGAGCCCACACGCCATTGTCTCAGCCAGTGGAGGGAAGTAAGTAGAGATGGGCCGCCAGGTGCGGTTTCCCCTGGGCCGAGCGCGAGTGCAGTACTAGGCTCGGAGCTTGGAATTCAGCCCAGGTGGTTTCGTTTCTTTTTTTTTTTGCATTTTCAAAACTCAAATTCAAGTCAAGTTCAAACTTTAAAGCTAAATGCAGAAGCAAAGATCCCAGCATGAATGTAAGTATTTTATTTATTTATTTTTATCCTTTTATTCACTTATTATTATTATTATTATTTCTATTGCCTTACTTGATTAAATAAACGCTTATGATCATGTAGGATAAGAAAATAATTCTCACTGTTTAAAAGATCCTTTCATGCTATTTATTTAAGCAAATAGACTTTAACCACATTTAAAATTTAATCTTTATTATTCATTTATGTAAACATCCACACAACTATATAACCTTTTGTTTAGTTTTCATTTTTAAAGCATATTTCTAGATATAAAATTTAACCAAGAATATATTTATAGGAGAATCTTGTTTCTAATTTATTATAAGAAAACATGTTTATTTAATACTTGGGAGTATTCTTCCTAATCCCCAAGATTAGAATTTTATGGTGTTACATGGTGGCAAAGAATGATCCAAATATGCCAAACTTGAATCAAAAACAAATCTTGATCTCATTTGCATTGATGTTGCACTTCTATGTGTTGCTTTTTGTTGTGTTGGCATAGATCACCAAAAAGGGGGAGATTGAAAGGGAAATGTGCCCTTGGGCCATTTCTAAAGTATTTTGGTGATTAAGTGCCCAACACAAATGGTTTAAGTGTTAAATTGTGCCAAAGACTCAAGAAGTGCAAATCAAGGCGGTGCAAGGTATGCTTCTAGACTTAGTACATTGTTTTGAAGACTAACGTATTGTGTCTAAGTGCTAGAAACAGGAGAAAACGATTTGAAAAAGGATTGGCTGTGTACAGCCAAATACAGTTTCGGTCTGGGTGCACCGGACTGTCCGGTGCGCCAGGACCAGTCTCGGTGAACAGTTCGCTCTCGGGACTCGACGACGGCGTACGACTATAAATCACCGGACTGTCTGGTGGTGCACCGAACTGTCCGGTGAGTCGTCTGCGGCGAAGTCGTCGCTCTCGGGAAAAGCGCAATGGCGTACGGCTAAAAATCACCGGACTATCCAGTGGTGCACCGGACTGTCCGGTGAGCCAACGGTCGGCCGCGCCAACGGTCGGCCGCGCAATCCGCGCGTGACGCGTGGCCGAGCCAACGGTCAGATGGGAGCACCAGACTGTCTGGTGTGCACCGGACAGTGTCCGGTGCGCCAACGGCTCCAAATCTTCAACGGTCGGCTGCGACAAAATAGGAAAGCAATCTGCACCGGACATGCTACAGTGCCTGTCCGGTGGTGCACTGGACTGTCCGGTGCGCCACCCGACAGAAGGCAAGAATTGCCTTCCTGGATTGCTCTCAACGGCTCCTAGCTGCCTTGGGGCTATAAAAGGGACCCCTAAGCGCATGGAGGAAAACACCAAGCATTCTTTGATCATCTCTAAGCACCAAGACTCCATTCTAGCGCATTTGATTCTTTGTGATAGCAATTTGAGCTCCTCTTGAGTTGAGAACTCCGTGTGTGAACTTAGAGCTCAAGTTGTGACTAGTGTGCGTGTTTGTGCTGTTGCTTTTGAGACTTGTGTCTGTTGCTTTTCCCTCCCTTACATCTGTGCTTCTTTGTGATCATCTTTTGTAAGGGCGAGAGGCTCCAAGTTGTGGAGATTCCTCGCAAACGGGATATAGTGAAAGAAAGAAAAACACATTGGTATTCAAGTGGATCTTTGGATCACTTGAAAGGGGTTGAGTGCAACCCTCGTCCATTGGGACGCCCAACGTGGACTAGGCAAGTGTTGTACTTGGCCGAACCACGGGATAAACCATCGTGTCTCTTGTGCTTGTTCTCATTGTGACTATTGTGTTTCACAAGAGCTCGATCCTTAGCCACTTGAATTCACTGTGCTAACACTTAATCAAGTTTTGTGGCTTTAAGTTTTAAGTTTTTACAGGATCACCTATTCACCCCCCCTCTAGGTGCTCTCAATAAGTTCATCCCTCAACAAGTTGTGGTGAATAATGTGCATGAGCTCCATTACGGTGGGGCTCATGTGAAGTGTAAGACTTACAAAAGAAGATGGTTAAAGTTGAGCATTGCTTTTAGAGTTGGTCAAAGTTTTATTAGCAGTTACTAAGTATAAGTAGATACCAACACAATAAATAAGAGATCAAGATTAATAATAAAACTACAATGCAATGCAAATGATAAATTAAGTTTAATTTCATAAGTTACTCATGTGAGGGTCCGAGCCGCTCATGACCGTGAGCACGACCAATATACTAGTTTTACACTATGCAGAGGTTACGCATCTTTACCCACAAGTCGTGTTACCCATTTTCCATGGGGTCATGAATCCCATTCATCTCTACCGAGGAGGCGAGGTAGTGTAGCACTACGAGGCCTTTACAAAGTTCCACTAGATTCAGAAAACCCGCTACGGTTTCTGAGAAGGGCGATATAGGAATCCATCGTCCGAAAAGCCATCGTAGCATGATTGACACGAGAAACTCCCTATACCGCAGCTCCTCTACCGCCCTTGCCCCTTTCGGGTAAGGTAGTCCTCCACTAGCTTTCCTAATTAGTCAGCCAAGAGCGTCCCATACCACCATTTTAGTAACACTGTTTTTCCAGGCGGTCGCTCCATGTTCCAATTAACACAATGATCTTGTTATGAACAATAATAAACCAGCAATAATAGTGAAACATGGTCTTATTTCAGTATAGCATTAATCCCATAACCAGGTAGAGGAATAGCAAGTCTACCCAATAGATTATTTGTTTGCAAGGTGTAGGGTAAACAAAACTAGGGCGACCTATTAGGTCCCATCAAATTAACCTGAGCATGTCATAATGATTAACAGGAACATTATTAGGTAAAGAAAAGTGATCAAAGAAACAACTTGCCTTAGGCTTGCGATAACTTGTTGTCGAGATGCTGACCCAAAAGTTGGGCGTCGGGTCCTCGTCACCTCACCTCTACTTGTAGCAATACATACAATCAAGCAAATAATGGATACGACAACATTACACCAAAGGATAAGAATAAACTGCGTAAGAATATTTTACGCGCTACTACGAGAACGCAGGTTCGAGAACCACTAGGATCGGAGTTATGGTTAAGACGATGTTGTTTTTGGGAGATTTAGGTGATTAAATACTAAAACTAGGTTATATGTTGATCAATATAAATTAGGTTGTAACGGCACTCTAAAGAAATATTGGTACAAAGGCCGGGTCTCACCTTTTGACCCTAAAATGCGCCATAAACTTGTTGATCACGCAAACACACTAAAGTTATTAACAAAAAACAATTGATAACATATTCAATTATCTCAAGTAAGGGCATACTATTTTATTTTCATCGACTCAGTTATAACATTATAGTAGAAAATCAGTAAGAGCTAGTTTGGGAACCTCAATTTTCCAAAGAATTTCTATTTTTCCAAAGAAAATTAGTTCATTTTTCTATGGAAAAATAGAAATTCCTTGAGAAATTGTGGTTCCCAAACTAGCCCTAACAGTAATTTTTTGACCATTTTTTCGGTGTTTTTTCATTGACATATGTTCAATATCTTAAAAATTCCACCCAGATGATGTAGGACAAGGATTGTCAGGGATTGAGTATGCAATCAGAGGCATACAAGATGTATACGACGGTTTTGTTGATGGGCAGATGACAAGCTAAGATCACATTGACTATTATGCTCTTTGTGTTCGCTATGAAGACAAAAATTTTAGACGAGAAGCCTACGGTTACAAAGTCTTTTTACCTACATGTTTATCTGTTAGTAGCTATTTTTTTAGACAACATATGTAGTTACTTTTTGTTATCATGCTAATATTTAGAAATTTCACGTTTTACAGTTACTTCTAACAGCTCCAAAGGAACAGGAAATTGATTTTGGCTTGGCATTTAAATACATCAAGATACACTATTCGAAGGAAGATTTATTACAGGCCATAGTGAGTAATTTATTTTTATCATTTTTTATATGAACACAAACATTTGGTATTATATAAACACACTACAGGAAAACAGTTAATTCCCGTCGATCAGGAACCGACGGGAATAAGCAATAAACCGACGGGAATAAGTAATTCCTGTCGGTTTAGGTCTTATTTCCGTCGGTTGTCAGCCGCCAGGCGTCCCTTGTCGGTGATACGGTTATTCCCGTCGGGAATTACGGCTAATTCCCGTCGGCCACCACAACCGACGGGAGTTATTAATTAATTCCCGTCGGCCAGGTCAGCCGACGGGAATTAACCATTAACTCCCGTCGGCCAGGTCAGCCGACGGGAATTAACTGAGCCGACGGGAGTTAATAGTTAATTCCCGTCGGCTATGGTCAAACCGACGGGAATTAACTAGGCCGACGGGAGTTAACCTATAAATCTGCAACAGCAACACTAAATTAGATATTTCTTCATAATTGCACACATAACATACACATCACAAACATATTGATATCACACATACACATTGACATCACACATCACAAACGCATTGATATAATTCACACATCACAAACATTTCAGATACGAGAGTGGTTACACAAACATAACGTCCACGAGTTAAAATACATAACGAGCACGAGTTCAAGTGTTTAGAGATAACCACCACTTGGGTGGTTAGAACTTTGACCGCTGCCGCCACCACCACCAGGAGGAGGGAACGCGAAGAGCGAGTCAATAAATCCAGTCCCTACTACGGGATCAGACCCACTACCACCCGCTTCGGGCGTAACCTATGCAAGTTAGCAAATATCAACACGTTAAATGCAAATATTAAAAAGTATATAAGTGTATAAATAAATCGACAGTTATCAAACGTACCCTATCTCCAGGTGCAGGTATATGTGTCGGAGGGGTGTTGAACTGTGGTGGCGGAGCTGTTGTGTTTGCAAACTGGCTCCATTGTGGTGGCGGTGGAAAATTTGTTGCCATGCATGTTGCTGCATTAACTGTTAAACATATGTGTTAATATTGAAGATGTTGTATTGAAATATAATAATTTAGAGTTCGGATTATGTATACTCACTTGATACATCGCTTGGTTATGTGCATTGCATGCCTCCATAAATTCTCGTTGTTGTCTCATCTTCTCACGCATCCTCATAATCTCCAACTCCTGCTCGTTCGGTCGACGAGAGCATGAGCTACGGGAAGACGAACTCGTCCTCTGAGATCTCACCGATGACGAGTCAATGAATCCATCGAAGAGTGCGTATCTATAAGTGATTCAAAAAATGTGATTACTGCATAATCAATTTAGTGTCAACCATATAATTTCATAAGTTAGAGCTTACCGTCTATGCGCTTTGCCACCACCACTTGCGTACACCACCGAGGGATCCACCGGTTTATGGCGCCAATCAAAGTCAGGGCCATGGCGATGAACCATCTCCTCCCATATGTCGCATATACATCATTCACAACCTTACAAATGCAGGAATTTCTATACTTTGAACGTTTGTACTTTTTGGCCAAAACTCACTAGCCGATCCGTGGCTGTCTGGCTGCAGAGCTGGTCAGGGTTGTTCGGGTCTGGTCCTTTGTGGCCCTCCTGGTAGACCTCAATATCACTAGGCTTTTGGCCACTCGTAGCTTCTTGTATAAACAAAAAACATTCATAAGCAATCGTATTATTTGCTGATCGACATAGATAGATCAAACTTACCATTCTTTTAGCTTTTCGTATCATGTCGTCACCGCCAAACTTGTGGTTAGGATTGGTTCCTCGACATTGTCTGTGATGCGCTGACGCTTTTTGGAAGCCTTCAGAAGCCCAATATCGACACCAAGCATAGTACGCATCAGGCACGGGCGCCATCCATGGAACCATCACCTGCACACACAATGTTACATATTATATCAATCACAACAATCAATATAAAGGGTAAAACAAATTGAATACTAACCTCACGATATTGATCCTCAGTCAAATATATCTTTGAGGACCCTTCCTTTTTATTCAAGGGGCCTGCTTCTTTCGGATGCTTTTGAAAATACAGGTTTGTAGCCTGAATTCTCGCATAGTATATGGCATCCTTCACCAGCTTCTTTGCATTGTTTTGGAAGACACGTTCAGCGTGCCCCATGTAATCCTCTCCGTCAGGCAACCGATATCGAAGCTACAACATAAAGAATACAAATACAATGGTATAAGTCATAGATTTACAATATTAGGAAACATAACAAAAATAATAAAGAATTCATACCCAAAAGTCATTACGCACAAGTCCTTGTCTGTCGGTGTGGTTTCGTTCCTTTTTAAACTTGTACTCGTCCCAGGTACTGACGAGCACCTCATCCTCGGTATCACCGTTTGACACCTTCACTATACCAGGGTAGTGAAGGCGGCAAAGAGAACCCAACGTAAGGTTAACCTGAGTGTGGTGTCCCTTGCCGTCAAAGGACAGGTCCTCCCAATTCCTGCATTACACAAAAACATTAACAATACACATAATAGTTATATGAGATAAGTTAACATATTACACTCACCGATCTCCATGTGGCATGATTAAAGTCCTATCAGCCTCTCGCTCTATCGCGTGACGAGGCTTTACTGAGTGGCTTTTTCTTGAGCGACGTGTGCGTGTCGCTGAAGAGCCTCCCGAGCCATCATCCATCGGGTTGTCAGCCGGTTCGCCCTGTTGGCCCCACTGGTCCCACGCCTGTTGCTGCTCTCTCTGGTGGTCCCACTGGTCCCATGGCTGGTGATGTTGTGCGGCCTGGTCCCATGTCACGTGCTCCACCTCCTCATTGTGCTGCTCAGCCTCATTGTGCTCCTCCTCCTCAATGTGCTGCTCCTCAGTGTGCTGCTCATCCTGGTACATACAACTCAAGATTTATTTGTAAATATGTAAACAAATTTATTTGTACAAGATATGTTACCTCATCTCCATGTACCACGCTCAACAGCTCTCGACGTCTGCTGCTTCTCGAAGAACTGCCCTGAAAAAGGCCCAGGCCCTTGAACAGCCCCTTCACTGACTTCTTTGATTTTGGCGGCATCCTGCATAAAAAATAAGAAATTATTCATTAGGGCATCAAAAATGACATAATACTTAAAATATAAACAAATGAAATAACAAAACAACTTTACTTGTTAAATATCATCAAAATCAGGATATATTTGTTCTCTTCTATGCAGAGGTCGCCATGTAACTTTTCTCCTAACAGGTTGTCTTCTCTGTCTCTCGGGAAAAGTTAAGTCGTTAACGTCTGCAACTAGTGAATCTAATGTCGGTGCAGGATCAATATGAAAACTAGTTGGCAACTCTTCTTCTTGAAACACCTCATCAACCTGCTCAAGGTGACCAATTTGATATTCGTCCTCACCAGGAGTGTATAGGCGTTCGCAGGGATTTACATTGTACACAACCCTCCATTTAGACAACTTTTTGCATGGATATGTCGAGAAATAAACTTGGTCTGCTTGATGGGCAAGGATATACGTGTCGTGTCCTTGAAGCAATTTTTCAGGTTGGATCTGTGTCATCCCAAATTCGGTCCTATAATACTTCGGGTCATACCATTTACACTCAAAGAAAACTAGCGCTAAAGGCTTATTTCCAGCAAATGTAATCTCGATTATATTTTTTATTTTCCCGTAATAGCAGGCTTCGTGTCCTTCCATGTCGGTTGCCCTAGTAACGACTCTACTATTTTGAGTGGCGGCCATAGGATGACTTGATTCGAAAATGCTTGAACGAAAGTGATATCCATTGACGTCGTAACGTCCATAGCTTTTGGCAGTTACGCTTCCAATAGGTAATAGACGTAAGTCATCATTAAAATTCATTTCCTCCCCAAACTGTCAATTATGCCACAAAGCATTAGCAAATTCTGTAATATGAGTTAACTGAAATTAGCTCTCGGAGCCACATAATTAAGACTTACACAGTCCCGAAGCCACATAATGAAATTAGGTCGCCCATGCATACCATCACGTCGCAATTTGTCTATGTCTCTCGCTGTTGGCCTACCGAGACACCTCATGTTTTGTTCATCAAACTCACTGTCAAATATTATTGTATGACATGAGATATTTGATAACATAAACTAATTCACATATGAACAGTTTAAGAAAATAAGTCTTACACAAAGTATTTCTCCACCTCAGGCATATTCGTGAACATGTACAGTAAAGCATACTTCCGTTCTTCCATACTGAGGTGATATGCCTTGGGTGGACCAACGGCTTTTCCGTTTGTCTGAAAAATCGAAAGATCACTACATGGAGGCATCTCTCGTTCATCATCATGGTACCTTTTCTTTCGAGCAAATATATTATGTTCTTCTGCAAAGTAACAACTTGTGAAGTGTGCTACCTCCTTTAGTTTAAATTGTTCCGCAATACATCCTTCAACTCTTGCCTTATTGCCCACCATTGCTCTAAGCTTCTTTAATGCTCTTTCTATATGAAACATCCACCTATACTGAACAGGACCACTGACCTTAGCCTCATATGGAAGATGTATAAAGAGATGCTGCATAGGATTGAAGAAACCCGGTGGAAATATTTTTTCCAATTTGCACAAAAGCACCGGTGCCTCTTTCTCCAGCTGTTCCATCACATCTCTTCTGATTTCTTTAGCACACAACTGTCTGTAGAAATAGCTAACTTCAGCTAACGTTTTCCACACAGCTTCAGAAATGTACCCACGAAACATTACAGGCATGAGCCTCTCCATAATTATGTGGAAGTCATGGCTCTTCAGTCCATTCATCTTCATTGTCTTCAAGTTCACAGATCTTCTAAAACCAGCGGCATAACCATCGGGGAATTTAATGTCCTTCATCCACTTCATCACTTCTTTCCGTTGCTTAGATTTCAGACAATAGTCAGCTTCTGGTTTGCCTCCGTTGTCTCTAAGCACTTGGGTTGGACGATCACATATCACTGCTAAGTCCATGCGTGCCTTGTCATTGTCTTTCGTTTTATCAAGGAAATACATGCATGTATTTATGAGGGCTTGGCAAAAGTTACTCTCTTGATGCATGACGTCGATGTTGTGCATCAAAATCAATGACTTAGCATAAGGAAGCTCCCACAAGCCACATATGTGAGTCCAGTTATGCTCCTCACCAAAACCTTGATACCTTTTCCCACTCTCGTCTAGGACAAGTTTCATATGCTCTTCTGTAATTTCTATCCCACTACGTCGCTTGGGCGGTCCCTTCGTGACAATGGTGCCCTTCCTAAATTCCTTTCTCTGCCTTCTGAAGGGGTGATTGAAGGGTAGAAAACATCTATGGCAATCAAAGTAACATATCTTGCCACCAGCACTAAGACGAAAACAATTTGTATCTTTAGCACAATAAGGACACGTCAATCTACCATGCACGCTCCATCCAGAGAAAATACCATACGCCATAAAATCATGAACCGAGAACAGATATGCAACACGAAGATTGAATTTCTGCTTCTTGAAGCAGTCATAGGCTTCCACACCTTGCCATAGCTTCTTTAACTCTTTAATCAGTGGTTGAAGCATCACATTGAGGCGTACGCCAGGATGCTCAGGCCCAGGTATAACAAGACATAGGAACATAAAATCATATTTCATGCAAAGAGCAGGTGGAAGGTTGTACGGTATGGCAATGACAGGCCAACATGAATACGACGCAGCGGTCATATTGAACAGCTTGAAACCATCAGTTGCCAAGCCGATACGAACGTTTCTTGCATCGCTGGCAAAATTTGGATCAAATTTGTCAAGAGCCTTCCATGCATCACCATCTGACGGGTGCACCATTAACCCATCTTGTCTGTCCGTACAATCTTTATGCCACCTCATGTGCATAGTGGTCTTCCTCGAGAGAAACAAACGTTTCATTATAAGAGTGAGAGGCATGTACCGAAGTTGTTTATGTGCAACCTTTGTCACCACCTTCTCCCCATCTTCATTTGCAAGCTCCACGTACATCGACTTCCCACATTTTAAGCATTTCTGTTCTCTGCCATGTTCCTTCCAAAAAAGCATACAGTTGTCTTGGCAAACATCAATCTTCTCATACTCCATACCAAGACCTTCAAGCAATTTCTTGGACTGGTACATGTCTTTGAGCATCTTGTGACCCGTAGGAAGAACCTCGCTAATCAAATCCACAAGCTCCTTGTAACAATTAATTGAGAATGCAAACTTGGACTTGATTGACATCAGCCAGGTCATGAATTCGAGTACGGTCACGTCAGTGTGTCCGTGAAGAGGCTCTTCTGACGCTTTGAGTAGGTCGAAGAACTTCTGAACCTCCGGTGTAGGTGAATCATGATGATCTGGTGCCAGTTCAGGCTGCAGATACTCAAGCATCTGGTCCATCCTATCAACATCATCTTCACCATCATCAACTTCTACTTTTGTTGCTCGTTCAACATCTTCACCGTGGAGATACCAGACCTTATAGCCTGGCACGAAATCATGTGAGCACAGGTGTAGTGTGACCTGCCTCTTGGTGTGGCTCGTCATATTTCTACATTTATTGCATGGACACATAATATTATCTATTTGTGACAAAGCAGCTGCATGGTCTAGAAATATCTGCGTCTTGGCAAACCATTCACTTGTGTGACACCCACCCTTCTTGAAACATTCATACATCCAATCACGTCTATCACCCATTATTGCGGCTATGTGTACGAGTAAAGAGTGTGTGTGAGACAATCATGTTTCTACACGTCACACATACATCTATAGGTAAGTAGTAAAACTATATATATACATAAATAACTATATATATACATAAATAACATTAAATTTATCAATATCGAAACCTTCATACAACCTAATATTATAAGTTAAATCTAATTATTAAATAACATCAAATTCAACAATTCAATAGCATAAGTTAAATCTATTATAATAATAGAATTAATACTTACCTAACATCAAGCCACACATGTGATATTAAACTAACTCTAATCACACTCTAATCACATGTGATATTAAACTAACTCTAATCACATGAAAGTTAACTCTCGTCGGCCATAAAAAACCAACGAAAATAAGCATGTATACACAAATTTAACAATCGCACTCGCATTTACATTCAACAATCGCACTCGCATTTACATTCAATAATGCATAAAGTCATAGGAAAACTAAGAACACTATAAATTAACAATTTTAAACTAACTCTAATCACATAAAAGTTAACTCCCGTCGGCCACAAAAAACCGACGAAAATAATCACATACTTATTTACATATAGATAGGATTATACCTCAGTTACTGATTCCTGTCGGGGCACGAGCGGACGGTGGACGACGGTGTGACACCCGAGGTGTCTATTTCGGGTTATGTCGGAAGAATTATCCTAATCTCGGATGCTCAGTGAAAATTTCTATTTCTCGCTCGCGTATGTCTCTGATTATCCAGACTATCCATTCACAATTCACCGAATTCGAAGTTATTCGATCGCGAGAAATGGCTGAATTTGGAGCCTGTTAAAACTTTTGTTTCTCGACACGAATGCGAAACTCGATAATCAATCTCGATTTATAAATCTCATCTGAAGCTCATTAAATCAAACTCTCGACGACTGTTATTTGGTCTGAGCCCGAGTTAATTCCTCGAACGTTGATCTATGTCTGACTATTTTATCCGAGTCCGTACTCTCAGACGGAATACTCGATGTGTCGTCCTCTAATCAATTTTATCCGACTCGGCTAAATATCTCATGTTCGAACCGAACTCAAAACCCCGTATCGACAACGATTTTAAAATGCCACGATTCACCTTCTCTGACTAAAATTCCGCAAGCCGGTCGTATCCCGAGGCAATTTATTTTCGAACCATGCGTGGGTAATTATTTTCGAGCGAAATCAAATTAGACTCTCGGCCGAGTTAATCACGCAACCGTCCGCTCGTCCGAACTCTAGTTCACGCTGTTTTGCGTACAAACGGATTCCGCGGGAGCATTTTTATTCGGGAAAATAAATTAGCGCGGCCCAAGTACGTGTTTGGGCCAAATCCAGCCCAGCCCACTAGGCCCACTAAAGAACCCTAACCCTAGGGTTGCTTCTATAAATAGGGGTGCTCACTTGGAAATTTTCCACTCCCACCCCTCAAAAATTTCCAGCCGCCACTCTCTTCTCCTTTCTCTCCCACGCACCTTCTTCCTCCTTGCTCAGGGCGGCAGCAGCCACCAGCGAGCCCTGCTCCACGCGCCCCAGCCATGGCTCCCTTCTCCCCAGCGCGCAAGAGCAGGAGCTTTTTCTCCCATGGCCGGCCTCCCTTCTCCCCCTCGGCTCCTTCCTGCATGGACGAGCTCCATCTCTGCAGCAGACGAGCACCTCCACAGCCATGGCGTCCCCTGCCCTTCTCCTCCCATGGGCGCGAGCCCCACTTCCCCTGCAGGTGAGCAGCAACTTCGGCTTGCAGAGGACAGCGACTCCCCTCTCCCAGCTCGGCCTCGCCATCACGCAGGGAATGGTTGGCGCCCAGAAAATCCACGCAGCCGGCCCCCTTCCACCCTGCGCCCAGCTCTCCTTTCTTCTGCGCAGCATCTCCCTCCCCCAAGCCCCTGCGCGCGCACAGCAGCGGATCCCCGGCGCCCTCCCCTGCTCCTCCTCTCTTCCCCACAAAACAGCGGCAGCTCGCCCCACCTCCCCTCGCTGCGCAGCCCCATCGTCGTCGTCGTTCACCCCGGTGAGACCGCGACGCTCCGTGTTCGATTCCGCATCGACATTGTTTTCATACGATTAATTGTGTATGTGTGCTGTTTTATTTTATTTTGTGGAGGAGAGGCACCCCGTGTTTTGCATGGAGAAGGCAAGCCGCTCGACGCCCATCGATGTTTGTAGCGATGCACAAATCGGAATCGCCATCGTCCTCACAAACACCGATTGGGTTTGTTTATGGTGAGCCAATGCATGTCGCTCTCGATTGACTCGTTTAATTATTTTGAATGGATGTGTGTAAAATGTTTCGGTTATGCGCATTAGTAGGTTCGCTTTTGTGGTTGGAGAACAAGAAGTTGTTTGATGTGTGCGATTTGTAGTTTGTCTAAATACGTTTTGGTCGATGTGGTGTGTATTGGTGTTTGAATATATGTGGTTGCGATGATTCATTTATGTGTCACGAGGATGGTTCGTGGATGGTATTAATCGTTTGTTAAAATACTTTGTCATAAAGCAGTGTGTTAGTCGTGGTAAATCTAATAAAGCGTAAAGCATGTGGTGGTTTCCGCAGTCGGCTAATGAGTTAGTCTACGTAAATATATTTTATGTATTCATCATGGTGTAGGTTAGAGTGGGTTGAAAATATGTCACACC
The DNA here is from genome assembly GCF_902167145.1 of Zea mays. NCBI lineage: Eukaryota > Viridiplantae > Streptophyta > Magnoliopsida > Poales > Poaceae > Zea > Zea mays. The sequence goes on along the minus strand of NC_050097.1, from coordinate 169,824,471 downwards.
TGGTTTTAGAAGGCAAACCGAATGCGAACCATGTACGTGCCAGGATCAGTTATTCACGTACACAACAGTTACATAACATGGACATCATCACACAGTGCTCAAAATAGTATTAAAAGGGGAAATAATAGTCGATTACATCATACGTCTGAGACGTCCATATAGTCCTTACAATAAATCAAAGTGCGGAAAAGAAACGTAGATAAACGCGGCCTTCACAGGCAGCCGACTGGGGGTTGCCGCTAACCCACACCTAGAACTCGTCGTAGTCTTGGAACTCCTGGAAGTCTCCTTCCACAGCTTCATCTTCGCTTGAGCAGTGGTTGCAATGCTGACAACCTGGGGATGGGGGGGGTTTGGCGTGTAGAGCAAGGGTGAGTACACATCAACATACTCAGCAAGTATCCTATTTGGCTGTAGTGGACTAGCTTTATGTGGGGATAAGTCAAGCAGTTGCTTTTAGTTGGTCAGATTATTATTTACTAATAGAAAGCCAGGTTTTAGCATTAACCCAAGTTATTAGCCCGATGTACCCTTTCCAAACGGAAAGAATACCACTTACCAGCACCATAGTCATAACCAAAACCATCGATCTCATAGCCACCTGTACCATAATATCTCTGATCAAGTACCACTAATCACTAGAGCTCCCTTGGTCGCTCATAACCGTGAGCACGGCTGATATATCAGTTTTCAAACACTCTGCAGAGGTTGTGCACTTTACCCACAAGCCGTGATTCCCTTTCTGCCCGGAGAGAGCTACTCCCCATTGACCACTACCTAGGTGGCCTAGCAGGGCATCACTACGTAGCCTTTACAAAGATTCCCCGGGGCTATAGCCACCCGTTAGGTTTCCTAAATGCACCGCACTCCTCCCCAAGGGGCGAACCCAAACTTGGCAGAGCGAGCCGCATACACCGAGCCCCATTGACGGCATGACGGCTAAGTGAACTACACCCCGGATCCTCTAATTATTCAGCTAAGGGCATCCCATTCCACCCTCATGGTTGCACTGTTTTCCCGGGCGGTCATCCATAGAACAGGTCCTTACGGAGAGGCACTCGAGAAACCGCTCGAGCCCCCTTGATGACCACAAGTACAACATCATAATAAGAGAAGGGAAAACAGCGTATCATAGATAATCTCATCATGTTCATTGATTAGAGTTAAGCAATAGCATAAAGCTAAACAATAATAATCCAACCCAAATAGGTAAACAAGGACATGGTTAACAAAGCTAGTCAATCCTTAGGCATAAATGTGTAAAGCGGGAGGTGAATTAAATAATGAATAGGACGGAGATAGGTCAAGGGACACTTGCCTCCACCAACCGACTGCTGCTCAGGGGCTTCTCCTGCGAGTTCCTCGGGCTCTTCGACCGGATCGTTCTCTATGCGATTGCAAGCATACATACATACATCCATTCAAATTGGGAAACAAACAGTACATCACACAAGGGAACAAATAAAGTGAATATGCATCAAGTATGACATTCGATATCACATTCATTATAGTTAGAAAGAAACGGGAAAAGGTCTGTCTCGCGGGGGGGGGGTTTAAAGCTTATGCACTAATGATTAGTTACAATTGGTTCTAACAAAAGAATTTAGTTATATGCACTAATGGAAACCTAGTCATTTTTAGTTGATCAACATTGAACTGGATAAACAATTGATTATATGAATTAACTAGCGTAACAGAATTCTAAATTAAGTTTCCTATTTCAATAACATGAACAATGATTATCCTGCCTAAAATAAAATAAGTAACAGTAATGAAAGAAAATAAAAAAGGGGGGGCGGTTGAACCGGCCAGGGGGCGGTTGAACCGGCCTGGGGCAGGGGCGGGGGCGGCCAAGCCGGCGGCGGGCGGCCGAGCTGGCGGGGGGCGGCCGAACCAGCGGGGGCGCGGGGCAGGGCGCGCAGGCGCGGCCGAGCTGGGTGGCGGTTGGGCCGGGGAGGGGGAGAGGAGGGGAGAGGGAAGGGAGAGAGGAGGGCTCACCGGGGACGGGGACGGGGCGGCCGAGCTGCAGGGGGCGGCGGCTAGAGAGAAAATGGGAGAAAGGGAGGGAGAGAGAGGGATTTGGGGGGAAAAGGGAGGGGCGGCTGGGCCAGCTGGGCCCAAAGGGGGCGCGCGGGGGGGGGGGGGGGGGGGGGGCTGGGCCGGCCAGGGGCGGCTGGGTTGGCCGGGGCGGCCCACAGCGCGGGAGAGAGAAAAAGGGAGGAGAGAGAGAAGGGAAAAAGAAAGAAAAGAAAAGAAAAATAAAAAAAAAGGTTTTCTCCTTTTCGAAATCCGTTTTTTCCTGGATGAATGCACTTACATTTTTAAGCAATCGAAAGAATGCATGGTTCGGCATGATGCATCAAACGACATAAAGTAATTTAGGGTTTTTCTTTACACGGGAATTCCAAGCCAAACCCCGCTATAACTTTGGAAAAGATCAAGGTTTAGCGAGGGAACGAGAAAAGAAAAGGGTAACGCCTGAATTTGGTGAGAGAAAAGAAGAAAAAAAATTCTACCCCCCAAATTCAGGGCGTTACAAAATATAAATTGTGTCACATATGATTAAGTGTTTCAAAGGCGAATGTACGAATAATCAGTTGATGTTTCACTCGTCTAATCGCTAAGTGTTGTCATAAATAATTGCGCTAAAATTGGTTATAAGAATGCAGTGGTCACGTGGTGTGTTTGGATGTGACAAGTAGATTGGAAGTGTGGGGTCTATCGAAGCACTGTGATGTCGAACGTGTATATCGAAGTGCATTGTGGTGGTAATTGCGTTAAGTTAATCGGTAGTGTCTCGAGTGCATGCCACAACATGGTTGTATGCGAGACAAGGTAACATAAGGTGTGCTCGACACGAATGTTCGATCGATATAAGTAGAAATTGTTTTTGCTTAATTAGAGAGGTGGTGACATGCCAAACTAATCATCGCTTTCTCGATATTTATAAGTCAAATCGAGTCGATGCGTATTATGTGTTCGTTAAATTATGCTTCGCATATAATGTGTGATTGTGCTCACGGATTCGAGTAGACACTTCAAGCAAGTCAAGTAGGTTTGTGGTATAAGTTGTGTAATGGAGTTAATTGTTTTAGGATAATTGTTGAAATGCTCTGTTTGTATGATAAACATGTATGTGTTCATGATGGGGGAGTAAATGCATAGTGATTGTGAGTTGGAGACTAGTAGTTTACGATTTGTATGATTTGGTTGGTGTGCAAAAATACTTGTGAATATGAATGTTTATAAAAATGTTGTAGTGTATGTGGTGTCTCCGATTTTGATAATAATAGACAAGCTGACGAGTATGATATTTAGTGGGCTATGTCGTTGCTCTAGCTAGCCGACTCGTTAGATGACTTTAGTTAAGCTTGCAGTCACGGTAAATTTGCTTGTTGCATTCTAAATGCGTATGGTTACAGTCGCGGATGAAAAGTATTAGTGCTCATGTGATGTCTAATTTAAAACGCAAATTGTTGGGTGATTATCGTGGAGAATGCGTCGTTGATTGGTTGTAGTAGTTTTAGTGCACTAAATGACTTGAATAAAATTTGCAAGTTGACTTGTTGGTCCTCATTTGATTATTTTAACTCTAACAAATATCAAAGTGTTATAATAATTCAAGACTCTAGAACGCGGCAATTCTTGAATTGTATAGGAGCTGAAATTTAGTAGTTGCTGTTTTGGACTGCACGCAGCGATTTCCCTGTACTGTATGTTTGATGAACTAAATGGTGTTTTCTGTAGATATGTGCTATAGAAAAGTGGTAGATAACTTTATTACCTTGCTGGTGTTAAAATTTTACAGCCATAGGTCCGACAGTTTAGGAGTTATGCTTTTTACAAATTCAGTAACTGAATCTGTCCAAATTCTGTACAGATTTTAGAAACTGCATTGTTTGCTCAATTTAGTGTTGCAATCTGTTCATGGTCGTTATAAGAAAGTTGTAGATGCTTTTCTGATCTTGCTTGTGTTAAAATTTCATAACCACAGGCCTGATCGTTTAAGAGTTATGAAATTTACGAACTGGTTGCTGTGTTCTGTCCTCTGTCAGAACAGATTTCGAAAACTGTAATGTTTGATTTGATTAAAACTGGAATCACTTCTTGGTGATTATACAAGTTATGTAGTGCTTTTGCCAAGCTTTCCAAAAAGTCTTAGATCACTCTTTTTGGTGGTCTGAAGATTAAGTTACATGTGTTTGAAGTGTGAAGACTGAATCTGTCCAGTTTTGGATAACACAGCCTTCATAGTATATTTTACCCTTGATACATGCTAAACCAGCCAGGGATGTTTATAAATAATATGTAGAACATTTAATTAGCTTTCCATAAAGTCTAAAATCACTTTGTTTGGATGTCTGAATCTTCAGTTGTGAATTTTTGAAGTTGCAAGTCTGAATCTGTCCAAATCTGGACAGAGCTACTGTGTTTGCACATTTCGACCTTGCTAAGTGTCGAATCATGTTGTGATGACAATACCAAAGTTGTAGAAAACTTTTTACGCTTTCCAAAAAGTCTTAGTTTGCTATTTTTGGATTAATATTTGAAGAGTTATGATTAAAACAAGTAGCTGCTGTGCTGCTGTCCTAAAAATCTGCACATGCTCAAATGAATATTTAGTTCACCATTTTGGCTAAAAATGCTTAGTTAGCACTTAACGGACATAGACTTGTGATGGCTAAACTTAGGTTAACATGTGTTCCATGATTAATGTGCTTGCTTGCTGTAGTTGATTGTGATAGAGGAGTCCATCGACATTGATGCATCGGTCCTCTATTAAACTTGTGTTTGTGATGCTTTTGTGTGATCAATAGAAGAACTAATGAAAAATCGTAGCAACTAAATAAATACTTGTACGTGTGATATCGTGTTGCGTTGGTTAATTGTAGGTAGTGATCATCGTCTTTCCAGTGGTAGTGTTTACGTGTGCCCAATGACACATAAATAACTAGTGTTTGTGTATAGTTGTTGCGGTGTCTTACTAATTGGTGTTTAGTTCGCTACCATGTATTGTATATCTTGTGATATTTTTCACCATATTCATCCATATGCATATTGCATCTCATTTAGCACCGAGAGATGCCGATCGAGCAAATGATGTGGTGACAACCACAAGACGCAATTGGTGGACGACCTGAAGACTGATGGACTTAACCAGTGGATGCTCGCCAAGCAAGTACCTCCCCCAACAAACACTATCTAAGTGTTAAATTAAAGGCAAGCCCCGGTTTTATGCATAACCTGTTATTTATGCTATTTTACTACACTTAATGATTGTAGGATTGAATGTGCACTTAAGTGTAGGAGTTGTTTGAAACCCTAGTTGCATGATCTCAGGAATCCTTTTGAGATGGATACTAGTAAGCTAGGTCGAGTAGCTGCTTTATTAATGAGGATCTCGGTAGAAGTCGAGTGATTTTTCTAGCACTCGCGCGAGGTCAGGAATTGAATGTATCCATTTTTATATCAGAATGATGTTGTCTGTGGACACGGATCCATGGGGATGCGTGGTCTACGAGATGAAATTGAAATAAGGATTAACATGCGGATACCTGTGTCAAGCGTATGAACGTACTAAACACATGTCGAGAAATATGGTAAATCGGTAAGCCTAGTACCTGAGTGAACCTGCCCGCAGACTTTGCCCCTCACGCGACCTGAGACGTGGTCTCCCATTCCGGTTATGGTGGGTAAAAGTGCGATCACTGCACGACAGCAGTCGGGGTCAGTGAGGCATTGTACGCCAAGGCGGTGAGCCCTGATCTGTTGACAGGGAATCGATGGGGACGGTTGATGTGTGTGGGGACGGAGTGCCCCTGCATGTCGTGTGTTTAGGTTTACCTTGCAAGGATAAAAACTCGATTCGAATCATCTGTTTCTCGCAGCTAATGAGACTGCTTGATCCATTGTACTGCATTGAGTAATATGTGGAAATGAGATTACTGGAAAAAGATGTTGATTGATAAAATGTTTGATACCATGTATGAATAGCTAGGTACACATCTAGTTTAAAAGGATCATACTAAAACTTGAAAAGCTAAAACTTGATTTTAGACTCAGCTAGTGCTTTTGGCAAACCAAACCCCTCAGCAAACAGCTGCATGTCTAGAGGTAGAGGAGTAGACTCCTCACACCGGGTAAGTCTAGCTGAGTATTAGTATACTCAGCCTTGCTTGTGGCACAATTTTTTGCAGGTACTCCTTAGGATGATTTGTTGCTAGTGTGACTTGGCCTTCATCCCTGCCACCGGGATAGATGGTCGAGTGGGTTACTGCTTCCGCAGGAGAGGACCAGGAGGAGTAGCGTGGCCAGGCTTCGCCATGTTACTCGGTTCTTCTCCGTTAGTTATTTCTGCTGCATTAAAATTTATGGTTATTATTTCTGAAACTCCGATAATGTAATCACTAATGATACTTATTAAATTTGTGGTATTATGTTTTATTGTATTTCTCTGTGCCTCACCTTCGTGTGAGCTAATGGTATTCGATCCTGGATAAGTGGCTTTATCGGACTAGATCCGAGGGACTGACGGGTTATTCCTGTTTAAGTGTGTTGCTGCCCTTAAGGGTGCGACTTGGGCACTTAAGCTGGAATAATTCGGGCGGTTCCGCCACAGCTGGTATCGGAGCGAATACCAGTACAGAGAAGTCGATAAGTCATGATTCCAACCTTTTCTAAAGTAAAACTTGCTAGAAACCAATGTTGGATAGATCGTCAGGACGATCAGGATAGACTTAGAACGTGAAGCCTTAGGAAATAGATGGGTAGCTAGGTGGCTAGTTATTTAGGCCATAAAGGCTACTACTACTATTATGAAGGATGTTATAGCAAGCATCCGAAAAATTAGTTAGGTCTGAGAAGACGACTAGAATGAGCATGCATCATGATTGTCGCATTATAATTGTCTCTTGTGCATCAACATGCTTATCTCACCTTCATTCCAATAATAAGAAATTCTGAATAATGTGTTGTATTGCTATGTTATGTAATATAAGAAATGCCTTATCTCTTGCCTAATTAGTAAGTCTTGTTAGGTTGTGTTATGTGTTTCTCTTGCCTTGCTATCTAGGTGGTATTGTAAATATTCAAACCTTTTTGCAAGAAAATGTTGTCCATCCTGCTCATGAGAAGACCCCCCCCCCAAATAACCTTGAGTTTAGCAAGTGAAACCTCAAAAAAAATTCATGCTTGTGTTGGTATTTTCTGACCCTTGAGTGTTTTACCCTTGAATTTACACCTGCACAACTTATAGACCCCCATAGCTTGACCGCTAGGCCAACCCAAGTCTTCTTGTGCACTTGTGTCAAAAAAATATAATTGTTGTTGGTGTCTAGTTGCGCAAACCCTATCAAGGCCGTGTTTCTTTCCATGGGTCCTTGCCCCTAAAACTTCATAACATTTCTGTTGATCATCCTAGCTGATCCTGTTTGCCTACCTCTCCTTTGTCCGAATCAGGTAATCATTTTCCTTGTGAATCATGTTGTGGCCTTATCATCCAAATCTCCGGATCCTTTAAGGATTCTGCCCCGTTATCTGGTTATCTGCTATAACTCGTTCTCAAGTATCGAATGTTGATTTGCCTAAATCTCTCATTTCTGGTCAGTCTCATACCCCTCCTCCGAGGATCATGATGTTGTGATCAATTTAATCTCTAAACAATGTATCCATTTGGTTCAATGGATGTTGATGTTATCTTTGGATCTCTCATGTCTCTAAAAGCTTATCAATCTCGATCTCATGGTTGGTTCATCCTCATATTAAATATCGTATCAATCTTTGGCTGATAATCCTCGTGATGATCATAAAATAGTTCTCTGAGTTAAAGAAATTCTCATGTGATGCTCTTTTGCCAGCAATCTCTGCTTCAACTTCAGTCACATTTTCTGAGCCATACTCTCATGGGCTCCATCTATCTGTGCTATGTGGATTTCTCATTGGTTGTGTTTGGTAATGGTATGATGACTAACAACTGATGGTGCCGCGACGAAACCGAGAGCCTACTATGGTGCACACATGGTTGAGCTGCTCGGCACGCGCTGGTATCACGGTTAATAGTCGTGATCCATTACAGGACTAAACTGATGTGCTACCTTTTGTGAACATTCTCTCAGAGTGATCGCTGCATTTTGTCTCAACATGCCGCGATAATCTACCCAAATCTATCTTCAGTATCTTGTCAGATCCCATCTCCTGAATTTGCATCTATCTCTGGTCTGGGAGTTACATGCTTCTCCACCCTTAAAGCTCCTCATTCGAATCTCGGGACGAGATTCTTTTAAGGGGGGAAGGCTGTGACACCCCAGGTGTCTATTTCGGGTTATGTCGGAAGAATTATCCTAATCTCGGATGCTCAGTGAAAATTTCTATTTCTCGCTCGCGTATGTCTCTGATTATCCAGACTATCCATTCACAATTCACCGAATTCGAAGTTATTCGATCGCGAGAAATGGCCGAATTTGGAGCCTGTTAAAACTTTTGTTTCTCGACACGAATGCGAAACTCGATAATCAATCTCGATTTATAAAACTCATCTGAAGCTCATTAAATCAAACTCTCGACGACTGTTATTTGGTCTGAGCCCGAGTTAATTCCTCGAACGTTGATCTATGTCTGACTATTTTATCCGAGTCCGTACTCTCAGACGGAATACTCGATGTGTCGTCCTCTAATCAATTTTATCCGACTCGGCTAAATATCTCATGTTCGAACCGAACTCAAAACCCCGTATTGACAACGATTTTAAAATGCCACGATTCACCTTCTCTGACTAAAATCCCGCAAGCCGGTCGTATCCCGAGGCAATTTATTTTCGAACCATGCGTGGGTAATTATTTTCGAGCGAAATCAAATTAGAATCTCGGCCGAGTTAATCACGCAACCGTCCGCTCATCCGAACTCTAGTTCACGCTGTTTTGCGTACAAACGGATTCCGCGGGAGCATTTTTATTCGGGAAAATAAATTAGCGCAGCCCGAGTACGTGTTTGGGCCAAATCCAGCCCAGCCCACTAAAAAACCCTAACCCTAGGGTTGCTTCTATAAATAGGGGTGCTCACTTGGAAATTTTCCACTCCCACCCCTCAAAAATTTCCAGCCGCCACTCTCTTCTCCTTTCTCTCCCATGCACCTTCTTCCTCCTTGCTCAGGGCGGCAGCAGCCACCAGCGAGCCCTGCTCCACGCGCCCCAGCCATGGCGCCCTTCTCCCCAGCGCGCAAGAGGAGGAGCTTTTTCTCCCATGGCTGGCCTCCCTTCTCCCCCTCGGCTCCTTCCTGCATGGACGAGCTCCATCTCTGCAGCAGACGAGCACCTCCACAGCCATGGCGTCCCCTGCCCTTCTCCTCCCATGGGCGCGAGCCCCACTTCCCCTGCAGGTGAGCAGCAACTTCGGCCAGCAGAGGACAGCGACTCCCCTCTCCCAGCTCGGCCTCGCCATCACGCAGGGAATGGCTGGCGCCCAGAAAATCCACGCAGCCGGCCCCCTTCCTCCCTGCGCCCAACTCTCCTTTCTTCTGCGCAGCATCTCCCTCCCCCAAGCCCCTGCGCGCGCACAGCAGCGGATCCCCGGCGCCCTCCCCTGCTCCTCCTCTCTTCCCCACAAAACAGCGGCAGCTCGCCCCACCTCCCCTCGCTGCGCAGCCCCATCGTCGTCGTCGTTCACCCCGGTGAGACCGCGACGCTCCGTGTTCGATTCCGCATCGACATTATTTTCATACGATTAATTGTGTATGTGTGCTGTTTTATTTTATTTTGTGGAGGAGAGGCACCCCATGTTTTGCGTGGAGAAGGCAAGCCGCTCGACGCCCGTCGATGTTTGTAGCGATGCACAAATCGGAATCGCCATCGTCCTCACAAACACCGATTGGGTTTGTTTATGGTGAGCCGGTGCATGTCGCTCTCGATTGACTCGTTTAATTATTTTGAATGGATGTGTGTAAAATGTTTCGGTTATGCGCATTAGTAGGTTCGCTTTTGCGGTTGGAGAACAAGAAGTTGTTTGATGTGTGCGATTTGTAGTTTGTCTAAATATGTTTTGGTCGATGTGGTGTGTATTGGTGTTTGAATATATGTGGTTGCGATGATTCATTTATGTGTCACGAGGATGGTTCGTGGATGGTATTAATCGTTTGTTAAAATACTTCATCATAAAGCAGTGTGTTAGTCGTGGTAAATCTAATAAAGTGTAAAGCATGTGGTGGTTTCCGCAGTCGGCTAATGAGTTAGTCTATGTAAATATATTTTATGTATTCATCATGGTGTAGGTTAGAGTGGGTTGAAAATATAAATTGTGTCACATATGATTAAGTGTTTCAAAGGCGAATGTACGAATAATCAGTTGATGTTTCACTCGTCTAATCGCTAAGTGTTGTCATAAATAATTGCGCTAAAATTGGTTATAAGAATGCAGTGGTCACGTGGTGTGTTTGGATGTGACAAGTAGATTGGAAGTGTGGGGTCTGTCGAAGCACTGTGATGTCGAACGTGTATATCGAAGTGCATTGTGGTGGTAATTGCGTTAAGTTAATCGGTAGTGTCTCGAGTGCATGCCACAACATGGTTGTATGCGAGACAAGGTAACATAAGGTGTGCTCGACACGAATGTTCGGTCGATATAAGTAGAAATTGTTTTTGCTTAATTAGAGAGGTGGTGACATGCCAAACTAATCATCGCTTTCTCGATATTTATAAGTCGAATCGAGTCGATGCGTATTATGTGTTCGTTAAATTATGCTTCGCATATAATGTGTGATTGTGCTCACGGATTCGAGTAGACACTTCAAGCAAGTCAAGTAGGTTTGTGGTATAAGTTGTGTAATGGAGTTAATTGTTTTAGGATAATTATTGAAATGCTCTGTTCGTATGATAAACATGTATGTGTTCATGATCGGGGAGTAAATGCATGGTGATTGTGAGTTGGAGACTAGTAGTTTACGATTTGTATGATTTGGTCGGTGTGCAAAAAATAATTGTGAATATGAATGTTTATAAAAATGTTGTAGTGTATGTGGTGTCTCAGATTTTGATAATAATAGACAAGCTGACGAGTATGATATTTAGTGGGCTATGTCGTTGCTCTAGCTAGCCGACTCGTTAGATGACTTTAGTTAAGCTTGTAGTCACGGTAAATTTGCTTGTTGCATTCTAAATACGTATGGTTACAGTCGCGGATGAAAAGTATTAGTGCTCATGTGATGTCTAATTTAAAACGCAAATTGTTGGGTGATTATCGTGGAGAATGCGTCGTTGATTGGTTGTAGTAGTTTTAGTGCACTAAATGACTTGAATAAAATTTGCAAGTTGACTTGTTGGTCCTCATTTGATTATTTTAACTCTAACAAATGTCAAAGTGTTATAATAATTCAAGACTCTAGAACGCGGCAATTCTTGAATTGTATAGGAGCTGAAATTTAGTAGTTGCTGTTTTGGACTGCACGCAGCGATTTCCCTGTACTGTATGTTTGATGAACTAAATGGTGTTTTCTGTAGATATGTGCTATAGAAAAGTGGTAGATAACTTTATTACCTTGCTGGTGTTAAAACTTGACAGCCATAGGTCTGACAGTTTAGGAGTTATGCTTTTTACAAATTCAGTAACTGAATCTGTCCAAATTCTGTACAGATTTTAGAAACTGCATTGTTTGCTCCATTTAGTGTTGCAATCTGTTCATGGTCGTTATAAGAAAGTTGTAGATGCTTTTCTGATCTTGCTTGTGTTAAAATTTCATAACCACAGGCCTGATCGTTTAAGAGTTATGAAATTTACGAACTGGTTGTTGTGTTCTGTCCTCTGTCAGAACAGATTTCGAAAACTGTAATGTTTGATTTGATTAAAACTGGAATCACTTCTTGGTGATTATAAAAGTTATGTAGTGCTTTTGCCAAGCTTTCCAAAAAGTCTTAGATCACTCTTTTTGGTGGTCTGAAGATTAAGTTACATGTGTTTGAAGTGTGAAGACTGAATCTGTCCAGTTTTGGACAGCACAGCCTTCATAGTATATTTTACCCTTGATACTTGCTAAACCAGCCAGGGATGTTTATAAATAATTTGTAGAACATTTAATTAGCTTTCCAGAAAGTCTAAGATCACTTTGTTTGGATGTCTGAATCTTCAGTTGTGAATTTTTGAAGTTGCAAGTCTGAATCTGTCCAAATCTAGACAGAGCTACTGTGTTTGCACATTTCGACCTTGCTAAGTGTCGAATCATGTTGTGATGACAATACCAAAGTTGTAGAAAACTTTTAAATATTTCCAAAAAGTCTTAGTTTGCTATTTTTGGATTAATATTTGAAGAGTTATGATTAAAACAAGTAGCTGCTGTGCTGCTGTCCTAAAAATCTGCACATGCTCAAATGAATATTTAGTTCACCATTTGGGCTAAAAATGCTTAGTTAGCACTTAACGGACATAGACTTGTGATGGCTAAACTTAGGTTAACATGTGTTCCATGATTAATGTGCTTGCTTGCTGTAGTTGATTGTGATAGAGGAGTCCATCGACATTGATGCATCGGTCCTCTATTAAACTTGTGTTTGTGATGCTTTTGTGTGATCAATAGAAGAACTAATGAAAAACCATAGCAACTAAATAAATACTTGTACGTGTGATATCGTGTTGCGTTGGTTAATTGTAGGTAGTGATCATCGTCTTTCCAGTGGTAGTGTTTACGTGTGCCCAATGACACATAAATAACTAGTGTTTGTGTATAGTTGTTGCAGTGTCTTACTAATTGGTGTTTAGTTCGCTACCATGTATTGTATATCTTGTGATATTTTTCACCATATTCATCCATATGCATATTGCATCTCATTTAGGACCGAGAGATGCCGATCGAGCAAATGATGTGGTGACAACCACAAGATGCAATTGGTGGACGACCTGAAGACTGATGGACTTAACCAGTGGATGCTCGTCAAGCGAGTACCTCCCCCAACAAACACTATCTAAGTGTTAAATTAAAGGCAAGCCCCGGTTTTATGCATAACCTGTTATTTATGCTATTTTACTACACTTAATGATTGTAGGATTGAATGTGCACTTAAGTGTAGGAGTTGTTTGAAACCCTAGTTGCATGATCTCAGGAATCCTTTTGAGATGGATACTAGTATGCTAGGTAGAGTAGCTGCTTTATTAATGAGGATCTCGGTAGAAGTCGAGTGATTTTTCTAGCACTCGCGCGAGGTCAGGAATTGAATGTATCCATTTTTATATCAGAATGATGTTGTCTGTGGACACGGATCCATGGGGATGCGTGGTCTACGAGATGAATTTGAAATAAGGATTAACGTGCGGATACCTGTGTCAAGCGTTTGAACGTACTAAACACATGCCGAGAAATATGGTAAATCGGTAAGCCTAGTACCTGAGTGAACCTGCCCGCAGACTTTGCCCCTCATGCGACCTGAGACGTGGTCTCCCATTCCGGTTATGGTGGGTACAAGTGCGGTCACTGCACGACGGCAGTCGGGGTCAGTGAGGCATTGTACGCCAAGGCGGTGAGCCCTGATCTGTTGCCAGGGAATCGATAGGGACGGTTGATGTGTGTGGGGACGGAGTGCCCCTGCATGTCGTGTGTTTAGGTTTACCTTGCAAGGATAAAAACTCGATTCGAATCGTTTGCTTCTCGCAGCTAATGAGACTGCTTGATCCATTGTACTGCATTGAGTAATAAGTGGAAATGAGACTACTGGAAAAAGATGTTGATTGATAAAATGTTTGATACCATGTATGAATAGCTAGGTACACATCTAGTTTAAAAGGATCATACTAAAACTTGAAAAGCTAAAACTTGATTTTAGACTCAGCTAGTGCTTTTGGCAAACCAAACCCCTCAGCCAAACAGCTGCATGTCTAGAGGTAGAGGAGTAGACTCCTCACACCAGGTAAGTCTAGCTGAGTATTAGTATACTCGGTCTTGCTTGTGGCACAATTTTTTGCAGGTACTCCTTAGGATGATTTGTTGCTAGTGTGACTTGGCCTTCATCCCTGCCACCGGGATAGATGGTCGAGTGGGTTACTGCTTCCACAGGAGAGGACCAGGAGGAGTAGCGTGGCCAGGCTTCGCCATGTTACTCGGTTCTTCTCCGTTAGTTATTTCCGCTGCATTAAAATTTATGGTTATTATTTCTGAAACTACGATAATGTAATCACTAATGATACTTATTAAATTTGTGGTATTATGTTTTATTGTATTTCTCTGTGCCTCACCTTCGTGTGAGCTAATGGTATTCGATCCTGGATAAGTGGCTTTATCGGACTAGATCTGAGGGACTGACGGGTTATTCCTGTTTAAGTGTGTTGCTGTCCTTAAGGGTGCGACTTGGGCACTTAAGCTGGAATAATTCGGGCGGTTCCGCCACAGACGGCGGGCTGGGGACGACGACGCTCGGGGTACGAGGAGCTCGGGAGCTTGTGGTGGCACTCGGGCGGCGGCGGCGGCGCTCCGGGGCGGGCCGACGGCGGCGGCGGCGCTCGAGCAGGGCGGCGGCGGCGCTCGGGCGGGGCGGCCTCGGGCAGGGCGGCCTCGGGGGCAGGGCGGCCTCGGGCAGGGCGACGGCGCTCGGCCAGGGCGCCGCTCGGGCAGGCGGCGGCTCGGGCGGGGGCGGGGGCGGCCTTGCCGGCGGCGCTCGGGCAGGGGCGGCTCGGGCAGCGGTCGGGCAGGGCGGCGGTCGAGCAGGGGCGGCGGTCGGGCAAGGATTGTGCGAACGGAGAAGGAATGAGCCCGCGCGTCTGCGGCCTGGCTCTAAAAAGATTAATCCCCGTCGGCTAGAATACGGGGCCGACGAGAATTAACTAATTCCGGTCGGCCAGAGCACAGGGCCGATAGGGATTAGTTAATCCCCGTGGGCTTGGGACGGGGCCGACGGGAATTAATATAATGCCCGTCGACTATTTGGTGGCCGACGGAAATTAGTCTATTCCCGTCGGCTTTCGCTCGGGCCGATGGGAATTACCCTGGCCGACGGGAATCAGTAGAATTCCTGTAGTGACAACGTTACGATAATATATTTATCAGTAATTCTGACTCAGTAATAATAATACTTATTCAGTAATACTGATCCAGTAATAGTATTATATGCAATCATTTAGTAATATATGCTTTTCAATAATAATGATCCAATGATCCAGTAATATTTTTTTATATTAGTAAATTTTAAGTAGAAAGCACACGAGCAAACAGTTAAAATTAAGTAATAATGATCCAGTAATACTGCGAAGGTATTTTTTACATAACTCGCTCAATAACATAGTATTTTGGGTGACTCAGTAATTTTCATGTGTTTTTTCAACTGGAAATCGTGCACATATGTTTATACCCATTGTATATCGTGCATAATGGGTGGTAGCAACAGTCACACAAGGACCAATTTTACGCTAAATTTTGTACGCTATCACAGAAAAGACTAGCTGATGTGTTGACCTTATATACAGACATAGATTTTCCTGACATTTCACAGTGGGGAATGCCCTATATTAAAACACCGTATCAAAAGGGGATCACCGAATGTGCTTTCTTTGTAATGCTTTTCATGGAATTTTACAATAGAGTTGAATGAGAATTAGAAATCGTCATCAATTCTATAAGTAAAACAAACAATTCTTGCAGTAACCATCTAATATATACAGTCTTTTTGGTTTTGTAATACGTTTCATGATATTTTTTACAGGAAAACACAGGAGCATTGTGATGAGGCACGGATCCTCTACTTTATGATATTTCACGTCGTCAACCAAGCAGTTGTTTCCTCCTTTCATAGAGAAATACGTCCTTAGGCTATGTTTGGTTTCTTTAGTCTAGCGACTAAAGTTTAGTTAGGGGACTAAAGTTTAGTCCCTAACATATTTGGTTCTGGGGCTAAAAATAGTAAGAATATACTAAATGACTCATAAAAAGACTAAAATAGCATTTAACATTCTCTTGCTATTAGTACAATTAAACTAAATGAGGGGTAAATGTGGAATTAATATGGTTTAGTCCCTTTTAGCACATATGTGAAGGACTAAAGACTAAATTATTTTAGTCCATATTTTAGTCCTAGTGTTTGGCAAAAAATGAACTAAATGAGACTAAAAACTAGAGACTAATCTTTAGTCTCTCTAACCAAACACCCCTTTAGTTTGTATTCACATATGATGATGCAGCCTAGGTCGTTCCCTTTTGTCTGTAATTAATTGGATGATAGTTATTGTGCATACTTTGTCACTAGGCTACTCTGCTACAGTGCTACTGATTGGATAGGTTTTCTGTTTTTATTGTGTTTTTGTTAAGTGATGCTCAGTAATTAATGAATATATAGCTACTGTCCTATTGTGCATTATAGATATTTTAGTAATAGTCAGTATTTGTATTAATGAGTAATGTTAGTCATAGCACTCAGTAATTGTATTACTGAATCTTGTCAGTAGATTTTCATTAATAATAGGCCTCAGTAACTGTATTACTGAGTCTTGTCAGCAGATATTTATTACTATAGTCCTTATCAGCAGCAGTTTTTTAATAAAATGCTCTCAGTAATTATATTACTAGTCTTGTCAGTAGTTCTTTTTAAAAATAGCACTCGGTAATTTTATTAATGAAGTCATCTCGACAGTCATTACTTTTTAAGATGAGCAATGGAAGTCCTTGTCAGCATCAGTTTTTTAATAAAATGCTCTTAGTAATTGTATTACTAGTCATGTCAGTAGTTTTTTTTAAAACAAATAGCACTCAATAATTTTATTACTGAAGCCATCTCAGTAGTCCTTACTTTTCATGATAAGCAATTAGTAAATTACCGACAAATCTAGAAGGATGATTGAGTTATGTTGTTATTGACAATCTAGCATGGCTCCAGATTTTTATTACTGAAGTCCTTATCAACAACAATTTTTTAATAAAATGTTCTCAATATATTACTAGCCATGTCAGTAGTTTTTTTAAAAATAGCACTCAGTAATTTTATTACTAAAGTCATCTCGGCAGTCCTTACTTTTCAAGATGAGCAATCAGTAAATTACCGATAAATCTAGAACAGCATGTGGGTTATGTTGTTACTCACAATTTGTCACGACCCCAGATTTTTATTACTGAAGTCCTTATCAGCAGCAATTTTTTAATAAATTGCTCTCAGTAATTGTATTACTACAATTACTAGTTATGTCAGTAGTTTTTTTAAATAGCACTCAATAATT
Source organism: Zea mays (assembly GCF_902167145.1). Taxonomy (NCBI): domain Eukaryota; kingdom Viridiplantae; phylum Streptophyta; class Magnoliopsida; order Poales; family Poaceae; genus Zea; species Zea mays. The sequence continues at coordinate 169,807,302 of NC_050097.1, read as the reverse complement.
TTATTACTAAAGTGATCACGATAGTCCTTACTTTCTAAGATGAGCAATTATTAAATTACCGACAAATCTAGAATGACATGGGGGTTATGTTGTTACTAACAATCTAGCATGACCCTAGATTTTTATTACTGAAGTCTTTGTTAGTAGCAATTTTTTAATAAAATGGTCTCAGTAATTGTATTACTAGTTATGTCAGTAGTTTTTTAAAAAAAACATAGCACTCAGAAATTTTATTACTAAAGTCATCTTGGCAGTCCTTACTTTTAAAGATGAGCAATTAATAAATTACCAACAATTCTAGAACGGTGTGGGGGTTATGTAATCTAGCATGACCCTATTTTTTATATGTCGGAAAAGGCACTTTTCACCTGCTAGGGGTGGGATGTAGCCACGGGTGGTTGTGGGGGGCTCGCACCGGGCCCATGGAGACGACATTAGGGTGGAACTGTGGGGGAACGCACCGCGTGGCTGCGCGACGGAGCGAGCCGAGGGGGGCCTGGTCCATGTGAAGCTTCACCCTAGGTGACAAATAGCGCTGACCTATATATATGAAATTTGTGAATGAGTAAATGTAACTGCTCTTTGTCTAATCAAACAAATCTTGTTGTCTGGTGCTACCCATTCTGCGTTTTAGGACCCATGACGACTTCCAAGAGATGCGATACAACGACATGTACACTCTTCTCCTTCAGAGGGCTGGCTTGGACGTCGTATCGTTCTAGGTTCGCCGCGGGTTGCCCACAATCAACCTTGCGGAGATCACGACATTGGTCAACAAGTAATGTCATCTAGAATTTTTTGCAGTCCATTGAAAATACTGTAGTTAGAGGTAAGGTTTTGACATATTCATACTAATTGACTTATTTTTTGTTTGTGTTCTCGTAGGTGACAACCCGAGACTCACACTTTCCACCTTCTGAGCGGCGAGATGACTGTGACACTGAGAGACTACTAGATGCAGCTTAGTCTCAGCATTCATGGGCGTCCTGTGACTAGTTAGACGGCTAGAGAAAGAGAGTCAATGCTTTTCTTAGAAGACAACTCCCCACCGACACACCAGACAGCCACACCTCGGGGTACCTCTCACCTTGCTCAGGCAGTCGTTCGATGCGTGTGTCCAGCTAGAGCAGATGACCAGACAATTGGCTATTACTATTGAGCTTGGGTCCTCCACCTTCTTGGCTCCATCCTTTTTCTAGACGCGATGAGTGACATCGTGTTCTGCATGTTCCTACCTTGCCTCATAGACTTGGACAATATGGGAGGCTACAATTGGGCTTCTATCGTCATGTCCTTCCTCTACATAGTGGTTTGTGAGGCTTGTCGGCGGATGGCAAGGATCGCAAGCTTGGGTGGTTGTGTGTACCTACTCCAGTTGTGGATGTGATCATATCTACCGCTTGGTCACTCGATAGAGTTTGCTCCTTCGCCTTGGTTCGACGTCGCCGAGCACTGACTATGATCGACAGCGGCCTACCGTTGGGTCTGTAAGAAAATGGACCCCGAGCCATTTGGCTTAATAGATTTTGGTGTTTGATGATCAACATAGCATGTGGACTAATGTGTTTGCTAGTATTTATGTTTGTAGTTCACAGGATGCTAAAGTTACTTGGACTAAGGCATTGAGAAAAGCAATAGCTCAAAAGAAGACATTATGAATATCACAAGAAGATCAACAAGTATCAAGTAAATACTAAGAAACCAAGACAAGTGTTGCCACTGGCGGGCTGTCCGGCTGAGAGCACCGGATTGTCCGGTGACACACGCCGGACTGTCCGGTGCACCAGGGAACAGTAGCCCAACGCTAGTTCTAGGTGGCACTGGTGGAGAGAAGCCACCGGACTGTCCGGTGTGACGTCCAGACTGTCTGGTGTAAAAGCCTGTAGCGCCAACGGTCACCTGCGGTGTCAGGTCCAACGGCTAGGCGCACCAGACAGGGGCACGGGCATCAGACTGTCCGTTGTGCCGCAGAGAGCAGTAACTTTTCTCCAATGGCTTGTTTTGTGTTGGGGGTCTATAAATACCACCCAACCAGCCATTTCAAGGTGTGGGAGCCCAAGCAACATACCAAGGTATATAATAGGCATTTCCAAGTGCTCATACACCCAAGTGCTTAATAGAATCACTCGGTGATTAGCGTAGGTGCTTTGCGAAATGCTTAGGTTAGTTAGACCGCATTAGCGCTTGCTCTAGGTAAATCCTAGTTAGTTGAGTGAGCTTAGAAAAACCACACAACCCCTCGGCTCTTGTGTGAGTCGTTGTAATTGTACCGAGTGGGGTGACAGTCTTGCGAGACCGTGACAACCTCGTTTGTGTCACGGCCGCCACCGTGTACCGGAGGGAACGAGGCACACGGCGTTTCAGATGGAAGCTCGATAGTGGAGACGGCGGGGAGCGTCAGAGAGGAGCCGAAAGCGGAGCACCACTTGCGCATGGAGAAGGCTCGCGGCTCTCTATAGAGTTACTTGACCGTGGTGCTTGGCCCTCGCGTGGGCTTCCCTTTGCGTAGGGGCACCAACAAGGATTAGTCAGGACCTTGCGTGGTTCCGGATACCTCGATAAAAATACCGGCGTCATCCACGAGAGTTTGCATCTCTACTTTGCTCTTTAGCTTCCTCATTTATATTAAGCATTTAAGTTTCAATTTTTTCTTTATACTTAGATTGTTTAGGATTGAAACTTAGACATTGCGGTAGATATAGCAACACTTAGACAAAACCTAGTTTGCACATTCTAGTTTGATTATTTGCATAGGTTTTGCTCTAGGGATTTATTTGTGGCATAGTTTAGAGAAAGTTTTAGAAGTCCTAATTCACCCCCTCTTAGGCGTCAACTGTCTCCTTCAAGGACCATGTCTAGGAGCCCTTCGCACACCACCACCATGCCTATGTTAAGTTCTCGAACGAGCTCGACACACTTACGTCGTCGATGGTGAGTTGTTTGCATTTATTATGTCTCTTAACTTGGTTACAATGTCACCGTACCCATAAATATAACATGTGTCAAAAATTGTATCATGTTTTTAGGTAAGCTAGCAATCGTACGATGAGCCACCTCTTACACACATTCGATTGAGCTCCATGTGTGCGCAAGACAATGACCTTTACCTTATGAAGTGTTTGCTTATTTGCTTCTATGCTATTGAGTACCACCTGCCCCATAAAGTGGCACGCTAGTTTGGACTATGTCAGGAGTTTCCTGTGGAGCTCTTCTCGACGTCGATTGAACTCCATAAGTAAGTCTCTTCGTCTTCTTCGTTCTTTAACTCTTAATTGAAATGTGTAATTTAATCATATAAGAGATGTTTCCCATTTGCAGGTTCAACTGCCAAAGGCAGAAGAAGGTGACTAACTTTGAGAACCGCCATCGTGTGTACATTGATGAATGAGATCAAATGAACGACCTCAATTACGAGAATGAGCAGCCTCACACCAACTACAACTTCCGCGGGTACATGTCTTAGTATGTTGGTGCGACTAGGTGCAAGTTGAAGGACCAGTGGACAGCTGTGGACTATGCCGAGCTAGAGTTATCAGACGACGAAGACACTTCGTATGGCGTAGTTACTTAGCATGGGTCGCATGTCGAGGCTGCACCCATCCTAGACAGAGTGGTACCAAGATCGTCACTCATTTAATTTTTATAAATGCACTATTGTACCTTTCGTTGGTTCAATCCTCATGTTTTACCTTGTGCGTAGGGAAACTCTATGATGCTCTCTATGGTTGACATCGAGCGTTTCTCACGGACCACTTCATAGGGAAACTCTATGATGCTCTTTGTGGTTGACATCGAGCGTTTCTCACAGAGCACTTCTGGCAACAGGGTGCTTGCCTTCCTCTTAGTAAGTCCTAACTGTTAGTAGCAAAGTCATACATTTTAATGTCCAAAACTTGGTGGCTAACTAGCTTTTGAACAATAGAGGATTCACGTCGGCTACGTCATGCTGCTGCTTGTTGTGGATGCAGGTCTAGCGCCAGAATTGACGTACAACCTCCTGTGCAGCGACATGATGCCATCGTGCTAGGACTTGGACCTTCTACAGCTGCACACAACTCATCACATTCGACGCGGGAAACCTTTGCTGGCGAGGAGGACAAGGAGAACGAGGGGGACAAGGATGACATTGAGGTTCCTCACGACATGATTGGACTATCCTAGTTATAGGATGCTGCTTCGGCAAAGTCATCACAACCTACTCCATCCATACGACGTCGGCTACGTAACCCTTATAGTCTAGTCACCGACGCTCTTGGGGTCAAGGGCAAGACTAGGAGAAAGTGAGGTTCTACATGTCTTATGATTTGGACTGTGATTTGGACTTTTTCTGCTACGAACTGTGATTTGGACTATTTGTGCTACGAACTGTGATTTGGACTATTTGTGCTACATACTATGATTTGGATTATTTGTGCTATGAACTATTGATGTTATGGACTATGTGTGATATTATCTGGTTGTGTGATATGCTATTTGGTGATATATATGCTGATATCATATTGGATGTGATTATTATGATTGTGGTTATTACTAAAACAAGGGAAACTCTTATGAATTTTTTTCATGAATAACAATAAGAGTGCAATACAATAAAACAACAAATGAAAAATACTAAAGTACTACAAAACACACAGGTAGCGACATCAATCTGAAACATCATCAATAAGCAACTCGTCATCTGTGTTATCGATCACACAATCCTCAATCAGAATATTGCTCCACTTGCTTGATTGTCCTATATTTGCCTCTTTAGCCTTTCTCTTGTAGTAAGTTGCTTTCGCCATATCTGCAGCCTGAGAAAATAACTGGTCCTCAGCCTCCGCTTCATCGACCTTTTGTTTGTAATAAGCGCCTTCTACTTCATCTACAGCCTAAGACATAAACTCATCCTCCTCATCTTGCACATGTAATCCCGCCTCAGCTAGCGCCAAGAGCTCACTTAACCTTGAAGTGCCATCTTCCTCCTCCCCTAACAACTCCACCTTCACCATTTTTCCTCCAAGTACCTTGCACGAGCCTCATCTGCGATATAGTTTATGGTGCATCCAATCTCTACAAATAAATTAAGACAAGTAAGTTTGCAATGCACCATAATTATAATGTGCAAATAGAAACAACACGTGTTTTTTCTCGCTCACTTGCACACGACCAACAAGATTGCCCAACATCTGCTTCTCGGCTTAGCCGCCTCCATTTCCATAGCTCTCTTCTCGTTAGCCGCCTTGATTCTCCTTCGCTCAACACGCATCGGGCTATCACAATCCAGTGATTTAGCATACCTACGCATCTCCTATCTGCGATATTTAATGTAGGAATCGATGAGATGAGATCCACACCGTATCTTCTCTCCCATGAGTTTCTTTGACCCTACGTCTTTATCAAGGAATGACTCCCAAGTGCATTTCCTTGTCTCCTACACATACCAAATAATAAGTAAGTATGAATGCAACAATACATCTCATGTCATCAGACACAAATACCAACCTCTTCATAATCTACCATATGGCCACAAAAATACCCTACACCAAGCTCCGAAGGAACTAGTCCATACTTAGCTTCAACACCACATTTGCAGAGTACAGGACCAGACTTTCACTCTTCCTTCTTCTTTTCCTTTTCCTCTGGCCTAGGACAATGGGACTTAGGCAGTCAGGCCCATACAACCACTGTCTGAAAATGCACCTACGCCCACAGTATGGCTATGTGATGATATAATAGTGAATTTGTGGCCAAACTGACAAAAATGTGGACATATGTTATGCACTTACATAATTATTATTGGGACACACACAATACTACTCAGTCTCTGGACATATCATAGCATGATCTCCGCAATCGCACCTAGGCGGAGACTCCAGTTGTCTATCTGTTGCTAGGTTCTTCTCCTCCAACATCATTGGTGGGGAGGGGGGTTCGAGGAAGGAGGCACCCACTGCTTAAAACGCTCTCGCGTATTCCTCCCTCAACCAATTATCTAAAAAGAGATATCGAGGGTCAAACTTATCAGGATCGTCGATCAACTAAAAAACACTTCTCATGATCCTACAAGAATGGAACGGAACATTGGTAGACATCTATTAAAAATTTTAAAACTAGAGGTTAAAAACTACTTATGTTAAAACTACTGCATGTGTAAAAACAACAAGCAACCGTGTTTGGATGTATTTAGAGATGTCAATGGGGCCCCGAAACCCGATTACCCGTGGGGAATTCCTCTATTAGGGTTAGGGTATGGGTTAAAATTGATCCCCATGGGTATAGATTTGGGAGAAATCCTTTCCCCGTCGGGTATGGCGGGTACGGGTTTGGGAGGGCTAAACCCGAACCCGATTACCCATGGGGCTGTTTTACCCGATTTACTATAGCATCTAGGCTTAAATGATAAAACATGTACTAAGAGATGTTTCTATTTACTGCTTGACCATATTTGTTATATGTGGACATGTGGCTACTAGAAGACACTATTTATTTTGCATGAGTATGTTGATGAAACTACAAAATATGCATGCTGAAATGCTGAATTGTGTTGTGTCCATATGCTAAAATTCTGAAATGCTGAATAGTCGGGTCGGGTACGGGGCCCATGGGTATTTGGTACCCGGTCGGGGATGGGTATGGGAAGATTTTCGTACCCGAGGTCGGGTTCGGGTTCGGGGATGGGGGCGGGTCTGTGCTCATGGGTACGGGTCTGGGGAGTTAATCCCCGGTGGGGAATTCCCCATTGACATCTCTAGATGTATTGATTGAAATACATGGGCCAGTCTGCCACAATCATAGTTAGGTACAGGAAGATCAGGAGGAATATGAGCATTCTTGCTAGATGCATTGGGATATAACTCTAGAGGACAACCTCTCTATTGAGCACCAGAAACGACCACGCGGACGGTCCGCGCGTGCGCAGAGTCAGTTAGGATTCCAAATTTCTCATGAGATTTGTTACCTAAAACCGTGGGATTAGCTTGGGAAACAGCTTGTAGCAGATCCAGACTTTCCCCTTTATATAGATGAAGGGCTACGACCGATTGAACCCCCCACAATCAATCAAATCAAGTATATTTCTCGTTTTACTTATGCATTAGGAGTAGTTCTAGTTTAGCTCTAGGTTAGCTTTTCCCTACCCCAAATTCTTCGCTTCTCTTTGGCTCTACGTCGATTAGAGGTGTCTATGGTGGTCTGCCGACCCTAGATGAAGCCTAGGATCTTTCCTCCCCGATGGGGTCCCTCCTGGGAGCGAGATTCAGGCGCCATCGGCGATCTCCGCCGCCCTTGCGCACGCACGGATCGTCCGGCCTCTAGGCATGGACAATCCGGCCCGTCAGGCAGGGAACCCGGGCCCTGCGCCCGGTCACAAACCGTCTGGCCTCTGGCTGACGCAGTGATTGGTGCCCGGATCGGTGCCAATACACTTTTTGGTGACTCCACTTGGGACAGGTGTCTAGATCTACTAAAAATCAGGCCCTCAAATGGTCGGTTCTAAAGATCACACTGATATCTCCCCAGACAATATCTTGAAGCCGGCTACTGAAAGCCTGACGACCGATGAGCAACAGCAATACGAGGACTACATGCGTCAAGAGAAGGAGAAATTCTTATCACAATACACGGTGGATCGCCACCAGAAAGTTGTCAAACATGGAGACACCGACGTTGCATCTCTTCTATCTTCGCTTCAAGTCCCCAACGTAAGTAAACCCAGCGACATCCAATCTATTAAACAGTATGTAGATCAACAACATAATCAAATGAAACAACAGATTGGAGGGTTAGAAGAATCAATTAGAAAATTAACGCGTACGTTGGAGAAGTCTGTTGCCCCTAGTTTTCCATCATATGAAACTAGTGCAGGATATCTATGTCTAATACATCGGCGACAAATGGGGATTCACAGCCCCAGCCATTATATGTGAAAGGGAAATAGGGTCAAACCTTTTCCTAAATGATTTTGGTGGTTGAATTGCCCAACACAAATAATTAGACTAACTAGTTTGCTCTAGATTATAAGTTATACAGGTGCCAAAGGTTCAACACAAACCAATAAAAAGTCCAAGATAGGGTTCAAAGAGAAAGGAGCAAAAGAAACCTAAGGCTGCCATGGTCTGGCGCACCGGACTGTCCGGTGTGCCACCGGAGAGTGTCCAGTGCACCAGGGAGATCAATTCTGAACTGCTCAGCTTCGGATTTTTGGAGAGCCACTTCGCTATAATTCACCGGACTGTCCGGTGTGCCATGCGGAGCAACGGCTACTATGCCAACGGTCGTCTGCAAAAGTGAACAATGAACGTGAACAGTGCGCGGACAGCGCGTGCAGAGTCAGAGCAGCGCCAGAAGGCGCACTGGACAGTGAACATCGACTGTCTAGTGCGGCACCGAACTGTCCGGTGCCCCAATCTGTCAGAGCTCCAACGGTCGAACCCTAACGGTTGGGTGACGTGGCTGGCGCACCAGACAGTGTCCAGTGGGGCACCGGACTGTCCGGTGCGCCCATCGACAGACAGCCTACCCAACGGGCATTTTGGTGGTTGGGCTATAAATACCCACAACCACCACCACTTCAAGGCATCCAAGTTTGCAACCATTGCATTCAATACAAGAGCTCTAGACTTCACTCCAAAACACAAACAAAAGATCAAATCCTCTCCCGAGTCCAAGATCACTCCAAACAATTAGTGACTAGTGAGAGAGAGATATTTGTGTTCATTTGAGTTCTTGTCGCTTGGATCGCATTTCTTCTTCCTCCATTCTTGTTCTCAAGCAACTTGTAATCAAGCAAGAGACACCAAGTTGTGGTGGTCCTTGTAAGGGGTCTAAGTGACCCGTTGATTAAGGAGAAAAGCTCACTCGGTCTAGGTGACCGTTTGAGAGAGGGAAAGGGTTGAAAGAGACCCGGTATTTGTGACCACCTCAACAGGGAGTAGGTTTGCAAGAACCGAACCTCGGTGACAAATCACCGTGTCATCCTCTTCATTTGCTTGTGATTTGTTTTTTGCCCTCTCTTTCGGACTCGACTTTATTTCTAACGCTAACCTCGGCTTGTAGTTGTGCTTAAAGTTTATAAATTTCAGATTTGCCTATTCACCCCCCTCTAGGCGACTTTCAGTTGGTATCAAAGTTCGGTACTTCATTAGAACCTAACCGTTCAAAGTGATGTCGGGAGATCACGCTAAGAAGGAGATGGTGACCGACGAGAAGCCCGCCACAAGCCACAGGAAGGCTCTATCAAAGGAGTCCGGCAACAAGAAAAGGGAGGAATCACCTCCCCGCGTCAAGTCGCACCGGAGTGGCGACAAGAAGAAGAAAATGAAGAAAGTGGTCTACTACGAGACCGACTCTTCGTCGCCATCCACCTCCGACTCCGACACGCCGTCCGTCACTTCTAAGCGCCATGAGCGCAAGAAGTTTAGTAAGATCCCCTTATGCTATCCTCGCATTTCCAAACGCACTCCTTTACTTTCCGTCCCACTAGGCAAACCACCGGTTTTTGACAGTGAAGATTATTGTATGTGGAGTGATAAAATGAGGCACCATCTAACCTCACTCCACGCTAGCATTTGGGACATTGTTGAGTTTGGAGCGTAGGAACCATCCATGGGGGATGAAGGCTATGACTCGGACGAGGTAGCCCAAATCTGGCACTTCAACTCCCAAGCCACTACTATACTCCTCGCCTCTATAAGTCGAGAGGAGTATAATAAGGTGCAAGGATTGAAGAGTGCCAAAGAGATTTGGGACGTGCTCAAGACCACGCACGAAAGAGATGAGGTGACCAAGATCACCAAGCGGGAGACGATCGAGGGGGAGCTCGGTCGATTCATGCTCAACCAAGGGGAGGAGCCACAATCCATGTATAGCTAGCTCAAGACCTTGGTCAATCAAGTGCGCAACCTCGGGAGCACAAAATGGGATGACCATGAAATGGTCAAGGTTATTCTAAGATCACTCGTCTTTCTTAATCCTACACAAGTTCAATTAATTCGTGGTGATCCTAGATACAAGCTAATGTCTCCCGAGGAGGTTATAGGAAAGTTTGTGAGCTTTGAATTGATGATCAAAGGCTCCAAACAAATCATCGAGCGAGGCGCCACCTCCACACCCGAGGTGCAACCCGTCGCATTCAAAGCGACGGAGGAGAAGAAAGAAGAGTCTACGTCAAGTAGGCTCCCCATCGACACCTCCAAGCTCGACAATGAGGAGATGGCGCTAATCATCAAAAGCTTTCGCCTAATCCTCAAGCAAAGGAAGGGGAGAGACTACAAACCCAGTTCCAAGAAGGTTTGCTACAAGTATGGTAAGCCCGGTCACTTTATAGCAAAATGTCCTATTTCTAGTGACAGTGACAAGGACAACGACAAGAAGGAAAAGAAGAAGTACTACAACAAGAAGGGCGGCGATGCCCGTGTGTGTCGGGAGTGGGACTCCGATGAGAGCTCCACCGACTCCTCCTCCGACGAGGACGCCGCCAACATCGCCGTCAACAAAGGTCTTCTCTTCCCCAACGTCGGCCACAAGTGCCTCATGGCAAAGAACGGCAAAAAGAAGAAGGTAAAATCTAGAGCTTCTACTAAATATGCATCATCTAGTGATGAGGCTAGCTCTAGTGATGATGAGGATGATTTGCTCACACTTTTTGCCAACCTTAACATGCAACAAAAGGAGAAGTTAAATGAATTGATTAGTGCTATTCATGAGAAGGATGAACTTTTGGATAGCCAAGAAGACTTCCTTATTAAGGAAAATAAGAAACATGTTAAGGTTAAAAATGCTTATGCTCAGGAAGTAGAAAAATGTGAAAAATGACTAATGACCTAAGCACTTGCCATGACACTATTTCCAACCTTAGATTTGAGAATACTAAATTGATTGCTAAGGTTGAGAAGTTAAATGTTTGTGATGATTCTTTTGCCAATATTAAAAATGATAATACTAGTTTACTTGCTAAGATTGACAAATTAAATGAATCAATTTCTTGCCTTAAGATTGAGAATGATAAATTAATTTCTAAGGCTAAAGATTTAAATGTTTGCAATGTTTCGATTTCCAATCTTAGAAATGAAAATGAAATGTTACATGCTAATATTGATGAATTAAATGTTTGCAAACCCTCTACATCCACCGTTGATCATGTTTCTATTTGCATGAGATATAGAGATATTAATGTTGATGCTATTCATCATCACCTAGCTTTAATTAAACAACAAAATGATCACATAACACAACTAACTAGCAAAATTAATGAGCATGAGATAGAAAATGAAAATTTTAAATTTGCTAGAAGTATGCTTTATAATGGGAGATGCTCTGGCATTAAGGATGGCATTGTCTTCCAACAGGGAGACAATGTCAAGCTTAATGCCCCTAAGAAATTGTCTAATTTTGTTAAGGGTAAGGCTCCCATGGCTCAGGATAACGAGGGCTATATTTTATATCCTGCTGGTTATCCCGAGCACAAAATTAGGAGAATTCATGCTAGGAAATCTCATAATGTTTCACATCATGCTTTTATGTATAAAAATGAGGCTTCTAGCTCTAAGCAATCAACCCATGTTAAATTGCCTAAAAATAAATCTCCTATTGCATCAAATGAACCCAATGTTTCATTTAAAACTTTTGATGCTTCTTATGTGCTCACTAACAGATCAGGCAAAGTAGTTGCCAAATATGTTGGGGGCAAAAACATGGGCTCCAAGACTTGTGTTTGGGTACCCAAGGTGCTTGTTTCTAATGTGAAAGGACCCAAGACCGTTTGGGTACCTAAGAACAAGGACTAAACTTGTTTTGTAGGTTTATGCATCCGGGGCTCAAGTTGGATCATTGATAGCAGGTGCACAAACTACATGACAGGGGAGAAAATGATGTTCTCCTCCTACGAGAAAAACGATGATCCCCAAAGAGCTATCACATTCGGGGATGGAAATCAAGGTTTGGTCAAAGGACTTCGTAAAATTGCTATATCACCTGACCATTCAATTTCCAATGTTTTTCTTGTAGATTCTTTAGATTACAATTTGCTTTCTGTTTCTCAATTATGCAAAATGGGCTACAATTGTCTTTTTACGGATATAGGTGTTACTGTCTTTAGAAAAAGTGATGATTCAGTAGCATTTAAAGGAGTATTAGAGGGTCAGCTATACTTAGTTGATTTCAATAGAGCTGAACTCCATACTTGCTTAATTGCTAAGACTAATATGAGTTGGCTCTGGCATCGCCGACTAGCCCATGTTGGGATGAAGAATCTTCACAAGCTTAGAAGAGATAATGGGACGGAGTTCAAGAACTCTCAAATAGAAGGCTTTCTTGAGGACGAGGGCATCAAGCATGAGTTCTCTTCTCCCTACACACCACAACAAAAAGGTGTAGTGGAGAGGAAGAATAGAACTCTACTTGACATGGCGAGGACCATGCTTGATGAGTATAAGACTTCGGACCGGTTTTGGGCGGAAGCAATCAACACCGCTTGCTACGCCATCAACCGTCTCTACCTTCACCGAATCCTCAAGAAGACATCATATGAACTCCTAACCGGTAAAAAGCCCAATGCTTAATATTTTAGAGTCTTTGGTAGTGTCGGTGTTTCGACCCCGGGGGGTCCCTGGACCGACGAGTAAAATTGTCGCTGCGTGCCCCAGCCCAGATGGGTTGGCGCGAGATGGAACACAAAGGGGGGAAACTGCGGCTCGTGTTATCCTGCGCCAGAGTGGGTGCGCTTGCAGTAGGGGTTACAAGCGTTCGCGAGGGAGAGAGGGAGCCCCGCGCGACCACCCTTCGTATGAGGGCCCTGGCCCTTCCTTTTATAGATGCAAGGAGAGGGTCCAGGTGTACAATGGGGGTGTAGCAATATGCAAACGTGTCCGACAGAGAGGAGCCAGAGCCCTATGTACATGCCAATGTGGCTGTCGGAGAGGTGCTAGAGCCCTGTGTACGCGGTGTCATGTCCGTCGGAGGAGCGTTTGAGCCCTGTAGAAGCACAGCTGTCGGGGCTGTTGGGACCTTGCTGACGTTCCCTGCTTCCGTAAGGAGTTGAGAGCCACCGTCGTCATGGACGCACGCGGGGAGCCATCATTACTTGTTACCGGGGCGAGCCTGGATGGGACGCCGGTCTTGTTCCCCCGTAGCCTGAGCTAGCTAGGGGTAGGGTAATGATGTACCCCCTGCGGCGTGGTCGGTCCGAGCCCAAGGTCGGGCGAGGCGGAGACTCCTCCTGAGGCCGAGGCTGGGGTTGGGCGAGGACGCGATTCCTCTCGAGGTCGAGGTTGAGGCTGGGCCCTGGGGTCGGGCGAGGCGGAGACCACCTTCCGAGGTCGAGGTTGAGGCCGAGCCCTAGGGTCGGGCGAGGCGGAGACCACCTTCCGAGGCCGAGGCGGGGGCCAAGCCCTGGGGTCGGGCGAGGCAGAGACTTACTCCTGAGGCCGAGGCCCAAGGTCGGGCAAGGCGGAGCTTCCTGTGGTGCCTGAGGCTGGACTCAGCTGCTGTCAGCCTCACCCTGGCGGGTGGCACAGCAGTCGGAGAGGGGCGAGTGGCGCTGTTTTCCTGTCAGGTCAGTCAGTGGGAGATCAAAGTGACTGCGATCACTTCGATCTTGCCGACTGAGGCACGCGTGTCAGGATAAGATGCCAGGCGATCCTTGCATTGAATGCGCCTGCGATACGGTCGGTTGGTGAGACGATTTGGCCAAGGTTGCTTCACTATGAAGCCTGCCCGAGCTAGGCTTCGGGCGAGTCGAGGGTGCGCCCGTTGCTTGAGGAGGCCCTCGGGCGGGGCGTGAATTTGCCTGGGACTACTGTTCTCGCCCGAGGCTGGGCTCGGGCGAGGCGAGATTGCGTCCCTTGAGTAGGGGAAGCCTTGACCTGAATTGCGCCCATCAGTCTCTGCAGCTTGTGCTGATGGTGATTACTAGCCGAGTTTAGGAGTGTTGGGGGTACCCCTAATTATGGTACCCGACAGTTGCCCCCGATCCTCAAAGGGAGTGTTGGTACTCGCTTGGAGGCTTTGTCGCACTTTTTTGCAAGAGGGCCGACCTTTCTCGGTTATATTTTGTTCCGGCGGGTGCGCGCGAGCGCACCTGCTGGGTGTAGCCCCCGAGGCCTCGGAGGAGTGGTTTGACTCCTCCGAGGTCTTAATGCCTTTCGCGATGCCTTGGCTGGTCTGGTTGTTCCCTCATGCGATCTGATCGTAGCCCGGGTGCATGGTCAGGTTCCGAGTTTTCAGGCTGGTTTGTTGACGCTGTCAACGGTTTGGCTGTAGCCGGGTTTGCGAGAGCAGCCCCCGAGCCTCTGTACGGAGCGAGAGGACGATCAAGGACTGACTCGACTTTTATGATACGCCCCTTCATCGCCTTTCCGCAAGGAGGAAGGGGGGGAAAGCGCCATGTTGCCCTCGGAGGGCGTCGAACATGGTGTCTCCAGTGAGTTGCTAACGGGTGATCCAAGTGGACGCCCGTGCCCCGTTCGATAAGGATCGGCTAGTGGCCCAGAGGCGCGCTCCAAAAGTACCTGCAGGTGATTTGCCGGACCCGGTCCCGTTCGATAGGGTCCGACGGCTCGATGCCTCCCTCTAATGGGATTCCGTTACAAAATCGCTCCTGCTGGTCTCGGAAATGTCCTAGGGTACCTCGGGAGCGTAGCCCAAGCCTCGACCATGTATCGGACGTACCCAGAGTCATCCCTCGCTCTACATGCTCTGGGGCGACTGTCGAAACCTTTCCGAGGGGCCAGCCTTCGAACCCCTGATCAGTAGTGGGCGCGGAGCCCGAGTGCTCTAAGGCGGCTGTCGAACCCTTTCCGTGGGGCCAGCCTTCGAACCCCTGATCCGTAGGAGGACTCGGGGCCTGCTTCCTTCGCGGAGAAGGATCCCTTTTGAAATATCCCCTTTCCCGGTCCCTGTAGCAAGAGAGAGAAAGGGGAAGAAGAAAAGGATATGAATTTAAGCGGTGTGGCGCACCTTTTTTGACGCGGTCATCATGGCAGAGGTGAAACGCCGCCCGCTTCGCCTGCCAAAGGTGTCGCTTGCCCTGCCGCGAAGTTAATGCGACAGGACGGGTGGTTCGCGGGGCGGTCGTTGCGCGAGCCGTTCGAGGGACGAAACACGGGCGCGTAGTCTTCACGCCGTGGGAGAGGCCTCCCCTGCCGTTCCAGGAGGGGACGTGAGCCTGCAGACGATTTGACTGCTGCTTCCGCTCGCCTGCTGCCGCCATTACTGCCGGGCCACTTTTGGCCATATCGACCGTCGCGCCTCCTCCCACGGCTGACTGACCCGTGACCGATGTGCTTGGTTGGCACTATTGGGTCATGCGCAGGGTTGCCTCGAGTCGCGGCACCGGTTCCGCAGTCGAGAAGGCGCGGCATTGGCGCAAGTGGTGGTGCAGTTTTTCGCACGCAGTAACCGGTGCGCCGGTTACATGACATGTGGGCCAGGGCCTCCATGATGGATGCGTTGAAGTCGAAGGGGTGCGTCTCCGTGGTGCGGTTGCACGCCACCTGCATGGCGGTCCGCCCTTTCAACCGTTGGTTTCGGCGAGGATGGAGGAGTGCTTGTAACCGCGGGGTGGTTACACGCTCTGCGCGCGACGGTTTGGCTTCTTCTGTTCCGGGCCAGCTTGCATGACGTGTGGGACCCAGCCCCCGTGTCGTAGGGGGAGGACCCTGGAGCACGTCGGTGAAGACTTAGTCTGCGACGCCTGAGGACACGAGTGGGGAGAGCCGTCTTTAAAAAGGGATCGACCCCCCGGGTGGTAGCCATGCCTTCGCACTCCCCTCATGCATCGCATCCTTCCACCTTCCGAGCCCCCGGATGGGGAGCGCCCGCGTTGCCTTCGTCTTGTTGTTGGAGGAGCGCAACCTTACGGAGGTGGGCACCCTTCAGCCATCGCTCGGCTTCAAGGATTTTCATCAGGCAGCCGGCTGCATTCCCTCACTGATGGTTAGCCAGGATGGTGACCACCAGTTCGATGGTGGGGAGAAGCAAGCCGGGCTGCGGCCTCTGCCCCGCCCTCAGCTTCAAGGATCTTCATCATCCTTTGTAACGCCCCGAATTTTGCAGTTGAATTTTTTCTTTTCTTTACTCGCCAAAATTCGGGCGTTACCTTTCCCTTTTCTTTTTCCCCTCGCTAAACCTTGACCTTTTCCAAAGTTCTAGCGGGATTCGGTTTGGATTTCCCGTGTAAGAAAAACCCTAAATACTTTATGTTGTTTGATGCACCATGCCGAACCTTGCATTTCTTTTGATTGCTTTGAAAGTGCAAATGCATGCATGTAGAAAGATCGGATTTCGAAAATGAGGAGAAGATCTTTTCTTTCTTTCTATCTCTCTTTCTCTCTCCTCTTTTTCTCTCTCTCCCGCGCCGTGGGCCGACCCCGGCCGGCCCAGCCGCCCCTGGCGCCCCCCCCCCCCCTGGGCCCAATAGGCCCAACCGCCCCCCCCACCTCCCCTTTTTCCCCCAATTCTTTCTCCCTCCCTCTCATTTTCTCTCCCTCTCCCTAAGCCGCCGCCCCTACCCCTGCCCTAAGCCGCCGCCGCCCCCTGCCCAACCGCCGCCCTCGGCCGCCCCTGCCGCCGGCCGCCCCTCGCCGTCGCTTCCCCCGCCGGTGAGCCCCCCCCCTCCCCCTCTCCTCCCTCCCCCATCCCCTCCCTCCCCCTCTCCTCCCTCCCCTTCCCCTCGCCGCTCGGCCCCATGGCCGGTTCGGCCGCCCGCCCCACCCCGCCCGCTCGGCCCCTTGGCCGCGCCCCCGGCCCCCCCCCCCCCCCCCCCCCCCCCGCGCGCGCCCAGCGGCTCGGCCGCCCCGCGCCCTGCCCCGCGCCCCTGCGCGCCCAGCGGTTCGGCCGCCCCGCCCCCCTGCCCAGCGGCTCGGCCGCCCCCCTGCGCCGCCCGCCCGGCCAGCCCCGGCCGCGCCCGCGCCCGCGCCCCGCCTAGGGCCGGTTCAACCGCCCTAGGGCCGGTTCAACCGCCCCCCCCCCCCCTCTGTTTTTTTTTTATTTTTTTTATTTTATTTTATTTACTTTCTGTGATCATAATTACCGTATTTTAAGTAGGCTAATCACTGTTCATGCTATGGGAAAATAGGAAGTTTAATTTAAAATTCCGTTATGCTATTGATTCATGTAGCTAATTGTTTACCCTGTGCAATGTTGATCAACTAAAAGTGATTAGGTTTCCATCAGTATATATAAATATATAACAGAATTATTTTGTTAAAAACCAATTGTGTCATTAGTGCATAAGATTTAACCCCCTGCGAGACCTTTCCCGTTTCTTTCTAACCATAACAAATGCGTTATCGAATGTCATACTTGATGCATATTCGCTTTATTTGTTATCTTGTATGGTGTACTGTTCTTTTGTATTAAATATGTGGATGTATGTATGTATGTTTGCGCTCGCATAGAGAACGATTCGGTCGAAGAGCCCGAGGAATTCGCAGGAGAAGCCCCTGAGCAGCAGTCGTTTGGTGGAGGCAAGTGTCCTTTGACCTATCTATGTCCTATTCATTCTTTAATTCACCTCCCGCATTACACATTTATACCTAAGGATTGACTAGCTTTTGTTATCCATGTCCTTGTTTACCTATTTGGGTCGGATTATTACTACTTAGTCTGATGCTATTGCTCAACTCTAATCAATGAACATGATGTGATTATCTATGATACGCTGTTTTCCCGTTATTCTTTATGATTATACTTGTGGTATTCAAGGGGGCTCGAGCGGTTTCTCGAGTGCCTCTCCGTAAGGACCTGTTCTATGGATGACCGCCCGGGAAAACAGTGCAACCATGAGGGTGGAATGGGGTGCCCTTAGCTGAATAATTAGAGGATCCGGGGTGTAGTTCACTTAGCCGTCGTGCCGTCAATGGGGCTCGGTGTATGCGGCTCGCTCTGCCAAGTTTGGGTTCGCCCCTTGGGGAGGAGTGCGGTGCATTTAGGAAACCTAACGGGTGGCTACAGCCCCGGGGAATCTTTGTAAAGGCTTCGTAGTGAATCCCTGGCCATTCACCTCGGGAGTGAATAAGGGTCTTGCAAGCCCGGGCTAGAGAGGGAATCACGGCTTGTGGGTAAAGTGCACAACCTCTGCAGAGTGTTATGAAACTGATATATCAGCCGTGCTCGCGGTTATGAGCGGCCAAGGGAGCTCCAGTGATTAGTGGTACTTGATCAGAGACATTGTGGTACAGGTGGTTATGAGATTGATGGTTCTGGTTATGATTATGGTGCTGGTAAGTGGTATTCTTTCCGTTTGGAAAGGGTACATCGGGTTAATAACTTGGGTTAATGCTAAAACTTGGCTTTCTACTAGTAAGTAATAACCTGACCAACTAAAAGCAACTGCTTGACTTATCCCCACATAAAGCTAGTCCACTACAGCCAAACAGGATACTTGCTGAGTATGTTGATGTGTACTCACCCTTGCTCTACACACCAAACCCCCCCCCCCCAGGTTGTCAGCATTGCAACCACTGCTCAGGCGAAGATGAAGCTGTGGAAGGAGACTTCCAGGAGTTCCAAGATTACGACGAGTTCTAGGTGTGGGTTAGCGGCAACCCCCAGTCGGCTGCCTGTGAAGGCCGCGTTATCTACGTTTCTTTTCCGCACTTTGATTTATTGTAAGAACTATATGGACGTCTCAGACGTATGATGTAATCGACTATTTCCCTTATTAATACCATTTTGAGCACTGTGTGATGATGTCCATATTATGTAACTGCTGTGTACGTGAATAACTGATCCTGGCACGTACATGGTTCGCATTCGGTTTGCCTTCTAAAACCGGGTGTGACATAAGTGGTATCAAAGCCGTGCTGACTGTAGGACCGCTAACCTAGAGTAGAATGGTCGTTCTAAGGATTATAGACCTCTGTCTCTTCCTTGACTTTGATATCCCTTCAAAAGTTGGTCCTACTGACCAAACCTATGTTCTACTACATATTATACCTTGCTGAAAATTATGTTTCATTCTGATCCTTCATTTACTTATGATTCATTACTTGCTGGTCATATTAATTCTGTTCTCACCCTTTTGCTTGCGATGTCTTTTGTAGATGGCTCGACTTAGACACACTGCACGAAAGTCAGTCATCCCCTTCTTACCTTCCCGCCTTGCTGAGCGTCCGCTTCGCCGTCCTGTGGCCGGACAGTCCAGCCACTTGGAGAGACTACACCACCGCCTGCGTGAGGAGCAGGAGCGTCGACGACAGGAGCAGCGGAGCTCTTCCCTCTCGCTCCACCAGGAGATAGAGTCTGTGAGGAGCTGCTCCCCTGTGCTTCCTCTGGAGCCGCCCCCTGCACCACCACTGGGCGCCCCAGCTTCTGGAGTAGCTGCTGGAGGAGACCCAGACGACGGAGATGGCGACGACAGCTCGAGCCACGACACCGACTTCTCTGCTAACCCTGAGCCGGAAGGATGGGTTGCTCGACCCATCACTCGCGACGCTGCTCGCGGGTGTCACTTCCATGATGCGCTCGACACCCTGCTACGTCGGGCATTTGACCGGCATACTTGGTCCGTCGAGTATCGCTGTGTGGTCTACCAGCACAGTCGCGGGGTCTACCCGGACCGCTGGGAGGCAACTTGCTTGGTGCGCTGCCCGGAGAACAGTCTCCAGGGAGCGGAGGCTTGCTCAGAGCACTATTCTATCTCTGAGCGGGACTCAGCTGAGGCAGCCATGCAAGATGCTGCACGGCGTGCGCTTTCGCACTACTGCTCGGTTTTCGGTGGGGCAGCTGACGGTCTTGACCTGAAGTATTACCCCCGCCGTTCATCTGGCAGCACAGGAGGCGTGATTGTCTCACCTGTCGGTGAGGGCAATCCTAGGTTGAGCAGCACAGTCAACCTAGCCGCCGTGCTAAACACGGAGCTGGACCATGCACTAGACGAGCTGAGTAGGGCTCGTGCTGAGATCGCCCTGCTGCGGGCTGAGCGCGCGGAACGTCGTTATCTGGACGGTGGTTCCCCCGCTCCCGTTGGGACTCAGCACCCGTACCGCTCACCTCAGCGTGGACACCAGTCTTATGGCAATCCCGCCTGCAAGACCAAGATAAACCTAGAACCATAGATCGTTAGAGTTGGATCTTGTAATTAATACGAAATAAATATATACATGGAAGCTTCAGTCTTAGCGTTAGTCTCGGTCTTAGTTAGTTTTAGTTAGACAGGGTAGTTTGCTATATCCTGTGCATTTATGTTTGTCATGATGAACTATGTTTGGTTTGGATCTTTGTAATGATTGTCACCAGAGTGTGGGTATCCCCTGCATTTTGGTTTACATACCATGTTAATGGAGTTAGTTATATAGTTGGGAAACCCATTATTCTCCTTTCCTCTTTATCTGAGAAGCTGTGTGGTCTGTGTTGGAGATCAGTGAAGATGCTCATCTGTTCAGTGCTGTTGGAGAATTCTATACTCTTTTCTTATGCTGCAAGCTTTGCCAGATCAGTTCTGATGTGTGGTTGCGTTCTGCAGATGTCAGAGAACAGGCGTAGAGGAGGAAGGCGTGCTCAGCAGGAGCGAGCCGCTCCGCAGGATGAGGTGCCCCAGCAGCAGCACCTGCCGCCCCCGCCCCCGATGTCGATCGAGCAGATGTTTCTGATGCAGACTCAGGCAGTTCAAGCCATCGGTCAGACTTTGGCCGCCATTCAGCAGCAGCAGCAGCAGCAGCAGCAGGCTCCACCCCAGCCTCAGATGCCTCAGATGCCTAGAGATAAGCGTGCTGAATTCATGAGAGGTCATCCACCAACGTTCGCTCACTCTTCCGACCCCATGGATGCTGAAGATTGGCTGCGCACTGTGGAGCGGGAGTTGCATACCGCTCAGTGCGATGACAGGGAGAAAGTTCTGTATGGTCCCCGTCTGTTGAGAGGAGCAGCCCAGTCATGGTGGGAGTCTTACCTCGCCACCCATGCCGACCCCGACACCATCACCTGGGAAGAATTCAGAGGTAGCTTTCGTCAGTACCATGTGCCTGCATGTCTGATGACAGTGAAGAAGGAGGAGTTCCTGGCCCTCAAGCAAGGGCCATTGTCTGTCAGTGAGTACCGGGACAAGTTTCTGCAATTGTCTCGCTATGCTCCTGAAGATGTCAACACCGATGCCAAGCGGCAGTACCGTTTTCTGAGAGGCTTGGTTGACCCTCTGCAGTATCAGCTGATGAATCACACCTTCCCGACATTCCAGCACCTGATTGACAGAGCAATCATGACAGAAAGGAAGCGTAAGGAGATGGAAGATCGTAAGCGCAAGATCAGTGGACCCCAGCCTGGAAGCAGCAGCCGTCCCCGTTTCTCAGGCAATCAACCTCAGCAGTTCAGGCAGAACCAGCGTCCACCTCAGCAGCATCAGCAGCGTCAGCAGTATTAGCAGTTCCAAAGGCAGTACCCTCAGAATCAGTACCAGAACCGTCAGAGCAATCAGTCAGGAGGTCAGTTTCAGAAGCAGAATCAGCAAGCACCTCGTCTTCCTGCCCCAGCAAATCAGCAGAACAGTCAGGCAGCACCAGCTCAGGTTGGAAACAGGGCATGTTTCCACTGTGGAGAGCAAGGCCATTGGGTGATGCAATGTCCGAAGAAGGCAGCCCAGCAGCAGTCAGGCCCTAATGCCCCAGCAAAGCAGAATGTGTCTCAGCCTGGAGCAGGCAATCGCCCTCAGCCGCGCTATAATCATGGAAGGCTGAACCACTTGGAGGCTGAAGCAGTTCAGGAGACCCCCGACATGATAGTAGGTATGTTCCCAGTCGACTCCCATATTGCAGAAGTGTTATTTGATACTGGAGCAACACATTCTTTCATTACTGCATCATGGGTAGAAGCACATAATCTTCCAATTACTACCATGTCAACCCCTATTCAAATTGATTCAGCTGGTGGTAGAATTCGAGCTGATAGCATTTGTTTAAATGTAAGTGTGGAAATAAGGGGGATAGCGTTTCCCGCCAACCTTATAGTAATGGGTACTCAGGGAATAGATGTCATCCTAGGGATGAATTGGTTAGATAAGTATCAGGCAGTTATCAGTTGTGATAAAAGGACAATCAAGTTGGTGTCCCCACTAGGAGAGGAAGTGGTGACCGAGTTAGTCCCGCCTGAGCCAAAGAAAGGAAGTTGTTATCAGATGACTGTCGATAGCAGTGAAGCAGACCCAATTGAGAGTATCAAGGTTGTGTCTGAATTCCCAGATGTGTTTCCAAAGGATTTACCGGGTATGCCACCAGAGCGGAAAGTTGAATTTGCTATAGAGCTTCTTCCTGGAACCGCCCCCATCTCTAAGAGAGCTTACAGAATATCTGGACCAGAGTTGGTTGAGCTTAAGAAGCAGATTGATGAGCTGTCAGAGAAAGGTTACATCCGACCAAGCACCTCGCCTTGGGCCGCCCCTGCCTTGTTTGTGGAGAAGAAAGATGGCACCAAGAGGATGTGCATCGATTACCGAGCTTTGAATGAAGTCACGATCAAGAACAAGTATCCTTTGCCCAGAATAGAAGATCTGTTCGACCAGTTGAGAGGAGCCAGTGTGTTCTCCAAGATCGATCTGAGGTCAGGTTATCATCAGCTCAGGATCCGACCTTCGGACATTCCGAAGACGGCATTCATTACCAAGTATGGTTTATATGAGTTCACAGTGATGTCTTTTGGTTTGACCAATGCACCAGCGTTCTTTATGAACTTGATGAACAGTGTATTCATGGATTACCTTGATAAGTTTGTGGTGGTATTCATTGATGATATTCTGGTTTATTCTCAAAGCGAAGAAGAGCATGCAGATCATTTGAGGATGGTATTGCAGAGATTGCGAGAGCACCAGTTGTATGCAAAGTTGAGCAAGTGTGAGTTCTGGATCAGTGAAGTCCTGTTCTTGGGTCACATAATCAACAAGGAAGGATTGGCTGTGGATCCGAAGAAAGTGGCAGACATTCTAAACTGGAAAGCGCCAACAGATGCTAGAGGAATCAAGAGCTTCATTGGAATGGCCGGATATTATCGGCGATTCATTGAAGGGTTTTCGAAGATTGCGAAACCAATGACAGCGTTGCTAGGCAACAAGGTTGAGTTCAAGTGGACCCAGAAATGCCAAGAGGCCTTTGAAGCGCTGAAAGAGAAGTTGACAACAGCGCCTGTCCTAGTCTTGCCTGATGTGCACAAGCCCTTCTCGGTGTATTGCGATGCTTGTTACACAGGTTTGGGATGTGTGTTGATGCAAGAGGGAAGAGTTGTGGCTTACTCGTCCCGACAGCTGAAGGTTCATGAGAAGAACTACCCAATCCATGATCTAGAGTTGGCAGCAGTGGTTCACGCACTGAAGACATGGAGGCACTATCTGTATGGACAGAAATGCGATGTTTACACAGATCACAAGAGTCTGAAGTACATATTCACTCAGTCAGAGTTGAACATGAGGCAACGAAGATGGTTAGAGTTGATTAAAGACTATGAGTTGGAGATTCATTACCATCCAGGCAAAGCAAACGTAGTGGCAGATGCTTTGAGCAGAAAGAGTCAAGTCAATCTGATGGTCGCTCGTCCGATGCCTTATGAGTTGGCCAAGGAGTTTGACAGGTTGAGTCTCGGATTTCTGAACAATTCGCGAGGAGTCACAGTTGAATTGGAGCCTACCTTGGAGCGCGAGATCAAAGAAGCGCAGAAGAATGATGAAAAGATCAGTGAGATTCGGCGATTGATTCTAGATGGCAGAGGCAAAGATTTTCGAGAAGATGCTGAAGGCGTGATATGGTTCAAAGACCGCTTGTGTGTTCCCAATGTCCAGTCTATTCGGGAGTTGATTCTTAAGGAAGCTCATGAGACAGCTTATTCGATTCACCCTGGCAGTGAGAAGATGTATCAGGATCTGAAGAAGAAATTCTGGTGGTACGGAATGAAAAGAGAAATCGCAGAGCATGTGGCTATGTGCGATAGTTGTCGAAGAATTAAGGCAGAACACCAGAGACCTGCTGGATTGTTGCAACCGTTGCAGATCCCTCAGTGGAAATGGGATGAAATTGGTATGGATTTCATAGTCGGATTGCCTCGCACTCGAGCCGGCTACGATTCCATTTGGGTAGTAGTGGACCGCTTGACCAAGTCAGCCCACTTCATACCTGTCAAGACCAACTACAACAGTGCAGTATTGGCAGAATTGTATATGTCTCGGATCGTTTGTCTTCATGGTGTGCCAAAGAAGATAGTGTCGGACAGAGGAACGCAGTTCACCTCTCATTTCTGGCAGCAGTTGCATGAAGCCTTGGGCACGCATCTGAATTTCAGTTCAGCTTATCACCCGCAGACAGATGGTCAGACTGAAAGAACCAATCAAATTCTTGAAGATATGTTGAGAGCCTGTGCGTTGCAAGATCAGTCCGGATGGGACAAGCGATTGCCTTATGCGGAGTTTTCCTATAACAACAGTTATCAGGCCAGTTTGAAGATGTCACCATTTCAAGCGCTGTATGGAAGGAGTTGCAGAACTCCGTTGCAATGGGATCAGCCTGGAGAGAAGCAGGTGTTTGGGCCAGATATTTTGCTTGAAGCCGAAGAGAACATCAAGATGGTCCGAGAGAATCTGAAGATAGCGCAATCAAGGCAGCGAAGCTATGCAGACACAAGAAGAAGAGAGCTGAGTTTCGAAGTCGGAGACTTTGTCTATCTGAAAGTGTCACCGATCAGAGGAGTCAGAAGATTCGGAGTCAAAGGCAAGCTGGCACCCCGCTACATTGGTCCGTATCAGATTCTTGCAAGACGTGGAGAAGTGGCCTATCAGCTCAGCCTGCCAGAGAATTTGTCTGCTGTGCATGATGTCTTTCATGTGTCTCAATTGAAGAAGTGTTTGCGTGTGCCAGAAGAGCAGTTGCCAGTGGAAGGTCTTGAGGTCCAGGAGGACTTGACCTACGTTGAGAAGCCAGCTCAGATCCTTGAGGTTGCAGATAGAGTCACCCGAAGGAAGACCGTCAGAATGTGCAAAGTCAGATGGAGTCACCACTCTGAGGAAGAAGCAACCTGGGAGCGTGAAGATGATCTGATGGCCAAGTACCCGGAGCTCTTTGCTAGCCAGCCCTGAATCTCGAGGGCGAGATTCTTTTAAGGGGGATAGGTTTGTAACGCCCCGAATTTTGCAGTTGAATTTTTTCTTTTCTTTACTCGCCAAAATTCGGGCGTTACCTTTCCCTTTTCTTTTTCCCCTCGCTAAACCTTGACCTTTTCCAAAGTTCTAGCGGGATTCGGTTTGGATTTCCCGTGTAAGAAAAACCCTAAATACTTTATGTTGTTTGATGCACCATGCCGAACCTTGCATTTCTTTTGATTGCTTTGAAAGTGCAAATGCATGCATGTAGAAAGATCGGATTTCGAAAATGAGGAGAAGATCTTTTCTTTCTTTCTATCTCTCTTTCTCTCTCCTCTTTTTCTCTCTCTCCCGCGCCGTGGGCCGACCCCGGCCGGCCCAGCCGCCCCTGGCGCCCCCCCCCCCCTGGGCCCAATAGGCCCAACCGCCCCCCCCCCACCTCCCCTTTTTCCCCCAATTCTTTCTCCCTCCCTCTCATTTTCTCTCATTTTCTCTCCCTCTCCCTAAGCCGCCGCCCCTACCCCTGCCCTAAGCCGCCGCCGCCCCCTGCCCAACCGCCGCCCTCGGCCGCCCCTGCCGCCGGCCGCCCCTCGCCGTCGCTTCCCCCGCCGGTGAGCCCCCCCCCCTCCCCCTCTCCTCCCTCCCCCATCCCCTCCCTCCCCCTCTCCTCCCTCCCCTTCCCCTCGCCGCTCGGCCCCATGGCCGGTTCGGCCGCCCGCCCCACCCCGCCCGCTCGGCCCCTTGGCCGCGCCCCCGGCCCCCCCCCCCCCCCCCGCGCGCGCCCAGCGGCTCGGCCGCCCCGCGCCCTGCCCCGCGCCCCTGCGCGCCCAGCGGTTCGGCCGCCCCGCCCCCCTGCCCAGCGGCTCGGCCGCCCCCCTGCGCCGCCCGCCCGGCCAGCCCCGGCCGCGCCCGCGCCCGCGCCCCGCCTAGGGCCGGTTCAACCGCCCTAGGGCCGGTTCAACCGCCCCCCCCCCCCCTCTGTTTTTTTTTATTTTTTTTATTTTATTTTATTTACTTTCTGTGATCATAATTACCGTATTTTAAGTAGGCTAATCACTGTTCATGCTATGGGAAAATAGGAAGTTTAATTTAAAATTCCGTTATGCTATTGATTCATGTAGCTAATTGTTTACCCTGTGCAATGTTGATCAACTAAAAGTGATTAGGTTTCCATCAGTATATATAAATATATAACAGAATTATTTTGTTAAAAACCAATTGTGTCATTAGTGCATAAGATTTAACCCCCTGCGAGACCTTTCCCGTTTCTTTCTAACCATAACAAATGCGTTATCGAATGTCATACTTGATGCATATTCGCTTTATTTGTTATCTTGTATGGTGTACTGTTCTTTTGTATTAAATATGTGGATGTATGTATGTATGTTTGCGCTCGCATAGAGAACGATTCGGTCGAAGAGCCCGAGGAATTCGCAGGAGAAGCCCCTGAGCAGCAGTCGTTTGGTGGAGGCAAGTGTCCTTTGACCTATCTATGTCCTATTCATTCTTTAATTCACCTCCCGCATTACACATTTATACCTAAGGATTGACTAGCTTTTGTTATCCATGTCCTTGTTTACCTATTTGGGTCGGATTATTACTACTTAGTCTGATGCTATTGCTCAACTCTAATCAATGAACATGATGTGATTATCTATGATACGCTGTTTTCCCGTTATTCTTTATGATTATACTTGTGGTATTCAAGGGGGCTCGAGCGGTTTCTCGAGTGCCTCTCCGTAAGGACCTGTTCTATGGATGACCGCCCGGGAAAACAGTGCAACCATGAGGGTGGAATGGGGTGCCCTTAGCTGAATAATTAGAGGATCCGGGGTGTAGTTCACTTAGCCGTCGTGCCGTCAATGGGGCTCGGTGTATGCGGCTCGCTCTGCCAAGTTTGGGTTCGCCCCTTGGGGAGGAGTGCGGTGCATTTAGGAAACCTAACGGGTGGCTACAGCCCCGGGGAATCTTTGTAAAGGCTTCGTAGTGAATCCCTGGCCATTCACCTCGGGAGTGAATAAGGGTCTTGCAAGCCCGGGCTAGAGAGGGAATCACGGCTTGTGGGTAAAGTGCACAACCTCTGCAGAGTGTTATAAAACTGATATATCAGCCGTGCTCGCGGTTATGAGCGGCCAAGGGAGCTCCAGTGATTAGTGGTACTTGATCAGAGACATTGTGGTACAGGTGGTTATGAGATTGATGGTTCTGGTTATGATTATGGTGCTGGTAAGTGGTATTCTTTCCGTTTGGAAAGGGTACATCGGGTTAATAACTTGGGTTAATGCTAAAACTTGGCTTTCTACTAGTAAGTAATAACCTGACCAACTAAAAGCAACTGCTTGACTTATCCCCACATAAAGCTAGTCCACTACAGCCAAACAGGATACTTGCTGAGTATGTTGATGTGTACTCACCCTTGCTCTACACACCAAACCCCCCCCCCCCCCAGGTTGTCAGCATTGCAACCACTGCTCAGGCGAAGATGAAGCTGTGGAAGGAGACTTCCAGGAGTTCCAAGATTACGACGAGTTCTAGGTGTGGGTTAGCGGCAACCCCCAGTCGGCTGCCTGTGAAGGCCGCGTTATCTACGTTTCTTTTCCGCACTTTGATTTATTGTAAGAACTATATGGACGTCTCAGACGTATGATGTAATCGACTATTTCCCTTATTAATACCATTTTGAGCACTGTGTGATGATGTCCATATTATGTAACTGCTGTGTACGTGAATAACTGATCCTGGCACGTACATGGTTCGCATTCGGTTTGCCTTCTAAAACCGGGTGTGACATCCTTGCTGTGGCGGGGGGCGGTTTGAGCCAGAGCTCTACCTCCCGTATGGGCCGGTGGGCCACCTCTTCCTTCAGCATTCAGGGGAGAGGGCGCTCACCGGCCTAGCGGAGGGGGCGGACTTCGACAACGCGGGGCCGGCCGGCCGCAAGCGTCGTCAGCTCCAGCATGGCTGGCTCGCTGGCTCAGCTGGCGCTGGCGCTGCTTCTGGTGCCACCTCCCACCGCTGGGGTGGAGCGCGGCTGTCCGCCCACTGTACGGGCGGCGGTTGCGCCGTACGCACTAGGGGACCGTCCAAGACGTCGCACGCCGCTAGGGCGGCGTTCGTGTTCTTGGATTGTCTTGCGCTTACTTCGGCACGACGCATCCGCGCAGAGGTCGGTGCCCGCCCGTCCGGGAGGACTTGAGTGGGGATCTGCCGGTGCACTTTGGTGCGGCCGGTGCTCGCTGGTGCGGTGCTGGTGGGCAGGTGGCTGCCGTCGTCGGTGCTGAGGTGTTGGCAGCCGGAGAAGGTTTCTCCGCCGATGAGACTGTCGGCGCCACCCGCGGACTGACCTCCGGCTCTTTGGCTTTGATAGCTTGTCCTCACCCCTCGAGTGGGGGCGTGGGTGAGGGCCTTGTCGCAGCAGCGTCTGCCCTGAGGTCATCGCTGCTGTTGTTTAGCCGCCCAGAGCGGAGGTCGTTGTCGCTGCTACTACAGTGGTTGGCGGTGAGCCAACTGGAGTTTGTCGTCCCGCAGGCCCTCCGATGTGGAGGTTGTTCATACCCGCGGGAGTGGAACCGGAGTTCCGTTTGTAATGGCACCTTGAGTGCCAGTGTTTGTTCATTGTGGTTGTCGAGGCCTGAACATCTAGGTATTTGAGTATAATATCGTGTTTCTTCCTCATTTTGAGCACTAGGACTCGCCTGTCGGCTAGCTAGACCGCTTAACCGAGTGTGAGTTGCCCTGTGCGGAAGGTGAGGAGTGAGGTATTCGTAGCCCGGAGGCGTAAGAGTCCCTCGGCTCGGTCGGCCTTACCGCTTAAGGCTTCCCTTGCTCAGTTACAGAATCCTTGGCTGCTCTGCGATGAGCCGGAGCCGGCGGCAGCGGCGTCAGCGTGGACAGAGGCGGAGTCGGCTCGAGAAGAAGCTTCGTCGGCCCGGGAGCCGTGGCCTCCCTGGCCGAGGAGGTGCAGCAGCGACGACTGGAGCTTGGCCAGGTCGTCCGCTAGCGAGACCAACCCCGGAGTCATGCTGCCGAGGCCATGAGCCGGGCTGATGTCCTCGGGGGGCAGCTAGCTGAGGCTACGGAGCGGCCGGTCGAGGTGTCTGCCCGGGCCGGGACCCTTGCGGAGACCTTGGCTATGATGGCCCGAGCTTGGTGCTGGCGTCCTCCTTCGAGGTGGAGATCCTTCCGCCCGTGCCGCCGTCCGAGGCCGGGCCAGATTCCGCCGAAGGTGGAGACGACGCCGAGGGTGCTGCTGCTCCCTCTGTTGATGTCTGAACCTGCAGGAACAGTTTGTCTGTAGTGTGCGTATGTTTTTTGCGGCCGCCGAGGCCCAAACATATTCTTGTCGTGTTGTAAAGCTGTGTTTCCTTTCCTCTTGTTACGAGTATCAGGACTTGTTCGTCGGTAGCAGAATCGTTTATCCGAGCAAGAGTTACTTTTCACGGAAGGTGATGAGTGAGGTATCCGTATCCCGAAGGCGTAGGAGTCCCTCGGCTCGGTCGGCCTCGCCGCTTACGTGCACTCTTACTCGTTCGTAGGATTCTGTTATCGATATAGTCGAGAAGGCACGAAAATTGTTCTGGCAGAAAAGTTTTCGATCGTTAAGACTTGTTCGGTCAGCAGAATCGCTTATCCGAGCGTGAGTTACTTATCGCAGAAGGTGATGAGTGAGGTATCCGTATCCTGGAGGCGTAGGAGTCCCTCGGCTCGGTCGGCCTTGCCGCTTACGTGTACTCCATCGTTCTCAGGATCCCGCTATCGAAGCAGTCAAAAAGCGCGAAAGGTGTTCTGGCAGAAAGACTTTTTCCGAGGAAAATTTTGACGCAGAGGGGGTCCCCCCTTCTAGCCCCCGAGGGAGGGTCGGGCTTCGCCGAGGCAAGGCTGACCCTTCCTTGACGGTTAGACTCTATTTTTGTATGTAAAGAAAATGAGGTATATGAACGACTTGAAAACATCTTAAGGGTAGAAGCGATGTAGTTGTCGGATGTTCCAAGCGTTGTTGTAGACCTCGCCTTGATTGTTGGCCAGCTTGTATGTCCCGGGCTTCAAAATCTTGGCGATGATGAACGACCCTTCCTAGGGGGGAGTAAGCTTGTGGCGCCCTCAGGCGTCTTGCCGTAGCCGAAGCACCAAGTCTCCCACTTGGAGGTCTCGGGGCCGAATCCCTCGGGCGTGGTAGCATCGCAAAGACTGCTGATATTGCGCCGAGTGTAGCAAGGCCACGTCCCGAGCCTCTTCCAGCTGGTCCAGCGAGTCTTCTCGGCTGGTCTGGTTGCTTTGGTCGTCGTACGCCCTTGTCCTCGGGGAACCGTATTCTAAGTCTGTGGGCAAGATAGCCTCGGCCCCATAGACTAGAAAGAACAGCGAGAAACCCATGGCCCGGCTTGGCGTCGTCCTCAGACTCCAGACCACCGAGGGTAGTTCCTTCATCCACCGCTTGCCGAACTTGTTGAGGTCGTTGTAGGTCCTCGGTTTAAGTCCCTGCAGAATCATGTCGTTGGCACGCTCCACCTGCCCATTTGTCATGGGGTGAGCCACGGCGGCCCAGTCCACCCGGATGTGGTGGTCCTCGCAGAAGTCGAGGAACTTCTTGCCAGTGAACTCGGTGCCATTGTCGGTGATGATGGAGTTTGGGACCCCGAAGCGATGGATGATGTTGGTGAAGAACGCCACCGCCTGCTCGGACCTGATGCTGGTTAGGGGTCGGACCTCGATCCACTTGGAGAATTTGTCGATGGCGACCAGCAGGTGCGAGAAGCCCCCGGGTGCCTTCTGCAAGGGACCGACGAGGTCCAGACCTCATACAGCAAACGACCAGGTGATGGGTATTGTCTGTAGGGCCTGAGCGGGTAGGTGCGTCTGTCTTGCGTAGAATTGACACCCCTGGCAGGAGCGTACAATCCTAGTGGCGTCGGCCACCGCGGTTGGCCAGTAGAAGCCTTGTCGGAAGGCGTTCCCGACGAGGGCTCGAGGTGCTGCGTGGTGACCGCAAGCCCCCGAGTGTATCTCTTGCAATAGCTCCTGTCCTTCAGCGATGGATATGCATCGTTGGAGAATGCCTGAGGGGCTGCGGTGCTAGAGCTCTTTTTCATCACCCAGTAAGACGAACGACTTGGCGCGCCGCGCCAGTCGCCGAGCTTCAGCTTTGTCGAGGGGTAGCTCTCCTCGGTGGAGATATTGCAGGTACGGGGTCTGCCAGTTTCGATTAGGCGTGACCCCATTCCGCTCTCCCTCGACACACAGTGCCTCACCCTCGGCGGCCGAGGGTGCCTCGGGCTGGGCCGAGGCTTCCCCGGGCTCGGGCGTGTCGTCGGTCTTAATGGAGGGTTGATGTATGTCTCTGGAGAAGACATCCGGGGGAACCGATGTCCGCCCCGAGGCTATCTTTGCCAGCTCATCCGCAGTCTCGTTGTACAGTCGGGCGACGTGGTTGAGCTCGAGTCCATATAACTTGTCTTCCAGGCACCGAACCTCGTCGCAGTAGGCCTCCATCTTTCGGTCGCGGCAGTGGGAGTTCTTCATGACTTGGTCGATGACGAGCTGCGAGTCGCCACGAGTGTCGAGGTGCCAAACCCCTAGCTCAATGGCGATGCGCAACCCGTTAACCAGAGCCTCGTACTCGGCCATGTTGTTTGACACCGGGAAATGGAGGCACAACACGTAGCGGAGGTGCTTCCCGAGGGGTGAGATGAAGAGCAGGCCCGCACCTGCTCCTGTTTTCATCAGCGACCCATCGAAGTACATGGTCCAGAGGTTCGGTTGGATCAGAGCTGTTGGTAGCTAGGTGTCGACCCTTTCAGCCACGAAGTCCGCCAAGACTTGGGACTTGATGGCCTTCCGGGGAGCAAACGAGATTGTCTCGCCCATGATCTCCACCGCCCACTTTGCTATCCTACCCGAGGCCTCTCGACACTGGATGATCTCCCCCAGGGGGAAGGATGACACCACAGTCACCAGATGAGACTCGAAGTAGTGTCGCAACTTTTGCCGCGTCAGAATTACTGCGTACAGTAGCTTCTGAATTTGCGGGTAGCGGATCTTGGTCTCGGATAGCACTTCGCTGATGAAGTAGATCGGCCTCTGGACGAGCAGTGCATGCCCTTCTTCCCGTCTCTCGACTATGATCGCAGCGCTGACCACCTGAGTGGTTGCGGCTACATAGATCAAGAGGGCTTCTCCTGCAGCGGGGGGCACCAAGATGGGCGCATTTGTAAGGAGTGCCTTTAAGTTCCCGAGGGCTTCCTCGGCCTCGGGGGTCCAAGAGAAGCGCTCAGTCTTCCTTAAGAGGCGATACAAGGGTAGGCCCCTTTCGCCGAGGCGTGAGATGAAGCGGCTCAGAGCCGCGAGGCATCCCATGACCCTTTGTACTCCTTTCAAGTCTTTGATAGGCCCCATGTTGGTGATGGTCGCGATTTTCTCTGGGTTGGCCTCGATGCCCCGCTCGGAGACGATGAACCCTAGGAGCATGCCTCGGGGGACTCCGAAGACACATTTCTCGGGGTTGAGTTTTACGCCCTTCGCCCTTAGACACTTGAATGTCGTTTCAAGGTCACAGAGGAGGTCAGAGGCTTTCCTCGTCTTGACTACGATGTCATCGACGTAAGCCTCGACCGTTCGGTCGATGTGCTCTTCGAACACGTGGTTCAAGCACCTTTGGTATGTCGCGCCTGCATTCCTCAAACCAAATGGCATAGTAATATAGCAGTACATGCCAAAAGGTGTGATGAAAGAAGTCGCGAGCTGGTCGAACTCTTTCATCTTGATTTGGTGATACCCTGAGTAGGCGTCGAGGAATGACAGGGTTTCGCACCCAGCAGTGGAATCCACGATTTGATCGATGCGAGGCAGAGGGTAGGGAACCTTCGGACATGCTTTGTTTAGACCAGTGTAGTCTACACACATCCTCCATTTTCCACCTTTCTTTTTCACAAGCACAGGGTTGGCTAACCATTCGGGATGGAATACCTCTTTGATGAACCCTGCAGCCATCAGCTTGTGGATCTCCTCGCCTATGGCTCTGCGCTTTTCTTCGTCGAAACGGCGCAGAGGCTGCTTCACGGGTCGGGCTCCAGCTCGGATATCCAGCGAGTGCTCGGCGACATCCCTCGGTATGCCAGGCATGTCCGAGGGACTCCACGCAAAAACCTCAGCATTCGCGCGGAGAAAGTCGACGAGCACTGCTTCCTATTTGGGGTCGAGCTCGGAGCCGATCCGGACTTGCTTGGAGGCGTCGTTGCTGGGGTCGAGAGGGACAGACTTAACCGCCTCTGCTGGCTCGAAGTTGCCGGTGTGGCGCTTCACATCTGGCACCTCCTTAGAAAGGCACTCTAGGTCGGTGATGAGGGCCTCGGACTCGACGAGGGCCTCAGCGTACTCCACGCACTCCACGTCGCATTCGTACGCGTGTCGGTACGTGGATTCGACGGTGATGACCCCGTTGGGGCCCGACATCTTGAGCTTGAGGTAGGTGTAGTTGGGGACGGCCATGAACTTGGCGTAGCACGGTCTCCCCAGCACCGCGTGGTAGGTTCCTCGGAACCCGACCACCTCGAACGTGAGGGTTTCCTTTTGGAAGTTGGAGGGAGTCCCGAAGCAGACGGGCAGATCGAGTTGTCCAAGGGGCTGGACGCGCTTCCCGGGGATGATCCTGTGGAAGGGCGCCGCACCGGCACGGATCGTGGACAGATCGATCTGCAAGAGCCCGAGGGTCTCGGTGTAGATGATGTTGAGGCTGCTGCCTCCGTCCATGAGGACCTTGGTGAGCCTGACGTTGCTGATGACGGGGTCGACAACGAGCGGGTACTTTCCTGGGCTCGGCACTCGGGTCGGGGTGGTCGCCTTGGTCTAAGGTGATGGGCTTGTCGGACCACTCTAGGTAGACTGGCGCCGCCACCTTCACCGAGCAGACCTCTCGGCGCTCCTGCTTGCGGTGCCGAGCCAAGGCGTTCGCCACTTGCCCACCGTAGATCATGAGACAGTCGTGGACCTCGGGGAACTCCTCTGCCTTGTTGCCCTCCTTCTTGTCGTTGTCATGGCCTTTGCCACCTTCCACCAGGGGCCCGGCCTTATGGAAGTAGCGCCGAAGCATGATGCATTCCTCAAGGGTGTGCTTGACAGGACCTTGATGATAGGGGCACGACTCCTTGAGCATCTTGTCGAACAGGTTGGCCCCTCTGGGAGGTTTCCGAAGGTTCCTGTGCTCGGCGGCGTCGCGTTTTGCTTGCGACTTCTTCTTGCCTTTCTTCTTTGTGCCGCCTGGGCGGACGCCTCGGGGATGTCTTCCTGCTGGCGTCCCTGAGGCTGCTTGTCCTTCCGGAAGATGGCCTCGACCGCCTCCTGACCAGAGGCGAACTTGGTGGCGATGTCCATCAACTCGCTCGCCCTGATGGGAGTCTTGTGACCTAGTTTGCTCACCAGGTCGCGGCAAGTGGTGCCGGCGAGGAACGCGCCGATGACATCCGAGTCGGTAATGTTGGGAAGCTCGGTGCACTGCTTCGAAAATCGCCGGATATACTCCCGCAAGGATTCCCCTGGCTGCTGGTGGCAGCTTCGGAGATCCCAGGAGTTCCCAGGGTGCACGTATGTGCCCTGGAAGTTTCCAGCGAAGGCTTTGACCAGATCGTCCCAGTTGGAGATTCAGCGCAGGAGGCAGATGCTCCAGCCAGGCTCAGGCGGCGTCGGAGAGGAACAGGGGGAGGTTACGGATGATGAGGTTGTCATTGATAGTCGCCTAGAGGGGGGTGAATAGGGCGAAACTGAAATTTACAAATATAAACACAACTACAAGCCTGGTTAGCGTTAGAAATATAAACGAGTCCGCGAGAGAGGGTGGAAAACAAATCCCAAGCAAATGAAGAGTATGACACACGGATTTGTTTTACCGAGGTTCGGTTCTTGCAAACCTACTCCCCGGTGAGGAGGCCACAAAGGCCGGGTCTCTTTCAACCCTTCCCTCTCTCAAACGGTCCCTCGGACCGAGTGAGCTTCTCTTCTCAAATCACTTGGGAATCAAAACTT
This sequence comes from Zea mays, assembly GCF_902167145.1. NCBI lineage: Eukaryota > Viridiplantae > Streptophyta > Magnoliopsida > Poales > Poaceae > Zea > Zea mays. Next base: position 169,772,261 of record NC_050097.1, on the reverse strand, counting down.
CCCGCAAGGACCACCACACAATTGGTGTCTCTTGCCTCAATTACAAGTGAGTGTTTGATCACAAGAAAGAATGCGAAAGAAAAGAAGCGATCCAAGCGCAAGAGCTCAAATGAACACTACAAATCACTCTCTCTAGTCACTAAGGCTTGGTGTGGAGTTGGGAGAGGATTTGATCTCTTTTGGTGTGCTTTGCAATGAATGCTAGCTCTTGTATAGTGGTTGGAAGCTGGAAAACTTGGATGCAATGAATGGTGGGGTGGTTGGGGTATTTATAGCCCCAACCACCAAAATGACCGTTGGTGGAGGCTGTCTGTCGTATGGTGCACCGGACAGTCCGGTGCACACCGGACATGTCCGGTGCGCCAGCCACGTCACCAATGCCGTTGGATTCCGACCGTTGGAGCTTCTGTCTTCTGGGCCCGCCTAGATGTCCGGTGTACACCGGACATGTACTGTTCAATGTCCGGTGCGCCAGTATGCATGTCCGGTGAATTATAGCGGAGCAGCCGCTGCGTTTTCCCGAGGCTGGCCAGTTCCGGAGGCCGCTCTTCCTTGGAGCACCGGACACTGTCCGATGCACACCGGGCAGTCCGGTGAATTATAGTGGAGTGCCTCTGAAAATTCCCGAAGGTGGCAAGTTTGAGTTGGAGTCCTCTGGTGCACCGGACACTGTCCGGTGGTGCACCGGACACTGTCCGGTGTACACCGGACAGTCCGGTGCCCCAGACCAGAGGTGCCTTCGGTTTTCCCTTTGCTCCTTTGTTGAATCAAATATTTGATCTTTTTATTGGCTAAGTGTGAACCTTTTACACCTGTATAACTTATACACTAGAGCAAACTAGTTAGTCCAATTATTTGTGTTGGGCAATTCAACCACCAAAATTATTTAGGAACTAGGTGTAAGCCTAATTCCCTTTCAGTCTCCCCCTTTTTGGTGATTGATGCCAACACAAACCAAAGCAAATATAGAAGTGCATAATTGAACTAGTTTGCATAATGTAAGTGCAAATGTTGCTTGGAATTGAGCCAATATTAATACTTACAGGATATGCATGGATCGTTTCTTTCATTCTTAATATTTTGGACCACGCTTGCACCATATGTTTTGTTTTTGCAAATTCTTTTGTAAATCCTTTTTAAAGTTCTTTTGCAAATATTCAAAGGTAAATGAATAAGATTTTGCAAAGCATTTTCAAGATTTGAAATTTTCTCCCCCTGTTTCAAATGCTTTTCCTTTGACTAAACAAAACTCCCCCTAAATGAGATCCACCTCTTAGTGTTCAAGAGGGTTTTGATATATCATTTTTGAAATACTACTTTCTCCCCCTTTTGAACACAATAGGATACTAATTGAAAATACTCTTTGAAACACTAAGTTTGTTTTTGAAATTTGTGGTGGTGCGGTCCTTTTGCTTTGGGCTCATACTCTCTCCCCCTTTGGCATGAATCGCCAAAAACGGAGTCATTAGAGCCCTTGTATTACTCTCTCTTCCTTTGGTCATAAATAAATGAGTGAAGATTATACCAAAGATGAAGTCCTTTTGCTCGCTCCCCCAAAGATGGAGAGTGGCTCGGAGCGACGGCGAAGGATGAGTTACGGAGTGGAAGCCTTTGTCTTCGCCGAAGACTCCAATTCCCTTTCAATACACCTATGACTTGGTTTGAAATAGACTTGAAAAACACATTAGTCATAGCATATGAAAGAGACATGATCAAAGGTATATAAATGAGCTATGTGTGCAATCTAGCAAAAGAAATTGCGCGAATCAAGAATATTGAGCTCATGCCTAAGTTTGTTAAAAGTTTGTTCGTCAAGAGGCTTGGTAAAGATATCGGCTAATTGATCTTTAGTGTTAATGTAAGAAATCTCGATATCTCCCTTTTGTTGGTGATCCCTAAGAAAATGATACCGAATGGCTATGTGCTTAGTGCGGCTATGCTCGACTGGATTGTCCGCCATCTTGATTGCACTCTCATTATCACATAGCAAAGGGACTTCGGTTAATTTGTAATCGTAGTCCCACAGGGTTTGCCTCATCCAAAGCGATTGCGCGCAACAATGGCCTGTGGAAATGTACTCGGCTTCGGCGGTGGAAAGAGCGAGCGAATTTTGCTTCTTTGAAGCCCAAGACACCAAGGATCTTCCCAAGAACTGGCAAGTCCCCGATGTGCTCTTCCTATTGATTTTACACCCCGTCCAATCGGCATCCGAATAACCAATTAAATCAAAAGTGGATCCCCTAGGATACCAAAGCCCAAACTTAGGAGTATAAGCCAAATATCTCAAGATTCGTTTTACGGCCGTAAGGTGAGCTTCCTTAGGGTCGGTTTGGAATCTTGCGCACATGCATACGGAAAGCATAATATCCGGTCGAGATGCACATAAATAGAGTAAAGAACCTATCATCGACCGGTATACCTTTTGATCCACGAACTTACCTCCCGTGTCGAGGTCGAGATGCCCATTAGTTCCCATGGGTGTCTTGATGGGTTTGGCATCCTTCATTCCAAACTTGCTTAGAATATCTTGAGTGTACTTTGTTTGGCTTAGGAAGGTGCCTTCTTGGAGTTGCTTCACTTGAAATCCTAAGAAATACTTCAACTCCCCCATCATAGACATCTCGAACTTTTGTGTCATGATCCTACTAAACTCTTCACAAGTAGACTCGTTAGTAGACCCAAATATAATATCATCAACATAAATTTGTCATACAAACAAGTCATTTTCAAGAGTTTTAGTGAATAAAGTAGGATCGGCCTTTCCGACTTTGAAGCCATTAGTGATAAGGAAATCTCTAAGGCATTCATACCATGCTCTTAGGGCTTGCTTGAGCCCATAAAGCGCCTTAGAGAGTTTATAAACATGGTTAGGGTACTTACTATCTTCAAAGCCGGGAGGTTGCGCAACATAGACCTCTTCCTTGATTGGTCCATTGAGGAAGGCACTTTTCACGTCCATTTGATAAAGCTTAAAGCCATGGTAAGTAGCATAGGCTAATAATATTCGAATTGACTCAAGCCTAGCTACGGGTGCATAGGTTTCACCGAAATCCAAACCTTCGACTTGGGAGTATCCTTTGGCCACAAGTCGAGCTTTGTTCCTTGTCACCACACCATGCTCATCCTGCTTGTTGCGGAAGACCCATTTGGTTCCTACAACATTTTGATTAGGACGTGGAACTAAATGCCATACCTCATTCCTAGTGAAGTTGTTGAGCTCCTCTTGCATCGCCACCACCCAATCCGAATCTTGAAGTGCTTCCTCTACCCTGTGTGGCTCAATAGAGGAAACAAAAGAGTAATGCTCACAAAAATGTGCAACACGAGATCTAGTGGTTACCCCCTTATGAATGTCGCCGAGGATGGTGTCGACGGGGTGATCTCGTTGGATTGCATGGTGGACTCTTGGGTGTGGCGGCCTTTGCTCTTCATCCTCCTTGTCTTGATTATTTGCATCTCCCCCTTGATCATTGTCGTCATCTTGAGGTGGCTCATTTGCTTGATCTTCTACTTCATCAACTTGAGCTTCATCCTCATTTTGAGTCGGTGGAGATGCTTGCGTGGAGGAGGATGGTTGATCTTGTGCATTTGGAGGCTCTTCGGATTCCTTAGGACACACATCCCCAATGGACATGTTCCTTAGCGCGATGCATGGAGCCTCTTCGTTACCTATCTCATCAAGATCAACTTGCTCTACTTGAGAGCCGTTAGTCTCATCAAACACAACGTCACAAGAGACTTCAACTTGTCCAGTGGACTTGTTAAAGACTCTATATGCCCTTGTGTTTGCATCATATCCTAGTAAAAAGCCTTTACAGTCTTAGGAGCAAATTTAGATTTTCTACCTCTTTTAACAAGAATGAAACATTTGCTACCAAAGACTCTAAAATATGAAATATTGGGCTTTTTACCGGTTAGGAGTTCGTATGATGTCTTCTTGAGGATTCGGTGTAGATACAACCGGTTGATGGCGTAGCAAGCGGTGTTGACCGCTTCCGCCCAAAACCGATCCGAAGTCTTGTGCTCATCAAGCATGGTTCTAGCCATGTCCAATAGAGTTCGATTCTTCCTCTCCACTACACCATTTTGTTGAGGGGTGTAGGGAGAAGAGAACTCATGCTTGATGCCCTCCTCCTCAAGGAAGCCTTCAATTTGTGAGTTCTTGAACTCCGTTCCGTTGTCGCTTCTTATTTTCTTGATCCTTAATCCGAACTCGTTTTGAGCTCGTCTTAAGAATCCCTTTAAGGTTTCTTGGGTTTGAGATTTTTCCTGCAAAAAGAACACCCAAGTGAAGCGAGAATAATCATCCACTATTACAAGACAATACTTACTCCTGCCGATGCTTATGTAAGCAATCGGGTCGAATAGATCCATGTGGAGTAGCTCAAGCGGCCTATCGGTCATCATGATGTTCTTGTGTGGATGATGGGCTCCAACTTGCTTTCCTGCCTGGCATGCGCTACAAACCCTGTCTTTCTCAAAATGAACATCTGTTAGTCCTAAAATGTGTTCTCCCTTTAGAAGCTTGTGAAGATTCTTCATCCCAACATGTGCTAGTCGGCGATGCCAGAGCCAGCCCATGTTAGTCTTAGCAATTAAGCAAGTGTCGAGTTCAGCTCTATCAAAATCTACCAAGTATAGCTGACCCTCTAACACTCCCTTAAATGCTATTGAATCATCACTTCTTCTAAAGACAGTGACACCCACATCAGTGAAAAGACAGTTGTAGCCCATTTTGCATAATTGAGATACAGAAAGCAAATTGTAATCTAATGAATCTACAAGAAAAACATTGGAAATAGAATGGTCAGGAGATATAGCTATTTTACCAAGACCTTTGACCAAACCTTGATTTCCATCCCCGAATGTGATAGCTCGTTGGGGATCTAGGTTTTTCTCGTAGGAGGAGAACATCTTCTTCTCCCCTGTCATATGGTTTGTGCACCCGCTGTCGAGTATCCAACTTGAGCCCCCGGATGCATAAACCTACAAAACAAGTTTAGTTCTTGACTTTAGGTACCCAAATGGTTTTGGGTCCTTTGGCATTAGATACAAGAACCTTGGGTACCCAAACACAAGTCTTTGACCCCTTGTGCTTGCCCCCAACATATTTGGCAACTACTTTGCCGGATTTGTTAGTCAACACATAAGATGCATCAAAAGTTTTAAATGAAACATCATGATCATTTGATGCATTAGGAGTTCTTTTCTTAGGCAACTTAGCACGGGTTGGTTGCCTAGAACTAGATGTCTCACCCTTATACATAAAAGCATGATTTGGGCCAGAGTGAGACTTCCTAGAGTGAATTCTCCTAATCTTGCTCTCAGGATAACCGGTAGGGTACAAAATGTAACCCTCGTTGTCCTGAGGCATGGGAGCCTTGCCCTTAACAAAATTAGACAATCTTTTAGGAGGGGCACTAAGTTTGACATTGTCTCCCCTTTGGAAGCCAATGCCATCCTTTATGCCAGGGCGTCTCCCATTATAGAGCATACTTCTAGCAAATTTAAATTTTTCATTTTCTAAGTTATGCTCGGCAATTTTAGCATCTAATTTAGCTATATGATCATTTTGTTGTTTAATATAAGACATGTGATCATGAATAGCATTAATATCAACATCTCTACATCTAGTACAAATAGATACATGCTCAATGATAGATGTAGAGGGTTTGCAAGATTTTAATTCTACAACCTTAGCATGTAATATGTCATTCTTAGTTCTAAGGTCGGAAATAGTAGCATTGCAAACATCAAAATCTTTAGCCTTAGCAAGCAATTTTTCATTTTCAATCCTAAGGCTAGCAAGAGAAATGTTCAATTCTTCAATCCTAGCAAGTAAATCATCATTATCATTTCTAAGATTGGGAATTGAAACATTACAAGCAATAGAATCAACCTTAGCTAATAAATTAGAATTCTCATTTTTAAGGTTGTCTATAGTCTCATGGCAAGTGCTTAGCTCACTAGATAATTTTTCACATTTTTCTACTTCTAGGGCATAAGCATTTTTAACCTTAACATGCTTCTTATTTTCTTTAATAAGGAAGTCCTCTTGGGTGTCCAAGAGATCATCCTTTTCATGAATGACACTAATCAATTCATTAAGTTTCTCCTTTTGTTGCATGTTGAGGTTGGCAAAAAGAGATCGCAAGTTATCTTCCTCATCACTAACATTTTCATCACTAGAGGATTCATATCTAGTGGAGGATTTAGATTTAACCTTCTTCTTTTTGCCGTCCTTTGCCATGAGGCATTTGTGGCCGACGTTGGGGAAGAGGAGTCCCTTGGTGACGGCGATGTTGGCGGCGTCCTCGTCGTCGGAGGAGTCGCTAGAGCTTTCATCGGAGTCCCACTCCCGACAAACATGGGCATCGCCGCCCCTCTTCTTGTAGTACCTCTTCTTTTCTCTCCTCTTGCCCTTCTTGTCGTTATCCCTGTCACTGTCACTTGATAATGGACATTTAGCAATAAAGTGACCGGGCTTACCACACTTGTAGCAAACCTTCTTGGAACGGGATTTGTAATCCTTCCCCTTCCGTTGCTTGAGGATTTGGTGAAAGCTCTTGATGACGAGCGCCATTTCCTCATTGTTGAGCTTGGAGGCGTCGATTGGTTGTCTACTTGGTGTAGACTCCTCCTTCTTTTCTTCCGTCGCCTTGAATGCGACGGGTTGAGCTTCGGATGTGGAGGGATCATCAAGCTCGTTGATCTTCCTCGAGCCTTCGATCATGCACTCAAAACTTACAAAATTCCCGATTACTTCCTCGGGGGTCATTAGTGTATATCTTGGGTTGCCACGGATTAATTGAACTTGAGTAGGGTTAAGGAAAATAAGAGATCTTAGAATAACCTTAACCACCTCGTGGTCATCCCACTTTTTGCTCCCGAGGTTGCGCACTTGATTCACCAAGGTCTTGAGCCGGTTGTACATGTTTTGTGGCTCCTCCCCTTTGCGAAGCCGGAACCGACCGAGCTCCCCCTCAATCGTCTCCCGCTTGGTGATCTTTGTTAGCTCATCTCCTTCGTGTGCGGTTTTGAGCACATCCCAAACCTCCTTGGCGCTCTTCAACCCTTGCACTTTGTTATACTCCTCTCTACTTAGAGAGGCGAGGAGTATTGTTGTTGCTTGAGAGTTGAAGTGCTCGATTTGGGCCACCTCATCCTCATCATAGTCTTCATCCCCTACGGATGGTACCTGTGCACCAAACTCAACAACATCCCATATACTTTTGTGGAGTGAGGTTAGATTAAATCGCATTAAATCACTCCACCTAGCATAATCTTCACCATCAAAAGTTGGTGGTTTGCCTAATGGGACGGAAAGTAAAGGTGTATGTTTAGAAATGCGAGGGTAGCGTAGGGAAATCTTACTATACTTCTTGCGCTCTTGGCGCTTAGAAGTGACGGAAGCCGCGTCCGAGCCGGAGGTGGATGGCGATGAAGAATCGGTCTCGTAGTAGACCACTTTCCTCATCCTCTTTTTCTTGTCCCCACTCCGACGCGTCTTGTGAGAAGAGGATTTCTCCTTCTTCTCCTTTTGGTGTGAAGAAGACTTCTTCTCCTTCCCTTTGGAGGAGTTCTTCTTCTCCTTTCTCTTGGTGCGGGACTCTTCCGATGAAGTGCTCCCATGGCTTGTAGTGGGCTTTTCGCCGGTCTCCATCTCCTTCTTGGCGTGATCTCCCGACATCACTTCGAGCGGTTAGGCTCTAATGAAGCACCGGGCTTTGATACCAATTGATAGTCGCCTAGAGGGGGGGTAAATAGGGCGAAACTGAAATTTACAAATATAAACACAACTACAAGCCGGGTTAGCGTTAGAAATATAAACGAGTCCGCGAGAGAGGGTGGAAAACAAATCCCAAGCAAATGAAGAGTATGACACGCGGATTTGTTTTACCAAGGTTCGGTTCTTGCAAACCTACTCCCCGTTGAGGAGGCCACAAAGGTCGGGTCTCTTTCAACCCTTCCCTCTCTCAAACGGTCCCTCGGCCCGAGTGAGCTTCTCTTCTCAAATCACTTGGGAATCAAAACTTCCCGCAAGGACCACCACACAATTGGTGTCTCTTGCCTCAATTACAAGTGAGTGTTTGATCACAAGAAAGAATGTGAAAGAAAAGAAGCGATCCAAGCGCAAGAGCTCAAATGAACACTACAAATCACTCTCTCTAGTCACTAAGGCTTGGTGTGGAGTTGGGAGAGGATTTGATCTCTTTTGGTGTGCTTTGCAATGAATGCTAGCTCTTGTATAGTGGTTGGAAGCTGGAAAACTTGGATGCAATGAATGGTGGGGTGGTTGGGGTATTTATAGCCCCAACCACCAAAATGACCGTTGGTGGAGGCTGTCTGTCGTATGGTGCACCGGACAGTCCGGTGCGCCAGCCACGTCACCAATGCCGTTGGATTCCGACTGTTGGAGCTTCTGTCTTCTGGGCCCGCCTAGATGTCCGGTGTACACCGGACATGTACTGTTCAATGTCCGGTGCGCCAGTATGGGCGTGCCTGACTCCTGCGCGCTTCTGGCGCGCATTGAATGCGCCTGCAGGTGACCGTTGGCGCGAAATAGCCGTTGCTCTGCTGGTTCACCGGACAGTCCGGTGTACACCGGACATGTCCGGTGAATTATAGCGGAGCAGCCGCTGCGTTTTCCCGAGGCTGGCCAGTTTCGGAGGCCACTCTTCCTTGGAGCACCGGACACTGTCCGGTGCACACCGGACAGTCCGGTGAATTATAGCGGAGTGCCTCTGGAAATTCCCGAAGGTGACAAGTTTGAGTTGGAGTCCTCTGGTGCACCGGACACTGTCCGGTGGTGCACCGGACACTGTCCGGTGGTGCACCGGACACTGTCCGGTGTACACCGGACAGTCTGGTGCCCCAGACCAGAGGTGCCTTCGGTTTTCCCTTTGCTCCTTTGTTGAATCAAATATTTGATCTTTTTATTGGCTAAGTGTGAACCTTTTACACCTGTATAACTTATACACTAGAGCAAACTAGTTAGTCCAATTATTTGTGTTGGGCAATTCAACCACCAAAATTATTTAGGAACTAGGTGTAAGCCTAATTCCCTTTCAGTCATCGTCTGTTCCACCTAGCTGGCAGGCCAGCCGGTAGTCCGCAAGCCATAGTTCCGGCCTTGTTTCCCCCCGAGTACTTGGTGATGGTAGTCGAGGCTCGGAACCGGGTCGGGAACAGCGCCCGTCGTATGGCCCGGCTGAAGGCTTGCGGACCAGGTGGTTCGGACGAGGGGCTCCGATCCTCCCCACTGTCGTAGCGTCCCCCACGCCTGGGGTGGTAGCCTCGACGCACCTTTTCGTCAAGGCGGGCTCGACGGTCGTGGTGGCGGTGCTCGTTGCCGAGGCGACCCGGGGCCGCGGACGTCGCGTCCCTCGTGCGCCCGATGTAGACCGAGGCTTCCCGCATGAATCGGGAAGTCGCGGCGCAATGCTCTGGGGGGTACCCTTGCCTTCGGGAGGCAGAGCTCTCGGCCTGTCGGACCGTGGCATCCTCTAGGAGATTCTTGAGTTCTCCCTGGATACGCCGCCCTCGGTAGTGGATGGCTCCAGCATCGCTCGGAGTTAGTATTGCCACTGCAGCCAGGTTCTGGCCGACCCAACTGGAAGCCGAGGGCGGCATTGCCCTGGCATCGTCAGCGATACGGTGCTGGACGTCCTGGGCCTGATGACGCGCTTCTCCGGCTAATGCTCGGCCTGCCCACTCCTGCTCTATGTTTTGCCGGAGCTGCACAAGTTGTCCTGCTTCCTCGTCGAGCTTGGCCTGCATCTCGCGGATTTGCTTGAGCTGTGTGTCCTGACCCCCTGCAGGGACTGGGACCACAGCTAGCTCCCGCAGGATGTCAACGCGAGGCACAGGCCCAGGGGGATCATCGTCCTCCAGCATACCAAGGTGGTTGCCTTCGTCGTGACCCCCTAGATCGACGTGGAAACATTCGCGACTTGGGCCACAACCTTCGTCGTCAAGGCTGTGGCCATCATCGGAGCAATTGGAGAGGCAGTAGTCTCATGCGGTCATGAAGTCTCGCATGGCACTAGGATTACCGAGCCCGGAGAAATCCCAACCAGAGTCAGGCTCGTCGTCTTCCTCGGAGCCCGGGGGCCCGTAGGTCGAGACGGCCGTCAGTCGGTCCCAGGTTGACCACATATGGTACCCCAGAAAGTTAGGATATGCCTTTATGAAAGCGCTCACCGAAGCGGGATCGCTTGGTGGATCGAAGCTGAATCTAAAAGGCACAGGGTGCAAAATGGACGGTACCTCTCGATTGATGGACGGTGACGAAGTCACGTCGGGGACGGACTGCACCGTTATCTCAGGTATGAGGCTAACGCTCAGCAAGCCCTTCGTGAGCGCGCTGGCGTGATCTGTCCGCTTAGGGTTGGCGTGTTGCGGGGAAACGACGCTCGTCATCGTCTCAGGCGCGAGGTCAACGCCCGACATGTCCCCCGCTGGGGTGCTGTCATTGTCGACTCGCTCGACAGCCAACGAGGTGCCGCCTCCTGCTTGGCCACGGTTGCCCCGCCTCCTCCTCCTACGGCAAGGAAGGCGACGGGACAAACCCGGATGCTGCTCTTCCGCCACAGGGGGAAGATGTCGCCGAGTCCGCCGCTGCTGGGCGGGCTGACGGCCGTCGTTGTTGCTGCTGCGCTGCGGAGGAAGGAGTACCATGTCGTAGCTGCCGTCGAGGGACATGAACTCGAGACTCCCAAAATGGAGCAGCGTCCCGGGCTGAAGAGGTTGCTAGAGACTACCCATCTGGAACTCAACGGGAAGTTGTTCGTCAACACGCACCACCCCTACCTGGCGCGCCAACTGTCGGCGTTTCGACCTCGGGGGGTCCCTGGACTGACGAGTAAAATTGTCGCTGCGTGCCCCAGCCCAGATGGGTTGGTGTGAGATGGAACACAAAGGGGGAAAATTGTGGCTCGTGTTATCCTGCGCTAGAGTGGGTGCGCTTGCAGTAGGGGTTACAAGCGTTCGCGAGGGAGAGAGGGAGCCTCACGCGACCACCCTTCGTATGAGGGCCCTGGCCCTTCCTTTTATAGATGCAAGGAGAGGGTCCAGATGTACAATGGGGGTGTAGCAATATGCTAACGTGTCCAGCAGAGAGGAGCCAGAGCCCTATGTACATGCCAACATGGCTGTCGGAGAGGTGCTAGAGCCATGTGTACGCGTTGTCGTGGCCGTCGGAGGAGCGTTTGAGCCCTGTAGAAGCACAGCTGTCGGGGCTATTGGGACCTTGCTGACATCTCCCTGCTTCCGTAAGGGGCTGAGAGCCACCGTCGTCATGGACGCACGCGGGGAGCCATCATTACTTGTTACCGGGGCAAGCCTGGATGGGACACCAGTCTTGTTCCCCCGTAGCCTGAGCTAGCTAGGGGTAGGGTAATGATGTACCCCTGCGGCGTGGTCGGTCCGAGCCCAAGGTCGAGCGAGGTGGAGACTCCTTCTGAGGCCGAGGCCGGGGTCGGGCAAGGACGCGATTCCTCCCGAGGTCGAGGTTGAGGCCGGGCCCTGGGGTCGGGCGAGGCGGAGACCATCTTTCGAGGTCAAGGTTGAGGCCGAGCCCTGGGGTCGGGCGAGGCGGAGACCACCTTCCGAGGCCGAGGCGGGGGCCAAGCCCTGGGGTCGAGCGAGGCAGAGACTTCCTCCTGAGGCCGAGGCCCAAGGTCGGGCAAGGCAGAGCTTCCTGTGGCGCCTGAGGCTGGACTCAGCTGTTGTCAGCCTCACCCTAGCGGGTGGCACAGCAGTCGGAGAGGGGCGAGTGGCGCTGTTTTCCTGTCAGGTCAGTCAGTGGTAGATCGAAGTGACTGCGGTCACTTTGATCTTGCCGACTGAGGCACGGGTGTCAGGATAAGATGCCAGGCGATCCTTGCATTGAATGCGCCTGCGATACGGTCGGTTGGTGAGACGATTTGGCCAAGGTTGCTTCACTACGAAGCCTGCCCGAGCTGGGCTTCGGGCGAGTCGAGGGTGCGCCCGTTGCTTGAGGAGGCCCTCGGGCGGGGCGTGAATTTGCCTGGGACTACTGTTCTCGCCCGAGGCTGGGCTCGGGCGAGGCGAGATTGCGTCCCTTGAGTAGGCGAAGCCTTGACCTGAATTACGCCCATCAGTCTCTGCAGCTTGTGCTGATGGTGATTACCAGCCGAGTTTAGGAGTGTTGGGGGTACCCGTAATTATGGTACCCGACAGGTAGCAAATGCTTTATTCTTGTTAAAAGAGGTAGAAAATCTAAATTTGCTCCTAAGGCTGTAGAAGGCTTTTCACTAGGATATGATTCAAACACAAGGGCATATAGAGTATTTAACAAGTCCACTGGACTAGTTGAAGTTTCTTGTGACATTGTGTTTGATGAGACTAACGGCTCTCAAGTAGAGCAAGTTGATCTTAATGAGCTAGATGATGAAGAGGCTCCATGCGTCGCGCTAAGGAACATGTCCATTGGGGATGTGTGTCCTAAGGAATCCGGAGAGCCTCCACATGCACAAGATCAACCATCATCTTCCATGCAAGCATCTCCACCAACCCAAGATGAGGATCAAACTCAAGATGATGAAAATGAAGATCAAGAAGAGCCACCTCAAGAGGAGGACAATGATCAAGGGGACTGTTGGGGGCCTTCGGCTTCCGAAGGTCCTCAAAAACATGATTTAACAATGTTTCTGGAGTATAATACATGAACAGGTATCTTCGGACTCGGATCAGAAGCACAAAGAACACGAAGGTTGACACAGAGCCGAAACTATGTGCAGGAGAGCTTCGGCATGACAGCAGAAAAGGAAACCGACTTAAAAAGGAAAAGGCTATTCAGACCTCGATGGGTTACTATAGAGTCATTAGCAAATGTAAAGGGCATGGGTGTAATTTCACATGGGCTGCGTCCCGTGCCTATAAATAGATGAACAGTGCTCCCGTACTGTTCACGCTGACTTGGCATTTGCTTTTGCGTCACGCTTGTACTCTTACCTTCTTTCAAGCCGAAGGTACATTTGTAATTTGATATCATTTCTATTTTTCCTTAATAATAAAATAGAAATGAGTTGAAAATAATACATAATTGTTCATGTTATCTCTTATACTTCATATGATTCCTTCTTCATTATTATATGTTGTGCTGATGAAGGTATGTCCTTCATAACCTTCGTCCGAAAATCATTATATCCCAAGGGAAATAATGTTTCGAAGGACGAAGGATTTTAACGTTTGACATTTTTTGTGTTGCCTTGTTCTTAACTCATAGCATTTGAAAACAAGTCCGCAACATTGGCGCCCACCTCTGGTGAACTCTTTTCGACCATCTTCGGCAAGCATTGACCTTAGTCATGCCACCGAAGAAAGCTTCAGCAATAGGGGCTGCCGCTCTACAGCCGCTGGACCCGAACCAGGAGACCCTTTCTCTTCGAGAGGCCCGAAGCCAGAAGAGGAAGGCCACTAGTCCAACACCCCATAAGGACGAGTTGGACCAAGAAATTAGGAATATGGAGATGCTTCATCAACAAGTACAAAGGAAGGAGAAGATGGCTCGACTAGCCGACCTTCAGAGGCAGATTGACGAAGCTACTGAAGAAGTATGCCATCTCGCTCAAGATGAGCAAGAGCGAAGGCCCCAACATAGGGAGCTTCATCAAGAAGGCTTCTTCAACGAGGATGGATGGTATGAGGATTTCCATCATGGAAATTTTGCTTTTGATGATGCTTCTCCTCTGTCAGCAGAACTGTAGGCTACACCTTGGCCCCCATCTTACAAGCCACCCCAGCTCCCCATGTATGACAGGCACTCAGATCTGAAGCAGTTTCTGATGAGCTACGAAGCAACCATATCTTCATATGGAGGCAACACCGCAGTCATGGCGAAATCTTTTGTCATGGCAGTCAAGAATGTTGCGCAAACCTGGTACTCCTCTCTTCAGCCAGGAACAATCACATCATGGCAGAAGCTGAAGGACATGTTGATCACCAGTTTCCAAGGGTTTTAGACAAAGCCAGTTACCGCTCAAGCTTTATTCCAGTGCACGCAAGATCACGAAGAATACCTCCAGGCGTATGTCCGAAGGTTCTTGCGTCTGAGGGCAGAAGCGCCAACGGTGCCCAATGAAATTGTCATTGAGGCCATGATCAAGGGGCTTCGGCCAGGACCTACGGCCCAATACTTCGCTAGGAAACCCCCTCAGACCCTAGAGAAATTGCTTCAAAAGATGGATGAATACATCCGCGCTGATAATGACTTTCGTCAAAGAAGGGAGGAAGCCTACAGGTTCTCTGAGATGACCAGGGGCTTCGGAGGAAGAATCCACCCAAGGCACGTCAGATCAATCCACTCCTCCAAGAATGACGACAGAGGAAGTCAGCAACAGAGGCCACAATATTCCTCGCAAGCTTCGGGGCAGCAACAAAGCTATCTTCGGCCGCCAGCTCCAAGGGGCAGAGGCGCCAGGGGCTTTGGAGGAAGGTTTGGGGATTAGCCCAGGAAAATTTATTGCTTATTCTATGGTGAGGACAAGGGCCATACTACAAGGATGTGCCATGTCACTATTCAGAAACAGAAGGAAATAGCAGAAGCTGTAGCTCAGCAGAACCAGCCGAAGCAGGTCATGCATACTGCTTCATATCACTCACCTTACATACCAGAGTATGTGGGTAACCATCCTGCAGCTTCTGTTGCTTTGGCTAGTCAGCCACAGGCATCATGGCCACAGCCCCCACCTCCGCCACCACTACAACTGCATATTCACGCGGCCAACAGCCAGAAGGGAGTCAACAGACCCATCAGCAGAGAGACTTCAAGGAGGAGTCCGAAGCTCGCATAGTCAACAGTAATGTGCCAGAGTCGAAGCATATCTACTAAGAGATATCCTACCCCTGAATCAGTTTTTACATTCATTGTCATTCTCTTTCTTACTAAAGAACAGTTGTTGAAAACTCAGTTTTCTTGGCGTTTTCAATTCCTTGTAATAGCTTCGTTTTTGCCATAGTGAAAATATATCTTCTCCACAGACTTACAGAGTTCAAAAAGTCACCGAGGCACAAAAAGTCGTTCCTAAGTCACAAGTATCTTCGAAGCTACAAAAAGTCGTTCTACTGAACGTAGCGTAAGTTTGCCGAAGCTACAAAAGGTTGTTTCTAAGGGAGCACAGTGTAAGTTTTCTACTCAAAAGTCATTCCAAAGGGAATGCAGAGCCAAATACCACCGAAATATAAGGCGAAGCGCGAAAAGTCAACGCGAATACCACCGAAATAGAAGGCGAAGAAGTTCAAAAGATGTTTCTAAGGGAATGCAGAACTTACAGCGAAAAGTCAGCGCTGATACACCGAAAAATAAGCGGTAAAGCCGAAAAATAAACGGCAAAGAGATTGTGTATTCCAATATGGGGATGTGAGTGTGTGCCTTCGACACAAAGTATCATTTTCGCATAGCATAACATCATCACATCATTTTGCATAACATAACATCATACATCATATTGCATCAATGGCACAAGAAGGGGACATAATGTTGACCTTCGGAGAATGCTTCGAAAAAGTGAAATTGTGCTAAGGCATAAAATAAGTTTTGAAGAAATACGGTTTTATTAGCTCTGAAGTGGAGGAGAAAGTCTTTTATTGACGAAGTATTAGTGTTATGGCGACGCTTGGATCATTTTTATAAAGCACTCTGATATCAAGGAAGAAAGTCTATTACTGACGAAGCATTAATGTTTCTGCGACGATTGGAGGATTTCTCACGAAGCATAAAAACTCTTCTTTACGAAGCATGAAAAGAAGGGTAGGTGTTTTTTTCGCCGAAGGCTAAAAACGGTATGTACAATAAAAATTTCATGCATCGCAAAGAAATAGATTACAAAGTCATTTACACATTACATTAAGAACTCATGAGTACCAAATATTACAAGCATAGTCTAGCAAATGTTACATTAATATTTTGGCAATATTTTTACAATATCTATTATTCTTCTCTCAAAACTTTGTCTGCAGCTTCGGTCAGCAGTTGAGTAACGACTTCGTCCATAATGGTTTCAGCCATGCTAATAATTTCTGATGATTCTTTTGCCTCTGCTTCGGCCAGTGGCTTGAAGGGCTCCGGGGGAGGAGATAGTTCGGCTGTGGTAGAAAACATAAATAAGTTCGAAGTCACAAAAATAAAAATAAAGTTAAAAGCTATTAAGCAATACCTATCCGTCTTTTGAGTTCTGTAGCTTTTTCAGCTGCCTTCGTTGCTTCCCTAGCATCGTGAGTATCTTTTTCGCTCTTCTTTATTATTTCGTGAGCCATCCCTCGGCCGCCATTCTCCCATATGTCAGTAAAGAATTTTCCACCAACTAAGCTTGCTTCGGCCGAGGGGTCCTTCGTATCATCAATAGATAAAGTAGCTTCGACTTGGGCCAGAGCTTTCACATGATCGCAACCTGATTTCTCCAAGATAGCCGCAATTCCCCTTGCGCCTGAGAAGGCGCAGGTGTCCCCACGGTCATTTAAAATCTCCTCGAAGGCTTCGGCCTCGCTGCCGATCCATTCAATTGGCCCCTCGGGATCGCCCCGTATGAAGTTGTCTTCACTTGAATATGCGCCAACGTTTGCGAAGCTAGTTTTTATTTTTCTCACACATTCTATGGTTTTTTCATAACATCTTTCTTTCGAAGAGCGAAGTTCTACAACTGTTTTCCCAATAATTTTTCCAGTAATCACTGGCGTCTCGATCAGCTTCGGTAATAGCACATTTTAATTTTGCTTCAGCCAGCTGTTTCTGAAGTTCCTCAATTTCGCATTTCTGGGCTTCAGCCTGGGCTTTGGAAGTAGCTTCGTCTTCTTTTATTTTGTTTACTAATGAGTTTAATATCTTATCTTTTTCAAGACCTTCGTTCCTTAGTTCAATTACTTCGGAACGAAGGTTGTTCAAAGCTATAGTGCATCCTTCATCTCCGGCACTTTTTTGCGCCCTGAGGGCGTTGCTAAGAATGAGGCCCTGCGAAAGGAGGGCGGTATTAAGTATAAGCAAATAAAAATATTTTGTTTTAAAGTACAAAAAGCTCATTCTCGTACCTTTAAACTATTATATGCTAAGCTGTCGGCCAATTCATCTTTTGATAGCACCGAAAGCTTGTCTTCTAGTGTCGGGAATCTGAAGCTTCTGCTCATCTCCCGGCAGACAGAAATCTCCTTGCTCTCTGGGAGACAATACAAGAAATATTCTTCTCCGCTGCCGTTGAATATCAATGCCCCCTTTGGATATTTCAGTTTTCGAGCATAGTATTGGGCTTCTCGCTTTTCTTCTTCAGATAACCTTTTTCCTGAAGCATGTCGTACAAAGTAATCAAGTACTTCGGAAGATGCTTCAGGAGTTGCAGTGGCAGTTTTTTCAGGCAAAATTTGTTCTGTAGCTTCTTTTTCTGTTTCTTTTTCTCCGATTTCCAAGGATTTCTCCTTGGCGGGCTCTGAAGGCCCAGCTTCGGTCTCGACCCAGCTCTTTGCAGCTTCGGCTTCGGTTACTCTTGTCTCAGACTGCGTCTTTGGAGCTTCGGTAGTTTTCCTTGGAGTAGAGCTTGTCTTTATTGTCTCCAGCGCATCTAGTATGTTGACCATTCTTTTCCTCTTAGGGGTCGCTGTAAGACCTTTTTGTGCCTTCGGCACTGTCACTTCTGCCGAAGGGCTTGTAATTTCTGATATCTTTGTTCCTTCGACCCCTATATTATCGTCTTTTGGCTCAGCTAATTTGGCTGAGGATGTCTTCGGCATTGCAGCTAGCTCTTCAATCTTCTGTGTAGGCGCAGGTTCCTTGGCTTCAGTAGCCGAAGAGGTCTCACCACCAAATTCGGGCACTACAGCCGGTTCAATATATCGTGGCCGGTGAGTAAGAACCTTCACCTTTTTCCTCTTCGGTGCGGGCTCGCTTGGAGCAGCTGAAGCAGCATCCTTCCCGGAAGTCGCACTCTTTCTCTTCTGCCCCCGTGGCGGGTAGCGGTAATCAGGGTACATGAACCCAATAGCATTAAAAACTCTATTTAGCCTTTTCTTCTTCTGGCTTCCGAAGGCCGCAGATAACGCGTTATCTTCCGCTTTGGAGTACGGCCCAAGCAGTTCATCACTTGTAGCTTCGATGCACTTCAGCCAGTCATCGTCTGGTTCGATAAATTGGTCTCCAAACCTGAAGGTATATTTCAGTCGAACCAAACCACCTTCATTGGGGTTGCTAATGGTTTCTTTTGGCATATCCCAGTTGACTACCAATGGCCATATCATGTTGGCCACGTGCTCTTGGACTAAGTCCCTTGTATCGATGAAAGAACAAACTATGCCAAAGGCCCTTCGGCATTCTTCAGCCGCTTCATCAATCTCTACCTTCGGTTTCCGAAGGCCGAAGCGGGACCAGATGGGCCGCATGATGATCTCTTTAATATCTTCTCTCACCCTTAAATCATTTTTCACATAGAATCATTCTTTCATCCAGTCTTCAGGCCACCTCTTCCGAAAGGTTGGCACCGGGCAGATTGAGCCTGAACGAGCGACGAAGCTGTAGCAACCAAAATTGTTGTGATACTGCTCCTTACCCCAGGGCTTCATCTCATATAAAAGTTCGTGCATACTGCAGAAACCTTTTGCACTTGGTTCCAAACCTTGACTCCTCACAGCCCATATGAAGATTCCCATTCTTATGATGGCTTCGGGAGTAATCTGGTGAAGAAAAATCTGGTATATCTTTAAAACTTCAACCACAAAACTACTTAGGGGGAACGAAAGCCCGGCCTTGAAGAAGCTTCGGTAAATTACGATTTCATTCTCTTCAGGAGCAGGGACAGTCCTGTCTCTGTTGTCAGCCCTCACGATGGATATGTCTCGGAAATACCTTCCTCTCATGTTATCAAGATGACTTTGCTTGATAGTCGATTTTCCGAAGACTGCGTGACTTGGTTGCCACGGCCGATCTTCGGAGTCTTCGCCCCCACTTTCCGCATCATAACTATCGCTGTCATCGGTATCTTTAGATAAGCCTTCTAGAATTTCTTTTGTAATCTTTTCTGTGTTGGTCTTTGCAATTGACTCGATGAATCCGGTGGTTTTTTCCTTAAGAAGCTTCTCCTCCTCGCTCAACATCGTTTCAGCAACAGCTTTCTTATCTTGAGACATCTTCTCTTCAGAAAATGGTGAAAATGTGCTCTTAAAGCCGAAGCTTAGAAAATCTAAAAAGCCAAGCAAACGTTGGTAGGCAAGAGCTAAAAATTGAGCAAGCAGAGCAGATGGCAAAAAGCGTGCCAAATGAGCTCGTGGTGTGCCCTTATTTATACGCCTAGTGCGTTGCAAGCTGGAGGGCCCCGCTTGTCATTGACTGTTGCTATTCTAGCAAAGGGAAGGTGTTTTTTCGAACCTTCGGCTTAGGGCCTTTGTCCATATCGCAATCTAAATTTATCATTCTAACAAATTAATATATCGAGGGGCTACTGTTGGGGGCCTTTGGCTTCCGAAGGTCCTCAAAAACATGATTTAACAATGTTTCTGGAGTATAATACATGAATAGGTATCTTCAGACTCGGATCAGAAGCACAAAGAACACGAAGGTTGGCGCAGAGCCGAAACTATGTGCAGGAGAGCTTCGACATGACAGCAGAAAAGGAAACCGACTTAAAAAGGAAAAGGCTATTCAGACCTCGATGGGTTACTATAGAGTCATTAGCAAATGTAAAGGGCATGGGTGTAATTTCACATGGGCTGCGTCTCGTGCCTATAAAGCCATGGAAATAATGTTTCGAAGGACGAAGGATTTTAACGTTTGACATTTTTTGTGTTGCCTTGTTCTTAACTCATAGCATTTGAGAACAAGTCCGCAACAGGGGAGATGCTAATGATCAAGACAAGGAAGATGATCAGGGTCCAAGACCGCCTCACCCAAGAGTCCACCAAGCGATACAACGAGATCACCCCGTGAACTCCATTCTCGGTGACATTCATAAGGGGGTAACCACTCGATCTCGTGTCGCTCTTTTTTGTGAACATTACTCTTTTGTGTCTTCTATTGAGCCATACAGGGTGGAAGACGCATTAAGGGATTCAGATTGGGTGTTGGCAATGCAAGAGGAACTCAACAACTTCACAAGAAATGAGGTATGGCATCTTGTTCCACGTCCTAATCAAAATGTTGTAGGAACCAAATGGGTCTTCCACAACAAGCAAGATGAGCATGGTGTGGTGACAAGGAACAAAGCCCGACTTGTGGCCAAGGGATATTCACAAGTCGAAAGTTTGGATTTCGGTGAAACCTATGCACCTGTAGTTAGGCTTGAGTCAATTCGTACATTACTTGCCTATGCTACTTACCATGGCTTTAAGCTCTATCAAATGGACGTGAAAAGTGCCTTTCTCAATGGACCAATCAAGGAAGAGGTCTATGTTGAGCAACCTCCCGGCTTTGAAGATAGTGAGTACCCTAATCATGTTTACAAACTCTCTAAGACGCTTTATGGGCTCAAGCAAGCCCCAAGAGCATGGTGTGAATGCCTAAGAGATTTTCTTATCACTAATGGCTTCAAAGTCGGCAAAGTCGATCCTACTCTCTTTACTTAAACTATTGCAAATGATTTGTTTGTATGCCAAATTTACGTTGATGATATCATATTTGGGTCTACTAACAAATCTACTTGTGAAGAGTTTAGTAGGATTATGATTCAAAAATTCGAGATGTCTATGATGGGGGAGTTGAAGTATTTCTTAGGATTTCAAGTGAAGCAATTCCAGGAGGGCACCTTCATCAGCCAAACCAAGTATATTCAAGACATACTCTCCAAGTTTGGAATGAAGGATGCCAAGCCCATCAAGACACCCATGGAAACCAATGGTCATCTCGACCTCGACACGGGAGTGTATTTCATGCTAAGTCATAGATTGAAAGGAAAATGGAGTCTTCGGCGAAGACAAGGCTTCCACTCCACTCTATCGGTATTATTTACCCTTCGCCGTCACTCCGCATCGCTCTCCAACTTTGGTATAATCTTCACTCATATTCATTTGTACCATTGGGGAGAAAGTAAAAAGGGCTCTAAAGACTCCGTTTTTTGGCGATTAATGCCAAAGGGGGAGAGAGTATTAGCCCAAAGCAAAAGGACCACACCACGCCAATTTCAAAATTTTTCGAAACAAAGTTTTTAATGTTTTCAATTGGTATCTTATTCCTCTAAGAAATTCTATCTCATTTGGTATCTATATTTTAAGGAGGAGTTTTTCAAAATTGGTATCTAAAATATTTGATCTTCTTTCAATTAATAAAATCCTCTTGAACACTAAGAGGAGAATTTCATTTAGGGAGAGTTTTGTTTAGTCAAAGGAAAAGCATTTGAAACAGGGGGAGAGAATTTCAAATCTTGAAAATGCTTCTCGAAATCTTATTCATATACCTTTGACTATTTGCAAAAAGACTCTGAAAATGAATTTCCAAAAACATTTGCAAAAACGAAACAAGTGGTGCAAGTGTGGTCCAAAATGTTAAAAGGAAGAAAGCAATCCATGCATATCTTATGAAAGTATAAATTGGTTTAATTCCAAGCAACCTTTGCACTTACCTTATGCAAACTAGTTCAATTCTGCACTTATATAATTGCTTTGGTTTGTGTTGGCATCAATCACTAAAAAGGGGGAGATTGAAAGGGAAATAGGGTCAAACCTTTTCCTAAATGATTTTGGTGGTTGAATTGCCCAACACAAATAATTGGACTAACTAGTTTGCTCTAGATTATAAGTTCTACAGGTGCCAAAGGTTCAACACAAACCAATAAAAAGTCCAAGATAGGGTTCAAAGAGAAAGGAGCAAAAGAAACCTAAGGCTGCCATGGTCTGGCGCACCGGACTGTCCGGTGTGCCACCGAACAGTGTCTGGTGCACCACCGGATAGTGTCAGGTGCACCAGGGAGATCAACTCTGAACTGCTCAGCTTTGGGTTTTTGGAGAGCCACTCCGCTATAATTCACCGGACTGTCCAGTGTGCCATGCGGAGCAACGGCTACTGCGCCAATGGTCGTCTGCAAAAGTGAACAGTGAACGTGAATAGTGCGCGAACAGCGCGTGCAGAGTCAGAGCAGCGCCAGAAGGCGCACCGGACAGTGAACAGTGACTGTCCGGTGCGGCACCAGACTGTCCGGTGCCCCCAATCTGTCAGAGCTCCAACGGTCGAACCCTAACGGTTGGGTGACGTGGCTGGCGCACCGGACTGTCCGGTGCGCCCATCGACAGACAGCCTACCCAACGACCATTTTGGTGGTTGGGGCTATAAATACCCCCAACCACCACCACTTCAAGGCATCCAAGTTTGCAACCATTGCATTCAATACAAGAGCTCTAGACTTCACTCCAAGACACAAACAAAAGATCAAATCCTCTCCCGAGTCCAAGATCACTCCAAACAATTAGTGACTAGTGAGAGAGAGATATTTGTGTTCATTTGAGTTCTTGTCACTTGGATCGCTTTTCTTCTTCCTCCATTCTTGTTCTCAAGCAACTTGTAATCAAGCAAGAGACACCAAGTTGTGGTGGTCCTTGTAAGGGGTCTAAGTGACCCGTTGATTAAGGAGAAAAGCTCACTCGGTCTAGGTGACCGTTTGAGAGAGGGAAATGGTTGAAAGAGACTCGGTCTTTGTGACCACCTCAACGGGGAGTAGGTTTGCAAGAACCGAACCTCGGTAAAACAAATCACCGTGTCATCCGCTTCATTTGCTTGTGATTTGTTTTTCGCCCTCTCTTTCGGACTCGACTTTATTTCTAACGCTAACCCCGGCTTGTAGTTGTGCTTAAAGTTTATAAATTTCAGATTTGCCTATTCACCCCCCTCTAGGCGACTTTCAATATGGTATGCCGATGAACTCATATCTAGGGCAAATACCACCACCGTCGTCCCTGCTTGGCAGATCGGTGCCCCTGGACATGGTCGGACCATCCGAGATTTTGCCCAAATAGTCCGTCCCTTACGCAGACCGTCCCTCTTTCCCTGTCGGATAGTCTGGGACCACACTAGGGCTACCGCGTGGCACCCCAATAATAGCGAACACAACCGGCCAGTTCGGATGCACCACCGTACAGACTGAATACGCATACGCAGAACCTATTGTCGCACACTACGCACCAAATTATTACACACCACAACAGCAGTACGTTCCGCCCCCTACATATTTAAACCACATCATGCCATACGATCACAGGCCGATCAACATTATCGATCGGTCACGGCAAGGTGGTCGACATAACAATGCCCGACCGAATGAACCCCATAACCTAGGGTCCGGTGGTTTGCCACCGGGTGCGATGGAGAAAATTAGGGAAGAGATGGCTGAACTATTTCGAGATAGGCTCGGAGTTAGTGTAGGTAGAGTGGGGCAGTCATATCAGAAGCCATATGATCACCGGTTTGACATTGTCACATATCCACAAGGGGCAAGGATACCGGAGTTTTCTAAATTTTCTGGTGAAAATGGGAGAAGCACACACAAACATATAGGCCAATTCCTAGCACACCTAGGCGAATTGGCCGATGGGGAAGCATTTCGTGTTCGTTTATTTTCTTTATCCCTTACTGGTACCGCTTTTGCATGGTACGCCGTCTGCCTCCTAATTCCATTAATTCCTGGAATGATCTAGAGAGTAAATTTCATGAGCATTTCTTTTCCGGGGAATATGAATTAGGGCTAGCTGATTTAGCTTCAGTCCAACAGGGACACGAAGAATTGGTTAACGATTATATCCGGAGGTTCCGGGACACTCGAAACCGATACTTTCGGATCCATGTCACGGACAAAGAGCTAGCAGGGCTGGCTTTTAATGGGTTGCTATCCTACTTAAGAGACAAATTAGATGGGACCTAGTTCTTTTCAATAGCTCAGCTACATCAGCGGGCTTTAGCCTATGAAAGCCGATTTAAAGAGACATCAAAATCGGCTGCACGTACTATACATCTAGTAGAGCGTGATAATTCAGATGATGAATCCACATATGTATATACCGCTGAGTTTGTTTGGCCAACAAAGGCCAAATCTTCTGCATGTTCTTCCTTACAGCCAGTTCAAAAGAATCAGCAAGAAGAGATTAAATTTACCTTTAATGTTGCCAAATGTGATAGGATATTTGACGAACTACTAAAAATGGCTATATTAAATTAACTCATACTATTCCTCCTATGGAATAATTAAAGAGGCGTGCTTATTGTAAGTGGCATAATTCTTTTTCCCATGCCACCAATGATTGTAATGTTTTTAGTCGACAGATACAATCGGTCATAAATGAGGGTCGGTTGGCTTTTCAGGAGATGCAAGTGGACACACATCCTTTTCCTGTCAATATCATAGAACCCACATGCAAAAAGGTCTTGGTTTGACCCGAAGTGGCTATAAAGGCAAAGGCGAAAACATCGTCATTTACGATCCTCACACGTCAAATATATCACAAGAAGAGATTGCTCGGAAGGCTCCGGACAAGAAGACTAGCAAGTCCGGAGGTGCCGGGGGGGCAGACTCAATTGAGGAGCCAAGCACGACAACCTGACCCAAGCATCGCGGACGGTCCGACACCTACGTGCGGACGGTCTGGTGCTCAGACAGACGGTCCGGCTGACTCAACCAGACAATCCGCCCATGGCCAGAGGCGTCAGCGTCCACACAAAGCAAAGAAAGAGACGCAAGGGCAAAGCCAACATGACGCACATGGTTGGCTGGTAAAACCCGGCCCTACATTTGATCGATTGCTAGCCAAATATGCTAGCAAGAAGGATGTTCTATGCGATCGGCCAACAAAGAAACCCCTGTGTCACACCCGGTTTTGAAGGTAAACCGAATGCGAACCATGTACGTGCCAGGATCAGTAATTCACGTACACGGCGATTACATAAATGACTCATCATAGCACAATGCTTCGAATTACAATAAAGAGTAAGTAATAATATTACAGACTGGAGCCATTTACATAATATAAATCAAAGTACACAGAATCGAAACGTAGCCAACGTAAACAACCCACCACAGGCAGCTGACTGGGGGAGGTCGCTAGCCTAATCCTCGGACTCGTCGAAGACCTGGAACTCCTGGAGATCCGCCTCGACACCTTCTTTACCTGAGCATAGATTGCACCAAAGGCAACCTGGTGTTTTGTGAAAGCAAGGGTGAGTACACATCAACGTACTCAGCAAATGTCCTGTTTGGCTGAGGTGGACTAGCTTTATGTGGAGTTAAGCTCAAGCAGTTGCTTTTAGTTGGTCAGGTATTTATTATTAGTGGAAGCCAAGTTTTAGTAATAGCCAACCCGTGTACAGCTTCCTCCTCGAGGAACATCATGATCATCATCGAACCAAAAACATTAATAGAACCATTGGGTCTCAAACCAGTTGTATCTCTAATCAAAGAGGATCCCAAGGCCGCTCATAACCGTGAGCACGGCTGATATACCAGTTTCACTACCCTCTGCAGAGGTCGCACACTTTACCCATGAGCCGTGATTCCCTCTCTAGCCCGGGCTTGCAAGACCCTTATTCACTCCCAAGGTGAATGGCCAGGGATTCACTACGAAGCCTTTACAAAGATTCCCTAGAGGTCATAGCTGCCCGTTAGGTTTCTCCAGTTTGATAAACACAGTACCTCTCCCCGCAGGAGGGCGACTAAAAAGCAAAACGAAAGAACCTCGGCACCCAGCCTCGGTAGAGCAAGCACTGTGCCTGGACCCCATTGACGGCACGACGGCGAAGCAACTACACTTCTAGTTCCTCTAATTAATTAGCTAAGGGCACCCCATTCCACCCTCATGGTTGCACTGTTATCCCGGGTGGTCTCTCAACGAACAGGTCCTTGCAGAGAGGTACTTAGGAAACAGCCTGAGCCCCCTAGAGTATCACAAGATCATCAACATAATCAGGATAACAGTATCGTATCATAAATAGTCACATCATGTTCATTGATTAAGTTAAGGCAATAGCAAAATGCTAACCATAATAACCCAAAAGGTAAGCAAGGACAAGGTAAATACAAAGCTAGTCAATCCTTAGGTTGATCATGGTATGCGGGTTGATGAATTATAAAGTAAATGGGACATAATAGGTCAAAGGACACTTGCCTTCACTAAACAGATGCTCAGGGTCTTCAACCTCGTGGAACTCGAAGAGCCAGATCACTTGGTCGCCAACGCTTGATCGTCGATTCCTCGAAGCTTGGAAACAAATCGCGATCTAGTTGCAACGCGAAGCAAAGACAAACAGGCACAAGCAAACAAACATGTATGCATAAGAACATTACACCATTCAAAGAAAAACATAATAAAACATGCAAAATGAAATAGAACGCGTTGCTACGGTCACACGAGGAAAAAGAAACGCGACAGTCGAAGCTACGGTCGAGAACTTATCGCATTTACACTAAACGAATATAAAATAGGACATTTAATTCGGTGTTATCGAATATAAATTATAACTACTATTTAATTAGAGCGATAGATTCTAGGCGAGGCGAATTTACAATGCGCGAAACAACACGACATAGACGACGTGCGGACACGCGCGACATAGCACGCTGACGACACACAAAGCAGTGCGCGCGACGAGCGCGAACGACGTGCGAACCAGCACACCACCACGTGCGGAACAGCACGCGTGACAAACGAGGAAAACTAAATAGGTGACGTGTTTATACCAAACAAATATTAGATAATTAAAAAGCAGTTATGTTAATATTGGTCATGTTAATATTTATTATAGAAGCGCAGTTGAACACTACATATTTAATCTAATTGAAATATTAATCTAATAAATATTAGTCGAGCGAACCTTAAGTTAATTATCTAAAATATGTGACATGACGAATTAACGTTATTAACATGAGTGTTCATAAGCGAAAACAATTTATTATTACGTGCAGACGTCGCGCGACACATGTGATCGACACGCGAACCAGACGCGCGGCACGAACGCGTGAAGGAATGACGACGATGCGCAAACAGCACGTGAACGACACGTGAACACGCACGCGACAACGTGCAAGCAATGCGATAGTGCGCGACACAGCACGATGACGCGCAAACAATGTCGGGCGCGAACAACAACAAACAAATAATTAACGAGAAGTATTTAAGCTGGTATTAATCATGTTAATTAATATTTATATTTATAAAAGCACGAGTTAAAACTATAGAGTCATTCTAATTGAATTGTTATTTTAATTAACCAACAACTAAACAATAATTGACTAATTAGCGCGAGCGACAAAAACGAAAATAATTAAATAACATGCGGACAGCACGCGAGACACCCGCGATCGACAATAGACGATTCACGCGGCAACACATTTATACTAACCAGTATTAATTCAAAAACATTGGATCAAGCGTAATCATAATAAAGGTATTTATAAAGCGTAAATTAAAACTATAGATTTGTTTATCGCTATTTAATAAATAGTGTATCCAGGGTGACATGGCATAATTTTATTGGCTGGAGGATGTCCACACCTATGGCCACAAGATCTTAGCAGCAGAAAATCCATAGATGATGAGGGGCATTTTCTCTATTGGATGGATGCATGTAGGGATTAGTGGTGCACGAGGAGGCTTGTCTCATCCAAGATTTGGAGAACGATTAGGAGTGGAGTTCCTTACCTACTGTGCTAGCCACATGAAGAAGCTGGAGGGTGCAGGAATAATCACATGACGAGAGATTACATGAAAGGATTTTGGAGGGCTTCGAGCAGGCCTGGTACGCCGCACATGGGATATGGCCGCTCGGGTATGCTGGACGAGAGGGAGATGGCCGCCTGCAGGTAGGACCGTGGGATTAGGCGCTGGGGATTTAGCCTCTAGGTGCCGACCACCATGGGAGGAGAGAGGATGGGAGACTTTGTACCTTGGCGATTGCGTGGACATCAGGAACGGACGCCGGAGGACTTCCAGGGACGATCGTCGCGAGGCTTCGCTGGGTCGGCATCGCAGAGCACGCGCGTGGGTGCCTGGGGCTAGGCTCGAATTGGAGTCGTCGGTTTCCTCGAGACGAGCGATATCCCGGCATGCGAACAGGACGGGTGACGGCTGTTGCGTGAGAGGTGGAACGTGGCTGCGCGGAGCCACGATCGCTGGCTTGCTGCAGATGAGCGCGCCCAGGAAAAGGCCAAGCAGGCCGCGCGCCCAGGAAAAGGCCAAGTGGGCCGGGGGATCTGCTGCTGGCGCTGGGCCGCAGGGAAAAGAAAATGCTGAGCGAGCCAAAAAGAGGGGAAAGCGTGTTGGGCCTGCGGGGGGGGGGGGGGAACGCCACCTGGGCCGAGGTGAGGGCAGCGTGGCGCGCTGGGCTACAGGACACGAAGTGGGCCGCGGGCAGGCCGAGGAGGGCGCTGGCCGAGCTGGGCCGCACGAGTGCGCTGTGCGCGCGGGAGCTCAAGCAGGCTGGGCGCTGGCGTGGGCCGCACACACGCGAGGCCAAGCGCAGCCGAGGTCGAGCTGGGCCGCAGACGAGGCAGGCCGGCGCGGGAGCGCCGGGGAAGAATTTGGGCCGCGAGCGGGCTGAAAGGGAGAGGGGGTTGATTTCCCTTTTATTTATTTCTTTTCTTTTGTTCCTTTTTTCTAAATATACATATTAGAATATTCTGAAAATATAATAAATTATAAATAATAAAAAAAACAATTTCAAAAGA
Source organism: Zea mays (assembly GCF_902167145.1). Taxonomy (NCBI): domain Eukaryota; kingdom Viridiplantae; phylum Streptophyta; class Magnoliopsida; order Poales; family Poaceae; genus Zea; species Zea mays. The sequence continues at coordinate 169,743,627 of NC_050097.1, read as the reverse complement.
ATAATTAGGGTAAATCCTATTTATTTAAATAAACTGGGTTTTTATAAAAATAAATCGAATACAAATAAACCTTTGGAAATTAATTAACAAACAAAAGTCATGCTCTAAAAATAAATGCATTAACCGTTGATTAAAGTTTTATATTACTCAAAGGCTAATTTTTTCACAACATTATTTTCTTTTAAAAAAAACTCTCTACTCTAATGGATTTAACAACCAAAATTGATTTGCTTTTAACCAATGGAAAAAATAGAAAAGAAGATGATAAAGAGAGGGTAACACCTGAATTTGGTGAATATTCGAAAAGAAATTTTATACCCCCAAATTCAGGGTGTTACAAATCTAACCCCCTTAACAGAATCTCGCCCTCGAGATTCAAGAAGAGGCTAGCAGGAAAAAGAGATTCGTTCATTGGTTGATCACAACTTTCTTGGGTTGACTTTGACTCTGCAAACTTAACTTGGGGATTGGTTTGCTTTGACTTTCAGATGCTTGAGACCGATCGATGTAATTCTTGAGGATCTCTTGGACCTGTGGGTTAGGACCCACACACGCTTCCGATGCGCCACTTTGATCTTGCTGGCTGATGTTGATCGCATTGTCTTCATTGGGGTTAGCGGCTAACCCCCTTAACAGGAGCGTTGATATGCACTTGGTGAAGATGCTGCCGACTCTGATCTTGACGGATTTGGATGAGTTGGAGGTTGCCAAATGGACAGGTGCAAGAGGAAAGAATAGAGAGAAAAGGTAAGTATAGACGGATTAGAGAGAGCAGGGGAGAGAACCCAACTACCTAAATATATGACACTCACCTAGCAAACTGATGCCATTGCGGACCAAGGGCCACAACACATCAACACTCATTCCAAAGAAGCAAATCAGTCATAGCAGAAGGACAACCATCATGAGCACACAACAACAAACATCTCGTGCTACACGTCCTTTTTAATTAAATGGTGGTCTTTCCTTAAAAAGGGATACTACTCTAAGGCCAACAAAAGGCAAGGGGAATAATAAGACATGGAGGGTAGGGGCCAGAGCATAATAAAGGATGGAGCAAAAGCAAGGATTGTAACCGACAAGGGAGAGAATGCAACCAAGGTCAGGATAGGTAAAACACCATTCTCAAATCGAGATGGAAAAGATGATATTTCAAAAGGTAGGCGTAAGATAACATCATGGAAAGATCTAGAGATTACAAAGGTAAGGGAGGTGAAAGGCAAAAACACCAAAAGATAGAGTTAGGACAAGACTTGCAACGCGACAGAGGAAAAAAAAGGGAACGAACAAGAGCGGGATAGGTAAGACATCACTCTTGAAATAAAATGGGAGAGGAGGCTTTAAAATGCAGGTGCAAGATAAGCATCATGGTAAAGATCAAGGGATGACAAGGGTTAAGATGATAACAGACAAACACACAACAAAGGATGTATTTTAGGCAAAGCTTGCAAGGCGTCGAAGAAGGGGGAGCAGTCAATGATGAAATAGATGAAGCATTATCCTCGAACAGGGATGGAAAAAAAAGAGGCTTCAAAGGATAGGTTCAAGGTTAGCGTGAAGGTAAGGGCATAGATATCACGAGGGTTTAAAGGTGATAACAGACAAGGATGTAGGAGAGGAGGTAAATCGGCATAAGAACTAATGATATAAGTACCATAAAGGATGGAGTTAAGATAGGACCTATAAATGGAAAAGGACAGGATACGTCCAAAGGCCAGATAAGTAAACTGCCACTCTCCAATTGAGGTGGAAGAGAGGAGATTTTTAAAGAGCCAAAATCAAGATGAGTATCAAGGCAAGATCGATGGATGACAAGGAGATGGTGATAGCAAATAAAACACACAACAAAGGATGGAATTAAGACAAAACCTGTAAGGCAACAAGGAGTGAAAGAAACCAAGGGAGAGATAGGTAACTCACAGCCTCAAACTGGATGGAATGAAAGGGGAGACTTTTAAAGGATAAGCTCGAGGTAGGCATTTAGGTAGAAGACATAAATATCGCAAGGGTCAAAGGCGATAACTGATAAGGGTATAAGAGAAAAGATGAAGGCATAGAAGAGCCAGTGGTATGAGTACAACGAAGAATGGAGTTAAGATAAGACTCACACCTAGCAAAGACGAGGTTCCGACCAAGGGCGGGATAAGTAAAACACTTCCCTCGAATTGAGATGAGAGAGGGAATTTTAAATAACAGATATAAGATAGTCATCAAGGTAAGATGGAGAGACAACGAAGGTGAAGGTAGTAACATGCAACAAAGGATGGAGTCGAAAACTTGCAAGCGACAAGGAAGAGAATACGACCAAGGGCAAATAGGTAAAATACAACTATAAGATTGAGACGGAGGAGAAAAGGGTTTTTTTAGGACAGGTATAATATAAGCATCAAGGTAAGATATAGAGGTGACAAGGGTAAAGAAGATAATCGTGAAAAGCATAACCAAGGATAGAGTTAGGGCAAGACTCGCGAAGTGGCGAAGTGGAGAGAATAATCAAGGGTAAGATAGGTATGGTTCCATCAGAAGGGTTGAAATAAAAAATCCATTACCGAAAGAAGTTACAAGGAATTAACGAGGTCACCAAGGATGTGCAAAATAAAATGACCGCTCATGGATCATTAAGAAACAAGGGTGGTCAAGGGCATGTAGAATGAAATATTTTAAACAGGCCTTGGGACATAAAGGTAAGCATAAAAATATGAGAGTATGAAAGATTTCAAGGAGATGAGCATACCAATACCAAGAGATAAGAAATTGTCGAAAGATAGCGACTTAACAACAGAAGAGGAAAGGGTCTCAAAAGACAGAAAGGTCATGGGCATATAAACTAAAATGTCTAAGTAGACGGTAGAAATTTATAGGCAGGTATTTGAAACAAGAGTATTAAAGGGATACAAGCATGTCAACACCAAAGGACTAGAGTTCGCCTGATGGTAGCAATTTAACGACGAAAGAGGAAAGAATCCAAAAAGACAAGAAGGTTATGGTCAGGGGGCATCTACAAGGATGTCACAAGCACAAGAGTGAGATTAGATCTAATAGGTTGAGAAAAGTATAGACCATACTAGAATAAAATACTTTTTGGCAAGGGGGGCATATAGGAGCACAACATAGAATTAGTCGAGGTGACTAATATTTTGAAGCGGAATCAAGGATGAGGTGAAGTAATAATCAAATAGTCCTTAAAATGGCCAGTGCTACTCTAGGATAGCGGTCCTACAGTCAGCAAGGCTTTGATACCACTTATGTCACACCCGGTTTTGAAGGTAAACCGAATGCGAACCATGTACGTGCCAGGATCAGTAATTCACGTACACGGCGATTACATAAATGACTCATCATAGCACAATGCTTCGAATTACAATAAAGAGTAAGTAATAATATTACAGACTGGAGCCATTTACATAATATAAATCAAAGTACACAGAATCGAAACGTAGCCAACGTAAACAACCCACCACAGGCAGCTGACTGGGGGAGGTCACTAGCCTAATCCTCGGACTCGTCGAAGACCTGGAACTCCTGGAGATCCGCCTCGACACCTTCTTTACCTGAGCATAGATTGCACCAAAGGCAACCTGGTGTTTTGTGAAAGCAAGGGTGAGTACACATCAACGTACTCAGCAAATGTCCTGTTTGGCTGAGGTGGACTAGCTTTATGTGGAGTTAAGCTCAAGCAGTTGCTTTTAGTTGGTCAGGTATTTATTATTAGTGGAAGCCAAGTTTTAGTAATAGCCAACCCGTGTACAGCTTCCTCCTCGAGGAACATCATGATCATCATCGAACCAAAAACATTAATAGAACCATTGGGTCTCAAACCAGTTGTATCTCTAATCAAAGAGGATCCCAAGGCCGCTCATAACCGTGAGCACAGCTGATATACCAGTTTCACTACCCTCTGCAGAGGTCGCACACTTTACCCATGAGCCGTGATTCCCTCTCTAGCCCGGGCTTGCAAGACCCTTATTCACTCCCAAGGTGAATGGCCAGGGATTCACTACGAAGCCTTTACAAAGATTCCCTAGAGGTCATAGCTGCCCGTTAGGTTTCTCCAGTTTGATAAACACAGTACCTCTCCCCGCAGGAGGGCGACTAAAAAGCAAAACGAAAGAACCTCGGCACCCAGCCTCGGCAGAGCAAGCACTGTGCCTGGACCCCATTGACGGCACGACGGCGAAGCAACTACACTTCTAGTTCCTCTAATTAATTAGCTAAGGGCACCCCATTCCACCCTCATGGTTGTACTGTTATCCCGGGTGGTCTCTCAACGAACAGGTCCTTACGGAGAGGTACTCAGGAAATAGCCTGAGCCCCCTAGAGTATCACAAGATCATCAACATAATCAGGATAACAGTATCGTATCATAAATAGTCACATCATGTTCATTGATTAAGTTAAGGCAATAGCAAAATGCTAACCATAATAACCCAAAAGGTAAGCAAGGACAAGGTAAATACAAAGCTAGTCAATCCTTAGGTTGATCATGGTATGCGGGTTGATGAATTATAAAGTAAATAGGACATAATAGGTCAAAGGACACTTGCCTTCACTAAACAGATGCTCAGGGTCTTCAACCTCGTGGAACTCGAAGAGCCAGATCACTTGGTCGCCAACGCTTGATCGTCGATTCCTCGAAGCTTGGAAACAAATCGCGATCTAGTTGCAACGCGAAGCAAAGACAAACAGGCACAAGCAAACAAACATGTATGCATAAGAACATTACACCATTCAAAGAAAAACATAATAAAACATGCAAAATGAAATAGAACGCGTTGCTACGGTCACACGAGGAAAAAGAAACGTGACAGTCGAAGCTACGGTCGAGAACTTATCGCATTTACACTAAACGAATATAAAATAGGACATTTAATTCGGTGTTATCGAATATAAATTATAACTACTATTTAATTAGAGCGATAGATTCTAGGCGAGGCGAATTTACAATGCGCGAAACAACACGACATAGACGACGTGCGGACACGCGCGACATAGCACGCTGACGACACACAAAGCAGTGCGCGCGACGAGCGCGAACGACGTGCGAACCAGCACACCAGCGGAACAGCACGCGTGACAAACGAGGAAAACTAAATAGGTGACGTGTTTATACCAAACAAATATTAGATAATTAAAAAGCAGTTATGTTAATATTGGTCATGTTAATATTTATTATAGAAGCGCAGTTGAACACTACATATTTAATCTAATTGAAATATTAATCTAATAAATATTAGTCGAGCGAACCTTAAGTTAATTATCTAAAATATGTGACCTGACGAATTAACGTTATTAACATGAGTGTTCATAAGCGAAAACAATTTATTATTACGTGCAGACGTCACGCGACACATGTGATCGACACGCGAACCAGACGCGCGACACGAACGCGTGAAGGAATGACGACGATGCGCAAACAGCACGTGAACGACACGTGAACACGCACGCGACAACGTGCAAGCAATGCGATAGTGCGCGACACAGCACGATGACGCGCAAACAATGTCGGGCGCGAACAACAACAAACAAATAATTAACGAGAAGTATTTAAGCTGGTATTAATCATGTTAATTAATATTTATATTTATAAAAGCACGAGTTAAAACTATAGAGTCATTCTAATTGAATTGTTATTTTAATTAACCAACAACTAAACAATAATTGACTAATTAGCGCGAGCGACAAAAACGAAAATAATTAAATAACATGCGGACAGCACGCGAGACACCCGCGATCGACAATAGACGATTCACGCGGCAACACATTTATACTAACCAGTATTAATTCAAAAACATTGGATCAAGCGTAATCATAATAAAGGTATTTATAAAGCGTAAATTAAAACTATAGATTTGTTTATCGCTATTTAATAAATAGTGTATCCAGGGTGACATGGCATAATTTTATTGGCTGGAGGATGTCCACACCTATGGCCACAAGATCTTAGCAGCAGAAAATCCATAGATGATGAGGGGCATTTTCTCTATTGGATGGATGCATGTAGGGATTAGTGGTGCACGAGGAGGCTTGTCTCATCCAAGATTTGGAGAACGATTAGGAGTGGAGTTCCTTACCTACTGTGCTAGCCACATGAAGAAGCTGGAGGGTGCAGGAATAATCACATGACGAGAGATTACATGAAAGGATTTTGGAGGGCTTCGAGCAGGCCTGGTACGCCGCACATGGGATATGGCCGCTCGGGTATGCTGGACGAGAGGGAGATGGCCGCCTGCAGGTAGGACCGTGGGATTAGGCGCTGGGGATTTAGCCTCTAGGTGCCGACCACCATGGGAGGAGAGAGGATGGGAGACTTTGTACCTTGGCGATTGCGTGGACATCAGGAACGGACGCCGGAGGACTTCCAGGGACGATCGTCGCGAGGCTTCGCTGGGTCGGCATCGCAGAGCACGCGCGTGGGTGCCTGGGGCTAGGCTCGAATTGGAGTCGTCGGTTTCCTCGAGACGAGCGATATCCCGGCATGCGAACAGGACGGGTGACGGCTGTTGCGTGAGAGGTGGAACGTGGCTGCGCGGAGCCACGATCGCTGGCTTGCTGCAGATGAGCGCGCCCAGGAAAAGGCCAAGCAGGCCGCGCGCCCAGGAAAAGGCCAAGTGGGCCGGGGGATCTGCTGCTGGCGCTGGGCCGCAGGGAAAAGAAAATGCTGAGCGAGCCAAAAAGAGGGGAAAGCGTGTTGGGCCTGCGGGGGGGGGGGGGGGGGGGAACGCCACCTGGGCCGAGGTGAGGGCAGCGTGGCGCGCTGGGCTACAGGACACGAAGTGGGCCGCGGGCAGGCCGAGGAGGGCGCTGGCCGAGCTGGGCCGCACGAGTGCGCTGTGCGCGCGGGAGCTCAAGCAGGCTGGGCGCTGGCGTGGGCCGCACACACGCGAGGCCAAGCGCAGCCGAGGTCGAGCTGGGCCGCAGACGAGGCAGGCCGGCGCGGGAGCGCCGGGGAAGAATTTGGGCCGCGAGCGGGCTGAAAGGGAGAGGGGGTTGATTTCCCTTTTATTTATTTCTTTTCTTTTGTTCCTTTTTTCTAAATATACATATTAGAATATTCTGAAAATATAATAAATTATAAATAATAAAAAAACAATTTCAAAAGAATAATTAGGGTAAATCCTATTTATTTAAATAAACTGGGTTTTTATAAAAATAAATCGAATACAAATAAACCTTTGGAAATTAATTAACAAACAAAAGTCATGCTCTAAAAATAAATGCATTAACCGTTGATTAAAGTTTTATATTACTCAAAGGCTAATTTTTTCACAACATTATTTTCTTTTAAAAAAAACTCTCTACTCTAATGGATTTAACAACCAAAATTGATTTGCTTTTAACCAATGGAAAAAATAGAAAAGAAGATGATAAAGAGAGGGTAACACCTGAATTTGGTGAATATTCGAAAAGAAATTTTATACCCCCAAATTCAGGGTGTTACACCCTGTCACCCACTAAAACAAAACGGCCGAGTAAAACAACCCGAAAGACGACGCAACAAGCATCGCCTGTTCATCCTGTTATGCCAGGATGCTTCCCACCACCTACTCATCATCGATGTATTGTCCTGTTCAAATATGGAATGGTACGATGTTGAACCCATGGTACATGCGTACTCCCTTTGTCTATTCAGGCTGGGGGGCATCTCCATTCTAATCCTTTTTGATCCATTGATGAAATGATCACGGTCGAGAAAGATGCAGTCTTAAACGATATTTACGCATTGGGGCTCTATTGAATGATCGCCATATTGGATCGAAAAAGCCGGTGGCTTGCATTAGGCTTAGTTCATATGCTTTTGGTTCGTCAACCTCCACCAAAAGGCAGGGGGCATATGTTGAGCACCAGAAACGACCGCGCGGACGGTCCGCGTGTGCGCAGAGTCAGTTAGGGTTTCGAGTTTCTCACGGGATTTGTTACCTAAAACCACAGGATTAGCTCGGGAAACAACTTGTAGCGGATCCAGACCCCCCTTTATATAGATGAAGGGCTACGACTGATTGAACCCCCACAATCGATCAAATCAATTCTATTTCTCGTTTTACTTATGCATTAGGAGTAGTTCTAGTTTAGCTCTAGATTAGTTTTCCGTACCCCAAATTCTTCGTTTCTCTTCGGCTCTACGTCGATTAGAGGTGTCTAGGGTGGTCTGCCGACCCTAGACGAAGCCTAGGATCTCTCCTCCCCGACGGGGTCCCTCTCGGGAGCGAGATTCAGGCGTCGCCGGCGAACTCCGGTGCCCCTACGCACGCGCGGGCCGTCCGGCCTCTAGGCACGGACCGTCCGGCAGGGAACCCGAGCCCTGCACCAGGTCGCGGACTATCCGACCCCTGGCTGCGGACCGTCCGCACCTGTGCAGAGAGCACTGCAACATGTTCTCAACACAGTGGCACCAATACTCTCGTCCGCCACAACTGCTCACGATACATGTTTTCCATCATATGTCCACCAATCAAACCTAATTAATCTAAACCCTAAAGAACCACAGGAAGCAATATATATATATATATATATATATATATATATATATATATATATATATATATATATATATATATATATAGGGCAGGTATAACGGGAGCCCTGGGCTTCCAATAGTTAAAAGAAGCCCAGGCCGACCACCCTGCAACATGGTTGAACACAACGCGCCGACTCAACCAGGCTGTTGGGTGCGCCACCCGCCCCATACGCGCAAAAAAAGAATGAATGCATGAGTCAAACACGTTCCTTGCATGCGCGTAAATTTAGGAAAGATATGTGTGGCGATTTCTATTTTTAAATGCTTTATTTACTCCATAATTTTAAGTTCGCTGTAACAGCCATGCAGCTAGACTCGTAAGGACTATTTTATGACATATACTGATACTAAATATGCTACATTGTGTAGATAATTATGCAATTAGGTATACTGCATAAAAATCTATTACCAATTGCATGCGCACGAATTTATGATGGAAAGAATGTGCAATGAAAGGAAATGAATTGCACGCATAAAAATAAAAAAATATATTTAATGTTTTATTTCCTTCATAAATATAGGATACCTTCAACAGCCATGCAGCTAAACACATTATAACTAGTTTATCATATATACTGATACAAATTATACTACACGGTGTAGGTATTTATGCAATTCGATACACTGCGTAAAAAATCTGGCATGTTGTTCACTGGTGGACGTATCTCCGGGTTGGAGCGTAAAAAGTTTAAGTTTTAAGCATAAAATTCCTCAATTATAAGCGTAAATACCGAGCCAATGTGAGAGGTTGATAGCTCTAGTAGGTTGTTATTATGATCCTATTTTTATGGCAGATCCGAAAAACATGGCAGCCGCATGCATGCGGTTTATATTTTTATACAGATCCAAAAATTATGGCAAAATGCATGCATGAGCCAAGCATGTTTCCTTGCATGCGCATAAATTTAGGAAAGATATGTGTGTCGGTTTCTATTTTAAATTCTTTATTTCCTCCAAAAATTTAGGATCGCTGCAACAGCCATGCAGCTAGACTCGCAATGACCATTTTATGATATATACTTATACTAAATATGCTACACTGTGTAGATAATTATGCAATTCGGTATACTGCGTAAAAATCTGTTACCAGCTGCATGCACATGAATTTATGATGAAAAGAATATGCAATGAAAGGAAATGAATTGCATTCATAGAAACAAAAAATCGCATTTAATGTTTTATTTCCTTCATAAATATAGGATCTCTCTAACATCTATGCAGCTAAACGCATTAGAACTAGTTTATGATATATACTGAAACAAATTATATTACACTGTAGGTATTTATGTAATTCCTTACACTGCGTAAAAAATCTGGCATGTTATTCACTGGTGGACAAATCTCTGGGTGGAGCGTAAAAACCTTAAGTTTTGAGTATAAAATCCCTCAATTATAAGCGTAAATACCGAGTCAATTTGAGAGGTTGATAGCTCTAGTAGGTTGTTATTACGATCCTATTTTTATATCAGATCCGAAAAACATGGCAGCCGCATGCATGCGGTTTCTATTTTTATACAAATCCAAAAATTATGGCAAAAATCGTGGGAGTTTCCATTGCATGCGCGCAAATTACGAACAACATAAATTAAGGAATTGTCTTTCCAATGTGCATGCAGTAAACTGATATACGAACTCCGTGTTCAAGCATAAAATCGTACAATTTTTAGCATAAATAATACATGTGATAGGCATAAAACACAATAATCGAAAAGAAACTGCGCCGGATCGGAAGATGTCACGCACGATCATCGCTGCGCGCATCTCATGCCTTCCGTGACGCCGCTCGCTCGAACATCGCGTCTCATGAGTCGTCGTCGCTACTCGCACGTTGACGGGCGTCGCTTGCTCGCCGGCTTTGGAAGTGCCGCCTCCTCGAGGCCTCGGGGACGCCGCCGTTTGCCCGCACAAGGGCACCGCTGTCGCTCGCCCTCTGGATCGGGGAGCCGCCGCCACCGACCTGGGAACCGCCGCCACTACTCCAGATCGAGGAACCTCCGCCACCGCGCGTCGAGGTCATGGAGTTGCGGCCACCGGCTGGGGGTCCACCGCCGCGCACGCTCTAGGGCAACCGTCGTCGTCGCACGCGGCGTCGCTAATGAATCAGGGTGGAGCGTAAAAAACTGAACCCTACCACTCCCGATCCTGTTTTATAGACGTCTGGATGTGGTCCGGCTCGACCGGATTGCACCGTCCGACCTGGACTTCCTCTAGTTATTGGAAGCCCAGAGCTCTTAATATATATATATATATATAATAAATAAATCAGTGAGACACCATACATTGCTCTTCAAGTTGTATAGACCGAAACGAAGCTTTCAGACTCGAAAACGAAGATTGGAGTCCGTTGGGAGATATGGAAAACGAAGGAAATGAGGAAGAAGAAGAATGGTCGGGAGTAGCTCTCGCCCAGGGAAGTAGGGGATTTATTAAGGCTGCCTAGCTCGGCTCTAAGATCTGTGACGTCGAGCTAGATCATGTCAGCCGCTAGCGTGTCCCTTTGTTCGATGCATGGCTTATGATGCCGATATGTGTTATCTCCACGATATGGTCTATGATATCGAGCAAATAGTCAAAAACACTATTAAGTCGTTCAGGGGGCAAACATGATTTTTCCCCGAAAAAAGAGCTAAAAAATCGGCCTCATCAGCGCACATGGTAATACCGCAAGGGCAACATCGTAACTTCACTGCACACCCTATCCTCCCTCGCCTTCGCCTAGATTCCTATCTCCACCGCGTTCGGGTTCCTCCCAACACCTGCACCGCAGAACCAAACCCTAGCTGCGCTTCCTCCTCCAGATCCCGGCGCCCCGGCCCCATGGCCGCCCTCGTTTCTAGCTCCAGCTTCTCCGCCCGCCGTCCCTCCGCTCTCTAGCTCCGGATCGCACGCGCACGTAAAGACATGGAGCCCGCAGCCGAGGACGCCGCAGCCGCTGCGCCGGACTCGTGGGAGACGGCCGACATAGACGGGCCCATGAGTCGGCTCATCCTCTCCGCGCGACGCGTGTCCTCTTCGCCGGACTTCGCTGACGACCAGGACCCGCCCCAGCCGCCGCCCACACTGCAGCCGCAGGGCGCGCCTTCGGCTCCCTCAGATGCGCGCGAGGATGTGGTAGCCCAGGTCGATCAGTTCCTACGAGAGGCCCTCGAGAAGCCAAGGGAGAGGCTTTCTGGTAAAATTAACGCCTCCTCCGCAGTTAGTTTACCATTCCATTTGTTTGTTATGCGTTAACTTGATTGGGCGACAAAAATGTTAGCTTAGAATTCGTGCAGAGTGTTCCTTGCTTGTTTTGAGATGTGCGCAGGCGGCTAGCTGCTTTATTCATAGGGTACATGTATTCTTGGTCTTAATTATATACTGTGTGCTATCTTTATGTACTTCATCCCTTATGGCTTGCCACTATAGTGAGGTATCTGGAAAATGTGACTGGTGTTTTCCATACAGTTTATGTCCTTTTCACCTGTGCAAACATGCTGGTCCCATGGGATAAGAGATTTTGTACAGCCATCAGATAGTAAAATCCCGTTCCGAAAATTATGAATTGCAAGTGTTTGTTCCAAGCAGCTTGTGCATCTGATGGTCGCGTGGTTCTACTATTTAACCCAATTATCACCAACTGGAACTTTACATTTTGACTGTTCCATTGCCTAATGCTTTAATATTAATCGACAAAATACGCCTAGTCCTTGTATTTGACCCCAGTCTATTCCTTTCTGCAGTGCTAAGAATGGAGCAAGAAATTTTGAAGTTCATTCATGACCCTAGTCGTACAGAGTATGAATTCAATGGCCTTCCAACTTCGTATCTGCGTCTTGCTGCACATCGCCTGGCGCAGCATTACTTCCTGCAGTCCATTGCCATACCAGACAACAGTTTGCCTGATGGAACTGGTTCACGTATCATCCTCCGTAAGACAACATTCGACTGCCGACTGCCTGCTGTCCGCCTTGCAGATATTCCAGTTAACCTGCCACAAGAAGACATCTCTGTGGCGAAAGTAGCTATTAAACAGAGGCCTCAAAAGAATTTACATGGCATGAACAGCTCAAGTGCTCACTCTTCTAGAGACAACCTCCAAAAAAGCGTCGAAGAAAGAAAAGAGGAATACAACAAGGCACGAGCGCGGATATTTAACAACAGCAATAGCAGTACTGCTACTGATGAGAGATCAGCTGAGGAAGTGACTTTACCCAGTACTCTTCACAGGTCCACTTCCTTGGAGTTGAACTCAAGCAATAGAATAGGTCAAGGGGCTGAAATTACTCTTGAGAGGAGCTTGACTACCACTTCAGCTAGCAGCAGGTCAAATAGAAGCAAGATTGATAAGGAGCCTGCAGTCAATAGAAACAAGCAGAACAATAGGGTTGCAATTTTCAGAGATCGTGAGTCAGAGCGCAAGGATCCTGATTATGACAGAAGCTATGACAGGTCAGTTTCTTTTGTCGTAACACATCTCTTTGATGCTAAACTCTTAGCACACCGTAGACAGGAAATCTTTTATGGCTATTTTTACCATGCTTCTGCTCCGTAGTTTCTTATGCATTGTATGAAGTTCTTCATTTGACTATCGTCCAAAACTTTCAAGTCAACTGAAAAATATCAGTTTGATTGCTAATGATGGGATCCTAGTGAAGCATGGCAATAAGAGGATTCTTTCTTTTTATAGTAAACACTAAATCTTGTGATGTACTCCCTCCGTTCCTAAGTCTCCAGCGTATTAGTCATCTGCACAGTGACCAAGGAGCGGCAAAGGAGCGCCGATATGCTTTTACTCGCAGTCTTTTTAACCATGCACTTTCGAATAAATCTGCATGCATGCATGCATGCTCGAGAAACTAAAAATACGGAAGGACCAGCAAAGGAGTGTATTAGCCATCTGCTGATATGCATGCATGCTCGAGAAACTAAAAAGACGGAAGTACCACCTAATACGATGGAGATTTTTGAATAAATCCAATTTGCTTATACGATGGAGACTTAGGAACGGAGGGAGTACTTATTTTCTATGCAGTTGGTTAAGCTAGTTCAGAACTTCAGGTTAAATCATTAAATGATGTTTTTTTGTGTTCTTGTTCAATGTGGTAGACATACTTGATCAGTAGAAATTATTTACTGGCCATGAGTGACTTGTACAGGTATATGCAAAGATTTGATCCTGGATTTGGATTTAGTGGAGGCCCATACACAATTCAACCCCTCTATGCCCCTGCTGTTAACTACAACACCGAATTCCCCCAGCTTGGGTCAGCACACCGATCACCTGTTGCTGTCGAACAGCAACCTCGTCCAATAGCTCAGCACATGCCTGCATCATGGTCAGTGGCTCAAGCATCTAATGCAATTGGCTATGGGCCAGATGGTGTCATGGGACCTTACAGCCCTGGTGCACCTGTGAGATCGTCTGTTTTCATGCATGCTTCACAGCAATATGCTATACCTTCTCGCCCTGGAGTCCCATTTGCACATCCACAGGAATCAATGGGACCATTTGCACAGGTCTGTATGCGCATTTTTTCATCCTTTGTTGATCATATTAAGTTGACATCTGATCGAGTATTATTATAGAAGCTTATGAATACACAGTATATGGTTGGTCTTCACTATAATGACATAATATGTTCCTAGAAATCCTATTGCATGATATTCAATAATTCAACTACCTGTCACAATATTTGCCCTATTGCATTATATGTTGTAGTCTAGGAGTTTTTAAGTTCGATTGAATTGAAACTCTTGAAACGAACTAGTTAAATTTGTTTCTTGTCTAACAGATTTTTTTGTTGGTACAGACTCACCAACAACAACCTGATGCTAGTCTACGCTTTGCCCGGCCCCGGTGAGGGGCCCGGGCATGCCTGCACCTGCCAGTGTGCAACAAACACATTATCCTTTGTTACTGGCAGATGGTAGCAGGCATAAAAAAACCGAGAGGCGTAAGGCAGAGTCAGCCATCTGTTTGATGTTGTCAGCCTGTATGCACTCTCGGTGTAGTTGCTCCCTGCATACTGAGATGCAGGAGGGGCACTGTTCTCCTTTAAACAGAAGCAGCTCTAGGTTTATTGGACAACCCCACTAATCCACAAGAAGATCCACAAGAAGCTGAGAGGTGATGCGTGGGCTGGGGGGGGGGGGGGGGGGGGGGGGGGTTGGTGGCCCTGCATGCCCCTCTTTCAGCTTCATTCTCGGTGCTTTTGCTTCCTCTCACAGATTGAGATGCTGGAGGAGCACATCTTGCCCTCGTTGAATGGGCTCTGTTGTTGAAGGACTGATAGTGTTGGTAAAAAAAATGGGATTGCGCAGTGAGCGGGTGATTGGCAAGGGGAAAGATTGGGATGGTCCAGTATGTGAACAGGCGACAGGGATGTGGGTTAGTGCAACTCTCACTTTTCTTTTTGCTTAAAACTTGGTCCTCTTGGCACTTAGTAATGGAGATGAATCTCATGCAGCCTTAAGCCCCGTTGCCCATGGGATGCTTGCCGGGTTGAGCTGAGGTGGCATGATGACGATGCTGGTTCTTGCTTTGCCTAGTGCAATCGTGGCACCATTCTTGGTCAGGTTTAGAAGCAGAGGCATCTCTGTGCAGCTGCTGTTCACGGAGCTGGTGTTTTTAAGTTCTTTGTAGTCAGTGTTGTGTTGTAAATCAATCAGTGTTAGTTTGAGTGAACAAACCTATTTCTTGTACCATGTGCATGACAAGCAACGACTATAGTTGCTAAAGATGATGACGAATCGTGTATGCCTCACAGGCCTATTTACTACAGAAGTGTTTGGTGTTGGAACAATCTGATGGAGTGATGATCTTGGATTTGTGCGTTTATGCGATGGATGTGTTTTACCTCAACCGTAAGGTTTTATATCTCTCCTGTATGTATTAAAATCTGTAACTGTGCCCTTTAGGTTAACTTCAATGGAGCAAGGTGAGGATAAGCACTGCAGTGACATCTATACGGCTATGGCCCTGTTTGGCACAGCTGCTGCTTGTTGAAAAAGCAACTTATCTGGCTATGACCCTGTTTGGCACAGCTGCTGCTTGTTGAAAAAATAACTTATCTGATAAGCTGGAAACAGCTTCTGCTTGTTGGCTGCTTTTAGTGTATTATGAGAAGCAGCTGAACTGATAAGCTGCTGCAGAAGCTAGCTGTTTGACAGAATTTCTGCTTAAATTTGTGAAGAAGCTGAAAATAAGCTGTGCCAAACAGGACCTATACCTTACTAATGGGTGACCCCGTACCTCACGAGATACTAAGGGCCCCTTTGGTAGGGCTTATTTTTCAGCTTCGGCTCTGGCTCATGCAAAAGTTGTGCCAAACACCTCTTTTTCAAATGGCTTCACCAGTGAAGTGCTTTTCCAAAATGAACTAGAGGGCATGAGCCAAAAAAAGTGGCTCACCCGGCTTCAGCTCACATCAGTTTTGCACAATAGCCCTCTCACCAGTCCAAATTATTTTTTTGGTCCTGCCCTTAATCCCTAGCCACGTACAGGAGAGATCGACCAGTATCGGTCTTTCTCCCACAAAGGCGCCGCCAGCAACCAGCGCGGGCCCCCTGCTGCGCGTCCCCCCTCCCGTCCAGCTCGCCGGAGCAGCTCCTCGCCGGCCCTCGTCGTGCAGTCCGCCACCAGCCCTCCGTCCAGGTCACCGTCACGCCAATGTGCTTTTCCATGCATTGAAGAATGATAGCGATAATTTTCCCCACCCTCCGGTAGGAAAATATTATTGTGTTGATGCGGGATATCCAAATCGTCCTGGATATTTGGCACCATACAAAGGTCAAAGGTACCATATACCGGATTGGAGGAGGGGGCCAGCTCCTAATGGTGAGCAAGAACATTTTAACCATTTGCATTCGAGTATTCGCAATTTGGTGGAGCGTGCATTTGGAGTTTGGAAAATGAAGTGGAGGATACTTTTGAAAATGCCTACCTACAAGATGGAAGTGCAAAAGATGATTGTTGCAGCTACAATGTGTCTTCATAACTTTATTCGAGAGAAACATGCTTTAGATAAAGATTTCAGTAAGTGTGATCGGAATCCAGATTATATCCCTACTATTCCAGAGAGATACGCAAGATTTTAGCCTTCTCAAAATGCTTCGGATACATCAACTACTCAATCCAATGATAGGACTATGGATATATTTCGAGATGATATTGCTAAGGCAATATTTCTTTCAAGATCATCGGGAGCATAGATGTACTTTGTTTTGTAATCGAATATTTATTCTCGAATTTGAGTTTATAATGTTTGCTTGTGTCTTCTATAATGATATTTCAGCTATACATATAAAAGTATCTATAAAAAGTAAACTATACAGGGGTCTTTCTGAAAAACAACCTATAAGCCGTTTTGCCAAATGATTTTTCAGAATGGCTTTGGCTCATCTAAAGAAGTGGCTTCATCTCGTGAGCCAGAGCCAAAGCCGTTTTTGGAGAAGCCAGAGCCCTGCCAAAGGGACCCTTATACTTAGGGGTGGGCACATTTTTACCAGATACCAAAAACCGAACCGTACCAAACCGAACCAAAATTTCGGTTTTTTCGGTAGTTCGGTTCGGTTTCGGTTTTTGTATCTCAAAAGTTCGATTTTTGGTATCGTAATCGGTTTTCACCGTATATCAAACCGAAATACCAAAAAACCGAATTACCTAACTTTATCAATTCTAAAATTTGGCTATTCGATTATGTGAACTAAATGTGTGAAACAATTAAATTGTTATTCACTTATTTGTATGTGATGTATGATGTATCTCTAAATATTTGTACGTATATAATTTTGACTTTTTAAAATTATGTGTAATCTATCATATAAACTTTTTGTATATGTTGTATTGAGTATAAGTTTGGTATTCGGTTTTTACCGAAAAACCGAAGTAAAAAACCGAAACCGAACTTCTCGGCTTTTCATTTTCAAGAAAACCGATCGGTTTCTAATGTCTAGAAAACCGAAGTTTTTTAAAACCGAACCGAAGTTTCAAAAAAAAAACCGAATGCTCAGCCCTACTTATACTTAAGTTTACCTCACCAACGCCCAAAGGAGATACTTTTTGGAGGTAAGGAGAGAAAGAAGATTTCTCTCTCCAGCACCTATATGTGTGGTGTGAGTGAGAAAAGAGAAAGAAAGCGGATCTAGGTTGGTGGGATGGAAAGAAAAAAAAGTTGTTTATTGATATGAATATTCGGATATATATTGTTATGGAGATAATGGTAGACAAATTAAAAATGCATTTTTGGTTGGGTGGGAAAGAATGATTTTTTTTTTCTAAAAAAATATGGTATTATTGGAGTTAGAGGATGTTTGAGACTGCTTCACTTCACGAAAATTAACTCAGCTTCATAAATTTCTAGCCAAAAACTTTTAGCTTTAACAACTCAGCTTCACCAAAAAAAATTGAGCAGTTGGGGTTAACTTCACCTTTTCTATAAAGCATAAAAATGATACTTCACAAACACTATTTTTCAATAATCTCGTGAAGCTGAGGAGTAATTATCCACCATTATCATCGATTACATAAAAAACACTTCGTATTTCTTTCCTCCATTCCCCTAACACGCACGCCATGTTCCTTTTTCCTGCGTGCATAGAAGCTTCATCATCCTTAGCCGTCGCCGAGCAGGGAATGACCCTGGCGAATACGTAGTGCTCGCGCGTCGTCGCCTCGCCAGTACAGGCCTGGATGTGGCTGCTACCTCCATCGGCTTGCCCGGTCGCACACAGTCGAGAGTGACTGGAGCGCTTCTGTTCGTTTGGCTTTAATCCGTATCGGCTTCTACTACTTCTGTATTATTTTTGTCAGCTGCAGCAGTTTAAACAGCTGACTAAGTTGAGATGTGCAACAACTTATCAGCAGCAAATTTCAAAAGGGTCAATGTTATTATGCCAACTGAATGACAAACTATTCCAGTAGCTCTGCAATTGATTGGAAGTAGATACAATACCGTGAGTTCAGACTTCAAACATGATTCAGATATTTTGTTAACTACTCCGGTGTATACATATTATTATATATATGGTGCACTGTGATGTTTTTATTAAATTTTCATAGCATCATGTAAGCAAAACAACTTCATATATCATTCAAGGGTACAATAGTCTATTCTAAAATAAATATCATCTTAGTGAAGTTAAAGCTGATCTACAAGTCAAATAATTTCGAAAATTGTACAACTTTGAGGCAGAAGAGCTCAACTCTGAAGTTTATGAAGCTGAGCTGTGTCAAACACCACCTTAACCTCACAGACTCCTAAAAAACTTGTCGTCTTATTTCTCTCCTATATACGTTAAAGATTTATATTAGGGATATAGACGTATTTTGCTATATATACTTGTCATATCTCAAATATGTTATATATATTTTAGTTTTATTCAATCTATTTTTAAAGTATAAAAATGAATAGAGAAGAGAAGAGAGAGTGAGATGAGAAAAGAGTATATGAAGCGAACGAAGAAGTGTCCTCTATATTTGAATACAAATAAAGAAATGTTTTTCCAATCTTTTTTATATTTAAAATAGATAACCTTACTAGTACTAGGAACATGGTCGTGCTCGAAATCAAGTGCCCAAAGAATGATCCAGCACGAAGTTTTATGGGTCAGGCTAGCACGACTTAAAGTTAGAGTCAGGTCGGACTTTAATTTTTGGACTGCCATGCCCTAGCACGGCCACATGCATGGCCCATGCTTGGGCCGATCCGGCTCGATTAAGCCTGTAGTATTTAATTTATTTAATTTTAATAAGCTATGGACTTTATAAGGTTCTAATATTTGAACTTTGTGTGGTTCAAATATGTGGGTTATGCTTGGACTAACATGTTTCGATAAAGGCATGGCGTGTTTTAGGGCTAGACTGTACCACTGTTTATACTCTTTGGATTTGCACAACAAGATCCCGAAAAGGTTTTGGTGCCTTATTGGTCTGAGACTATTTGACCCGAATTACAATAAAAGTGGGCCAGGTCGACATGTGGCCCAACTCTATACACTTCTTTCAATGACTATATAGTCTTTCGTTGAAGACAACCTCATGGATATTTTTTAAGGTTTCACCAATCTTAAAAAACAAAATCATATTAGATATTAATAGAAACTAATAATTTAACTTTGGGGGAACCACAATAGAGCTCTTTGTTTGGAAGCACTTGATTTTCGTTAAGCTGGCACATCAAATCGTAGCTCAACACACATACTTTTAGTTTCTTTATCCACTTCAACACATAAAACCATTTTGTACCATAATTATTTTCAACCACAAAATTACTTCACTAATAATTTTCTGGAAAACCACACATGAACAAGCTCTACTATACTCTACCTTTAGGATATATCTCTAGCAGACTACATATCTCATCCCCTATCTCACTCGCTATTCAACTTTACAATATAAACAGTGTTTTCTATAGTCAAAAAACATTGTTTTGCACATCCATTTGCACTATTCTCTAGAGTTAGCCTTGCCCACGGATGTTGACTACCAATGGAAAAACCACACTCTAGCTTTACCTAATGTTGGCCACTTGTTTTCAATTGCTACATGACATAAAAAACAACGCAACACAAATTAAGAAGCTTGAACCTTCGTCCTTACATTATGACTTATTCAAAGCAATAACTTAAGGACGAAGGTTCTTGAGAGAGATATAAATGGTGCGATATTGAATGAGAGGACAATGAATCATAACGGTACAAGACTCATCTCATTTGCCTTAGCAATTTTCATTTTAACTTAATATCAAACAAATTTACAAACATATCTTCGGCTTCTTTGCACAAGATAGCTCGAAGGCACTTCGAAGGCTAAGCAGGACGAAGCTAAGGCCCTCGAAAGGTGAATTTATGTAGGGTAGTGTTCACCTATTTATAAGGAAGTTGAACAGTCTCATACGAGATTACATGCATGCCCATAAGGTCAATACACATGATTTATAAATACTTCAAGGTCAACACTATCTTTATCTTTGTTTCTTGCCACACAAGACTTTAGCTTCTCCTCCTACGCCGCTTCATGCTTGAGTCCCCCTTTGTACCGAGGCTAGTAACCTTCGTCTTGCACCCTTGTTGTGCATATACAAAGATGAAGCTTATTTATTTACTGCTTCGGCCAAAGGCCAACTTTCTTCGTTCTCTTCTTTGTATACCTAAAACACATTTGTTTACACCGAAGTGAAGGCGTCCTGAGGACCTTCGGCAAGGCAGACCCCCAACAGTAGCCCCTTGCGGGATGAGTTCGTTCCTTCATAACGAGCTTAGATCGCAAAAAACACAATTAGGAGGCCTTGCGACGAACGTCAAAAAACACCTTCCCAAAGCTCGTTATGAATCATCACCTTGGGACCACTCTGACTAGATTTGAAAAGTTGTACGTAACGATGCCCTGTGATATTGGCACAACATTTGTTGTTTGCGCTTGTTGTTGTTAGAGCCTTTTCTACCTTTGAAGCTTGCTTCGAACACCCTTGCTGCCTTTGAACCAACCTTAGTTAGTCGCAAAGCACACACTTTTTATTTAGAAATAGCCAGAGAGCAATCTGTCCCCTGAGGTGTATTTGGCACCTTCGTCATGCTAGAGACAAGGATTGAAGACTTGTCTGTGGCAACGGAGGCTACCGCCTGCCAAACCAAAGCTGCTATCGTGGATCCTTCTAAAGATAGTGATGATATCGACATCGAGGAGGATAGCACCATAATTTGCCCAACAAAACCAAGTCATGTGGACTTTGGCAAATCAAAGATCAAAGGAGGAAACATTGAGGTACTTAATCGGTTTGGTTATGTTAACAACATTGATTGGGCCCGACTAGGAGTCGATGACTTAGTGCCGAAACCAAAAGAAGACAAAGTTGTTGTCTTTCGAAGCTTTTGAAAGCTGGACTTAGATTTCCACTACATAAGACGGTAGTTGCTGTTTTGAAAATATTTAACATATACCTTCACCAGGTTACACCAAACGCCATAGTGCGTCTAGGAATTTTTATCTCGGTTGTGCGAGTCAAGGCGTTGAGCCCGATGCTGAAGCTCTTTGCGAAGCCTTTTGTCAGATCCATGAATATCTCGCTTTGAGAAACAGATTTGGATAAAGTTCGGACATGGATTGAATGTTGAGGAGTCAGACTCGGACATAGATTGGATAACTTGTGTTTAGATGTTTGAATAAATAAGTTTGGACGAGATTTGCAAGACGAGATTGGCTTTCAAATTTGCATTCGTGTCAAGAAATAAAATTTTAACATTCTCCAAATTTGGCGTTTCTTGGGATAAAAAAGATTCCAAAATCGGGTGAAATTTTCATGAACAAACTTGATAAACAAAGATAGATGCTATCGAGAACTCAAAATTTCCACTGATGATCGTGCTGAAGTCCAATCTCACAGCATAACATGAAATGAACAAAAGGGGTGTCACAGCTTGATAGTCGTTCATCTGTGCCAACGGTCGGCCACACAATCGACGCTCGACACGTCAGCTTGGCAACGATCAGTAGGACCCACCAGACAGTCTTGTGCACCACCGGATAGTCCGATGTGCCAAGCGACCGAAGGCATGCAACAGTCGGCTCAGCCATAGAAGGAAACAAACAGCTGACTATCTAGTGTCCGGTGTGCACCGGACAGTCCGATGCACCCGCAGACAGGTAAGGTTGATTGCTTCCCAAATGAAGAACCAGTGGCTCTTAGGCTCCTTGGGGCTATAAAAAGGACCCCTAGGCGCATGGAGCAAGTACCCAAGCATGACAAGAGCATAGTACAACTCTGGGACTCTACGACCATGCTTTTGATTTGTTAGAGAGAGATTTGAGCGCATTTTTGAGCTGCCTCTATCGTTTTGATTCGTGCACTCTCTTCTTGGCTTGTGTGTGTGGTGTTGCTGCAATTGTGCTCTTGTGCGCGTTTCTACTTTCCTTGTTACTCTGGATTTGATTTTGATCAATTGTGTAAGGCATGAGAGACTCCAATTTGTGGAGATTCCTCACAACTAGGATATTGATATAAAGAAGACAACTGTGGTACTCAAGTTTGATCTTTGGATCACTTGAGAGGGGTTGAGTGCAACCCTCGTCCATTGGGAATCCACAGCGTGGAGTAGACAAGCATATTACGCTTGACCGAACCTCGTGATAAAAATTGCCGTGTCTCTTCTGCCATTTACATTGCAATTTTCATCTCTTCCTTGTTCAAATTCTTCACTTGCAATATTGCTCTTAGTCTAAATTAAATCTTGATAGAGCAATCAAGTGAAAGGAACTTCTCTCTACTCTCAAACTTAGTTTTACCTCTCTCTAGCACACATTTTAGACCAAGTTTGTGTGTTTTGAGTTAAATTTTGCAGGATCACATATTCAGCCTTCTCTAGGTGCTCTCAATTGGTATCGGAGTCGTTCTCTTTATCATGGGACTAATCGTCCCAAGAGATGGATCCTAAAGGCAAGGGGATTATGATCGATGATAAGGAGAAGGAGACCGTCAACAACAATGAGCCAAAGGGAGAAAAGCCAATCGACTCAGGCTCAAACAATAAGAAGGACGGGAAAAAGAAGAGGAGCATCAAGAAGATAGACTACTACGACAGTGATGCCTCTTCATCTTCACCAAAAGAGGACAATGATGACAACTCTTCTTCTAAGGAAAAGATGGTTAAACAAAGCTACTCTTTTGATTATTCCCGCATTCCGTACAACTCCAATGCTCATTTATTGTCTATTCCTCTTAGCAAGCCCCCTCACTTTGATGGGGAAGACTATTCTTTTTGGAGTCATAAAATGCATAGTCATCTATTTTCTCTTCATCCTAGCATTTGGGAAGTAGTAGAAAATGGAATGCTTTTTGATAGTAGTGATAATGTCATTTTTATTCATGATAAAATTCATAAAAATGCCCAAGCTACTACTATGCTTTTAGCATCTCTATGCAGGGATGAATATAACCAGGCCAGTGGCTTAGACAATGCTAAGGAGATATGGGACACCCTCAAAATCGCTCATGAGGGAAACAACGCCACAATGATCATCAAGATGGAGTTGGTGGAAGGTGAGCTGGGGAGGTTCGCCATGAAGAGCGGTGAGGATCCAACTAACATGTATAACAGGCTCAAAACCCTAGTGAACAAGATCCGAAGCTACAAGAGTACAATATGGACAGATCATGATGTTGTGCGCCTCAGGCTAAGGTCATTTACTATTATTGATCCTCATATTGTAAATCTTTTGTGAGAACCCCAGGTATACCAAAATATCGCCCAGATAAATTATTGGTAAGTTTGTGAGCGAGCGCATGACAGTAAACCAATGGACCTCTTCCTCATTACGAGCCACAGGGATGGCAACAGGTTTAAAACCTGTGGGCACAGAGATTACAAATCCATACCCGCGAGGGTAATGTTAAACCCGCTACCCGCGACGGGTACAATATGCTACCCACACCTACGGGTACCACAAACCTGTAGGTATACCCGCAGACAAAGACATATAATAATATATACATACTATGGTTGACACTTTCTCATGAAATAAAATTAATATTGAATTGGATGCATAGGCCTTATATAAGATATATTAAATTGATAGAAACATGTGTTGATCTTAGCCAAAAGTACAACGAGTTCCCGTGGTGCCCCAAGCCTGTAGCCTTCTTTTATATCATTTCTTTGGTTTTGCTTGCTCAAAGCTTTCGAGGTGGGATTAAATTGAGATGCATGTGCACGGGCGCATGACACGATTTAATAGAAGGGCACGGTGGAAATGTGGCTAAGGCCCATTAGGTATCTAACAAAGGCTATGAGGAGGGAACTGGGCGGACATGTTTCATGCTAAGGCCATGATAAAGGGGCTGTGTGCACGGAGGTCGTGAAGCCACAGAAAAAAAATCCAATACGGGTACGCGGGTTTACGGGCATGGGTATGATTTTTTTGTACCTGCGAGAAAAAACCCATCAGGTTAAGAATCAAATCCGTACTCGTGCCCACGGGTACAAACTCATACCCAAACCCATGCCCTATAGGGCTTTACCCACGAGAACGCGAGCAAAATGTTCCTGTTCCCATCCCTAACGAGTCACAACATGTTGCACTCGAAGCAACAACCAACAAGGAGGCGCTCCACGACAAGGTGTCGCAAGTTGAGCTAGCCGACCTTAATGAGGACGAGATGTCACTTATGGTCAAGCTCTCCAAGACCGCTTTGAAGGGATGCAAGGACTACTCCAACAAGAACAAATAGGGGGGAAGTGTTCATGCTTCAAGTGCGGTAAGTCCAATCATTTTATTGCTCAATGTCCCGATAATGAAAATGACTAGGACCAAGACAAGAAAGGGAAGAAGGAGAAGAAGAAGGTCTATAGAAATAAGAAGGGTGAGGCGCACATTGGCAAGGAATGGGACTCGGTCTGCTCTTCATCTGACTCCGACGTCAAATGACTTGCCACTTCTGCCTTCAACAAGTCTTATCTCTTCAGTAACGAGCAACACACATGCCTCATGGCTAAGGAAAAGAAGGTACATACACGTGACACTCCTAAGTACATTTCTAGTGATGAGGAATCTGATGATGATGTAGATTATAGCGATCTTTTTAAGGACTTGGATAGATCTAAAGTAGACAAAATTAATGAAATAATTGATGCCCTCAATGAAAAGGATAGATTGCTAGAAAAGCAAGATGGTTGCTTTATGAGGAACATGATAAAGTTGTATAAGTAGAAAAATCCCTTGTTTTAGAAATAAAGAAGAATGAAATGTTTGCGTTTGAATTATCTTCTTGTCATTCCTCTATTTCTAGCCTTAAGAGTTCAAATGGTGATTTAAATGCTAAGATAGAAAAATTAAGTGTTGCTAGTTTATCTTTGGAGCATGTATCTATTTGCAATAGATGTAAGGATTTTGACATTGATGCTTGCAATGATCATGTTTCTACTATTGCAAAGTTGAATGATGAAATTGTTCAACTTAAAACTTGCAAGAATGAAGTAGAAAAGTTAAATTTGCTAGGGATGCCTTCACCATTGGTAGACATCCCTCCATTAAGGATGGACTTAGTTTTGAAAGGGAACCAAGGACACAAAAAGCCAAAAGGCCCTCAACTTCACAAAGGAGAAGGGAAAGGCGCCTATGGCTAGTGGCTCGCATTCTTTTCATGAAAAGAAGAATCATGCTTATTTGTATTCTCATGTTAAGAATGTTTCCCATAATGCTCGTAATGCTCATCATGATGATTGTATTGATCATCCTGTTTCATATACGCATCATGATGTTGTTTTACTCCTCACACTATGATTGCTTCATCTAGTATTTCTTATGCTCATAGAAGGAGTAGACCTAGGCACCATGCATCTTATGTTGTTTATCACACGCCTAAGGACAGGAATGCATCTCATGGTCCTTCTATTCTATTTCGTACTTTTGATGCTTCCTATGTAATTTGTCGTAAGAATGATAGAATTGTTGCTATCAATGTGGGACCAAAACACAAGAGATGTAAGACTTGTATTTGGGTTCCAAAATCTTATGTAACTAACCTGACAGGACCCAACACAAGTTGGGGACTTAAACCAAGCCTAAATTCCTTGCAGGTTTATGCATCCGGGGGCTCAAGATGGATCATTGATAGCGGATGCACAAACCATATGACGCGGGAGAAGAAGATGTTTACCACCAACATCAAGAATAAGGATTCCCATGACATGATCATCTTTGGAAATGGGAACCAAGGCAAGGTAAAGGGGATTGGTAAAATAGTTATTACTTCCGAGCATTCCATTTCTAATATCTTTTTGGTAGAATCGCTTGGTTATAATTTACTTTCTGTCAGCCACTTATGCCGTATGGGATATAATGGTCTATTTACAAATGTTGATGTAATCGTCTTTAGATGAAGTAATATTTATTAGCATTTAAAGGTGTATCTGATGGAAAGCTTTACTTAGTAGGTTTTACTAAAGAGAATGTCGATCTAGATGCATGTTTACTTGCTAAGACTAATATGGGATAGCTCTAGCGTCACCATCTAGCACATGTTGGTATGAAGAACCTTCATAAGATTCCAAAGGGAGAACATGCGTTAGGACTAACCAATGTCTGTTTTGAGAAAGACAGACCTTGTGCAGCATGTCAACCAGGGAAACAAGTGGGAACAACTCATCCAAGCAAGAACGTGATGACGACGTCAATACCATTGTAGCTTCTTCATATGGATCTCTTTAGTCATGTTGCTTATCTTAGCATCAGAGGAAGTAAGTATGGTCTTGTTATTGTTGATGACTATTCCAACTTCACTTGGTTATTCTTTTTGCAGGATAAATCTAAAACCCAAAAAACCCTCAAGCGCTTCTTAAGACAGGCTCAAAACGAGTTTGAGCTAAACTTTAAGAAGATATGGAGCAACAATGGACCTGAATTCAAGAATCTTGAAGTGGAGGAATATCTTGAGGCCGAAGGCAACAAGCATGAGTTCTCCGCTCCCTATACTTCACAATAAAATAGTGTAGTGGAGAGGAAGAACATGCGCTCTTCTATATGGCAAGGACGATGCTGGGAGAATACAAGATGTCAGAGTGGTTTTGATCGGAAGCTATGAATACGACTGCCATGCCATAAACCGCCTCTGTCTTCATTGCCTCCTCAAGAATACGACATATGAACTTCTAACCGGTAACAAACTCAATGTTTCTTATTTTCATGTATTTGGGAGCAAATGCTACATCTTGGTCAAGATAGGTAGACATTCAAAATTTGCTCCCAAAGTCGTTGAAGGGTTTTTACTTGGTTATGATTCAAATACAAAGTCATATACGGTCTTCACCATATCTTCAGATTTAGTTGAAGTCACTAGTGATGTTGTATTTGATGAGACTAATGGCTCTCCAAGAGAGCAAGTTGATCTTGATGACATAGATGAAAATGAGGTTCCAACAACCGCTATGAGGATTATGGCAATAGGCGATGTGCAATCTTAGGAACACCAAGTACAGGATCAACCTTCTTCCTCGATAATAGTGCAAACCCCAACTCAAGATGAGGAACATGTACCTCAAGACGATGGCATGGATCAAGGGGGAGCATAAGAACAAAAATAAAGGGAGGAGGAAGAAGTAGCACATGCACCTAAAGACCACACTGATATTCA
The DNA here is from genome assembly GCF_902167145.1 of Zea mays. Lineage (NCBI taxonomy): Eukaryota > Viridiplantae > Streptophyta > Magnoliopsida > Poales > Poaceae > Zea > Zea mays. The sequence continues at coordinate 169,716,009 of NC_050097.1, read as the reverse complement.
AAGGAATCATCTGGTGGATGTGGATCAAATCCTTGGTGACATCAGCAAGGGAGTTACTACGCGTTCATGTATTGCTAATTTTTGTGAGCACTACACCTTTGTTTCTTCTATTGAGCCTTTTAGGGTAGAAGAAGCCTTGTAGGATCCATACTGGGTGTTGGCCATGCAGGAGAAGCTAAACAACTTCAAGAGAAATGAAGTATGGATTTTGTTGCCACGTCCAAAGAAAATTTTTGTGGGAACCAAGTGGGTGTTTCGCAACAAACAAGACGAGTATGGAGCAGTGACAAGAAACATGGCGAGACTCGTGGTAAAAGGATATGCCCAAGTCACAAGTTTGGAATTTGAGGAGACTTTTGCTCCTATAGCTAGGCTTGAGTCTATTTGCATAATATTAGCCTATGTTGCTCACCATTCTTTTAAGCTCTATCAAATGGATGTGAAGAGCGTTTTCCGCAATGGGCCAATCGAGGAGGATGTGTACTTGGAGAAACCCCTTGGCTTTGAGGATGACAGGTACTCGACCATGTGTATAAGCTCTCTAAGGTGCTCTATGGACTTAAGCAAGCCCCAAGAGCATGGTATGAATGCCTTAGAGATTTTATTATTTCTAACGCTTTCAAGGTCGAGAAAGTTGATACTACTCTTTTTACTAAGACTTGTGATGGGATTTGTTTATATGATAAATATATGTTCATAACATAATATTGGTTCTACTAATCAAAAGTCATGTGAGGAGTTTAGTGGGTGATGGTGCAGAAATTCAAGATGTCCATGGTGGGAGAGTTGACTTACTTCCTCAGATTTCAAGTGAAGCAACTCAAGGGACATTCATCTATCAAACAAAGCACAGACAAGATATCCTAAAGAAGTTTGGGATGAAGGACGCAAAGCCTGCTAAGACGCCAATGGGAACTAACGGACATTTGGACCTCAATGCGGGAGGTAAGTCCGTGGATAAAAGTGAAAGGGAAATGTGCCCTTGGGCCATTTCTAAGTATTTTGGTGATTGAGTGTCCAACACAAGTGCCTAAGTGTTAAATTGTGCCAAGGACTCAAGAAGTGCAAATCAAGATTAAAGGTATGTTTCTAGACTTAGTACATTGTTTTGAAGACTAATGTATTGTGTCTAAGTGCTAGAAACAGGAGAAACAATTATGGAGAAGTTGGCTGAGTACAACCATTAGACTGCTCGGTCTGGGTGCACCGGACTGTCCGGTGGTGCACCGGACAGTGTCCGTGCGCCAGGCTGGCGTCTGTCAAACTGGCTGCTCTCGGGACTTCGACGGCGGCGTACGGCTATAAATCACCGGACTGTCCGGTGGTGCACCAGACTGTCCGGTGAGCCAACAGTCGGCCGGGCCAACGGTCGGCCGCGTAATCCGCGCGCGACGCGTGGCAGAGCCAACGATCAGAAGGGGGCACCGGACTGTCCGGTGTGCACCGAACTGTGTCCGGTGCGCCAACGGCTCTGAATCTCCAACGGTCGGCTTCGCCAAAGAAGGAAAGAAATCCGCACCGGACAGTGTCCGGTGGTGCACCGGACTGTCCGGTGCGCCAGGCGACAGAAGGCAAGAATTGCCTTCCTGGAATGCTCTCAACGGCTCCTAGCTGCCTTGGGGCTATAAAAGGGACCCCTAGGCGCATGGAGGAGCACACCCAAGCATTTTCTAAGCATTCCTAAGCACCAAGACTTCAATTCCGCGCATTCGATTCTTTGTGATAGCAACTAGAGCTCCATTTGAGTAGAGAACTCTTTGAGTTGTGTTGAGAGCTCGTGTTGTGACTTGTGTGCGTATTGTCGCTCTGATTTTGTGTCTTGTGTGCGTTGCTCATCCCTCCCTTACTCCGTGCTTCTTTGTGAACATCAAAGTGTAAGGTCGAGAGGCTCCAAGTTGTGGAGATTCCTCGCAAGCGGGATATAGTAAAGCAAAGCAAAACACCGTGGTATTCAAGTGAGTTTTTGGACCGCTTGAGAGGGGTTGATTGCAACCCTCGTCCGTTGGGACGCCACAATGTGGAGTAGGCAAGTGTTGAACTTGGTCGAACCACGGGATAAACCACTGTGTTTATCTGTGATTGATCTTCTTATGGTTATCGTGTCTTGCAAGGATTCTTCTCTAGCCACTTGGCTTTATTGTGCTAACTCCTAACCAAGTTTTGTGGCATTAATTTTTAAGTTTTACAGGATCACCTATTCACCCCCCTCTAGGTGCTCTCAATTGGTATCGGAGCCATTCTCTTCAAGAAAGGGACTAATCGCCTGAAGAGATGGATCCTAAGGGCAAGGGGATGGTGGTCAATGATAAGGAGAAGGAGTCCTTCGTCAATGATCCAAAGGATGACAAGCCTACTGACTCAGGCTCGGGCCACAAAAGAAAAGACGGGAGGAAGAGGAAAACAAGGCACATCAAGGAGATAGTCTACTACGACAGCGACGAATCTTCCTCTTCCCAAAAGGACGACGACAACGACTACGATAAAAAGAAGACGGTTAATTCAAACTTTTCCTTTGATTATTCTCGCATTCCGCAAAGTTCCAATGCTCATTTGCTTTCCATTCCCCTCGGTAAACCCCCCACTTTGATGAAGAGGACTACGGATTTTGGAGTCACAAAATGCGTAGCCACTTGTTCTCTCTCCATCCAAGTATATGGGAGATAGTAGAAAATGGAATGCACTTTGATAGTATGGATAGTCCCATGTTCATTAATGAGCAAATTCACAAAAATGCACAAGCTACTACTGTTCTTCTAGCTTCATTGTGCAGGGATGAATACCATAAGGTGAGCGGCTTGGATAACGCCAAGCAGATTTGGGACACCCTCAAAATCTCACATGAGGGGAACGACGTCACCATGCTCACCAAGATGGAGTTGGTGGAGGGCGAACTTGGGAGATTCGCAATGATCAGGGGCGAGGAGCCAACCCAAACGTACAACCGGCTCAAGACCCTCGTCAACAAAATAAGGAGCTATGGAAGCACGCGATGGACGGACCACAACGTCGTCCGCCTAATGCTAAGGTCTTTTACTGTCCTTGATCCACATCTTGTGAACAATATTCGTGAGAATCCTAGGTACACCAAGATGACACCCGAGGAGATACTTGGAAAGTTTGTAAGCGGGCGGATGATGATCAAGGAGGCAAGATACGTTGACGATGCGTTGAACGGCCCATTCCACGAGCCCCAAACCGTTGCTCTCAAAGCAACGAGGAGCAAGGAAGTGCTACCTAGCAAAGTGGCACAAGTTGAGGCGGCGGGACTCAATGAGGAAGAGATGGCCCTCATCATTAAGCGTTTCAAGACGACGCTAAGGGGTCGCAAGGAGCATCCCAACAAGACCAAGACGAAGGGGAAGCGCTCATGCTTCAAATGTGGTAAGATTGGTCATTTTATCGCTAATTATCCCTATAATGATAGTGACCAGGAACAAGGGAACAAGAGGGAAAAGAAGAAGGCTTACAAGAAGGCTAAGGGCAAGGCACACCTTGGAAAGGAGTGGGACTCGGATTGTTCGTCGTCCGACTCCGACAACGAAGGACCCGCCGCCACCGCCTTCAACAAGTCGGCCCTCTTCCCCAACGAGCATCACACCTGCCTCATGGCAAGGGAAAAAAAGGTTTATGCATCCGGGGGCTCAAGCTGGATTATCGACAGCGGATGCACAAACCACATGACAGGGGAAAAGAGGATGTTCTCTTCCTACGTCAAGAACAAGGATCCCCAAGATTCAATCATATTCGGTGATGGGAACCAAGGCAAGGTGAAAGGGTTAGGAAAAATTGCTATTTCATCCGAGCACTCTATTTCTAATGTGTTCTTAGTTGAGTCGCTTGGATATAACTTGTTATCTGTGAGTCAACTTTGTAATATGGGATATAACAGTTTATTCACAAATGTAGATGTGTCTGTCTTTAGAAGAAGTGATGGTTCATTAGCTTTTAAGGGTGTACTAGACGACAAACTTTATTTAGTTGATTTTGCAAAAGAGGAGGCCGGTCTAGATGCATGCTTAATTGCTAAGACTAGCATGGGCTGGCTGTGGCATCGCTGTTTAGCACATGTGGGGATGAAGAACCTTCACAAGCTTCTAAAGGGAGAACACGTGATAGGTCTAACTAATGTAACTTTTGAAAAAGATAGACCTTGTGCAGCTTGTCAAGCAGGTAAACAGGTGGGAAGCTCTCATCATGCCAAAAATGTGATGACAACATCAAGACCCCTGGAGTTACTTCATATGGACCTCTTCGGACCCGTCTCCTATCTAAGCATAGGAGGAAGTAAGTATGGTCTTGTTGTAGTTGATGATTTTTCCCGCTTCACTTGGGTATTCGTTTTGCAGGATAAATCTGAAACCCAAGGGACCCTCAAGCGCTTCCTAAGGAGAGCCCAAAACGAGTTTAAGCTCAAAGTCAAGAAGATAAGGAGCGACAATGGGTCCGAGTTCAAGAACCTTCAAGTGGAGGAGTATCTTGAGGAGGAAGGAATCAAGCACGAGTTCTCCGCTCCCTACACACCACAGCAAAATGGTGTGGTAGAGAGGAAGAACAGGACGCTCATAGATATGGCGAGTACAATGCTTAGAGAATTCAAGACACCCGAGCGGTTTTGGTCGGAAGCTGTGAACACGGCTTGCCACGCCATAAACCGGGTGTACCTTCATTGCCTCCTCAAGAAGACTTCTTATGAGCTTCTAACCGGTAACAAACCCAATGTGTCTTACTTTCGTGTATTTGGGAGCAAATGTTATATTCTAGTGAAGAAAGGTAGAAATTCTAAGTTTGCTCCCAAAGCTGTAGAAGGGTTTTTGTTAGGTTATGACTCAAATACAAAGGCGTATAGGGTCTTCAACAAATCATCGGGTTTGGTTGAAGTCTCTAGCGACGTTGTATTTGATGAGACTAACGGCTCTCCAAGAGAGCAAGTTGTTGATCTTGATGATGTAGATGAAGAAGACATTCCAACGGCCACAATACGCACCATGGCGATTGGAGATGTGTGGCCACAGGAACAAAAGGAGCAAGATCAACCTTCTTCCTCAACAATGGTGCATCCCCCAACTCAAGACGATGAACAAGTCCATCAAGAGGAGGCATGTGATCAAGGGGGAGCACAAGATTATCATGTAATGGAGGAAGAAGCACAACCGGCACCTCCAACCCAAGTTCGAGCGACAATTCAAAGGGATCATCCCGTCGACCAGATTTTGGGTGATATTAGCAAGGGAGTAACTACTCTCTCTAGATTAGTTAATTTTTGTGAGCATTACTCTTTTGTCTCTTCTATTGAGCCTTTCAGGGTAGAAGAAGCCTTGCTAGATCCGGACTGGGTGTTGGCCATGCAGGAAGAGCTCAACAACTTCAAGAGAAATGAAGTTTGGACACTGGTGCCTCGTCCCAAGCAAAATGTTGTGGGAACTAAGTGGGTGTTCCGCAACAAACAAGACGAGCACGGAGTGGTGACAAGGAACAAGGCACGACTTGTGGCAAAAGGTTATGCCCAAGTCGCAGGTTTGGACTTTGAGGAGACTTTTGCTCCTGTGGCTAGGCTAGAGTCAATTCGCATATTGTTAGCCTATGCTACTCACCATTCTTTCAGGTTGTTCCAAATGGATGTGAAGAGCGCTTTCCTGAACGGGCCAATCAAGGAGGAGGTGTACGTGGAGCAACCCCCTGGCTTCGAGGATGAACGGTACCCCGACCACGTATGTAAGCTCTCTAAGGCGCTCTATGGACTTAAGCAAGCCCCAAGAGCATGGTATGAATGCCTTAGAGACTTTTTAATTGCAAATGCTTTTAAGGTTGGGAAAGCCGATCCAACTCTGTTTACTAAGACTTGTGATGGTGATCTTTTTGTGTGCCAAATTTATGTCGATGACATAATATTTGGTTCTACTAACCAAAAGTCTTGTGAAGAGTTTAGCAGGGTGATGACTCAAAAGTTTGAGATGTCGATGATGGGAGAGTTAAGATATTTCCTTGGGTTCGAAGTGAAGCAACTCAAGGATGGCACCTTCATCTCCCAAACGAAGTACACACAAGACTTGATCAAGCGGTTTGGGATGAAGGACGCCAAGCCCGCAAAGACTCCAATGGGAACCGACGGACACACCGACCTCAACAAAGGAGGTAAGTCCGTTGATCAAAAGGCATACCGGTCTATGATAGGATCTTTACTTTATTTATGTGCTAGTAGACCGGATATTATGCTTAGTGTATGCATGTGTGCTAGATTTCAATCCGATCCAAGGGAGTGTCACTTAGTGGCCGTGAAGCGAATTCTTAGATATTTAGTCGCTACGCCTTGCTTCGGGATCTGGTATCCAAAGGGGTCTACCTTTGACTTAATTGGATACTTAGACTCCGACTATGCTGGATGTAAGGTCGATAGGAAGAGTACATCGGGGACGTGCTAATTCTTAGGAAGGTCCCTGGTGTCGTGGAGCTCTAAGAAACAAACTTCCGTTGCCCTATCCACCGCTGAGGCCGAGTATGTTGCCGCAGGACAGTGTTGCGCGCAACTACTTTGGATGAGGCAAACCCTCCGGGACTTTGCCTACAATCTGAGCAAAGTCCCACTCCTATGTGATAATGAGAGTGCTATCCGCATAGCGGATAATCCTGTTGAACACAGCCGCACAAAGCACATAGACATCCGGCATCACTTTTTGAGAGACCACCAGCAAAAGGGAGATATCGAAGTGTTTTATGTTAGCACCGAGAACCAGCTAGCCGATATCTTTACCAAGCCTCTAGATGAGTCGACCTTTTGCAGGCTGCGTAGTGAGCTAAATATCTTAGATTTGCGAAACTTGGATTAATTTATAGCATACATGTGTTTTTATGCCTTGACCATGTTCCTTAAGCATTTTGTTTTATGGTGTTCAAGTTGTACAAATACTCCCCGGACCTCAAAAGTCCATGTGTGAGTGATGCACATATTTAGGGGGAGATGTGCTACAACTTGACCCTTTGAGACTAACCGTGTGCTTGAGTTTGCTTGATTTAGTCTCAAAGGTGGCTTGAAAGGGAAAAGGTGGACTTGGACCATGCAAGACTTCCACTGCACTCCGATGAGAGGGTAACTTATTCCAAGTTCATCTCCATGCACCTATTGCCTTTTGCTCTTAATTGACAATTTTGGTGAGGCAATGAGGTTTAAGGGCCAAGATTGATCCCGTTTTGGTGCTTGATGCCAAAGGGGGAGAAAGTAAGGCCAAAGCAACAAATGGATCAGCTACCACTTGAGAATTTTGAAAATAGTAGAGTTAGAACTTTTGATTTGTCAAACTTCTAAATGTATCTTTTTGTCAAAAGTTGATCTCTTGTGGGGAGAATATTTGATTATGGGAAATAGGGGGATTTTTTGAAATCTTTGATCAATTTGTCTTTGAACAACTCTCTTTATGTCTCAACAAGTGTGTTTGACTTAGAGATAGGGAATTGAGTTTGATTTGCAAAAACAAAACCAAGTGGTGGCAAAGAATAATCCAAATATGCCAAATTTGAATCAAAACAAAATGTGTTTTCATTTGCGTTGATTTTGCACTTCTTTTAGTTGCTTTAAGTTGTGTTGGCATAAATCACCAAAAAGGGGGAGATTGAAAGGGAAATGTGCCCTTGGGCCATTTCTAAGTATTTTGGTGATTGAGTGTCCAACACAAGTGCCTAAGTGTTAAATTGTGCCAAGGACTCAAGAAGTGCAAATCAAGATTAAAGGTATGTTTCTAGACTTAGTACATTGTTTTGAAGACTAATGTATTATGTCTAAGTGCTAGAAACATGAGAAACAATTATGGAGAAGTTGGCTGAGTACAACCATTAGACTGCTCGGTCTGGGTGCACCGGACAGTGTCCGGTGCGCCAGGCTGCCGTCTGTCAAACTGGTTGCTCTCGGGACTTCGACGGCGGCGTACGGCTATAAATCACCGGACTGTCCGGTGGTGCACCGGACTGTCCGGTGAGCCAACAGTCGGTCGGGCCAACGGTCGGCCGCGTAATCCGCGCGCGACGCGTGGCAGAGCCAACGGTCAGAAGGGGACACCGAACTGTCCGGTGTGCACCGGACAGTGTCCGGTGCGCCAACGGCTCTGAATCTCCAACGGTCGGCTTCGCCAAAGAAGGAAAGAAATCCGCACCGGACAGTGTCCGGTGGTGCACCGGACTGTCCGGTGCGCCAGGCGACAGAAGGCAAGAATTTCCTTCCTGGAATGCTCTCAACGGCTCCTAGCTGCCTTGGGGCTATAAAAGGGACCCCTAGGCGCATGAAGGAGCACACCCAAGCATTCTCTAAGCATTCCTAAGCACCAAGACTTCAATTCCGCGCATTCGATTCTTTGTGATAGCAACTAGAGCTCCATTTGAGTAGAGAACTCTTTGAGTTGTGTTGAGAGCTCGTGTTGTGACTTGTGTGCGTATTGTCGCTCTGATTTTGTGTCTTGTGTGCGTTGCTCATCCCTCCCTTACTCCGTGCTTCTTTGTGAACATCAAAGTGTAAGGGCGAGAGGCTCCAAGTTGTGGAGATTCCTCGCAAGCGGGATATAGTAAAGCAAAGCAAAACACCTTGGTATTCAAATGAGTCTTTGGACCGCTTGAGAGGGGTTGATTGCAACCCTCGTCCGTTGGGACGCCACAACGTGGAGTAGGCAAGTGTTGAACTTGGCCGAACCACGGGATAAACCACTGTGTCTATCTGTGATTGATCTTCTTGTGGTTATCGTGTCTTGCAAGGATTCTTCTCTAGCCACTTGGCTTTATTGTGCTAACTCCTAACCAAGTTTTGTGGCATTAATTTTTAAGTTTTACAGGATCACCTATTCACCCCCTCTAGGTGCTCTCAAAAAGGTATATTGGTCTATGATATGTTCCTTGCATTATCTTTGTGCAAGTAGACCAGATATTATGCTTTTCCATTTGCATGTGTGCTAGATTTCAATCTAACCCAAATGAATGTCACCTTGTGGTTGTGAAGCGTATTCTTTGATATTTAGTTCATACACCTTACATCAGGCTCTAGTATCCTAAGGGGTCTACCTTTGACTTGATTGGATATTCAGACTCTGACTATGCCGGGTGCAAGGTTGATAGGAAGAGCATATCAGGGACTTGTCAGTTTTTGGGAAGGTTCCTAGTGTCTTGGAGCTCAAATAAACAAACATTTGTTGCCCTACCCATCGTTGAGTCCGAGTATGTTGCTATAGGGCAGTGTTGCACACAACTACTTTGGATGAGGCAAACCCTCTGGGACTTTGGCTACAATTTGAGCAAAGTCCCACTATTATGTGATAATGAGAGTGCAATCCGCTAGGCGGATAATCCCGTTGAAAATAGTCGCACTAAGCACATAAACATATGGCATCACTTTCTAAGAGATTACCAGCAAATGGGAGATATCGATGTTTGCCATGTTAGCACCGATCACCAGGTAACTGATACCTTCACCAAGCCTTTAGATGAGAAAAGGTTTTGTAAGCTGCGTAGTGAGCTAAATGTCTTAGATTCACGGAACTTGGATTGATCTATAGCATACATGTGCTTTTATGCCTTTGATAATATTATTTTGAGCTTAATTGTTTTTATTGCTTACTTTGGTACTCAAGTTGTAGAATGTCATCACCGGACCTCACAAGTCCTTGTGCAAATGATGCATATTTTTAGGGGGAGACTAATATGTTTGCTTAAGTGCTTTTGATATAGTCTCAAAGGTGAATTGAAAGGGAAATGGTGGACATGGACAAAATAAAAGGCTTTCACTGCATAACGGTATCATGTACCTTGTTCAAGTTGCCCTTGGTGTTCATTGCCTTCTTGCTCTTAAATTCACAATTTTTGGTGAGGCAATGAAGTTTAAATCCAGTAGTTTCTCCATTTTGGTGCTTAATGCCAAAGGGGGAGAAATTAAGGTCAAAGCAACTGGATCAACTGCCACTTGTGTATTTCATAAAGTATCGTGTTTTGAACTTGTCTTTTTGATCAAAATTCTCTTAATAGCAAGAGGAGCCCTCTGATTGCAAAACTACTCTCTTGTGGGGGAGAAATCTTTATTATGGGAAAAGGGGGAGCTTTGGCTTCTTGATCAAAGTTGTCTTGAAAAATGTCTTGATTAGCAAAACTAAAGTATTTTTGACTTAGAAGTGAGAAATGAATTTGTTTTGTGAAAATAAACCAAGTGGTGGCAAAATGATCCAAATATGTCAAATCTGATACTAATTTTATTGGTGTTTGACTTTAATTCAATTTACAAAAGTTGGTTCATATTTTGTTATGTTAGTGCTTTTTAAGTTCCTCTGGGTGTTGAAAGGGATTGTGCCCTTAGGCCATTTCTAGTTGTTTTGGTGATTAAATCCTCAACACATTACTAAGAACTAACACTCTTCTTATGAGCATCAGCACATGTGTTTAGAAAGAAAATTGAAGCAAAGGTATGTTTCTAGCACTTAGTCATTTGTTTTAGGTGCTAACAATATTCATCTACGTGCTAGGGAACTTCTCAAGTCGAGCCAAAATGAAGTGAAGAAGTTTGACTATGTATGGCCAAACTTGGGCCAGTCTCAGCCTCACTAGAGAGTCTCCCGATACATGCTCGAGTGAGTCGGGATTACGCTTGGGTGAATCGTTAATGCACTCAAGCGAGTCAGAACTGTGCTTAGGTGAATCGTGAATGCGCTTGGGCAAGTCAGAACTATGCTTGGGTGAGTCGAAGATGTTCTCGGGCAAGACATGACTGTCTCGGTGATAGTCGCCTAGAGGGGGGGGTGGATAGGCGGAATCTAAAAATTATAAACTTAAGCACACACTACAAGTCGGGGTTAGCATTAGAACAAATATCAAGTCTGGGAGAGAAGAGAAAAACAAATCAATCAAGAAACAAAGCGGATGAACACGGTGATTTGTTTTACCGAGGTTCGGTTCTAAAGAACCTAGTCCCCATTGAGGTGGTCACAAAGACCAGGTCTCTTTCAACCCTTTCCCTCTCTCAAACGGTCACCTAGACCGAGTGAGCTTTCTCCTTAATCAAACGGGTCACTTAGACCCCGCAAGGACCACCACACACTTGGTGTCTCTTGCTTTGATTACAAGTCACTTGAGAACAAGAATGAGGAAGAAAAAAGCGATCCAAGAAACAAGAGAGCAAAGAACACGAACAAAACACTCTCTCTAGTCACTAGGTGTTTGGACTGAATTTGGGACTTGGAGAGGCTTTGATTCTTTTGAATTGTGTCTAGGAGTGAATGCACTAGCTCTTGTATTGAATGTGAAGTGCTGGAAACTTGGGTGCTTGGAGTGGTGGTGGTTGGGGGTATTTATAGCTCTCAACCACCACATAGCCGTTGGGGATGACTGCTGTCGATGGGCGCACCGGACAGTCTGGTGCGCCAGCCACGTCACCCAACCGTTAGGGTTCGGGAGCTTCTGACCGTTGGAGGCTTTGTCTTCTAGTGGCACCGGACAGTCCGGTGCCGCACCGGACAAGCACTGTTCACTGTCTGATGTGCCTCTGACGACTGCTCTGACTTCTGCGCGCACTGTTCGCGCACTGTAGCGTTTGCAGGGGTCCGTTGCAGTCAACCGTTGCGCTGGAAATCCGTTGCTCCACTGTCACACCGGACAGTCCGATGGCACACCGAACAGTAGGGTGAATTATAGCGGAGCGTGCCCTGAGAAACCCGAGAGTGGAGAGTTGGACGTTGTACGGTCCTGGTGCACCGAACACTATCCGGTGGCACACCGGACAGTCCGGTGCGCCAGACCAGGGCACTCTTGGTTTCTTTTGCTCCTTTGTTTTGAACCCTTTCTTCAATCTATTATTGGTTTGTGTTGAACCTTCATGCACCTGTAGAATATATAATCTAGAGCAAACTAGTTAGTCCAATAATTATGTTGGGCATCCAACCACCAAAATTATTTATAGAAAAAGGTTAAACCCTATTTCCCTTTCACTCGGCAAGTTATAACAGCCTCAGGCAAATTGTGACTGCCTCGGGCGAGTCGTGACTTCCTCGGGCATGTTGTGGCCTCGAACGCCTTGCTACCTCAGGCAAGTTATGTCCTCGGACGAGTTGCTGCCTCGGGCAAGTCAGTGTGCCAGAGACCGAAGGCGCACAACGGTCAACTCGTTTGTGGAGGGAAACAGATCGCTGATTGTCAATCCGGTGCACGCAGACATGGAAGGTTGATTGCTTTCCTAATGAAGAACCAACTGCTCCAAGACTCCATGGGGCTATAAAAGGACCCCCTGGGCACCATGGAGTGGTACTCCCGTGCAACACACTGAGACAAACACAAGAGCATAAAACATACTCCGAGACTTCGATCACACATTAGTTCGTTCGAGAGAGATCTGAGCTTGTTTTTGAATTGAGACTTCGTTGGTTTTCATTTGTGCGCTCTTTTCTTCACTTGTGTGTGTGTGGTCTTGCGCTCTTGAGCGTGTTGCTTTTCCCTCCCTTATTCTTGTTCATGATTGTGATCATATTGTGTAAGGTGTGAGAGACTCCAAGTTGTGGAGATTCCTCACAAACGAGAACATACTATAAGAAAGACATCTGTTGTACTCAAGTTTGATATCTGGATCACTTGAGAGGGGTTGAGTGCAACCCTCATCCGTTGGGACGCCAAAACTTGGAGGTAGGCCTCGGTCGAACCACGAGATAAATTGTCGTGTCTCATTGTCCACTTACTTGCATTGCAACTTTGTTCTTTCGAGCTCTCCACTTCACTTTCATTATTGCTCTAGTTTCAATACACATCTTGTGAGAGCAATTAAGTGAAGAAATCCTCCTTCTATTCTTAATTGAACTTGGTTTTAGATTTCACTAACCCTATTTATAGACCAAGTTTGTTGTTTTAGTTAAGTATTTTTATAGGATCACCTATTCGCCCCCATCTAGGTGCTCTCAATTGGTATCAGAGTCATTCTCTTCATCAAGGGACTAACCGCCTGAAGAGATGGATCCAAAAGGCAAGGGGAAGCTGACCGACTAGATGGAGAAGGAGATCCTCTTCGGTGACATGGAAGGAGAGACTGTCGACTCTAGGTCCAACAAGACCAAGACGGGAAGAAGAAGAAGCGCATCAAGAAGATATTGTACTACGGCAGCGGTGTTTCTTCATCCTCACCGAAGGAGGAGGAGGACAACTCTTCTTTTAAGAAAAATACGGTTAACCAAAACTACCTTTTTTTATTATTCCCGCATTCCATACAACTCCAATGCTCATTTATTATCTATTCATCTTGGCAATCCCCTCGCTTTGATGGGAAAGATTATTCTTTTTGGAGTCATAAAATGTGTAGTCATCTATTTTCTCTTCATCCGATCATTTGGGAAGTAGTAGAAAATGGAATGCATTTTGATAGTAGTGATAATTCTATTTATATTCATCATCATAAAAATTCCTAGGCCACCACTGTGCTTTTAGCATATCTATGCAGGTATGAATATAACAAAGTTAGTGACTTGGACAATGCCAAGCAAATATGGGACACCCTCAAAATCGCTCATGAGGGAAACAATGCCACAATGATCACCAAGATGGAATTTGTGGAAGGTGAGCTAGGGAGGTTTGCCATGAAGAGGGATGAGTATCCAACTGACATGTATAACATGCCCAAGACCCTGGTGAACAAGATCTGAAGCCTCGGGAGTACAAGATGGACAGATCATCACGTCGTGCGCCTCATGCTAAGGTCATTTACTGTTATTGATCCTCATCTTGTAAATCTTATTCGTGAAAACCCTAGGTATACCAAAATGTCGCCCGAAGAAATTCTTGGTAAGTTTGTGAGTGGGCGCATGATGGTAAAGGAAACAAGGTACATCGACGACATCGCCGATGGACCTCTTCCTCACCGCAAGCCGCAACCCATTGCACTTAAAGCAACAACCAACAAGGAGGCGCTTCCCAACAAGGTGGTGCAAGTTGAGGCGGCTAGCTTTAATGAGGATGAGATGGCGCTCCCGATCAAGCTGTGAATCATCTAGGCCCCTTAGTGGTGTTTTGGTAATTAATAACAACCTTTGTGGACTAACAATTCTTGGAAAATAAGAATGCAGGTTGGACCACAAAGAACATAAAAGTCTTGGAGACTTATAAGCATTGGTTGTGGATCAAGTGAAGGCAAAGGTATAACATAGGTTTTGTTTTTGCCGGTCATCAAGAGTTTAGAGAAGAAATTGACCGGATTAGTAGGCTAGATAGCCGTACTATTAAGAGGGGAAAATGACTTTGGTCGGTGTAAAACTTAGTGTCTCATAGAGCATCTAGTAGTTGCATTTGCATGAGGAATAACATCGCTTCAGTTTTCGAGAGTTAAAATCTTTTCTAAAGCGTGTTTAAAAAGTGACTAAGTTTTTGGGTCGGTGGACCGTCCGTGATCCATCAAGAGGGGTCTGAAGTTGCACATGTCTCTGTGTCCTTATGCGGACCGTCCGGGCAAGGTTGGCTGTGGTGGAACCACCAGAATTATTCCAACTTAAGTGTCTAAGTCCCGCCTTAGAGGCTAGACCACACGAAAATAGGGATAAAATGTCAGTCCCTCGGATCTAGTCCGACGAGGCCACTAATAGGATCAAGTACCACGTACTCACTCGAAGGTGAGGCATAGAGCAAATACAATAAAGCATAAAACCATACATTAAGGAGTACTTAGATTTATTACAACATCATCGGAGTTTATCAAAAGTAGTGATCATTGTTTGGAGGGATGGGGAAGCCTGGCCCATCACTCCTCATGCTCCTCCTCTTCTGAGGTAGGGTCACACTCGACTGTCCAACCCGGTGGCAAGATGGACGGCCAAGTCACGCCAGCAACCATGTCCTCCAGAGAACCTATAAAAATTATGCCACAAGCAAGGCTGAGTATACTAATACTCAGCTATACTTACCCGGTGTGAGGAGTCTACTCCTCTACCTCTAGACATGTAGTTGTTTGGCTGAGGGGTTTGGTTTGCCAAAAACACTAGCTGAGTCTAAAATCAAGTTTAGCTTTTCAAGTTTTAGTGTGACTCTCTTAAGACTAAATGTGCACCTAGCTAATCGTACATGATATCAAACATTTTAGCAATCAACATCTTTTGCCAAACAAATTTCCACTTGTTACTCAATGTAGTACAATGGATCAAGCAGTCTCATTAGCTGCGAGAAGCAGACGATTCGAATCGAGTTTTTATCCTTGCAAGGTAAACCTAAACACACGACGTGGCGAGGCACTCCGTCCCCCCACACATCAACCGTCCCCATCGATTCCCTGGCAACAAATCAGGGCTCACCGCCTTGGCGTACAATGCCTCACTGACCCCGACTGCCGTCGTGCAGTGACCGCACTTGTACCCACCATAACCGGAATGGGAGACCACGTCTCAGGTCGTGTGAGGGGTAAAGTCTGCGGGCAGGTTCACTCAGGTACTAGGCTTACCAATTTACCATATTTCTCGGCATGTGCTTAGTACGTTCAAACGCTTGACACAGGTATCCGCACGTTAATCCTTAATCCAATTTCATCTCGTAGACCACGCATCCCCATGGATCCGTGTCCACAGACCATCATCATTCCGTTATCAAAATGGATACAATCAATTCCTGACCTCGCGCGAGTGCTAAAAAAATCACTCGACTTCTACCGAGATCCCTAATTAGCAAAGCAGCTACTCGACCTAGCATACTAGTATCCATCTCAAAAGGAATCCTGAGTTCATGCAACTAGGGTTTCAAACAACTCCTACACTTAAGTGCACATTACAAACCTACAAACATTAAGTGCAGTAAAATAGCATATAGAATATGTTATGCATAAAACCGGGGCTTGCCTTCCAAAGCTGGGACAAGCAGATCCTCGATGGCAGGCTCTGGTGCTGGCTCCTGGGCTACCTCCTGAGCAACTCCTTGCTCCGGAACGAGGATGTATTCCCCGTCAGCGAGATTACAGTCTATCGAATGCAATGAATAAGAGGTATGCATATTAATGATATGGTATTTTGGAAACAGTAAGCATAGTGAAACAATATTAAGATAGTGGTATACTAGGGTTTTCTTTGGTTATCCTTAAGGGTTTTATACCTTCATTTTTTTGGGTTTTGTATGAACTTACAATCTTTAATTATATCTTTAGGTTTTATGGGATTCTTAGAAGGTTTTAGTTGTACATTATCTAGTTCCCCCAAAATTCCCATTTTTCTTCCTATTGCGCTTCTTATTAAGTATTTTTGAACTATCATGGCAAGTTAACATTTTCCAAAAATGTTATAAAAATTACAGTGGGTAAACATTGACCTCTGTGAGTTATTCCAAAAATTTGAGGTTGAAATTAATTCAGATACTCTTTGTGCAAAATTAACAAAAGTAAGGGTAAAAGGGCCCTTTACACTATAGCTCTAATTTCTGTGGGGTTTCTGGGTCAACATTTATTTTTGACAAGATTCCTAGGGGATAATAGGTCTTTGCGTCAAAAATCATAGAAAAAGATCTACTGGATATTTAGTTGTGATTTTCTAAAGTTTAATGCCAAAAAGGTACTTATAACTAACTTATTATTTGAAAAATGTCAAACAACATAACTTATATTTTTCCTAGATTTATATCAGCATATTATTAGTTATCCTAATGATTGGGGTGGTTTCTCCTCAAGATTATTTTTCTAGGGTTTTTCTAAGCTTTCATTATTTTCATGAAATAAAAGGTAGTGCATTTATTTTGTACTAACAGAGGGTCTAACAAAATTTTCCAGTGAACTATGTTAAATAAGTGAGCTAGCAAAAATGTGGTTGCCCCCTGGTTCTTATTTTAAACTCCCCTTTTCTATTTTCTTTAACTTTGAGTCAAGGTGATTTTAAATGGTAACCCTTCCTTAATCTGGTGTACTAAGGAGTTTATTATTTTTAAACAGGCTAGGTAGTGGTTTGGTACCTCTCTGATTTTTCTTAACCCCAGTCTAAAAGTGTAGTTATTTTTCCCTTCCTTATTTAGCTTTTGACCAGCTTACTATTTAAATCTAAACTTTAAAATTTTCTGCCATACTTAGGGTGTTTGGTATTTTTTCTAAGTAGCTCATATTATTCAGAGCCTAGCAAAATTTGTTTGACCAAATTTGGTTGAATAAAACTGAAGTTATGAATTTTATAAGCTCTGCTTACATTTAAAAGAATAATGTTTTAAAGGTTTTATGAAAAACCAGTTTACACCGAGGCCCCTGGGCTTTTCCTAAACCAATTCTTTAACTTGCCCCTGTGGGACTATTCACATGAGTCTCTGACTATTCAAAAAAACCCTGGCTTCTTCTTCTTTCTCCCCGAGATCCCTCCCCTCTTTGAAACAGTAACTGCGGAAGTAAACAGGGCGGCGCGACTTACCAGTGGCGAGGGAGGTTCGGTGAAGGGTGGGGTTAGCTCCGGGAGGTCCTAGCGGTCACGTCGAGGTACGGCTCGTCGACGGTGATGGCCGGAATCGGTCGGGCCACATGCGCAGGTGGGCGGGCTCATCGGCGGCGTGGGCTCTGGCCTGTTCATGACGGTAGATTCAATCCAAGGGCACATGGAGCTTCACGGGGTGCGAAAGATGCTACCCGTGCAAGGAATCGAAGAAAGACTCACCGTGGAGCTCGGTCTACGTACGCCGGCGGTCGGGTGAAGTCCAGCAAGGTCGATCCAGTGTCTCCGATGAGGTAGAGTTCGATTCATGGCTCTGGAAGCTTCACCGAGGTACGTAGAGGCTATCCCGAGGGTCGGATGGGGCGAGAAATGGCTTGGTTGGCCGGTCTACGGTGGCCGTGGCTTGCGCGGCCGCTCGCACCTTGCTCACGGGGCGAACTCCGGCGAACTCGAGCTCTGGTTGGGTTAGTGGCGCGTGGGGGTGTACGGTCGAGGCTGGGATGGCTTTTATAGGCGCAGGCATGGGCGTGGATACAAGGTTGGCACAGAGCGGGGCTGCGCGCGTGGGCGGAGCGCCGAGGGCGTGCTCTGGCGCGCCAGAACACGTCGAACACGTGGGTGTTTGTTTCTGCCTCTGTTCAAACGCTTGTAGGGATCACAAACATGCCAATCTCGCCAAGGGTCTTGTGCAAATCTCTTCGTGGCACCTAGAGCTAGCTATTATGTGTGAGTTCCGATGGGAGATATGCCCTAAGTCACAAGATATGGGGGCGCCAAGTCAGTGCTGTCGGCACTGTTCAACCCAAGACAAAACTCGTGTCAAACCGTGTCAAAAGATCTTGGCTTCGGTTCAAACTTTTCCAGTGTGTTCCTTAGGTAATTTGGCTCCTTTTTGTCAATTGGACCTCATGGATTTGGCACCAGCAACTAGATGAACATCTCTAATCTTTGGAAGAGGGCTGATTTTTAACTTAGAGAAAAATTGGTTGCTCTTGAGTGTTCTTCACTTGGGGGCTGAATTTGAAAATTTTGTGGGACCTTTTTGGAATACTTTCTTTACTATTTATTGTAGATATATTAATGTACTTCAACTTTGGTAAAGGGTTTAAGTCATGACATGGTCATTTGCTTATCCTTTCCATAAATCCAGTGCTTGGGGGTCTAATAGCTCAAGAGGGGGGGTCTAGGGTTTGAGCCACTTTTTCTAAGGTGAAGATGTTTGAAAATCTTGGGTATTGCTTTTGTCATACTCATTCCTTAATTAATCCTTGGTTTCTAAAGTTTTGGTGCTCCTTCTCCTCTACTTAAACACATGTGATAATAGGCCATGAGTGCATGTATTGAGCCAGGGCCTGGGGTGTTACAGCCCTCCCCCCTTAAAGGAATCTCGCCCCGAGATTGGGTAGGGATCCTTTAGTGGGGTACCAAAAAGGTGTAAGTTGGTGTGTTGTAGTTTCCTTTAACTAAGTTTCTCTAATTAACTGCTCTTTGAATGTCATTCTCTATGCAACTTCAGAAGGAAGTCCTAGATTTGTTTCCTCAACTTACTCTACTCTTATGAACTAGGTTTTTCTTATATTTAGATTCAAAGGGCAGGTGGGGGTGGGTGTTTTGGGTTACGTACCGACTCCTTTAGGCAGAAAGTCGAGGAAGAGAGAACGTAGAAAATCCTCAGTTTCCCACGTAGCCTCTTCGACTGAATGGTTGCTCCACTAAACCTTATACATTTTGATCGACCTTGCCCGAGTTGATCTCTCTTTTTGGTCCAATACCTTGATGGGGTGCTCTTGATAAGACAATTCTGGTTCTATCTCCAATTCTGGTTTAGGTAGCACTTCCGTGGGTAAGCGGACACACTTTCGTAGCTGAGATACGTGGAATACATCATGAATTGCTGACATATGAGGTGGTAACTTCAATTGATATGCTACAGGTCCACAAGTCTCTCTGATTTCATAGGGCCCAATGTAGCGAGGAGCTAACTTGCCCTTGATTCCAAACCTCTGAACACCTTTGGTGGGTGATACCTTAAGGTATACGTGATCTCCCACTTTGAATTGTAGAGGCTTTCTTCTCTTATCATGATAGCTCTTTTGTCTGGCCTAAGCAGCTTCCAAGTTCTTCTTAATGATTCTGACTTTCTCCTCGACTTCAAGTACTAAGTCAGGTCCAAAAATTTCCCTCTCTCCAGCTTGTGACCAATTTAGCGGTGTTCTACACCTTCTCCCATACAAGGCCTCAAAAGGTGCCATCTGTAGGCTGGACTGGTAGCTGTTGTTATACGAGAATTCCGCCAACGAAAGGCACTTATCCCAATTCTTACCATAGTGTAGCACATAGGCTTGCAGCATGTCCTCGAGAATTTGATTCACTCTCTCCGTCTGACCATCTGTCTGAGGATGGTACGCTGAGCTTCTAATCACAGTGGTTCCAAGTGACTTTTGGAGCTGCTCCCAGAAACGTGCCACAAACAGTACTCATCTATCAGATACAATAGTTCTCGGAATTCCATGCAAACGCACTATTTGGTCAATATATACCGCTGCATATTTCTCTGCCTTGTGGGTGGTATGCACTAGCAAGAAATGAGCTGTCTTGGTTAATCTATCCACAATGACCCAAATAGAATCATGGTGTCGGGAGGTGTTGGGCAATCCCACAATAAAATCCATGCAAACATCCTCCCATTTCCAAGATGGTATGGGAAGGGGCTGTAAGGTACCTGCTACCTTCAAATGACTAGCCTTGACTCTTTGGCAAGTGTCGCATTCAGATATATACTTAGCAATTTTCCTCTTCATCCTGGTCCACCAGTACAAGGATCTGAGATCATGATACATCTTGTTACTATCGGGGTGCATGGAAAATTTGGAAAGATGAGCTTCATCCAATATTTTCTTCCTGAGTTCTGGATTTTTAGGAACCACCAATCGGTCTTCAAACCATAGAACTGTCCTGACGGAAGCATTTGTACTTATCCACCTTCTGTTCGAGCATTTCCTTAATGACTTGAACACCCTTGTCACCAATCTGTGCCATGATTATCTGCTCATGTAGAGTGGGCTCCACGGAGATATAATTCAACGTACCTGAGGAAACAACTTCCACGTTCAACTTGCACAACTCGTCACACAGGGTGGCGATCTTAGAGTCCATAGTTACACAGTTGCACTGGGCCTTTCAACTTAAGGCATCAGCCACAACATTGGCTTTGCCCGGATGGTAATGCACTTCCAAATCATAGTCTTTGATTAATTCCAACCATCGCCTCTGCCTCATATTAAGATTAGCCTGAGTGAAAATGTACTTGAGACTCTTGTGATCAGTATAGATATTACACTGAGCTCCCATTAAGTAATGTCTCCATATCTTCAGAGCATGAACTACGGCTGCTAATTCCAAATCATGTGTGGGGTAGTTCTTCTCATGAGGCCTAAGTGCTCGGGATGCATAGGCAATAACTCTGTTGTCTTGCATCAAGACACATCCCAATCCAGTGCCTGAAGCATCGCAATATACCTCAAATGGTTTGGTGTTGTCAGGCTGTGCTAGCACGGGTGCTGTTGTCAAATGCTGCCTCAACGTATGAAAGGCATCCTCACA
Organism: Zea mays; assembly: GCF_902167145.1. Taxonomy (NCBI): domain Eukaryota; kingdom Viridiplantae; phylum Streptophyta; class Magnoliopsida; order Poales; family Poaceae; genus Zea; species Zea mays. Next base: position 169,695,040 of record NC_050097.1, on the reverse strand, counting down.
TTTCTGACTCCATTCATACTTTACTCCTTTCTTCAACAATTCATTCATTGGTTTTGCAATCCTGGAGAAATCCGGAATGAATCGCCGATAATACCCTGCCAACCCCAGAAAACTCCGAATCTGCCGTACAGTGGTAGGTGGCTTCCAATCCATCACTTCTTGCACTTTCTCAGGATCTACTGATACCCCATCCTGAGAAATAGTGTGACCCAAGAATTTTATTTCCTTCAGCCAGAAATCACATTTGGACAACTTAGCATATAAGCGATGATCGTGCAGTCTCTGAAGTACTATATGCAAATGCTTGATATGATCGTCTTCATTCTTTGAGTATACCAAGATATCGTCAATGAAGACCACTACAAACTTTTCCAGTTCTGGAATAAATACTGAGTTCATCAAATACATGAAATATGCCGGGGCATTGGTCAGCCCGAAAGTCATTACCAAGTACTCATAGAGTCCATATCTAGTAGAGAAAGCCGTCTTCGGGATATCACTGGTCCTGATCTTGATCTGATGATAGCCAGAGCGAAGGTCTATCTTGGAAAATACCTTGGCTTCCACTAACTGATCAAATAATACATTAATGTGGGGCAACGGATACTTATTTTTGATTGTTACCGCATTGAGAGGGCGGTAATCAACACACAATCTCAGACTCTCATCCTTCTTCTTCACGAACAATGCTGGACATCCCCATGGTGAAGTACTTGGGCGAATGAATCCCTTGTCCAACAACTCTTGCAATTGTTTTTTCAATTCTACCAACTCCGCTGGAGGCATCCTATAGGGTCTCTTGGATATAGGTGCAGTTCCGGGTTACAGCTCAATCGTAAACTCTATGTCTCTATCGGGTGGCATCCCTAGCAATTCATCTGGGAAAACATCTGGGTATTCACATACCACTGGGATTCTCTCAATAGGTGACTCTATCAGGGTGAAGGCATAGGAACGGGTACAACCCTGGTTAGGCAAATACAACGTAATTTCATCACAAGTAGGTGAGTGTATCTCAATGGCCCTTGCTGCGATATCAATTACTGCCTGATGCCTGGATAACCAGTCAGTTCCTAATATGATATCCTCGCTATCCAATCCCAAGATAAGGAGGGTGGTCTTAATTACAAGACTACCAAATTTTATAGGCACATGCCTATTGATTTGATAGGTGGCAACCCTGCCTCCTGGTGTTGAAATTGTAATGCCCCCATTTGTGTGATGGAAAGGTAACTGACATTTTGCACTAAATTTTGCACTGATAAAACTGTGTGATGCACCAGAATTAAAAAGAATGACTACAGGACAATTTGAAACAGAAAAGATACCAGTCATGACGGGTGCTCCCTCTGAAATGTCAGCCATAGTGGTGAAGTTCGGCCTGCCTTGCCTCACCTGCACCTTTTTCCTCTTGCCTTGGTTTTGATTTGAAGTCTGCCCCTGCCTCTGCTGGTTCTTGGGACAATTCTTGGCGTAGTGTCCAGTGCTGCCACAAGTGAAACACCTGTTGTCATTGCCCTGACGGAACTGCGACTGTGGCTGGTTGCTGTTCCTCTGAACTGGGGGTTGAGAGCGGTTGGGTGCCGGTTGTTGCTGTTGTGGTCGGATCACCCACCGTCCTTGTTGCTAAGGCCCCCTACTCTGAGTGTCGGACACAATCCTGAAGCGCTGAGGCGGAGCTGAAGGTCCTGCCAATGTGGTCTTCCTATTCTTTTCTGCCTGTCGAGCTGTGATGCAGTCTTCCTGAGAAATGGCCATGTTGACTAACTCATTGTAGCTGTTGGCCCTGACTGTGTTGAGACGGTCGTGGAGCTTAGTACTGAGGCCCCTCCTGAACTTGTCCCTCTTCTTCTCATCTGTGTCAGCATGATAGCCTGCGTACTGACACAGGTCATTAAAATCTTAAGCGTACTGCAACACTGTACGATTCCCCTGAGTGAGTGCCAGAAACTCATTGAGCTTGCGGTCCATGATGCCTGCCGGTATGTGATGCCCTCTGAATGCTTCCTTGAACTCTTCCCATTCCACCACATGGTTAGCTAGCTGCATAGCGAGGAAGTGGTCCCACCAGGTCCGCGCGGGTCTGCGAAGCTGCTGGGTGGCGAAACGGACCTTAGCCATATCTGAACAAACTCCATTAAGTAGCGGGAATTTGGATTCCACTACCCTAAGCCACACATCAACATCAAGTGGATCCTCGACCCGAGTGAACAATGGCGGTTGAGTGCCGAGGAACTCCTGATAGGTGGCCGCTGCTGGGGGACGCTGATGGTCACCACCACCGTAGGGCTGAGGTGGTGGCTGTCACAGAGCCAACTGTCGCAGAATCTCATTCTGCTGAGCCATCAGTTCTTGCATGGTAGGAGGCGGCGGCGGTGGTGGAGGAATGCGCTCATTCTGTCCACAACGCGCTCTTCCTGCCATCTGAAAATTAAGGATGCTCTTAATATCATACTTTTGACATCAGGGTTCGCACATGGTAAAAGATTTGAAAGGACAAAGTTTGTAAAATGCCAAACATTTCCTTGCATTTTTCATAAAAGATACCACATGACATAAAACTTTCTTCATAACTTAATTAGAGATTATCCATCCTTCATCAATCCAAAAGAGTTTTCTAATAGTTACAACAGTGTTCAAAATACTCGACTCTCTCTAGCCTAGTACCCTCTAGGTGCAAAAGCTAAGCTAGTTTCGAGGAGTTCTACTGCCGCACACTTCTATCCCACTTTTCTGAAACCTAATGGGCAAACGAGGCAACGCTAGACTCGGGGGAAGGTGGTCTCCCTAAGCCAGCAGTGTCCAAGCTTGATGCAGACTCCGGCTCCTCTCCTCCCTCGATGTCAACATCCTCATCGGCCCCTTCGGCCTCCATGTCCTGGATCTCATGATGGTGCATATCCAAGTGCTAGTTGGCTTCCTCAAGTTGCTACTGAGTGGTCAGAAGCTGATCTTCGAGAACCTCGATGGTGTTCTCCCTGGCTCCTGCTTGCTCCTCAAGCTCTTGGATCTGGGTGGCCATTTGCTCCACCTAGAGGTCTTTTTCCACCAGCTCAGTGGACAGGTCTACCACAAGGTCCTCCCGGTTATCTAGGGTGATCTTGGTAGACTCCACCAAGCCCATCAGTTGGGACATTGCCTCAGCTCGCACGGCTTGCAGACGATACAGGGCATTCATGCACCGCACCGTTAGGTGAGCAGTCTGCCCCGGGTAAAGAGCCCACACATCCTTGGCATGCTCCACTCGGTCCTTCCACATTGGGTAGTCCTCCTTTTCGGCGGGGAACAAGCCAATGGGATGAGTGGACAGCTCCAAGGGGTGACAGCCACAAAAGGTCGTCAGCCCGTGGAGAGCAATGGACTCAAGAGTATCTTCGGCCCTGTATCTGAAAGACTCGGAGTCCAACGAATGCCAGCCCGACTGCAAGGGATGAGGCTCCAAGGTCATCCTCACCCTATAGCGGGGTACCCGGTGCTCCTCGAACAACTGCATCGCATATTGGGGAGGCGTCGTATAACCGGCTCCCTGTAGCACCTCCCATAAATGTGGGGAAAACCCTCTCGCGCAAGTCCGTCCGTGTGGGAATGTGCGTTCCCTCCTTCCGAGGATTCGTGAGAAGTCATCGGTGTAAGGGTGAGGGTAAGTGAAAATAAAAAGAATTAAGATAATAAAAGGGAATTAGTGCTTGGCTTTCTTAGGGTAATGTGAAGATCTTGGAGGTATACTTAATCTTTGATTACCTTGCCTCATAGCTTTGTAAAATTTCTTGACCACTTACTAAGTAGTTAGAATAAAATGATGCATGCATGCTCGTCCTAAGTGACCTCATATCAACCTATAGGGATAGAGAAATCTCCATCCCTTATAGTAGCCTGTAGGGCACATTTCAATAGCCACCTAGCTACCCATCTAGCATCCTAAGGCTTCACGTTCTATGTATATCCTTATCGCCTTACCGAACTATCCAACATTGGTTTCTAACAAGTTTTAATTTTGGGAAATTTGGATCCATACCATTAAAAGATCACCACTTTGGATACATACCATTACTATCTCACTTACATGTGGGTCCACATGAGTCAATGACATGTGGGGTCCATGGTATATATCTAAAGTTTGGATCTTTTAATGGTATAGATCCAATTGTTCCTTTAATTTTTGAAAAGGATGGTAATTACGGTTTATTGATTCCTCTGTGGTGGTACAAGCCTCCGATACCAGCTGTGGCGGAAACGCCCGAATTATTCCAACTTAAGTGTCTAAGTCCCGCCTTAGAGGCTAGACCACACTTAAAAAGGGATAAAACGTCAGTCCCTCGGATCTAGTCCGACGAGGCCACTAACAGGATCAAGTACCACGTACTCACTCGAAGGTGAGGTACAGAGCAAATACAATAAAGCATAAAACCATACATTAAAGAGTACTTAGATTTATTACAACATCATTGGAGTTTATCAAAAGTAGTGATCATTGTTTGGAATGTAGCGGAATATAACTAACGGTAAATAAATGGAGGGATGGGGAAGCCTGGCCCATCACTCCCCATGCTCCTCCTCTGCTGAGGTAGGGTCCCACTCGACTGTCCAACCTGGTGGCAAGATAGACGCCCAAGTCACGCCAGCAACCATGTCCTCCAGAGAACCTGTAAAAATTATACCACAAGCAAGGCTGAGTATACTAATATTCAGCTAGACTTACCCGGTGTGAGGAGTCTACTCCTCTACCTCTAGACATGCAGTTGTTTGGCTGAGGGGTTTGGTTTGCCAAAAACACTAGCTGAGTCTAAAATCAAGTTTAGCTTTTCAAGTTTTAGTGTGACTCTCTTAAGACTAAATGTGCACCTAACTAATCGTACATGATATCAAACATTTTAGCAATCAACATCTTTTGCCAAACACATTTCCACTTGTTACCTAATGCAGTACAATGGATCAAGCAGTCTCATTAGCTGCGAGAAGTAGACGATTCGAATCGAGTTTTTATCCTTGCAAGGTAAACCTAAACACACGACGTGGCGAGGCACTCCGTCCCCACACACATCAACCGTCCCCATCGATTCCCTGGCAACAAATCAGGGCTCACCGCCTTGGCGTACAATGCCTCACTGACCCCGACTGCCGTCGTGCAGTGACCGCACTTGTACCCACCATAACCAGAATGGGAGACCACGTCTCAGGTCGCGTGAGGGGTAAAGTCTGCGGGCAGGTTCACTCAGGTACTAGGCTTACCGATTCACCATATTTCTCGGCATGTGCTTAGTACGTTCAAACGCTTGACACAGGTATCCGCACGCTAATCCTTATTCCAATTTCATCTCGTAGACCACGCATCCCCATGGATCCGTGTCCACAGACCATCATCATTCTGTTATCAAAATGGATACAATCAATTCCTGACCTCGCGCGAGTGCTAAAAAAATCACTCGACTTCTACCGAGATCCCTAATTAGCAAAGCAGCTACTCGACCTAGCATACTAGTATCCATCTCAAAAGGAATCTTGAGTTCATGCAACTAGGGTTTCAAACAACTCCTACACTTAAGTGCACATTACAAACCTACAAACATTAAGTGCAGTAAAATAGCATATAGAATAGGTTATGCATAAAACCGGGGCTTGCCTTCCAAAGCTGGGGTAGGCAGATCCTCGATGGCAGGCTCTGGTGCTGGCTCCTGGGCTACCTCCTGAGCAACTCCTTGCTCTAGAACGAGGATGTATTCCCCGTCAGCGAGATTACAGTCTATCGAATGCAATGAATAAGAGGTATGCATATTAATGATATGGTATTTTAGAAACAGTAAGCATAGTGAAACAATATTAAGATAGTGGTATACTAGGGTTTTCTTTGGTTATCCTTAAGGGTTTTATACCTTCATTTTTTTGGGGTTTTGTATGAACTTACAATCTTTAATTATATCTTTAGGTTTCATGGGATTCTTAGAAGGTTTTAGTTGTACATTATCTAGTTCCCCCAAAATTCCCATTTTTCTTCCTATTGCGCTTCTTATTAAGTATTTTTGAACTATCATGGCAAGTTAACATTTTCCAAAAATGTTATAAAAATTACAGTGGGTAAACATTGACCTCTGTGGGTTGTTCCAAAAATTTGAGGTTGAAATTAATTCAGATACTCTTTGTGCAAAATTAACAAAAGTAAGGGTAAAAGGGCACTTTACACTATAGCTCTAATTTCTGTGGGGTTTCTGGGTCAACATTTATTTTTGCCAAGATTCCTAGGGAATAATAGGTCTTTGCAATAAAAATCACAGAAAAAGACCTACTGGATATTTATTTGTGATTTTCTAAAGTTTAATGCCAAAAAGGTACTTATAACTAACTTGTTATTTGAAAAATGTCAAACAACAGAACTTATATTTTTCCTAGATTTATATTAGCATATTATTAGTTATCCCAAGGATTGGGGTGGTTTCTCCTTAGGATTATTTTTCTAGGGTTTTTCTAAGCTTTCATTGTTTTCATGAAATAAAAGGTAGTGCATTTCTTTTGTACTAACAGAGGGTCTAACAAAAATTTTCAGTGAACTATGTTAAATAAGTGAGCTAGCAAAAATGTGGTTGCCCCCAGGTTCTTATTTTAAACTCCCCTTTTCTATTTTCTTTAACTTTGAGTCAAGGTGAGTTTAAATGGTAACCCTTCCTTAATATGGTGTAGTGAGGGGTTTATTAATTTTAAACAGGCTAGGTAGTGGTTTGGTACCTCTCTGATTTTTCTTAACCCCAGTCTAAAAGTGTAGTTATTTTCCCCTTCTTTATTTAGGTTTTGAGCAGTTTACTATTTAAATCTAAACTTTAAAATTTCCTGCCATACTTAGGGTGTTTGGTATTTTTCCTAAGTAGCTCATATTATTCAGAGCCTAGCAAATTTTGTTTGACCAAATTTGGTTGAATAAAACTGAAGTTATGAATTTTATAAGCTTTGCTTACATTTAAAAGAATAATGTTTTAAAGGTTTTATGAAAAACCAGTTTACACCGAGGCCCCTGGGCTTTTCCTCAACCAATTCTTTAACTTATGCCCCTGGGACTATTCACATGAGTCTCTGACTATTCAAACCCCCTCGGCTTCTTCTTCTTTCTCCCCGAGATCCCTCCCCTCTTTGAAACAGTAACCGCAAAAGTAAACAGGGCGGCGCGGCTTACCAGCGGCGAGGGAGGTCCGGCGAAGGGCAGGGTTAGCTCCAGGAGGTCCTGGCGGTCACGTCGAGGTACAACTCGTCAACGGTGATGGCCGGAATCGGTCGGGCCACGTGCGCAGGCGGGCGGGCTCGTCGGCGGCGTGCGCTCCGGCCTGCTCACAGCGGTAGAGTTCAATCCAAGGGCACAGGGAGCTTCACGAGGTGCGAAAGATGCTACCTGTGCAAGGAATCGAAGAAAGACTCACCGTGGAGCTTGGTCTACGTACGCCGGCGGTCGGGTGAAGTCTGGCGAGGTCGATCCGGTGTCTCCGGTGAGGTAGAGTTCGATTCCTGGCTCTAGAAGCTTCACCGAGGTACGTAGAGGCTATCCCGAGGGTCAGATGGGGCAGGAAATGGCTTGGTTGGCCGGTCTATGGTGGCCATGGCTTGCGCGGCCGCTGGCACCTTGCTCACGGGGCAAACTCCGGCGAACTCGAGCTCTGGTTGGGTTAGTGGCGCGTGGGGGTGTACGGTCGAGGCCGGGATGGCTTTTATAGGCGTGGGCGTGGGCGTGGATGCAAGGTTGGCGCGGCGCAGGGCTACGCGCGTGGGTGGAGCGCCGAGGGCGTGCTCTAGCGCGCCAGAACGCGTCGAACACGTGGGCATTTGTTTCTGCCTCTGTTCAAACGCTTGCAGGGATCAGAAACATGCGAATCTCGCCAAGGGTCTTGTGCAAATCTCTTCCTGGCACCTAGGGCTAGCCATTATGTGTGAGTTTTAATGGGAGATATGCCCTAAGTCACAAGATATGGGGGCACCAAGTCAGTGCTGTCGGCACTGTTCAACCCGAGACAAAACTCATGTCAAACCGTGTCAAAAGGTCTTGGCTTCGGTTCAAACTTTTCTAGTGTGTGCCTTAGGTAATTTGGCTCCTTTTTGTCAATTGGACCTCATGGATTTGGCGCCAGCAACTAGGTGAACATCTCTGATCTTTGGAAGAGGGCTGATTTTTAACTTAGAGAAAAATTGGTTGCTCTTGAGTGTTCTTCACTTGGGGGCTGAATTTGAGAATTTTGTGGGACCTTTTTGGAATACTTTCTTTACTATTTCTTGTAGATATATTAATGTACTTCAACTTTGGTAAAGGCTTTAAGTCATGACATGGTCATTTGCTTATCCTTTCCATAAATCCAGTGCTTGGGGGTCTAATGGCTCAAGAGGGGGGGTCTCGGGTTTGAGCCACTTTTTCTAAGGTGAAGATGTATGAAAATCTTGGGTATTGCTTTTGTCATAATCATTCCTTAATTAATCCTTGGTTTCTAAAGTTTTGGTGCTCCTTCTCCTCTACTTAAACACATGTGATAATAGGCCGTGAGTGCATGTATTGAGCCAGGGCCTGGGGTAACACCTAGGGTGTTACATCGGCGGACCGTCCGCAGGTGCCAAAATGGATTTGGGCGAGGACTGTGTGTTTTTGGGCATTTGAACTATGGACCGTCCGAGGCTTTAGCCCGGACAGTACTAACTCCTAAGGGCAGACCATCTGGCACTGTAGGGCGGACAGTCCGCCCATGAATTTCAACTTGGTCAGTGCTATGGCAATTTAAGTTGCTAGGTCCCAGACCGTTCTCCCTGGGTTGGCAGACCATCTGAGCTTGACTTTTTCTGACACCAATGACAGATTTCAAACAAGAATTATAGCCGTTACATGTACGGCGGACCGTCCGACCGTAGGGTGCAGACCGTTCGCGCTTGCGTAGAAGTTGTGCTAGTTGCACATAACGACTAGAATTGAGAGGTGGATTATAAATAGCAGTGGAACTCATGTGTGAGGACTCTCTTGGCCATTCCTAGCATACTTTGAGCTCATTTGTGATCCTCTAAATCACTCTCTCACACTCTTTGCTTGAGATTGCATTCTAGTGAGAGATTGAGAGCTCCTAGTGCATTTGGCATCCATTGGTGATCCTTGAGGCACTATGTGGTACACCGAGCAAGCTTCGTTAGCTTTGTTACTCTTGGAAGTTGCCGCCTCCTAGACAGCTCGATGTTGTCTTCGTCGAGCTCTCCGTTAAAGTTGTGGAGGAGCTGCAGTGTTGATTGTGAGGGGTTCACGCCTACCTCGCCGGAGCGGCAAGGGCGACACTAGTGGAATCGAGGTATTGAGTGATTTCTTGTCCACTTGGCTCAAAGATTAAGCTGTGTCTTGATAGAGGAGCAAGTGAGAGCTTGATGTCCACCTCAACGTGGATTAGGGGTGATCGGCAAATCACCGATACCACGGGATAAAACTCGGTGCCATTCTCTTCACTCTTTACTTATTACTTTGCAAGTAGTTAGTAATTTATGTATTGTCTATCATTTCTAGTATTGCCATAATTGTTCATCATAGTTTTCTTGCCTATCATAGCTAGAGAATTTATATCTTTTATCGTATTGATTAAATTTCTCTAGTGTCTATGATTTTAGTTAAAACCGTCTATTCACCCCCCTCTAGCCAGTGTCCTAGATCCTACACAAGTGCTTCAAGATCACCTTGATGGGACGCAATGACTACCCCACCAAGAACAAATCAAGGGGAAAGCGTTCATGCTTCAAGTACGGTAAGTCTGGTCATTTTATTGCTCAATGTACCAATAATGAGAATGACCAGAACCAAGACAAGAAAGGGAAGGAGGAGGAGAAGAAGTTCTATAGAAAGAAGATGGACGAGGCGCACATTGGCAAGGAATGAGACTTGGACTGCACTTCATCCGACTCCAACGACGAAGGACTTGCCGCCTCTGCCTTCAACAAGTCTTCTCTCTTCCCCAACGAGAAACACACATGCCTTATGGCTAACGAAAAGAAGGTACGTACACGTGGCACTCCTAAGTACACTTCAAGTGACGAGGAATATGATGATGATGTAGATTATAACAATCTTTTAAGGGCTTTGATAGATCTAAAGCAGACTAAATTACTGAATTATTTGATGCCTTTAATTAAAAGGATAGGTTGATAGAAAAGCAAGAAGATTTGCTTTATGAGGAACATGATAAAGTTGTAGAAATCGAAACATCTATTGCTTTAGAAGTAGATAAGAATGAAAGGCTTGTGTGTGATTTATCTTCATGTCATGCTACTATTTCTAGCCTAAAAATGCAAATAATGATTTAAATGGTAGAATAGAAAAGTTGAATGCCTCTAGTTCTTCTTTAGAGCATGTTTTCAATTTGCACTAAATGTAAAGATCATGCCTCTACTATTGCAAAGTTGAATGATGAAATTGTTCAATTAAATGTTGAACTTAAACCTATAATAATGAAATAGAAAAAATAAATTTGCTAGGGATGCCTTCACCATCGGTAGAAATCTCTCCATTAAGGATGGACTTAGTTTCCAAAAGGGAACCAAGAACACAAAGAGCCAAAAGGCCCCCAACTTCACTAGGGAGAAGGGAAAGGCGCCTATGACCAGTAGCTCACATTCTTTTCATGAAAATAAGAACCATGCTTATTTTTATTGTCATATTAAGAATGTTTCTCATAATACTCGTAATATTCATCATGATGCATGTATTAATCATCTTGTTTTACAAACGCATCATGATGCTATTTTTACTCCTTGCACTATGATTGCTTCATCTAGTGGTTCCTATGCTCACAGTAGAAGTAGACCTAGGCGCCATGCATCTCAGGTTGCTTCTCACGTGCCTAAGAATAGGAATGCATCTCATGGTCCTTCTATTCTATTTTGTATTATTGATGCTTCCTATGTAATTTATCACTAGGTATGTGCCCATGCATTGCGACGGAACACAAATTAACGAGCCTCAATTGCTCAAGGTTCTAGCGACGGACAGCGTGAACGCAATAGTGACGGGAGCCCTCATAGGGAACAGTGCATTGTTGCAGAGAAGCGCGAGCCTGAGCACACTACGGGCTCCATCATCGTGTTGCGGGGCTGCCATTGCCACGAGCTCCATATATAAAATGGGTTATTCAGATCACAATAACTAAAACAATGATGTCCCAAGACTTTTTCTACTACACTCAAAGACTCATACAATATTGACAATGCATTGTTGCAACAAGAACATATAATACCACGATAAGTTATATACAAAATATGCGTTATATTGTTATGAGAAAATGTTTCATAATCTATTTGTGGGCTACTTTAATTTAGTTGTTTCACTACTACAAATTCCCCCACATGGCCATAACTTGTAGAAAGAGATAGCTAATGGTAATCATACATAATACTGTTTTGCCAATTATGTTATATGTAATAAAAATCATAGAAAAATATAAAATTGCTAAGAAGTTGGTACGAAGAAAATTCTCTTTTAAGTCAATTGGCCGAATTGTATGTCTCACTTAAAAATATCCTCTGCCTATTCAAAATGTTCCTTACTGTACGCAATTTTATATTTATTTGAAAACATGATAATCATTTTCAGGAACCTCTTATATGGAATGTGCTTTAGAACAAAATAACATGCCTTTACCCGAATATATTCGCATCACAAAAGAATATATGAATTACCAATCCAGTCTTGCGCCTCATTTTGTTTAATAATTAATTCATAAAAGATGTGTTGTTGTCAAACAAATGAGAGAACATAGAATCAGAAAATGGTTCGACTAGCTTTAACAGAACTTCGTAGATTACAAGAGAATGAACACATCCATAAAGTAGATTCTCAACTGAAGTTGTCCATACTTCACGAATTTCATGGACAAGCTGTTGTTGCATAGCCATTAGGAATTCTCCATTGGTGTCACCTTAAAGGACCTGGCATCATGATAGGTTGTGTTTTCATTGTACAGTCCACATATAAAAAACTCCGAGGAAGCAAATAATGAGCAAGCAAATAATAAGCATGTTCATCATTTGTTAGAAATTAACATGGATAACTCTCTTGTGCCCAGTCCCATCCCGGTAAGAGTAAGTAACTGGAATTCTGGAAGTGGTTCATCTGGAATGTGACATAAAAATGGTTATCAACTAGGAAGAAATTTTATCCAAAAGTTGTGACTTACAGTAGATTGATTAATTTAAAGTTGAGTACTCATATCAGAATGTGGCAGTACATGCATGATCATAAGAGAGTAGTGCATTGCAGGTCAATGGCGATGGCAGCTTCCGCCTTGGCCCCATAAACCAGCCTCTGCATTGCAGGTCAAGTAGGAACGTTAGACAATGCTCAGTAATGTCTAGCTGTGCCTATACCAGTTTAGGCAATTAAAACATGAAAGTATGAACCTTGATTCGGGAGAGATGAATTGCACCAAAGCACATTGGGCATGGCTCGCAGGACGCGTAAATTTCGCAGTCAGAGAGCTCCATTTTCCCGAGCTTTTTGCAAGCCTAAAATATGGGCATACAAAGACCATCAAGCACATAGCAAATAATGAAATTAACTGCCAGACAGATTGCAAAAAGAGATTAAAGTAATGATAATTTTACTGAGATCGACTGCTAATGGTAGCCTTCAGGTAATTTACCTCTCTAATTGCAGTTACTTCAGCATGCGCAGTAGGGTCAGTGTGCTTCAGAACCATGTTATGGCAGCTAACTACCACTTCATCATTGCGGACGACAACTGCTCCAAATGGACCTCCGTCACCGCAATCGACTCCACGGTATGCTTCTTCCACTGTTTTGTCAAGAATTTGTGATCCCTGTCTTGCACAGCTACAAAATTCACCACAATGCAGGTCTTAGATCAGTTTTCTTGGTGTCGTTACATAAAAGCAAGTTGGCATAACTTGGATAGCTACTTTGAAACGTACAGTTTTTCTTCTCAGTACTTGAATTTGTGAATGTGTTTACTTTACCTTACTAACTTTTATCCAAACGTAAAGTTGAGCACATCACAGAAATGGAAATGGAACACAATAAAAAGGAATATTTCCAGGATACACCAAAAACAGCACGTAAAGAAGGTGTCACTAGGAGAGTGAAGTCCCAAACAGTAAGGCTTAACTTCAAGCGAACTGAAATATTGTTTATAACATCTTCATCCATCATGTCTCCAAATTCATTATTCTCTTGACAGTCCTGGAGTGCTGGATTATCCAACACCCTCCTTAGTACAGTAGAAGTTGATGTTAGTCTTTGTACCTAAATGTTATAGCAGAATTAGAAAAAAGAAAATAACATGGTTAATCCTTAAGAATATATTATCAGAGCATAATACCATTTTCTTCTGGTGATGAGTAGTCTCTGGGTCCAGTGAGGTCAAGACAACTTCTTAATTCTCTGTATAGCCCACACTTTTCAGATTTTGGTAGAGATTCTGTTTTGGAACTGCTACTAGAAATTAGGTCAGCAAAAAAGTATAACCCAGAAATCAAAGCTAATGTCACCAGGACATTTATGACCATATGCAAGTATCATATTGTGACACTTAAACTTGGGATTCTTGTTCAAGAGTGATGTGAAATAATTTCTTTACAGTAACATGATTGTTTCATACTTACTTGACCATAATTCTTCCACAGTTTTTAAAGGTAGCAAGGTATATAAGCAGGTAAACTTACAAGGTTACTCAAGATTCTGAATTTGACATCTCAAGTAACAAATTTCAATAAAAGCTACATATCACTTAATGAATAATAGATTCCACCACAATATATCCAATATATTCATATAGAATATGTTTAATGGCTTCTCTTGTTATAATTAAGAATTAGTTTTTCTTAATTAAGAATTAGTTTTTCTTCCCAAGCATGCCAAATAAGATGGATCTGTTCACTGCTCTTTTCAAAATGCTGGTCCCTTTGCAATAGATCCGGCTAATGTTGTAACCAACTGAAACAGAAAAAATGCAAAAAATACTGTCAGTAATAATATCATACTCAGTATTGCAGATTTTGTAGCAGCAGCAAAACCATGCGATGGATTTACAGGGCCATGTTTGACAAAACCAGAGAAGTATAGGACTCGGCTTGACAGGAGTCGGTAGCAGCAGTAAAACGTTCTCAAACCAAAAACAATAAAAAACATGGTGAAAATGCAGATTTTATTCAGAAGACAAAAGTAGTGTTTTCCTTTGGTAGAAATCATGCTGGAATAATAAATAACCTACTTTGATACTGAAAATTTAATTGCGTGGTGAAAAGAATACTTAAAAATGAGAATCCATCTAGCGATTGAATAGACTTAATTTTGTAGCTGACAGTTTTTTTCACAGTATCTGTGACTCAAATAATCCTGACCTCTTTCTCTACCAAATTGAGTCTTCATACTTGACATTGGCCAGTCACCTCAAGGCTTTCGACTTACTTTGGATTATTGTTCATAGTCAGGCCATCAATGGGCTACTGCCATGACATTTCAGCTATAGCCTACAACCAGGTTGCCAATGCAGCTATGTCTACTTGGTCGTCTCCCATGAGCAGAAGTACATTATGTATTAGCTTACTATAATAATGCATTGCTCATTTCACAAAACAGGAAATCACATTTCACTTGTTCTAGAATCGCTCTTAAATGAGAAGGATCAACTCTAGATAACTCATCTAGAGAAAGACAATCGTGGCTACTACAAATTAATAAACACGTTATGATTGGTTGATCCTAATGAACCTTAATCGCACTCAGTATCTAAATAAAGACATACTAAATAAAGGCATACTAAGTTTGCAATAATAAATGAACTCATATCAACAGACATACTCAGTATTGGTAAGCTAAGAAAATATAAATACAGATTTTGTAGCTCCTCGTTTGTCATACTAAAAAGGTGTGATATACAATTTAACAACTTATATTTCTCCAATATCTAAGAAAGCATTCTACTCTTTGAAATAATACCTCTGAGATTGAGACAATAAAAAAACATGGTGAAAATGCAGATTTTTACAAGTGCATCAAAATGGTGGTCCCTTTGCAATAGATCCGGCATGAATAAACCCAGTTAGCATCATCAGTACATTATGTTCAGACAATGCTCATACTTTGATTATGCAGAGGACAAGTTTGCATGGCTCTGTGATGATGAGTTTGCTCGACAGACTGTGGCAGGAATAAACCCAGTTAGCATCACCAGGCTCACGGTAATGAACTTAAAACATTACTGTGCACATAAGTAAACATATTGCTAACATCTATTCAGCCCCAGTAATACATTGCCTTCTTACACAACACTACTTTACTGAGTTGTTATTTGAAAATAGGTTTCCCACCAGCAAGCAAGATGGATCCTGCAATCTATGGCCCGCCAGAATCATCGATCACAGAAGCGCGCATAACTGGACAGCTCAATGGACTCACAGTACAACAGGTACCTTCAGTATGATGAACTCTTGAAGTGATGAAGACGGAGACAACAAGGAGGAAGGGAGACATGCCACTGGCGCAGGGGACATGAGGAGAAAGGAGCCATTAAACTAACCTTACTCCATGGCGCTGCCGCCACCGCCAAGATCCGCCCGTTCCTCCAAGCTTCAGTGTAGACTCTCTTCTGGTACCAAATCCGCCCCTGATAGTAAGCAACCTACCTCGACGCATGGCAAACATGTCACAAAGCCACACAGCATCGATAGATCGACTAATCCCACCGCTCAGATCCCTCGACGCGCCCAGATCAATCAAACAAAGCAGCAGCTCAGGAACCGAAGCACTCAAAAAATGAAAGCGCGGGGTTAATGGAGATGGAGGCATGGAGCAGACAAACGTACCAGTGGATGCACCGTTGGGTACGGCCCCCCTCGCGTAGCTGCCGTGGCTGAGGCCTGAGGCCCACGTCCACCTGCGCGCAGCCGCACAACACAGCCAGTCCAGACCTCCACTGGCGAGCGAGGGACGCAAGCACGATGTTGCGAAGGCTTACCGTGATGAATGAATAGGCAACGGAACGGCACTCAAGGGCGTCATCATCCCCAGTCACGCGGGTGGCGAATCGGGCCATGGTTGTCGAGTCCCCAGCCTCCATCATGGAAGCGTATTCTTTGCCAAGATCTGGTTCGCCGCTGGCCATCAAAGTTCAATTCTACCTGGACCATCGCACCCATCTTGGCCCAAAGTACTTCCACACCGTGCTACGAACTAGGCCATCCGCTGCCACATGTCGTCGGCCATGCCACAGAGGTCGGAGGCGGGCACTGCTGGGAAGGGCGACGAGGAGCAACGGCTGCGGGCTGCTCTGCGTCACCTGCAGGCGGAGGCAGGGGTACTGGATCGCCTGGTGTACAAGCACCCACCGCGGCGCCACCTATTTGAAAGGGAAATAGTCTCAACATTTCCTATAATCGATTTTGGTGTTTGACGACCATCACAAACCTTGTGGACTAACCAGTTTGCCTAGTTGATCATTTCATAGGTGCATAAGTTCATCTACAACTACTCTAAATCGACTGTTTGGAATACCATAGATTGTTCCGGACAGGAGAAGCTTTTTGGAAAAACACCTAAGCGCGGACCGTCCGGGCCCTTGCGGCGGACCGTCCACGGCACCAAGGTGACCCTCGGAGAGGAACACTGCAAAAACACAAGTCTACACTACGGACAGTCCGATGGAGAAGCGAGAACCGTTCGAGACCAAGCGCGGACCGTCCGGCCTCAGGCACGGACCGTCCGATCGGTGAAGAACCAGAAAACCCGAAGGTGACGGGTTCAGTAAAATGAATTTTAAGCGTCCTCGCGTACCGTCCGGGGTGCACGACCGGACCGTCCACGACTGTGGTACCTGACATCTGACGATGCATTTAATGCACAGTAGCCATTAATATAGCTGTTACTGCTGACCGTTGCGATTTCAGCCGTTGATGTGCAGGGGCGGACCGTCCGGACCAGGGGCGCGGACCGTCTGCGGTCGGCAGAAAGGGTGCAACGACTAGGAAGTGGTTGGGGGCTATAAATATAACCCCAACCACCTCCATTCACTTCACCCAAGCACTCCAATCCTTCACATTCAATACAAGAGCTAGCAATCCATTCAAAGACACAATCAAAGCTTCCAATCTCTCCAAGTTCCACAATTGAGACAAGTGATCATTAGTGATTAGTGACTTGAGAGAGAGAGAGAGAGTGATCTGTGTGTTATTTGTCGCTCTTGTCGCTTGGCTTTTGCAATCGTGCTTCTTTTCCCATTCTTATTCTCAAGTGACTTGTAATCAAAGCAAGAGATAGCAAGTGTGTGGTGGTCCTTGCGGGGTCTAAGTGACCCGTTTGATTAAGGAGAAAGCTCACTCGGTCTAAGTGACCGTTTGAGAGAGGGAAAGGGTTGAAAGAGACCCGGTCTTTGTGACCACCTCAACAGGGACTAGGTTCTTTGGAACCGAACCTCGGTAAAACAAATCACCGTGTTCATCCGCTTTATTTCTTGGTTGATTTGTTTTCCCTCTCTTTCGAACTCGGATTTTATTCTAACGCTAACCCCGGCTTGTAGTGCATTTAAAGTTGTAAATTTCAGTTTCAACCTATCCACCCCCCTCTAGGCGACTTTCACTATTTCCAATACCTCCTCAAGGTGAGGACCGGCCGCTCCTCTACTACGTGATTGAGATCCTGAACGGGGAGTGGAGGGGGAGGATGTCGAGAGCCACGGTGTGGACGATGTGGGAGGAGAGTGACAAGAGGATGCGTCTAGTGGCGAGATGCAAGGAGGAGAGCAAGAGAGGAGGGGGCAGTATGTAGGGGATGAGAAGCGCGAGGAGGGGTGATAGCGAGGTTTCAGCGGTGGTGGCAACCGCGACACTAGCGAGATTTATCGAGGCAGCCGTGGGGCGAGGGCAAGGGCGATGATGGTGGAGGCGAGGGCATGGCGCATGGTGTCTCCTGCCGGGGGGAGAGGGGGCGCGGAGCGTGGGGCGTCGAGTCAGGGGCCGTGCGGCGTCTATTGCGGCTGGCAATGTGCGGGGCGGGGAGGGGCGGCAACGCGACCCTTGATGGTGGCGTGGATGGCGGGGAGATGGGATCTACGCGCTTGGGGAGGATCGCGGAGCGCGGCGTGCGGGCGGGGTGCGGTTTCGGCAGAACAGTGCAACGTCCGGGGGTGTGGACACCTACATTAGGTGCTTAAGTAGTAGTAGAGATAAGAATGATAAAATTGTTGCTACCAATGTGGGACCAAAATGCAAGAGAGGTAAGACTTTCATTTGGGTCCCAAAATCTTATGTAACTAACCTAAAAGGACCCAACACAAGTTGGGACCTAGACACTAAGCCTAAATTCCATGCATGTTTATGCATCCAAGGGCTCAAGCTGGATCATTGATAGTGGATGCACAAACCACATGACAGGGGAGAAGAAGATGTTCACCTCCTACGTCAGGAATAACGATTCTCATAACACGATTATCTTTGGTGATGGGAACCAAGGCAAGGTAAGGGGATAGGTAAAATAGCGATTACTTCCGAGCATTCCATTTCTAATGTCTTTTTAGTAGAATCTCTTGGATATAATTTAGTTTCTGTCAGCCAGTTATGTCATATGGGATATAATTGTCTATTTACAAATGATGATGTAACTGTCTTTAGAAGAAGTGATGGTTCATTAGCATTTAAAGGTGTATCTGATGGCAAGCTTTACTTAGTAGATTTTACTATAGAGAATGATGATCTAGATGCATGTTTACTTGCTAAGACTAACATGGGCTAGCTCTGGCATCGCCGTCTAGCACATGTTGGTATGAAGAACCTTCATAAGATTCTAAAGGGAGAACATGTGTTAGGATTAACCGATGTCTATTTTGAGAAAGACAGACATTGTGCGGCATGCCAAATAGGGAAACAAGTGGAAACGACTCATGCAAGCAAGAATGTGATGACAATGTCAAGACCATCAGAGATTCTTCATATGGTTCTCTTCGGGCCCGTTGCTTATCTTAACTTCGGGGGGGAGTAAGTATGGTCTTGTGATTATTGATTACTATTCACGCTTCACTTGGGTATTCTTTTTGTAGGATAAATCTAAAACCCAAGAAACCCTCAAGCGCTTCTTAAAGCGGGCTAAAAATGAGTTTGAGCTAAAGGTGAAAAAGATAAGAAGCGATAACGGATCAAAATTCAAGAATCTTCAAGTGGAGGAATACCTTGAGGAGTAAGGCATCAAGCATGAGTTCTCCGCTCCCTACACTCCACATCATAATGGTGTAGTAGAGAGGAAGAATCGGATGCTCATTGATATGGCAAGAATGCTGCTAGGAGAATACAAGGCGCTAGAGCGGTTTTGGTCGGAAGCCGTGAATATGGCGTGCCATGCCATAAACCGCCTCTACCTTCATCGCCTCCTTAAGAAGACGGCATATGAGATTCTAACCAGTAACAAACCCAATGTTTCTTATTTTCGTGTATTTTGGAGCAAATGCTACATCTTGGTCAAGAAAGGTAGACATTCAAAAAGTTTGCTTCCAAAGCCGCTGAAGGGTTTTTACTTGGTTATGATTCAAATACAAAGGCATATAGGGTCTTCAACAAAACTTTAGGTTTAGTCGAAGTCACTAGTGATGTTGTATTTGATGAGACTAATGGCTCTCCAAGAGAGCATGTTGATCCTGATGAAAACAAGGTTCCAACGGCTGCAGTGAGGATTATGGTAATAGGCGATGTGCGACCACAAGAACACCAAGTACAAGATCAACCCTATTCCTCAATGATTGGGCAATCCCCAATTCAAGATGAGGAATAGGCACCTCAAGACGATTGCCCCCCATGGTGTCTTGGGAAGACAACGACCGCCCGAGGGTGTCTCTAGTGCCTGAGGGCTTACCACAAAATGATGGCCGCCCGAGGGCGTCTCATGTGCCTAAAGGCATGGATCAAGGGGGAGCACGAGAATAAGAAGAAAATGAGGAGGAAGAAGTACCACATGCACCTCCAACCCAACTCTGCACCAAGATTCAAAAGGATCATCCAGTGGATCAAATCTTTGGTGACATCAGCAAGGGAGTTACTACACATTCACGTATTGCTAATTTTTTTGAGCACTACTCCTTTGTTTCTTCTATTGAGCCTTTTAGGGTAGAAGAAGCCTTGTAGGATCCGGATTGGGTGTTGTCCATGCAGGAGGAGCTAAACAACTTAGAAATGAAGTATGGAGTTTGGTGCCATGTCCTAAACAAAATGTTGTGGGAACCAAGTGAGTGTTCCCCAACAAACAAGACGAGTATGGGGTGGTGACAAGAAACAAGGCTAGACTTGTGACAAAATGACAAGCCCAAGTTGCAGGTTTGGATTTTAAGGAGACTTTTGCTTCTGTAGCTAGGCTTGAGTTTATTCGCATACTATTAGCCTATGTTGCTCACCATTCTTTTAAACTCTATCTAATGGACGTGAACAATGCCTTCCTCAACGGGCCAATGAAGGAGGAGGTGTACATGGAGCAACCCCCTGACTTCATTGATGATAGGAACCCCGACCATGTATATAAGCTCTATAAGACGCTTTATGGACTTACGCAAGCCCCAAGAGCATGACATGAATGCCTTAGGGATTTCCTTATTTCTAATGATTTCAAGGTCAAGAAAGCTGATCCCACTCTTTTCAATAAGACTTGCAATGGTGATTTGTTTATATGCCAAATATATGTCGATGACATAATATTTGGTTCTACTAATCAAATGTCATGTGAGGAGTTTAGCAGGGTGATGATGCAGAAGTTTGAGATGTCCTTGATGGGAGAGCCAAATTACCTCCTCAAATTTCAAGTGAAACAACTCAAGGAAGGGACATTCATCTCCCAAATGAAGTACACACAAGATATCCTAAAGAAGTTTGGGATGAAGGATACAAAGCCTGCTAAGATGCCAATGGGAGCTCACGGGCATCTGGACCTAAACACGGGTGGTAAGTCCGTAGATCAAAAGGTATACCGGTCTATGATAGGATCCTTGCTTTTTTATTTGCGCAAGTAGACCAGATATTATGATTTATGTTTCCTTATGTGCTAGATTTCAATCCGGTCCTAAGGAATGTCACCTTGTGGATGTGAAGCACATTCTTCAACATTTAGTTCATACGCCTTACATCGGGCTCTGGTATCCTTAGGAGTCTACCTTTGACTTGATTAGATATTCAGACTTCGACTATGCTGGGTGCAAGGTTGATAGGAAGAGCACTTCAGGGACCTGTCAGTTACTAGGAAGGTCCCCAGTGTCTTGGAGCTCAAAGAAATAAACATCTATTGCCTTATCCATCGCTGAGGCCGAGTATGTTGCCGCAGGTCAGTGTTGCGCACAACTACTTTGGATGAGGCAAATCCTCTAGGACTTTGGCTACAATTTGAGCAAAGTCCCACTCCTATGTGATAATGAGAGTGCAATCCGCTTGGCGAATAATCCCATTGAACATAGCCACACTAAGCACATAGACATCCGGCATCACTTTCTGAGAGACACCACCAGCAAAGGGGAGATATCAATGTTTGTCATGTTAGCATCGATCACCAGCTAGCTGATATCTTCACCAAGCCTTTACATGAGAAATGGTTTTGTAAGCTGCATAGTGAGCTAAATGTCTTAGATTCGCGGAACTTGGATTGATCTATAACATACATGTACTTTTATGCCTTTGTTAATGTTCTTAATTGTATTTATTGCTTATTTTGGTGCTTAAGTTGTAGAATGTCATCCTCGGACCTCACAAGTCCTTATGCAAATAATGCATATATTTAGGGGGAGTATATGCTACAACTTGACCTTTTGAGACTAATATGTTTGCTTAAGTGGTTTTGGTGTAGTCTCAAAGGTATATTGAAAGGGAATTATGGACTTGGCCAAAGGAAAAGGCTTGTAACACCCAAAATCCTATTTTGGGATTTATAAAAGTTTCTCCAAAAGATTCAAGTTAAAATGTCTTTTAATAATATTTCTCTACAAAGTATAAAGAAAATAAATATTGATGTTCAAACTTTGGTAGTTCAAAAGATTGGAGTTAAAACTTTGAACTAGGGTTAAAAAGAAAAAAACATAGAAATATTCTCAATTGTTTAGTTAGTAAAACTGTTCATTATTGTGCCTAGGTAGGAAATAAATCAGAACTTCCGGTACAAATAAAACTATTTAGAGATAATGTTTAAAGAGTATTCACTAAATTATCTAAAATAATATATTTGTAATTTGTTTTCATAATAATAGCATCTTTTGTATATAGATTTCATGTTGAGAAACATTGGTTTAATGGATAAAATACAAACAATGAATAAACAAATAAATAAAATTAAACCTTGCATCCATTCCAGATTTTTTATTGTGCATAGAATTTGAAATATGAAATTTAGAACCCTAACCGAGATTTGAATTTGGATATTTAAACATAAACTAGGAAATGAAATCCGAAATAAGGAAAATGAAAACAAAACAAAAAAACAAAAGAAAAGGAAGAACAAAACAACTCGCCATCTCAAACTCCTGATTCGGCCCAACCCACTCATGCAGCCCAAACACCACTCCAACGTGCTGGGTCGTGTCTCATGCCTCGCCAGCGTGCCCTCTCACACCCTAGTCCACGTCTTCCACCACCAGGCAGGGCCCGCACGTCATCAATACATTCCTCACAACGTGTGTGTGTGCCTCCTCCCTGAGCCACTGACTGGTGGGTCCACACCGTCAGCTTCATCCTCATCCATAGCAATCTCCTTTATCGCGTAACACCCGCCGCGAATTCACTGTCAGTGGGTCTCAACCGAAGATCCTCCCCAGGTTTTGAAATCGTGGGGGGCCATATAAGCACCCCTATGACCCTCACGCCAGGCATCCAAGGGATTAGGTCGCGCCATCGCTGTCCGACCAGGGAGAGAAAGGGCGTCGTCGGGCGAGAGCGATGTCGTCACACCCACATCTCATGTACGCCACCGGTCGATGTCCGAGGAGGGGTCGGGGACTTTCACCAGCGATCGGGGATCGTGCGCAGGCAAGCAATCTGGCGTGAGCGTCACTAAGGCCCAATGAATTGCTCGCCGAAGATCAGCGCGGCGCCACCATCCACATCATCGTGTGGCCAGCGTCACGCGAGCACCAATACGTGGTAAGGAAACCTCCGTTGAGTTCGCCTAAGTCACCTCTGTGCGTGGGACAAGACGGGGTTGAGGTATGTTCGCCGGGGGTCGTGATGGGTGGCTCACCGACGCGGCTCCACCATGGGGAGCGCGGGCGCTGTCGTGGTGCAGCTGCTACGGGAGGGTGACGACCGTGGGCCATTTGTTTAATATTGGAGGGTCCAAATTAGATCGGGGCAAGGACGGATAGCGCACATCGATCTTAGATCCAACGGCTAGGATTGGCTCGGCTGGATGCAATGCGGGGCTTGGTGTGGGTCTGTCGGATCACGCCAGATGGTCCAGGGTTATCCCATCTACGCAGCTGTAATACCCAATTTGTAAGAGGTCATATAAAAGGAGAAAAGTTATTTCCTTTATGTATACGTGTATATTGTATCCACTTATCATCACATGTGAATAAACACCATCAAAAGGGAATTTAATAACCAATAACACCTAAATAAATCATGCATCATACTGAGTTTTACTTGATTGTGCATTTATGGCCAATAAAGTAAAGGTATTATTAATATGTTAATACACACATGGGATTTGAATTCTATTTTGGAAAGCAAAACTCCAAAGAAATATGAAGGGGGAGGAAAAGAATTACTAAAAAGGAAAATATATATAAACTAAAAAAATTATAAATAAAAGTAAGACTAGTATGTTTAAATTATACTTTAAATCTGAGGAGAATTTACCAAAGAATTCGAGTTTGAAATTTGAACTCAAATGAAAAAGGGAAAATATAAATAAGAAAAAGAAAAAAGAGACCTAACCATTGGTGGGCCGGTTACATCACTTTTGGCCCAAGAACCCTTTACTTCCGCGCAGCCCAAATATCCCCTTCACCCGCGGTCGCGCGCACGCACTCACTGACGTGCGGGCCCACTGGCCAGTGACCCTAAGCGCTAGGGCGAGGCTTCAAGCACTGGCAACCAGGCCCCACCATTCCGTCTCAGGTACACGCGCTCAATCCCGCAGTCTCGCACACTGTCACCTTGGACCCATCCGTCAGTTGGAACCCACTCCTAACCAGAGCTCCGCCATCTCCGTGTGCGACCTCCCTTCAACCACCCGGCGTGCGCGGGTCTTCCGCGGAATCCTGCATGCGCCAACCCCGCTGATAAAAAGGTGGGCTCCCCTTGACCACGCACGCCTGCAACCACTTCATGTTACTCACCGCCAGAGAGAGAGGAAAGGGATAGCCGCTGCGTCGTTTCCTCGGAACGCCGTCGTCCTGGCTCGGAGTAGTCGCAATTGAGGTTCATGGGAGCACGCGGGTCATCGTCAGGCATGCCGCCAGGTGTGGCGGTCCCTAGAATCCAGCTAATTTGTCGCGGGAGTGTTTTTCGCGGCTGAAATTGTGGTCAGCCGTGGCCGGCTGTTTTGGGCGCCAGATTGACCGGTACGACCTAACTTATTACCTTCCTCGCCATAACCGTAGTCGTTTTTATAATCCGGGGTTCGAAGTAGTTGTCCGAGGCGTGGATTTGCTTGCCGCGGCGGAGCGTCGGTGAGGGTTGGGGTGGCGCGTCCGCCTACTAGCGGGAGGAAGACGACGGTGTGGTGCCGTTGATCTTTTTAGCAACGGCTCTGATTAGATCAGAAACACCCCTTTCGCGCGGATGAATTTAGACCGTAGATCTAAGATCCGAGGGGTACGCGACAATCTCGGTTATGAAGAGCGCCGACCGTAGATCTTCAATCCAACGATGGGCGCTGCGTACCGTTTCGTTAAAACCTAGATCTAATCTCGCGCATCCGTTTGGATCGGACGGCTCACGGGAGCCGATACCGCTTCACTGGCCACTTTGCTAAAGAGCCCTCGGAGAAAAAATAAATAAACCCACAAGTCCACTCGGGTGTCTCCCTGAGTCTGTGGAATATTTACGCCAGAACCCCTGTACTTTACAGAATTCGAGGCCCAGTCCAGAGGATTAGAAAATCAGAGAAATTAATTGAGAAATAGATTTTTAGTACATATTTAATTGCATAAACTTGTTTAATTTGTAGAAAATTCATATGAACTCCAAATTGGTCCATTTCAGTTCCTAATTTTTTGTAATATTATTCTCTATCAAATTGTGCCTCTGTTTTGGCATGAAAGACACATTAAAATTTATCTATCGCTTAATCATGTATTAAATACACAAAACATTGGAGAATTCATAACTTAAAATCGATAACTCCAAATTTAATGATTCCAGTTCCTATGATCTTATTCTAGTGTCTAGATCATTATTGTGTATTTTATTTACATGTTTGGTGTGATGTTAATTTTTGCTATACTATGTATGTATTGTGTTGATGCGAGTAGACGAGCAAGCTACTGTGGATCCTGAGGTTCAGCTGGTAGAGACTGCTGAGCAGGAGCTCGTTGAAGGCAAGTTGTGCCCTTGATCACTTCTTTTACCCATTCATGTTCTTATTAATCATAATGATCTGCATAGGTTAATTTTGCTGGGACCCAATAGGTTACCCTAGATTTTGACTATCTGTATACCTTGTTTCACCACTGGTTTTACTACTAAATTTTTGGGTAGTATATGCTATCACTTTATGTGGATTTGGGTATAAAGATATTTATCACTCATTGTTATACTTTTTATTATCTGTTTATTATTATTGTTCATGATAAGATCATTATGTTAATGGGAACATGGAGAACCACCTGGGAAAACAGTGCTACCACAAGGGTTTAATGGGACGCCCTTGGCTGATTAACTAGGAAAGCTAGTGGATGACTACCTTACCCGAAAGGGGCAAGGGCAGTAGGGGAGTGGTCAGTGTAGGGAGGTCCTTGGGTTGATTTTGCTGCGATGGCGGTCTGGCGAGGGATTCCTACACTGGAGCTTCCTATAAACTGTAGCGGGTTTTCTGAAGCTAGTGGAACTTTGTAAAGGCCTCGTAGTGGTACCCTGCCTCGCTTCCTTGGTAGAGGTGTATGGGGTCTGATCAACTCCGTGGCAAATGGGTAACACGACTTGTGGGTAAAGATGCGCAACCTCTGCAGAGTGTAAAACTGGTATACTAGCCGTGCTCACGGTCATGAGCGGCTCGGACACTCACATGATTAATCTATGGAACTTAAACTTAATTTGTCATTTCATTGCATCTGGGATTATTTTACTATTACTTTTATTTATTATTTCTAAGGTTTGGTATATACTTACACTTAGTAACTGCTAATAAAATTTTGACCAACATATAAAAGCAATGCTCAGCTTCAGCCTTTATTTCATTGATCAGCCTTACACTTCATGAACTCCCACCTTTGGTGAGTTCATGCCACATTATTCCCCACAACTTGTTGAGCGATGAACATGTGTGAGCTCACTCTTGCTGTCTCACACCCCCCCACAGGAGAAGAGCAGGTGGTCGAAGAGGAGCCGCCTAACACTGAGGCTTTCGACTTAATCTAGGTGGCGTCTCCCAGTCAGCTTTCTGGCGCTAAGGATGGATGTTAGATCCTGTTATATTTATATTTTATTTTGTAAGACTTCCGCTATGTAATAAATACTCTGATTATATTGTGACATTTATCTCTATACACTCTGTTATTATATATGTTGTCTCCTTTGGCGCATGTATGAGATGCACCCGGCTTTGTTCCTTGAAGCTCGGGTGTGACAGCAGCCTTGAGCGTTTTACTAAAGAGCCCCTAAAATATTTACAAATCAACCCTTCGTCTATGCTAAGTATAGAAACATTACAAATGGGTCCGAGTTTAACCGATTTCGCCCCTAGATTCCTTAAAAACTCAACCCATGGTCCTTGACTTTAGTAATTCATATAAATAATTCTAGAAAATAATTTTTAGTTGAAGAATAAACCCATAAATTTGTATAAGTCAAATCTTGTCTGTTTTAACCCCGATTTAACTCGTTCCAGACACGTTTGCTTCGTAATAAAAGTATCTACGCAGTAACAACATTATTCATATCATATCAAGTACTTTATACTTAGATATTTATTTAACTTATGTTTATTATACTAACTCTTCTAATCGAGGTTAATATGTATATAATTATAATTTTACTAAAATATTACCTCTAATCAGGTTATAATGAGGTATCTCTTTAGATTATCTTCCGAAAACAATATCTCTTTAACCACAACTCCGATTTTAGTGATTCTCGAACCTATGATTTTATAGTGTCACGTAGAATATTCTTATGATGTTTATTTCTATGTTTGGTGTATTGTTATGTTTATGTACTCTTTGCCTATTTGTATGTATTGCTACGAGTAGCGGTGAGGTCACGAGAAATCTGAAGACTAATTTGGTCAAGTACCTGGGATCTCAAGTATAAGGCAAGTTGTGCCCTTGATCACTCTTCTTTACCTAATAATGTTCTTGTTAATCGCTGTGATGTGCTCAGGTTAATTTGATGGGACCTAATATGTTTCCCTAGTTTTGTTTACCCCACCCCTTGCAGACAAATGAACTATTGGGTAGACTTGCTATCGCTCTACTTGGTTTTGGGAAAATAACGTTATTATGATCATGTTCCAATGTTATTGTTGTTTTAATTATTGTTCATGACAAGATCATTATGTTAATTGGAACATGGAGCTTAACTTGAGATAACAGTGCTACCATAAGGATGGTATGGGACACCCTTGGGTGACTAATTAGGAAAGCTAGTGTAGGATTACCTTACCCGAAAGGGGCAAGGGCGGTAGGGGAGTCATCGATATAGGGAGGTTCTCGGGTTGATCATGATGCAATGGATTTTTAGACGAGGTACTCCTATATCGCTCTCCTCAGAAACCATAGCGGGTTTTCTGAAGCTAGTGGAACTTTTGTAAAGGCCTCGTGGTGCTACCCTGCCTCGTCTCCTCGGCAGAGATGAATGGGAAGTCGTGATCCCTTAGCAAATGGGTAATATGACTTGTGGGTAAGGGCGCAACCTCTGCAGAGTGTAAAACCGGTATATCAGCCAAGCTCACGGTCAAGAGCGACTCAGGACTCTCGCATGATTAATTTATGGAACTAAACTCAATCTATCATATGCATTGCATTATGGGTGTTATTATTAATTTTTGATATCTTATTTAATTGGATTGGTATCCACTTATACTTAGTAACTTCTAATAAAACTTTGACCAACTTTAAAAGCAACACTCAACTTTAACCATCTTCTTTGGTAAGCCTTACACTTCACATGAGCTCCCACCGTAAGTGAGCTCATGGACATTATTCCCCACAACTTGTTGAGCGATGAACGTATGTGAGCTCACCCTTGTTATACTCACATCCCCCCAGGACAAGGACATGTACCACAAGGTAAGGAGCATGAAGGATGTCGTGATGAGTTCGTGAGAGGTCTAGATGTTGTCTCCCAGTCAACTATGGTTTCTAGATTGTCGTCATTATATGATGTAATTATTTAGTTATTTTGTACATAACTCCTATTATATAGTAAAGATGTGACATTCGTTTCTGTACCATGAGTTATCATATGTGTGAGACTTGATCCTAGCACACATTTGATTCGCGCCCAGGTTTGGCCCTTAAATCCGGGTGTGACAAGGCTTCAATGTACCTTGTTCAAGTTGCCCTTGGTGTTCATTGCCTTCTTGCTCTTAATTTTGCAAGTTTTGGTGAGACAATGAGGTTTGAGGCCACTAGTTTCTCTGTTTTGGTGCTTAATTTAAAAGGGGGAGAAATTATGGCCAAAGCAACTAGATCAACCACCACTTGTGTATTTCAAAATCATCAAAAATATTATGTTTTGAACTTGTCTTTTTTATCAAAACCCTCTTAACGGCAAGAGGAGCCCTCTGATTGCAAAACTACTCTCTTGTCTGGGAGAAATCTTTATTATGGGGAAAAGGGGAGCTTTTGGCTTCTTTATGAAAACTGTCTTAAAAAATAGTTTGATTTGCAAAACTAAAGTATTTTGACTTAGAAGTAAGAAAATGAATTTGTTTTGCAAAAAAAACCAAGTGGTGGCAAAATCATCTAAATATGCAAATCCTATACTTATTCTATTAGTGTTTGACTTGGCTTCAATTTGTAAAAGTTGGCTCATATTTGGTTATGTTAGTACTTTTAAGTTGCTTTTGGTGTGTTGGCATGAATCACCAAAAAGGGGGAGATTGAAAGGGAAATGTGCCCTTGGGCCATTTCTAGTTCTTTTGGTGATTAAATCCTCAACACATTACTAAGAACTAACACTCTTCTTATGAGCATGAGCACAAGTGTTTAGAAAGCAAATTGAAGCAAATGCATGTTTATAGCACTTAGTCTTCTGTTTTAGGTGGCAACAATATTCATCTAAGTGCTAGAAAACTTCTCAAGTTGAGCCAAAATGAAGTGAAGTTTGGCTAAGTATGGCCAAACTAAGGCGAGTCACGGCCTCATCGGACAGCTATCGAGACATGCTCGGGCGAGTCGGGACTGCGCATGGGCGAATCGTGAATGCGCTTGGGCGAGTCAGAACTGCGCACGGGCAAATCGTAAATGCGCTTGGGCGAGTTAGAACTGCGCTCGGTTGAGTCAAAGATGTGCTCGGGCGAGACGTGACTGCCTTGAGCAAGTCGTGGCCTCGGATGCGTTGCCGCCTCAGGTGCGTTGTGGCCTCAGATGAGCTGCTTCCTCGAGCGAGTCAGTGTGCCAGGCGATCAAAAGCGCACAATGGTCAGCTCGACTATTGAGGGAAACAGATCGCTGATTGTCAATTCGGTGCACGCAAACATGGAAGGCTGGATTGCTTCCCTGATGAAGAACCAATGGCTCCTAGGCTCCATGAGGCTATAAAAGGACCCCCTGGCAACATAGAGTGGTACTCACGTGCAACACACTGAGACAAACACAAGAGCATACAACATACTTCGAGACTCTGATCACGCCTTGGTTCGTTCGAGAGAGATTTGAGCGCATTTTTAGTTAAGACTTTGTTGGTTTTCATTCATGCACTCTTTTCTTCAGTTATGCGCATGCTCTTGCTGCATTTGTGCTCTTGTGTGTGTTGGTTCTCCCTCCCTTACTCTTGTTCGTGATTGTGATCATATTGTGTAAGGTGTGAGAGACTCCACCTTGTGGAGATTCCTCACAAATACGAACATACTATGAGGAAGACAACCATGGTACTCAAGTTTGATCTCTGGATCACTTGAGAGGGTTTGACTGCAACCCTCGTCTATTGGGATACCACAACATGGAGGTAGGCCTCGACCGAACCACGGGATAAATCGTCGTGTCTCATTGTTCACTTACTTGCATTACAACTTTGTTCTTCCCAGATCTCCACTTCACTTTCATTATTGCTCTAGTTTCAATACACACCTTGTCAGAGCAAATAAGTGAAGAAATCATCCTTCTATTCTTAACTGAAATTGGTTTTAGATTACACTATCTCCATTATAGAACAAGTTTGTTGTTTTAGCTTAGTATTTTTGCAAGATCACCTATTCACCCCCTCTAGGTGCTCTCAGGTGTGTTGGCATAAATCAAAAAAAGGGGGAAATTGAAAGGGAAATGTGCCCTTGGGATATTTTTAAGTGTTTTGGTGATTAACTGTTCGACACACCACTATGAACTGACACTCCTCTTATGAGCATGAGCACGAGTGTTTAGAAATCAAATTGAGGAAAAATAAGAAAAGCATTTTTGGGCTTGAAATGAGCATATTGCAAACCTCTATGAATCAAAGTGATAAAGGTTTGTTTCTTGTACTTAGTCATTTGTTTTTAGGTGCTAATCATGTTGTCTAAGTTCTAGGGAATTTCTCAAGCGGAGCCAAAATGGAGTAAAGAAGTTTGTCTATGTTTGGCCAAACTTGGGCCAGTCTGGTCCTCACCGGACAGTCCGGTGTGCACCAGACAGTGTCCGGTGCCCAGGCTGGTCAGCGGCTGAACAAGGCGCTCTCAGGTTTCTTCGTGACTTCGCCGGCTATAATTCACTGGATAGTCCGGTGTGATAGTCGTTCGTCTGTGCCAACGGTCGGCCGCGCAATCGGCGCCCGCCACGTCAGCTCGGCAACGGGCGGCAGGACCCACCGGACAGTTGAAAGTCGCCTAGAGGGGGGGTGAATAGGCAAATCTGAAATTTATAAAGTTTAATCACAACTACAAGCCGGGTTTAGCGTTAGAAATATAATCGAGTCCGAAAGCGAGGGCGAAAACAAATCACAAGCAAATAAGGCGGATGACACGGTGATTTGTTTTACCGAGGTTCGGTTCTTGCAAACCTACTCTCCGTTGAGGTGGTCACTGAAAGTCGCCTAGAGGAGGGTGAATAGGCAAATCTGAAATTTATAAAGTTTAAGCACAACTACAAGTCGGGGTTAGCGTTAGAAATATAAACGAGTCCGAAAGAGAGGGTGAAAACAAATCACAAGCGAATAAGAACGGATGACACGTCGATTTGTTTTACCGAGGTTCGGTTCTTGCAAACCTACTCCCCGTTGAGGTGGTCACAAAGACCGGGTCTCTTTCAACCCTTTCCCTCTCTCAAACGGTCACTTAGACCGAGTGAGCTTCCTTCCTTGATTTCCTGGGTCACATAGACCCCGCAAGGACCACCACACAATTGGTGTCTCTTGCTTTGCTTACAAGGCTTTGAGAGTAATAATGAGAGAAAGAAGAAAGCCAACCAAGCAACAAGAACAACAAAAGAACACAAGTCGATCTTCTCACAAGTCCTAAAAACTAGAGTTGAATTGTGGACTTTGATTCGATCAGTGGCTTTGATTTATGTCTTGGAGTTTTGTGTATTGCTCTTGTATTGAATGAGGAGTAGTGAATGCTTGGGTGCCTTGAAGAGTGGTGGTTGGGGGTATTTATAGCCCCAACCACCAAAATGGCTGTTGGGGAACTCTGCTGTCGAAGGGCGCACGGACAGTCCGGTGCGCCAGCCACGTCACCCAACCGTTAGGGTTCGACCATTGGAGCTTCTGACATGTGGGCCACCGAACAGTCCGGTGGTGCACCGGACAGGTCCTGTTCACTGTCCATTGCCCGCCTACTCTGACTCTGCGCGCGCAGTCGGCACTGTTTACTGTTCACTGTAGCCGTTGCAGACGACCGTTGGCGCAGGTAGCCATTGCTCCGCTTGGCACACCGGACAGTCCGGTGCTACACCGGACAGTCCGGTGAATTATAGCGGAGTGGCTCTCAGAATTCCCGAAGGTGGCAAGTTTGGATTTGATCTCCCTGGTGCACCGGACACTGTCCGGTGGCACACCGGACAGTCCGGTGCGCCAGACCAGGGCAGCCTTCGGTTGGTTTTTGCTCTTTTTATTTGAACCCTTTCTTGGACTTTTTCTTGGTTTGTGTTGAACCTTTGGCACCTGTAGAACTTATCTTCTAGAGCAAACTAGTTAGTCCAATTATTTGTGTTGGGCAATTCAACCACCAAAATTATTTAGGAAAAAGGTATAAGCCTATTTCCCTTTCAATCTCCCCCTTTTTGGTGATTGATGCCAACACAAACCAAAGCAAATATATAAGTGCAGAATTGAACTAGTTTGCATAATGTAAGTGCAAAAGTTGCTTGAAATTAAACCAATATTTATTTCATATGATATGCATGGATGCTTTCTTCATATTTAACATTTTAAACCACGCTTGCACCACTTGTTTTGTTTTTGCAAATTCTTTTGGAAATGCTTTTCAAAGTCTTTTGCAAATAGTCAAAGGTAAATGAATAAGATTTTGAGAAGCACTTTCAAGATTTGAAATTTTCTCCCCCTGTTTCAAATGCTTTTCCTTTGACTAAACAAAAACTCTCCCTCAATGAAATTCTTCTCTTAGTGTTCAAAAGGGTTTTAGATATTAATTTTGAAAGGGATTATACCAATTTGAAAATCCTATCAAGAATAAGATACTAATTGAAAAACCTTCTTTTAATACAAATTTGAAAGAATACATTTTTGAAGTTGGTGGCTGTGGCAGAACCGCCCGAATTATTCCAGCTTAAGTGCCTAAGTCACGCCTCAGGGGTCGTAACACACTTAAATCGGAATAACCCGTCAGTCCCTCAGATCTAGTCTGATAGAGCCACTTAACCAGGATCAAATTCCACAACCTCACTCGAAGGTGAGTCACAGAAGAAATACAATAAAATAGGAAACCTCAAATTAAGTGCTGAATTATTACATAGATCGGTGTTTTGAGTAGCAAATAAGAGTTCACAAAATAAATTGCAGCGGATAATCGATGTCGTCGGTAATGAGGAAATGGGCAAGGCCTAGCCCACTACTCCTCGTGCTCCTCTCCTGCCGGAGCAGCATCCCACTCGACCGTCCAACCCGGTGGCAGGGTGGTAGGCCAAGTCACACCATCAACCATTTCCTGAACGGTACCTGCAAAAATTATGCCACAAGCAAGGCTGAGTATACTAATACTCAGCTAGACTTACCCGGTGTGAGGAGTCTACTCCTCTACCTCTAGACTATGCAGCTGTTTGGCTGAGGGGTTTGGTTTGCCAAAAGCACTAGCTGTTTCTAAAATTAATTTTTTTTAGCTTTTCAAATTCTAGCATCATGATCTTAGCTAGGTTTGCTCCTTCTAAGCATACATGGTGACAAGCATTTAGTTCAATCAACAAATTGTCTCATGTAACCTCATTTCACTTCTTACTCGATGCAGTACAAGGGGTCAAGCAGTCTCATTAGCTGCGAGAAGCAGACGATTCGAATCAAGTTTTATCCTTGCAAGGTAAACCTAAACACATGGCATGTCAGGGTACTCCGACCCCGCACATGACAACCGTCCCCATTGATTCCCTGTTCGCGTCCAGGCCTCACCGCCTTGGCATACAATGTTCCACTGACCCCGGCTGCCGTCGTGCAGTGACCGCACTAGTACCCACCATAGCTAGCATGGGAGACCCAGTCTCAGGTCGCATGAGGGATAAAGTCCGCGCCCGGCTTCACTCAGGTACTAGGTTTACCAGTTACCATTTTTCCCGGCATGTGCTTAGTACGTTCAAACGCTTGACTCAGGTATCCACACATTAATCCTTAATTCCTTTTTCCCGTCTCATGGTCAAGGCATCCTCCTTGGATCCAAGTCCATAGACTAACATAGATCCCGTTATCAAGATGAATACAATCAATTCCTGACCTCGCGCGAGTGCTAGAAAAATCACTCGACTTCTACCGAGATCCTGATTAGCAAGCAGATACTCGACCTATCATACTAGTACTCATCTCAAAAAGGAATCCTAAGTTCATGCAACTAGGGGTTTCAAGCAACTCCTACACTTAAGTGCACATTACAATCCTACAAGCATTAAGTGTAGTAAAGTAGCATATAATAATACGGTTATGCATATAAACCGGGGCTTGCCTTCAATAGCTGGGGCTGCAGGGAGATCCTCGATAGCAGCCTCGGAAGCTTGCTTCTGGTCCTCCTCTTGGACAGTTCCTTGCTCGGGGATGAGCACGTACTCTCCGTCGGCGAGATTACAATCTAATGAATGCAATGCGTAAGATATATGCATGATATGATATGTGCTTTAGTAATTTCAACTTTTGACGGTGTATGATCTACTTGAGTTAGATGAAGTTAAACCTTACTTATGTAAGACTTCTGGGTGGTATACTTGGTAAATTGGACCAAACTTAGCTAAGTTAAGTGGTAGGTTTATTTTTGGGGTTCCACTGAATTCTTTTTAAAGTCTTAGTGAGAATTGACAAGAATTCAAGTTGGACTTGATGGAGTGAGATTTATTTCTCCCTTCTTTTTCTTTATTCTCTTTAAGTTTTTGGAGTGGGTTTGAACTACAAGTTGCCTTAATAAAATTCCAAAAATTCTGCAAATATTACAGTGCCTTATTACTGGTGTATAATTCTCTGTCTCCAAATTTGGGGATCAGAAAGTGAATAGTTTTCTCTGGACAAAATTACCAAATTTTAGGGCAGAAGGGAAGCTTTGAACTACAACTATTATTTAACAGTAGGTAATTCTCTAAAATTTATTTTTGCTGGCTTTTAGGTGCTATAACATGACTTGGCACAAAATGCTAGCCATTAATTCTTATTAGTTATTTTACTAGGATTTTCTAAAGTTTCTAGCCAAAGGGGTGCTTTCTACTACCACTATATTTGAAAAATATCAAACAACAGATTTTTTTATTTTTCTTAGCTTCTATTTTGCTCAAGAGCAATCATTCTGAAGTTTGGCATCTTTTTGCTTAAGGGAAGGGGTGGTATGCATTAGTTGGATTAAATGGCCTTTCTCATAAAATATTGACAATAGGTATTATTTTGTATCTTTTCAATGGGTTTGCATTTTTATCTGGTGGCTTATCTCATCATTGACTTAGCAAAATTTTGGTTGCCCGTTATTGCATTATTATGGGTTATTCATGATTTATTTGGAAAATGCCTCATTATCATATTATATTTATTTACCCTACTTAAACTGATGGGCTAGGGTGTTCATTATTTTTGCAGTGGTGTTCTGGTGGTTACAAGTCCACTGGATTTTTATTATCAATTTTGGGTCTAGTTTTGTAATTCTAATAATTGATTTCTAGTTGGAATAATGCTAAACAACACATTTTACTTTAAAACTGATCTGGACTAAAGGTCCCTTTATTTTTCCTAGGTTCTCTGTCACTTAAGGAAACTAGGAAAAAAAATTTCACTCACTGTTCATTAATTTCTAATGCCTTTCTGATTTTCTTAAGTTTTGGGCAGAAATGACTTTTAATGGATATCTACACTAAATTTTTCAATACTAGGGTTCTTACTATTTTTAAACAGTGCTTAAATGAGGTTTGAACGTCTACAATTTTTCTTAGGTTCAGCACAGAAGCAAGACTAATTTTCCTTAATTAAACAGGGTTTGGTCAGTTTCTGTTTTTAATTTTAAACTCTAAAAATTAGAACAAAAAGCATAGGGTTCATTATTTTTAAATGATAGCTCATATTATTCAGGATCTAGCAAAATTAGTTTGACAACTTTTGGTTAAGAATTCATCAAGTTATGAATTTTCTAAGTTCTCTGTTTATTAAAAAGATTAAACAGAAATGATTAAATGGAAAACTACTTTGCAACGGGGTCCCTGGCGGGTGTTTTGAGTTTTCCTCACAGATTAGTCCCTGGGCTACTATTCAAATGAGTCACTGACATTGCAGAAAACCCCCTAGGTTCTTCTAAGCCTAACCCGAGGTCCTTCCCCAAATCAAACAGTACCCGCGGCAGAAGAAAGGGCGGAGGGGCTTACCGGCGGCGAGATTGCTCCGGTGAGGTGGCCGAGGGTGTAGGGGAGGTCCTGACGGTCACGATGATGTGCGGGTCGCCGTCGGGGATGGTCGGAGTTGGCCGGTCCGCGTGCGCAGGCGGGGGAGCTCGTCGGCGGCGAGGAGTCCGGCCTATCCAGGGCAAAATTGACCAATCAAACGGGTCAGAGAGCTTCACCAGGGAACAAGGAAGGGGTGTGCGCGAGGAATTGAAGAATGGCTCACTGGAGAGCTCGGTCCATGCTGCAGGCGGGCGACCGAAGTCCGATGAGGTCGATCTCGGGCTTCCGGTGAAGTTCTGCCGGGTCCGAGGGCTTGGAAAGCTTCACGGGCCACTGGCGGAGCTAGCCGAAGCACT
This sequence comes from Zea mays, assembly GCF_902167145.1. Classification (NCBI taxonomy): domain Eukaryota; kingdom Viridiplantae; phylum Streptophyta; class Magnoliopsida; order Poales; family Poaceae; genus Zea; species Zea mays. Next base: position 169,658,371 of record NC_050097.1, on the reverse strand, counting down.
GGCGCGACTTGGGGGTAGCTGGAGTGGGCTGGCCACAGTGGCCGAAGCTCTGGCGGCAATGGCGGGCGGAAAAGAGCTCGCTGGAGCTAAGGAGGGGTGGCTGGCCGGTGATGGTGAGCACGGGGTGAAGTGAGGCGCGTCCGGGGAGGCTTTATAGGCGCAGGCGGGCACGGCCGAGGGCAAGGGCGCGCGGTGGACTTTACTAAACGCCGGGGCGAGCGCGCGGGCGGGTTGGGCGAGCGCCGACGTGCCGACCAGGGTCGAACACGTGTGCCCGTTCGTTCTGCCCAAGTTCTGGCACGTGTGGTCACTCATCCGAGCCTGCTCTCGCCTTGGTCAGTGCACAAGACCTCTTCTCCTCCCTACAAGCTACCGATCTTGTGTGGGGGTCATAGGATTTTGCCTACTAGTTGCAGAGATATGGAGCCCGGAAATCCAGTCTGTCTCCCTGCTCAAACCCGAGGCAAATCCAGGGTTTTGTCGTGTCTAGGGCTCGCTTCCCAATGCCATCTTCTGGTATGCGACAGAGGGGTTAGTTAGGCACATTTTTGTTAATGGGGCCATTAGGAATTGAGTTAGGGATCAAGGTGAACACGCTTGATCTTTGGCTCAAGGTCTGAAATTCAGAATTTCCTATTGAGTCCCCACATGAGAAGCTTGTTTTGGGGTTTTATTTGAATTATTTTGGCCAAGCTTCCTCAATCTTTATTGTTGCTTATTGAATATACTTCAATGTTTATAATTGGCCCAAGCCATGATTCTGAATTTTTCATACCCTTTTCCCCATTCTCTTGAATTCTGTTCATAGGGCTCAATTAGGGTTTTTGTTGGGGTTGCACAATTTTGCCTTTTTGAAAAAACCCATTTGTTTTGATCATGATACTTTTAAGTATAGGATTAGTGGGTCCTTTATTCTTAAGTCAATTTGATGCTCATACTTAAATTTGGTTCACATAAGATGATGGTTCATGGGTTAGCACTTTGAGAGAAACCCTAGGTGACACTGGGGTGTCACAGCCTTCCCCCCTTAAAGGAATCTCGTCCCGAGATTCGGGCCAGAGTCCTCCCGGGGTGAAGCGAAGGGTGAGACTTATAGAAAGTGGGTGATCATTGTTATTATTAGAGCAAACTGCTCTTCGAATGTCATTCTCTTTGGAACTTCAGAAGGAAGTCCTTTTTAATTTTGTTTCATGGTTACTTCATTCTGATTTAAGATTATATTTCTGAATTTTGGATTCGAAGGGCAGGAGGAGGGGTTGGGTGTGATTACGTACCAACTTACTTAGGTAGGCAATCGGGGAAGTTGGATCTCAAGAATTCCTCGGTTTCCCAAGTAGCTTCTTCCTCTAAGTGATTACTCCACTGGACCTTGTACATCTTGATCGATTTAGCCCGAGTTGATCTTTCTTTGCAATCCAGAATCTTGGAAGGGTACTCTTGGTACGATAGATCTGGTTTTATCTCCAATTCTGGCTCTGCTATGATCTCGGTCGGCAATCGAACACACTTCTTCAGCTGAGATACATGGAACACACTGTGAATGGCGGACATTTTTGAAGATAACTTCAACTTATATGCCACGGGTCCACATGCTTCGATGATCTCATAAGGTCCAATGTAATGAGGGGCTAGCTTACCTTTGATCCCAAACCTCTGCACTCCCTTGGTGGGTGATACCTTGAGGTATACAAAATCTCCCACCTTGAACTGGAGAGGTTTCCTTCTTTTATCATGGTAACTCTTCTGCCTGGCCTGAGCAGCTTCTAGATTCTTCCTGATGAGTTTGACCTTCCTTTCGGCTTCAGTCACTAAGTCAGGTCCAAAAACTCCTCTTTCTCCAGGTTGAGACCAATTGAGTGGTGTCCTACACCTTCTTCCATAGAGAGCTTCGAAAGGTGCCATCCTTAGGCTGGATTGATAACTGTTGTTATAAGCAAACTCTGCCAAGGAGAGGTGCTTATCCTAGTTCTTGCCACAATCGATCACAAGCTCTCAGCATATCCTTCAGGATTTGGTTTACCCTTTCCGTCTGACCATCAGTCTGTGGGTGGTTGAAAGGGAAATGTGCCCTTGGGCCATTTCTAAGTATTTTGGTGATTTAGTGTCCAACACAAGTGCCTAAGTGTTAAATGGTGGACAAAGTACAAATCAAGTATAAAGGTATGTTTCTCAGACTTAGTACATTGTTTTAGAGACTAATGTATTGTGTCTAGGTGCTGGAAACAGGAAAAATCAAGTTGAAATTAAAGATGACTTTGTTCCGCCAAAGTCAGCTCTGTCTGGGTGCACCGGACAGTGTCCAGTGGTGCACCGGACAGTGTCCAGTGCGCCAGGCTGGCTCAGGCGAACTTGCTACTCTCGGGAAGTGATTAACGGCGTACGGCTATAATTCACCGGACTGTCCGGTGTGCACCGGACTGTCCGGTGGGCCAACGGTCGGCCGGGCCAACGGTCGGCCGCGTGATCCGCGCGAGACACGTGGCCGAGCCAACGGTCGGAAGGGGGCACCAGACTGTCTGGTGTGCACCGGACAGTGTCCGGTGCGCCGACTGTCGGCTTCGCCAAAGAAGGAAAGAAATCCGCACCGGACAGTGCCCGGTGGTGCACCGGACTGTCCGGTGCGCCAGGCGACAGAAGGCAATAATTGCCTTCCTGGAATGCAATCAACGGCTCCTAGCTGCCTTGGGGCTATAAAAGGGACCCCTAGGCGCATGGAGGAGTACACCAAGCATTCTCTAAGCATTCCTAAGCACCAAGACTTCGATTTCGCGCATTTGATTCTTTGCAATAGCAATTAGAGCTCCATTTGAGTTGTGAACTCGCAAAGTTGTGTTGTGAGCTCTTGTTGCAACTTGTGTGCGTGTTGGTACTCTGATTTCGTGTCTTGTGCGTGTTGCTCATCCCTTCCTTACTCCGTGCTTCTTTGTGAACTTCAAAGTGTAAGGGCGAGAGGCTCCAAGTTGTGGAGATTCCTCGCAAGCGGGATATAGTAAAGTGAAAGCAAAACACCGTGCTATTCAAGTGGGTCTTTGGACCGCTTGAAAGGGGTTGATTGCAACCCTCGTCCATTGGGACGCCACAACGTGGAGTAGGCAAGTGTTGGACTTGGCCGAACCACGGGATAAACCACCGTGCCATCTCTGTGTTGATATCTTTGTGGTTATCGTGTTGTGCATGTTCTCCTCTTTAGCCACTTGGCTTACTCGTGCTAACTCCTAATCAAGTTTTGCGGATTAAGTTTCAAGTTTTTACAGGATCACCTATTCACCCCCCTCTAGGTGCTCTCAATTGGTATCAGAGCCGTTCTCTTCAAGAAAGGGACTAACCGCCCGAAGAGATGGATCCTAGGGGCAAGGGGATGGTGGTCAACTATAAGGAGAAGGAGTCCTTCGTCAACGAGCCTAAAGATGACAAGCCTACCGACTCGGGCTCGGGCCACAAACGAAGAGATGGGAAGAAGAAGAAGACGAGGCGCATCAAGGAGATCGTCTACTACGACGACAGCGACGAGTCCTCTTCTTCCCAAAAGGACGACGACAACGTCTACGAGAATAAGAAGACGGTTAATTCAAACTTCTCTTTTGATTATTCTCGTATTCCTCAAAGTACCAATGCTCATTTACTCTCCATTCCACTTGGTAAACCTCCTCATTTTGATGGAGAGGACTACGGATTTTGGAGTCACAAAATGCATAGTCACTTGTTCTCTCTCCATCCTAGTATATGGGAGATAGTAGAGAGTGGAATGAAATTTGATAGCTTGGATAGTCCTTTGTTTATCAATGAACAGATTCACAAAAATGCACAAGCTACTACTGTGTTGTTAGCCTCATTGTGCAGGGACGAGTATCATAAGGTGAGCGGCTTGGACAATGCCAAGCAGATCTAGGACACCCTCAAGATCTCTCATGAGGGGAACGACATCACCATGCTCACCAAGATGGAGTTGGTGGAAGGCGAACTCAGGAGATTCGCGATGATAAGAGGGGAGGAGCCAACCCAGACGTACAACAGGCTCAAAACCCTCGTCAACAAGATAAGGAGCTATGGAAGCACGCGATGGACGGACCACGACGTTGTCCGCCTAATGCTAAGGTCATTTACCGTCCTTGATCCGCATCTTGTGAACAATATTCGTGAGAATCCTAGGTACACGAAGATGACGCCCGAGGAGATCCTTGGAAAGTTCGTAAGCGGGCGGATGATGATCAAGGAGGCTAGATACGTCGACGATGCATTAAATGGTCCAATCCAAGAGCCTCAAACTATTGCTCTCAAGGAAACAAGGAGCAAGGAGGCACTACCTAGCAAGGTGGCGCAATTTGAGGCGGCCAGGCTCAATGATGAAGAGATGGCCCTCATCATCAAGCGGTTCAAGACGGCGGTAAAGGGTCGCAAGGAGCACCCCAACAAGAACAAGACGAAGGGGAAGCACTCCTGCTTCAAATGTGGTAAGATTGGTCATTTTATCGCAAATTGTCCCGATAATGATAGTGACCAGGAAAAGAAGAGTGGAAAGTGGGAAAAGAAGAAGAACTACAAGAAGGCGAAGGGCGAGGCACATCTTGGAAAGGAGTGGGATTCGGATTGCTCCTCGTCCGACTCCGACAACGAAGGACTCGCCGCCACCGCCTTCAACAAGTCATCCCTCTTCCCCAACGAGCATCACACTTGCCTCATGGCAAGGGAAAAGAAGGTAAGCACTCGTAATACTTGTACTTATGCTTCTTCAAGTGAGGATGAGTCTAGTGATGATGATGAAATAGATTATTCATGTTTATTCAAAGGCCTAGATAGAACCAAGGTAGATAAAATTAATGAATTAATTGATGCCTTGAATGATAAGAATATGTTATTAGAAAAGCAAGAGGATCTTTTGTATGAAGAGCATGATAAATTTGTTAGTGCACAAAATTTTCTTGCTCTAGAAGTTAAAAGGAATGAAATGCTTTCTTGTGAACTATCTACTTGTCATGAAACCATTTCTACTTTAAAAGGTGTTAATGATGATTTAAATGCTAAACTAGTAATAGCGAATAAATCTAACTCTTGTGTAGAACATGTTATGATTTGCAATAGGTGCTCTCAATTTAATGTTGATGCTTGTAGTGAACACCTAGCTTGCATTTCTAAATTAAATGATGAAGTGACTAGTCTTAATGCCCAACTTAAGACTAGCAAAAGTGAATTTGACAAGCTAAAATTTACAAGGGATGCCTACACGATTGGTAGACACCCCTTAATTAACGATGGTCTTGGCTTCAAGAGGGAAGTCAAGAACTTAACAAGCCATAAGGCTCCCATCTCCGCCAAGGAGAAAGGGAAGGCCCCTATGGCTAGAAGTGCTCAAAAGAACCATGCCTTCATGTATCATGATAGGAGACATTCTAGAAATGTTTATAGAAGCTCATGCTATGGTTGCTTCTAGTTCTTCTATTATGCATGATAGAAATTTAGCTAGGAGGAATGCTATTAATCACATGTCTAGAAGAAATGTTGTTCATGTGCATAGGAAAACAAATATTGAACCTTCTACAATTTATCATGCTTTAAATGCTTCCTTTGCTATTTGTAGAAAGGATAGGAAGATAATTGCTAGAAAATTAGGGGCAAAATGCAAGGGAGATAAAACTTGCATTTCGGTCCCTAAGGCTATTTGTACTAACCTTGTAGGACCCAACATGAGTTGGGTACCTAAGACCCAAGCCTAAATTTGCCTTGCAGGTTTATGCATCCGGGGGCTCTAGCTGGATTATCGATAGCGGATGCACAAACCACATGACGGGGGAAAAGAGGATGTTCTCTTCCTACGTCAAGAACAAGGATCCCCAAGATTCAATCATATTCGGTGATGGGAACCAAGGCAAGGTGAAAGGGTTAGGAAAAATTGCTATTTCATCCGAGCACTCTATTTCTAATGTGTTCTTAGTTGAGTCGCTTGGATACAACTTGTTGTCTGTGAGTCAACTGTGTAATATGGGATATAATTGTTTATTCACAAATGTAGATGTGTCTGTCTTTAGAAGAAGTGATGGTTCATTAGCTTTTAAGGGTGTATTAGACGGCAAACTCTATTTAGTTGATTTTGCAAAAGAGGAGGCCGGTCTAGATGCATGCTTAATTGCTAAGACTAGCATGGGCTGGCTGTGGCATCGCTGCTTAGCACATGTGGGGATGAAGAACCTTCACAAGCTTCTAAAGCGAGAACACGTGATAGGTCTAACTAATGTTACTTTCAAAAAAGATAGACCTTGTGTAGCTTGTCAAGCAGGGAAACAGGTGGGAAGCTCTCATCATGCCAAAAATGTGATGACAACATCAAGATCCCTGGAGTTACTTCATATGGACCTTTTCGGACCCGTCGCCTATCTAAGCATAGGAGGAAGTAAGTATGGTCTTGTTATAGTTGATGATTTTTCCCACTTCACTTGGGTATTCTTTTTGCAGGATAAATCTGAAACCCAAGGGACCCTCAAGCGCTTCCTAAGGAGAGCTCAAAACGAGTTTGAGCTCAAGGTGAAGAAGATAAGAAGCGACAATGGGTCCGAGTTCAAGAACCTTCAAGTGGAGGAGTATCTTGAGGAGGAAGGAATCAAGCACGAGTTCTCCGCTCCCTACACACCACAGCAAAATGGTGTGGTAGAGAGGAAGAACAGGACGCTTATAGACATGGCGAGGACGATGCTTGGAGAGTTCAAGACCCCCGAGTGCTTTTGGTCGGAAGCCGTGAACACGGCTTGCCACGCCATCAACCGGGTCTACCTTCATCGCCTCCTCAAGAAGACTTCGTATGAGCTACTAACCGGTAACAAACCCAATGTTTCGTATTTTCGAGTTTTTGGGAGTAAATGCTACATTCTAGTGAAGAAGGGTAGGAATTCCAAATTTGCTCCCAAAGCCGTAGAAGGGTTTTTGTTAGGTTATGACTCAAATACAAAGGCGTATAGGGTCTTCAACAAATCATCGGGTTTGGTTGAAGTCTCTAGCGACGTTGTATTTGATGAGACTAATGGCTCTCCAAGAGAGCAAGTTGTTGATCTTGATGATGTAGATAAAGAAGACGTTCCAACGGCCGCAATGCGCACCATGGCGATTGGAGATGTGAGGCCAATGGAACAAAAGGAGCAAGATCAACCTTCTTCCTCAACAATGGTGCATCCCCCAACTCAAGAAGATGAACAGGTTCATCAAGAGGAGGCGTGTGATCAAGGGGGAGCACAAGATGATCAAGTAATGGAGGAAGAAGCACAACCGGCACCTCCAACTCAAGTCCGAGCGATGATTCAAAGGGATCATCCCGTCGACCAAATTTTGGGTGACATTAGCAAGGGAGTAACTACTCGATCTCGATTAGTTAATTTTTGTGAGCATTACTCCTTTGTCTCTTCTATTGAGCCTTTCAGGGTAGAGGAGGCCTTGCTAGATCCGGACTAGGTGTTGGCCATGCAAGAGGAGCTCAATAACTTCAAGAGAAATGAAGTTTGGACACTGGTGCCTCGTCCCAAGCAAAATGTTGTGGGAACCAAGTGGGTGTTTCGCAACAAACAAGACGAGCACGGGGTGGTGACAAGGAACAAGGCTAGACTTATGGCAAAAGGTTATGCCCAAGTCGCAGGTTTGGACTTTGAGGAGACTTTTGCTCCTGTGGCTAGGCTAGAGTCCATTCGCATTTTGCTAGCATATGCCGCTCACCATTCTTTCAGGTTGTTCCAAATGGATGTGAAGAGCACTTTCCTCAACGGGCCAATCAAGGAGGAGGTGTACGTGGAGCAACACCCTAGCTTCGAGGATGAACGGTACCCCGACCACGTGTGTAAGCTCTCTAAGGCGCTCTATGGACTTAAGCAAGCCCCAAGAGCATTGTATGAATGCCTTAGAGACTTTTTAATTGCTAATGCTTTCAAGGTTGGGAAAGCCGATCCAACTCTTTTTACTAAGACTTGTGATGGTGATCTTTTTGTGTGCCAAATTTATGTCGATGACATAATATTTGGTTCTACTAATCAAAAGTCTTGTGAAGAGTTTAGCAGGGTGATGACTCAAAAGTTTGAGATGTCGATGATGGGCGAGTTAAGCTATTTCCTTGGGTTCCAAGTGAGACAACTCAAGGATGGGACCTTCATCTCCCAAACGAAGTACACGCAAGACTTGATCAAGCGGTTTGGGATGAAGGACGCCAAGCCCGCAAAGACTCCAATGGGAACCGACGGACACACCGACCTCAACAAAGGAGGTAAGTCCGTTGATCAAAAGGCATACCGGTCTATGATAGGGTCTTTACTTTATTTATGTGCTAGTAGACCGGATATTATGCTTAGCGTATGCATGTGTGCTAGATTTCAATCCGATCCAAGGGAATGTCACTTAGTGGCGGTGAAGCGAATTCTTAGATATTTAGTCGCTACGCCTTGCTTCGGGATCTGGTATCCGAAGGGGTCTACCTTTGACTTGATTGGATATTCAGACTTCGACTATGCTGGATGTAAGGTCGATAGGAAGAGTACATCGGGGACGTGCCAATTCTTAGGAAGGTCACTGGTGTCTTGGAGTTCTAAGAAACAAACTTCCGTTGCCCTATCCACCGCTGAGGCCGAGTACGTTGCCGCAGGACAGTGTTGCGCGCAACTACTTTGGATGAGGCAAACCCTCTGGGACTTTGGCTACAATCTGAGCAAAGTCCCACTCTTATGTGATAATGAGAGTGCTATCCGCATGGCGGATAATCCTGTTGAACACAGCCGCACAAAGCACATAGACATCCGGCATCACTTCTTGAGAGACCACCAGCAAAAGGGGGATATCGAAGTGTTTCATGTTAGCTCCGAGAACCAGCTAGCCGATATATTTACCAAGCCTTTAGATGAGCAGACCTTTTGCAAGTTGCGTAGTGAGCTAAATGTCTTAGATTCGCGGAACTTGGATTGATTTGTAGCATACATGTGCTTATGCCTTTGATCATGTTCCATATGCAATTTGTTGTTTATTTATGGTGCTCAAGTTGTACAAACACTCCCCGGACCTCACAAGTCCTTTTGCAAGTGATGCGCACATTTAGGGGGAGATGTGCTACAACTTGACCCTTTGAGACTAACTGTGTGCTTGAGTTTGCTTAATTTAGTCTCCAAGATGAATTGAAAGGGAAAAGGCGGACTTGGACCATGCAAGACTTCCACTGCACTCCGATGAAAGAGTAACTTATTCCAAGTTCATCTCCATGCTCTTATTGCCTTTTTACTCTTAGTTGAAGATTTTGGTGAGGCAATGGGGTTATAGGGCCAAAATTGATCCCGTTTTGGTGCTTGATGCCAAAGGGGGAGAAAATAAGGCCAAAGCAAGAAATGGATCAGCTACCACTTGAGAATTTTGAAAATAGTAGAGTTAGAGTTTTTGTTTGTCAAAATACTCTTGTTTGTCTCTTACTGTCCAAAGTTGGTCTCTTGTGGGGAGAAGGCTTAATTATGGGAAAAAGGGGGGGTTTGAATCCGTGATCAATTTCTCGTGAAATATATCTCTTTATGTTTCAACATGTGTGTTTGACTTAGAGATAGGAAATTGAGTTTGATTTGCAAAAACAAACCAAGTGGTGGAAAAGAATGATCCATATATGTCAAATTTAAATCAAAACAATCTTGAGTTCTTATTTGAAGTGATTTTGCACTTGTTCTACTTGCTTTATGTTGTGTTGGCATAAATCACCAAAAAGGGGGAGATTGAAAGGGAAATGTGCCCTTGGGCCATTTCTATGTATTTTGGTGATTTAGTGTCCAACACAAGTGCCTAAGTGTTAAATGGTGGACAAAGTACAAATCAAGTATAAAGGTATGTTTCTCAGACTTAGTACATTGTCTTAGAGACTAATGTATTGTGTCTAAGTGCTGGAAACAGGAAAAATCAAGTTGAAATTAAAGATGGCTTTGTTCAGCCAAAGTCAGCTCTGTCTGGGTGCACCGGACTGTCCGGTGGTGCACCGGACATTGTCCGGTGCGCCAGGCTGGCTCAGGCGAACTTGCTACTCTCGGGAAGTGATTAACGGCGTATGGCTATAATTCATCGGACTGTCCGGTGTGCACCGGACTGTCCGGTGAGCCAACGGTCGGCCGGGCCAACGGTCGGACATGCGATCCGCGCGAGACACGTGGCCGAGCCAACGGTCGGAAGGGGGCACCAGACTGTCCAGTGTGCACCAGACAGTGTCCGGTGCGCCAACGGCTCCAAAGTGCCAACGGTCGGCTTTGCCAAAGAAGGAAAGAAATCCGCACCGGACAGTGTCCGGTGGTGCACCGGACTGTCCGGTGCGCCAGGCGATAGAAGGCAAGAATTGCCTTCCTAGAATGCAATCAACGGCTCCTAGCTGCCTTGGGGCTATAAAAGGGACCCCTAGGCGCATGGAGGAGTACACCAAGCATTCTCTAAGCATTCCTAAGCACCAAGACTTCGATTTCACGCATTTGATTCTTTGTAATAGCAATTAGAGCTCCATTTGAGTTGTGAACTCGCTAAGTTGTGTTGTGAGTTCTTGTTGCGACTTGTGTGCGTGTTGGTGCTCTGATTTCGTTTCTTGTGTGTGTTGCTCATCCCTTCCTTACTCCGTGCTTCTTTGTGAACTTCAAAGTGTAAGGGCGAGAGGCTCCAAGTTGTGGAGATTCCTCGCAAGCGGGATATAGTAAAGTGAAAGCAAAACACCGATGTATTCAAGTGGGTCTTTGAACCGCTTGAAAGGGGTTGATTGCAACCCTCGTCCATCGGGACGCCACAACGTGGAGTAGGCAAGTGTTGGACTTGGCCGAACCACGGGATAAACCACTGTGCCATCTCTGTGTTGATATCTTTGTGGTTATCGTGTTGTGCAAGTTCTCCTCTTTAGCCACTTGGCTTACTCGTGCTAACTCCTAATCAAGTTTTGCGGATTAAGTTTCAAGTTTTTACAGGATCACCTATTCACCCCCCCCTCTAGGTGCTCTCAGTGGTAAGCTGAACTTCTGATTAGCTTGGTTCCCAAAGACTCCTGCAGTTGTTTCCAAAATCTGGCAACAAATTGGGCTCCTCGGTCAGAAACAATGGTCCGAGGTAATCCGTGCAAACACACGATCCGGTCAATGTACAACTCTGCATACTTTTGAGCCTTATCAGTGGTGTGCACAGGGAGAAAATGTGCCATTTTCGTCAGTCGGTCCACAATAACCCAAATCGAATCATGATGATGAGAGGTGTTGGGTAGACCCACGATGAAATCCATGCTGATGTCATCCCATTTCCACGAAGGTATAGATAGGGGTTGCAAAGCTCCAGCTGATTTCAAGTGGGTTGCCTTTACCCTCTGACAGGTGTCACATTCTGATACATACTGGGCTATCTCCCACTTCATTCTAGTCCACCAATACAAAGGCTTCAGGTCATGGTACATTTTGGTGCTTCCCGGATGCATAGAGAATTTGGAGAGATGAGCCTCATCCAAGATTTTCCTCTTGAGGTCCTGGTTTTTAGGAATCACCAATCTGCTTTTGAACCATAACACACCCTTTTCATCTTGGCGGAAACAATTATACTTCTCAACCTTCTGATGGAGATTCTTCTTGATAATCTGCACTCCCTTGTCACTGAGTTGGGCCATGATGATCTGGTCTTGCAAAGCTGGCTCGACAGAAATGTGAGACAGAGCACCAGAAGGAATCACTTCTATTTGCATCTTGCTCAACTCATCACACAAGGTGTTGATGCGAGAATCCATCATAATACAATTGCATTGCAACTTCCGACTCAAGGCATCTGCTACCACATTGGCTTTTCCTGGGTGATAATGTACCTCCAGGTCATAATCCTTGATCAGCTCTAGCCATCTTCTCTGCCTCATGTTGAGATCAGCCTGAGTAAAGATGTACTGAAGGCTCTTATGATCAGTGAAGATGTTGCAGTGGGTTCCCATTAAATAGTGCCTCCACATTTTTAATGCATGAACCACTGCTGCCAACTCGAGGTCATGAGTGGGATAATTTAGCTCATGAGGCCTGAGTGCTCTTGAGGCATAAGCAATGACTCGGTTGTCTTGCATCAAGACACAACCTAGTCCAGTGCCGGAGGCATCACAGTATACATCAAAAGGCTTGCTGTTGTCGGGTTGCGCTAACACTGGTGTTGTGGTCAGATGCTGCCTTAATGCATGGAAGGCATCTTCGCACTTCTGACTCCAAACAAACTTGGCTTCTTTCTTCAGCAACTCAGTTATAGGCTTCGCAATTCGAGAGAAATCCGGAATAAATCTTCGGTAATAACCAGCTAATCCCAGAAAACTCTGAATCTGACGGACAGTCGTTGGTGGCTTCCAGTTTATCACCTCTTGCACTTTATCAGGATCAACAGCTATTCCTGCCTGAGAGATAGTGTGACCCAAGAATTTGATTTCCTTTAGCCAAAAATCACACTTGGACAACTTGGCATAAAGGTGGTGCTCTCGCAGACGTTGAAGCACTACATGCAAATGCCCGGCGTGTTCTTCTTCGTTCTTCGAGTACACCAAAATATCATCGATGAACACCACTACGAATTTATCCAATTCAGGCATGAAAACAGAATTTATCAGATACATGAAATATGTTGGTGCATTTGTCAGCCCGAATGACATCACCAAAAATTCATATAGCCCATATCTGGTTGAGAATGTCGTCTTCGGAATATCGCTTGCTCGTATCTTGATCTGATGGTAGCCGGAGCGAAGGTCTATTTTGGAAAACACCTTGGCCCCGACCAACTGGTCAAAAAGAACATCAATACGAGGCAAAGGATACTTGTTCTTGATAGTTACCGCATTAAGAGGGCGGTAATCTATACACAGCCTCAAGCTTTCATCCTTCTTCACAAACAGTGCTGGACATCCCCAAGGCGAAGTACTTGGGCGAATAAATCCCTTATCCAGCAACTCCTGCAATTGCTTCTTCAATTCTGCCAATTCAGCGGGTGGCATTCAGTAGGGCCTCTTGGAAATCGGTGTCGTTCCCGGTTGCAACTCGATGGCAAATTCAATATCCCGGTCCGGTGGCATTCCTGGCAATTCATCAGGAAAGACATCTGCGTATTCGCAGACCACTGGGATCTTCTTTAGAGGTAACTCCTTCATAGAGAAAGCACATGACTGAGTAGAACCCTGACTGGGCAGAATTAAGGTGAAGTTCCCGCAGAACGGAGAATTGATTTCCACGGTACGGCTGGCTACATCAAGCACAACTTGGTGCAAGGTCATCCAATTAGCTCCTAGAATAATGTCCACATTTTCCAAACCCAACATAAGAAGAGTGGTTTTGACAATTTGGCTTCCCAGTTGAATAGGCACACTTTGGTTTAATTGATTAGTTGAAATTTTACCCCCAGGTGTGACTATCATAAATGACCCTTTTGAGTGAGAGAATGGCAGTTCACACTTAGCACTGAACTTTTGGCTAATGAAGCTATGAGATGCACCAGAATCAAACAGAATTAAAGCAGGTTGATTATAAACTGAAAAGATACTAGTCATGATAGGCGCTCCCTCAGGTACTTCCTCCAGAGTAGTGAAGTTGAGCTTCCCTTGCCTGACTTGTACCTTCTGCTTTCTTCCCTTGTCTTGATTTGGTGCTGGCATCTGCCTCTGCTGGTTCCTGGGACAATTCTTGGCATAGTGGCCCACATTGCCACAAGTGAAACACTTGTTCCCATTGCCCTGGCGGAACTGCTGCTGCTGCGAAGGCTGATTGTTCCTTGGAGCGGGAGCTGGAAAGCAGTTGGGTGCCGGCTGCTGCGGCTGAGGTGGCTTGATCACCCATCTGCCTGCCTGCTGCTAGAAACCCCTGCTCTGATTGTGAGAAACAATCCGAAACCTCTGGGCCTGAGCGGATGGTGCTGCCATTGGTGTCTTTCTCTTCTTCTCTGCCCGGTGAGCTACAATGCAATCCTCCTGGGAGATGGCCAGGTTGACCAACTCAGTGAAGCTATTAGCCCGGACAGTGTTGAGTCGTTCCCGCAGCTTAGTATTAAGACCCCTGCGGAAGCGGTCTCTCTTCTTCTCATCAGAATCAGCATGGTACCCTGCATACTGGCATAGGTCGTTGAAGGCTTGCGCATACTGCAGTACCGTGCGGGTTCCTTGATTAAGTGCCAGAAACTCATTCAGCTTGCGATCAAGAATGCCAGCTGGGATGTGGTGTCCTCTGAAGGCAATCTTGAATTCCTCCCAAGACACTTCACGATCAGCGGGGAGCATAGCACAGAAGTGGTCCCACCAAGTTCGAGCAGGGCCGCGAAGCTGCTGCACGGTGAAGCGAGCCTTGGCTTCATCAGGGCAATCTCCCGTGAGGAGGGGAAACTTGGACTCAACGACGCGGAGCCACACGTCGGCGTCCAACGGATCCTCTGCCTTGGTGAACAAGGGTGGCTGCGTACTCAGAAACTCCTGGTAGGTTGCCGCTGCCGGAGGTCGCTGATGCTGGCCTCCACCATGCTGCTGAGGGTGGGGCTGGCGATGCAAGAGCTATCGCAGAATCTCATTCTGCTGGGCCATCAGCTCCTGCACTGTGGGAGCTGGAGAAGGTGGCGGGGGAACCTGCTCGTTATGCCCGCGACGCTGCCTAGCTGCCATCTGAAAACAGAGATTGCTGCCATTGTTATCCCGACTCACAGTTTCGAACGACAGGATATCATCTCATATGGAAGGAAAAATGCCATAATCATAATATTAGGTTCGAAATGAAGATAACATGGTGACAAACATCCCACAGATTTCAAAAGTTCACAGGGTTACATCAATCAGGGGAAGGTACCCGTAAGCCTAGTCCAAAATCTGACATTAACTAAGCTCGCATAGGTTTCTATCTGCCTAAAAGTGTCGAAGTGACTGATTAACCCTGAGCGGTGGAAGCAACACTAGATACGGGTGAAGGAGGCATCGCGGAGGTAGTTCCATTGGCACTAGGGGCTGGTCCTAGCTCCTCGGGAGCCTCTTCTCCCTCGCTTCCGGCTTCATTGGCCTCCATCTCCAAGTGGTGCATGTCCAGGTGGTCATTTGCCTCTTCGAGTTCCCTCTGCACATCGTGAAGCTGGTTCTCCAAGACATCAATAGTGTTGTCTCGAATCTCCACCTGCTGCTCCAAGGTGGTAATGCGCTGGCT
Source organism: Zea mays (assembly GCF_902167145.1). Lineage (NCBI taxonomy): Eukaryota > Viridiplantae > Streptophyta > Magnoliopsida > Poales > Poaceae > Zea > Zea mays. The sequence goes on along the minus strand of NC_050097.1, from coordinate 169,643,237 downwards.
CAGCCTTTCCACCTGCAGATCCTTCTCTACCAAATCGGTGGATAAATCGACCACAAAATCTTACCGACTGTTGAGAGTGAGCTTGGCGGTTTGAGCGATATTAGCAAGGTGTGCCATAGCGTCGCTCTGAAGGGCCTGAAGGCGGTACAGCGCACTCATGCACTGAATGGTGACCCTCCCAACCAAGTCAGGATACATTGCCCACACATCCTTCACATGGCTCACGCGGTTACACCACATGGGGTCGTCCTTCTTCTCAGCAGGGAAGAGTCCCAAGGGGTGCATCACCATCTCCAGGGGATGGTAGCCACAGAAAGTCGTCAGAGTCTTCATGGCTGCCGCTTCAACGGTGTCATCCGTCCTGAGTCCAATTGTCTCGGAATCAAGAGAACGCCAACCCGGCTGAAGGGGATGAGCTTCCAAAGTCAGCCAGACCCGACAATGAGGTACCTGATGCTCCTCATACCACTGCACCGTGTACAAGGGAGGCGTAGGGTAACCGGCGGAGTTAAGCACTTCCCACAAGATGGAAGGAAAGCCATCGCGAGAAAGGAAGTCAGAACTGAAATGAGTGTCTCCTCCACTGGCGGGGGTGGGTGAATTCATATGCGGAAGGGAATCAAAGGTAAAGATTATGGTGGAAGGAAAAAAAGAAAGAGAGCCCGGATGGTTTTTTAAAGGAAGTGAGTTAGCTCAAGTTTTAATTCCTTTTTGTGTTTATAATGCATGCATGCTGGAAGTAACGTCTCCTCTCCAAATAATAGGGTGCTCTTAGGGCATCCTTAAAAATCTAAGTACTGGCCCACGGGGCCTAATTAATTAGCCACCTATCCCTCCCTCTATGCCTAAGGCCTTTCGTCCTAGGTCTAGCGGTCTAGTCCTGACGATCCGTAGTAGTTTTTAGGCAAGTTTTAATTTTTGAAAATGGTATTCATGGTTTATTGTCCCTCTCTGTGGTGGAATTTGCTCCGATACTAGCTGTGGCAGAACCACCCGAATTATTCCAGCTTAAGTGCCTAAGTCACGCCTCAGGGGCCGTAACACACTTAAATCGGAATAACCCATCAGTCCCTCAGATCTAGTCTGATAGAGCCACTTAACCAGGATCAAATTCCACAACCTCACTCGAAGGTGAGTCACAGAAGAAATACAATAAAACAGGAAACCTTAAATTAAGTGCTGAATTATTACATAGATCGGAGTTTTGAGTAGCAAATAAGAGTTCACAAAATAAATTGCAGCGGATAATCGATGTCGTCGGTAATGAGGAAATGGGCAAGGCCTAGCCCACTACTCCTCGTGCTCCTCTCCTGCCGGAGCAGCATCCCACTCGACCGTCCAACCCGGTGGCAGGGTGGTAGGCCAAGTCACACCATCAACCATTTCCTGAATGGTACCTGCAAAACTTATGCCACAAGCAAGGCTGAGTATACTAATACTCAGCTAGACTTACCGGGTGTGAGGAGTCTACTCCTCTACCTCTAGACTATGCAGCTGTTTGGTTGAGGGGTTTGGTTTGCCAAAAGCACTAGCTATTTCTAAAATTAATTTTTTTAGCTTTTCAAATTCTAGCATCATGATCTTAGCTAGGTTTGCTCCTTCTAAGCATACATGGTGACAAGCATTTAGTTCAATCAACAAATTGTCTCATGTAACCTCATTTCACTTCTTACTCGATGCAGTACAAGGGGTCAAGCAGTCTCATTAGCTGCGAGAAGCAGACGATTCGAATCGAGTTTTATCCTTGCAAGGTAAACCTAAACACACAGCATGTCAGGGTACTCCGACTCCGCACATGACAACCATCCCCATTGATTCCCCGTTCGCGTCCAGGCCTCACCGCCTTGGCATACAATGCTCCACTGACCCCGGCTGCCGCCGTGCAGTGACCGCACTTGTACCCACCATAGCTAGCATGGGAGACCCAGTCTCAGGTCGCATGAGGGATAAAGTCCGCGCCCGGCTTCACTCAGGTACTAGGTTTACCGGTTACCATTTTTCCCGGCATGTGCTTAGTACGTTCAAACGCTTGACTCAGGTATCCACACATTAATCCTTAATTCCTTTTTCCTATCTCATGGTCAAGGCATCCTCCCTGGATCCAAGTCCATAGACTAACATAGATCTCGTTATCTAGATGAATACAATCAATTCCTGGCCTCGCGCGAGTGCTAGAAAAATCACTCGACTTCTACCGAGATCCTAATTAGCAAGCAGCTACTCGACCTAGCATACTAGTACTGTAACACCTCAGGTGTTACTTAGGGTGTCCACCCATGGCTACACAACTTAAACCTACTATCACATGTGGTTTAGTTTGAGCAAAGTGCACCAAACTTAGAATTCAAATCCTAAGCAAGTGCAACCCATCTTAGATATCATACCTTAACCTATCATGCATCTCTAAAGTGGAGAATTTCCCAAAACCCTAATGCAAACCCCTTTGGACAATGGGAACCCTAGAAGTAAGTATGACCAAAAGGTCATGAAAACCTTATGATCATGGCTTGGGCCAAATATAAAAGTTGTAGTACACTTAATAACCTACAAATAATAGTAAGAAAGTAACCCCAAAAAGATTTCAGAAAAACCCCAAAATTTTCACCAAAGGGTTGAGCATGAAAGAAAAATCAGAATTTGTCTAAGTCCAAAACTAACCCTTGGCCAAAGATCACACATGTTCACCCTCATTCAAACTTCAAAACATTTCGTCCCAATTGACAAAGTGGCGCCAAATTACCCCTAGAATGCCCTGGAGAAAGTTGACACCTACCCTAAGACGTTTGACACGACTTGGCACAAGTTTTGTCTCGGTTTGGACATCTCTGACATAGCCGACTTCCCACCCCCATATCTCTCTAACCCGACCACATCTACCCTTGGAACTCACATGAACTAGGTAGCTCTAGGTGCAGGGAAGAGATCTCTCACAAGCTCTAGGGCAAGATTCATACGTTTTAGCCGCTCAGTAGAGGGAAGAACAAGGGCAGAAGCAAAGAGCCACGTGTTCGACGCACCCTGAGCTCGCCAGAGCACGCCCCCGCGCGCCCCTGCGTGCCCCGCGTCGCGCCAAAGCCAAGCCAGCGCCATGGCCCGCGCCCGCGCCTATAAAGCTGAGAGCACCTAGAGGGGGGTGAATAGGTGATCCTGTAAAACTTAAAACTTAAGCCACAAAACTTGGTTAAGTGTTAGCACAATAATCACCAAGTGGCTAAAGAGAAGATCTTGCACAATACGATAACCACAAAGAGTTCAACACAGAGATGACACAGTGTTTTATCCCGTGGTTCGGCCAAGTACAACACTTGCCTACTCCACGTTGTGGCGTCCCAACGGACGAGAGTTGCACTCAACTCCTCTCAAGTGATCCAATGATCAACTTGAATACCACGGTGTTTTGCTTTTCTTTTCTTATCCCGTTCGCGAGGAATCTCCACAACTTGGAGCCTCTCGCCCTTACACTTTTGATGTTCACAAAGAATCACGGAGTAAGGGAGGGATGAGCAACGCACACACGACTCAAAAATCAGAGCAACAACACGCACACAAATCGCAACAAGAGCTCGCAACACAACCCAATGAGTTTACAACTCAACTAGAGCTCTAGATGCTATCACAAAGAAACAAATGCGTGGAATCGAAGTCTCGGTGCTTAGGATTGCTTTAAGTATGCTTGGTGTTCTCCTCCATGCGCCTAGGGGTCCCTTTTATAGCCCCAAGGCAGCTAGGAGCCGTTGAGAGCAATCTGGGAAGGCAATTCTTGCCTTCTGTCGTCTGGCGCACCGGACAGTCCGGTGCACACCGGACACTGTCCGGTGCCCGATTTCTTTCCTTAAACGGCGCAGCCGACCGTTGGCAGCCAGAGAGTTGTTGGCGCACCGGACATGTCCGGTGCACACCGGACAGTCCGGTGCCCCCTTCTAGCCGTTGGCTTGGCCACGTGTCCCGCGCAGATCGCGCGGCCGACCGTTGGCCCGGTCGACCGTTGGCTCACCGGACAGTCCAGTGAATTATAGCCGTACGTCGCCGGTGAATTCCCGAGAGCGGCCAGTTCGCTCGATCCAGCCTGGCGCACCGGACACTGTCCGGTGCACCACCGGACAGTCCGGTGCTCCCAGACTGAGCAGATTTTGGCTGAACTAGGCCATCTCATTTCCAATTCGATTTTTTCTGTTTCCAGCACTTAGACATAACACATTAGTCTCTAAAACAATGTACTAAGTCTGAGAAACATACCTTTATCCTTGATTTGTACTTTGTCCACCATTTTACACTTAGGCACTTGTGTTGGACACTAAATCACCAAAATACTTTAGAAATGGCCCAAGGGCACATTTCCCTTTCAATCTCCCCCTTTTTGGTGATTTATGCCAACACAATATAAAGCAAGTAGAACAAATACAAAATCAATTCAAATAAGAACTCAAATTATTTTGATTCGAATTTGACATATATGGATCACTCTTTGCCACCACTTGGTGTGTTTTTGCAAATCAAACTCAACTTTCTATCTCTAAGTCAAACACACATGTTAAGACATAAAGAGAGTCATTCCAAGAGAAATTGATTCAAGATTTCAAAAACTCCCCTTTTTCCCATAATCAACATTTCTCCCCACAAGAAGCCAACTTTTGACAAACCAAAAGCTCTATTCTACTATTTTCAAAATCTCTCAAGTGGTAGCTGATCCATTTATCTCTTTGGCCTTTATTTTCTCCCCCTTTGGCATCAATCACCAAAACGGGATTAATCTTGGCCCTTTAACCCCATTGCCTCACCAAAATCTTCAACGAAGAGCAATTAGGCAATAAGAGTATAAAGATGAACTTGGAAAAATTACTCTTTTCATCGGAGTGCAGTGGAAGTCTTGCATGGTCCAAGTCCACCTTTTCCCTTTCAATTCACCTTCGAGACTAAATCAAGCAGACTCACACACATGGTTAGTCTCAAAGGGTCAAGTTGTAACACACCTCCCCCTAAATATGTGCATCACATGCATAAGGACTTGTGAGGTCCGGGGAGTGCTTGTACAACTTGAGCACCACAATAAGCAACAAAATGCAGAATGAACATGATCAGGGGCATAAACACATGTATGCTATAAATCAATCCAAGTTCCGCGAATCTAAGACATTTAGCTCACTACGCAACCTGCAAAAGGTCTTCTCATCTAGAGGTTTGGTAAAGATATCGGCTAGCTGGTTCTCGGTGCTAACATGAAACACTTTGATATCTCCCTTTTGCTGGTGGTCTCTCAAAAAGTGATGTCGGATGTCTATGTGCTTTGTGCGGCTGTGCTCAACAGGATTTTCCGCCATGCGGATAGCACTCTCATTATCACATAGGAGTGGGACTTTGCTCAGATTGTAGCCAAAGTCCCTGAGGGTTTGCCTCACCCAAAGTAGTTGCGCGCAACACTGTCCTGCGGCAACATACTCGGCCTCAGCGGTGGATAGGGCAACGGAGGTTTGTTTCTTAGAATTCCATGACACCAGGGACCTTCCTAAGAATTGGCACGTCCCCGATGTACTCTTCCTATCGACCTTACATCCAGCATAGTCGGAATCTGAATATCCAATTAGGTCAAAGGTAGACCCCTTGGGATACCAGAGCCCGAATCAAGGCGTAGCAACTAAATATCTAAGGATTTGCTTCACTGCCACTAAGTGACACTCCTTAGGATCGGATTGAAATCTAGCACACATGCATACGCTAAGCATAATATCCGGTCTACTAGCACATAAGTAAAGTAATGATCCTATCATTGACCGGTATGCCTTTTGATCAACGGACTTACCTCCTTTGTTGAGATCAGTGTGTCCATCGGTCCCCATCGGAGTTTTTGCGGGCTTGGCATCCTTCATCCCAAACCGCTTCAGCAAGTCATGTGTGTACTTCGTTTGAGAGATGAAGGTGCCGTCCTTGAGTTGCTTCACTTGGAACCCAAGGAAGTAGTTCAACTCGCCCATCATCGACATCTCGAATTTTTGCGTCATCACCCTGCTAAACTCTTCACAAGACTTTTTATTAGTAGAACCAAATATTATGTCATCGACATAAATTTGGCACACAAACAAATCACCATCACATGTCTTAGTGAAAAGAGTTGGATCGGCTTTCCCAACCTTGAAAGCATTAGCAATTAAGAAATCTCTAAGGCATTCATACCATGCTCTTGGAGCTTGCTTAAGTCCATAGAGCGCCTTAGAGAGCTTACACACGTGGTCGGGGTACCGTTCATCCTCAAAGCCAGGGGGTTGCTCCACGTACACCTCCTCCTTGATTGGCCCGTTGAGGAAGGCGCTCTTCACATCCATTTGGAATAACCTGAAAGAATGGTGAGCGGCATATGCTAGCAAAATACGAATGGACTCTAGCCTAGCCACAGGAGCAAAAGTCTCCTCAAAGTCCAAACCTGCGACTTGGGCATAACCTTTTGCCACAAGTCGGGCCTTGTTCCTTGTCACCACTCCGTGCTCGTCTTGTTTGTTGCGGAACACCCACTTGGTTCCCACAACATTTTGCTTGGGACGAGGCACCAGTGTCCAAACTTCATTGCGCTTGAAGTTGTTGAGTTCCTCTTGCATGGCCAACACCCAGTCCGAATCTAGCAAGGCCTCTTCTACCCTGAAAGGCTCAATAGAAGAGACAAAGGAGTAATGCTCACAAAAATTAACTAATCGAGATCGAGTAGTTACTCCCTTGCTAATATCACCTAGAATTTGATCGACGGGATGATCCCTTTGAATCATCGCTCGAACTTGGGTTGGAGGTGCCGGTTGCGCTTCTTCCTCCATCACATGATCATCTTGTGCTCCCCCTTGATCATACGCCTCCTGTTGATGAACCTATTCATCGTCTTGAGTTGGGGGATGCACCATAGTTGAGGAAGAAGGTTGATCTTGCTCATTGTGTTCCTGTGGTCGCACATCTCCAATCGCCATGGTGCGTATTGCGGTCGTCGGAATATCTTCTTCATCTACATCATCAAGATCAACAACTTGCTCTCTTGGAGAGCCATTAGTCTCATCAAATACAACGTCGCTAGAGACTTCAACCAAACCCGATGATTTGTTGAAGACCCTATACGCCTTTGTATCTGAGTCATAACCTAACAAAAACCCTTCTATAGCTTTGGGAGCAAACTTAGAATTTCTACCCTTCTTCACTAGAATGTAGCATTTACTCCCAAATACACGAAAGTAAGATACATTGGGTTTGTTACCGGTTAGAAGCTCATATGACATCTTCTTGAACTCGGACCCATTGTCGCTCCTTATCTTTTTCACCTTGAGCTCAAACTCATTTTGAGCTCTCCTTAGGAAGCGCTTGAGGGTCCCTTGGGTTTCAGACTTATCCTGCAAAAAGAATACCCAAGTGAAGCGGGAAAAGTCATCCACAATAACTAAACCATACTTACTTCCCCCTATGCTTAGATAGGCGACAGGTCCAAAGAGGTCCATATGTAGCAGCTCCAGGGCCTTGATGTGGTCATCACATTCTTGCTGTGATGTGCTCCTCCCACCTGTTTACCTGCTTGACATGCTGCATAAGGTCTATCTTTTTTGAATTGCACATTAGATAATCCTATCACGTGGTCTCCCTTTAGAAGCTTGTGGAGGTTCTTCATCACTACATGTGCTAAGCGGCGATGCCACAGCCAGCCCATGCTAGTCTTAGCAATTAAGCATGCATCTAGACCGGCCTCCTCTTTTGCAAAATCAACTAAATAAAGTTTGTCGTCTAAGACACCCTTAAAAGCTAATGAACCATCACTTCTTCTAAAGACAGACACATCTACATTTGTAAATAGACAGATATATCCCATATTACATAATTGACTAACAGATAGCAGATTATATCCAAGGGACTCAACTAAAAATACATTAGAGATAGAGTGCTCATTTGAAATTGCAATCTTGCCTAAACCTTTCACCTTGCCTTGATTCCCATCCCCGAATATAATTGAATCTTGGGAATCCTTGTTCTTGACGTAGGAGGTAAACATCTTCTCTCCCGTCATGTGGTTTGTGCATCCGCTGTCGATAATCCAGCTTGAACCCCCGGATGCATAAACCTGCAAGGCAAATTTAGGCTTGGGACTTAGGTACCCAACTCTTGTTGGGTCCTACAAGGTTAGTCACAATTGTCTTAGGGACCCAAATGCAAGTTTTATCTCCCTTGCATTTTGCCCCTAATTTCCTAGCAATCACCTTTCTATCCTTTCTACAGATTGCAAATGAAACATCACAAGCATGATAAATTGTAGAAGGTTCATTAACTTTCCTAGGAATATTGACAACATTTCTCCTAGGCATATGATGAACAACATTTCTTCTAAACACATTTCTACCATGCATATAGGATGAACTAGAAGCAAACATGGCATGAGAGTCAAAAGCATTATAAGCATTACAACTCCTATCATCATGAACATTTCTAGAAAATTTTCTATCATGGTACATGAAGGCATGGTTCTTTTTAGCACTACTCGCCATAGGGGCCTTCCCTTTCTCCTGTGTGGATATGGAAGCCTTATGGCTTGTAAAGTTCTTGACTTCCCTCTTGAAGCCAAGACCATCCTTAATTGAGGGGTGTCTACCAATTGTGTAGGCATCCCTTGCAAATTTTAATTTGTCAAATTCACTTTTGCTAGTCTTAAGTTGGGCATTAAGACTAGCAACTTCATCATTTAATTTTGCAATAGAGGCTATGTGTTCACTACAAGCATCAATATCAAAATCTTTACACCTATTGCAAATAACATCATTTTCTACACAAGATGTTGATTTACTAGCTATTTCTAACTTAGCATTCAAATCATCATTAATGCTCCTTAAGTTAGAAATTGTCTCATGGCAAGAAGATAATTCACAAGAAAGCATTTCATTTCTTTTAACTTCTAGAGCATGAGATTTTTGTGCTTCTACAAATTTGTCATGTTCTTCATACAACAAATCCTCTTGCTTTTCTAAAAGCCTATTCTTATCATTCAAGGCATCAATCAATTCATTAATTTTATCTACCTTGGTTCTATCTAGGCCCTTAAATAAACATGAATAATCTATTTCATCCTCATCACTAGATTTGTCCTCACTTGAAGAAGCATAAGTAGAGTTTCGAGTACATACCTTCTTCTCCCTTGCCATAAGGCATGTGTGACGCTCGTTGGGGAAGAGGAATGACTTGTTGAAGGCGGTGGCGGCGAGTCCTTCATTGTTGGAGTCGGAAGAGGAGCAATCTGAATCCCACTCCTTGCCTAGATGCGCTTCGCCCTTTGCCTTCTTATAGTTCTTCTTCTTCTCCCTCTTGTTCCCTTGATCCTGATCACTATCATTGTCGGGACAGTTAGCAATAAAATGACCAAGCTTACCACATTTGAAGCATGAGCGCTTCCCCTTTGTCTTGGTCTTGCTTGGCTGCCCCTTGCGACCTTTTAGCGTCGTCTTGAATCTCTTGATGATGAGAGCCATCTCTTCATCATTAAGTCCGACTGCCTCAATTTGTGCCACCTTGTTGCCTTGAGAGCAAGAGGTTGAGGCTCATTGATTGGACCATTCAATGCGTCGTCCACGTATCTTGCTTCCTTGATCATCATTCGCTCGCTCACGAACTTTCCAAGTATCTCCTCGGGCGTCATCTTGGTGTACCTAGGATTCTCACGAATATTGTTTACAAGATGAGGATCAAGGACAGTAAAGGACCTTAGCATTAGGCGGACGACGTCGTGGTCCGTCCAACGCGTGCTTCCATAGCTTCTTATCTTGTTGACAAGGGTCTTTAGCCGGTTGTACATTTGAGTTGGCTCTTCTCCCCTTATCATAGCGAATCTCCCGAGTTCGCCTTCCACCAACTCCATCTTGGTGAGCATTGTGACATCATTCCCCTCATGAGAGATCTTGAGGGTGTCCCAAATTTGTTTGGCATTGTCCAAGCCGCTCACCTTATGGTACTCATCCCTGCACAATGAGGCTAGAAGAACAGTGGTAGCTTGTGCATTTTTGTGAATTTGCTCATTGATAAACATGGGACTATCACTACTATCAAAATGCATTCCATTCTCAACTATCTCCCATATGCTTGGATGGAAAGAGAACAAATGACTACGCATTTTGTGACTCCAAAATCCGTAGTCCTCTCCATCAAAGTGAGGAGGTTTACCAAGTGGAATGGATAATAAATGAGCATTTGTACTTTGCGGAATATGAGAGTAGTCAAAAGAAAAGTTTGAATTAACCGGTTTCCTTCTCTCACAGTCGTTGTCGTCGTTGTCCTTTTGGGAAGAAGTGGACTCATCGTTGTCGTCGTAGTAGACGATCTCCTTGATGCGTCTTGTCTTCTTCTTCTTCCCATCTTTGCGTCTGTGGCCCGAGCCCGAGTCGGTAGGCTTGTCATCTTTAGGCTCATTGACGAAGGACTCCTTCTCCTTGTCGTTGATCACGATTCCCTTCCCCTTAGGATGCATCTCTTCGGGCGGCTAGTCCCTTCCTTGAAGAGAACGACTCTGATACCAATTCAGAGCACCTAGAGGGGGGGGTGAATAGGTGATCCTGTAAAACTTAAAACTTAAGCCACAAAACTTGGTTAAGTGTTAGCACAATAATCACCAAGTGGCTAAAGAGAAGATCTTGCACAATACGATAACCACAAAGAGTTCAACACAGAGATGACACAGTGTTTTATCCCGTGGTTCGGCCAAGTACAACACTTGCCTACTCCACGTTGTGGCGTCCCAACGGACGAGAGTTGCACTCAACTCCTCTCAAGTGATCCAATGATCAACTTGAATACCACGGTGTTTTGCTTTTCTTTTCTTATCCCGTTCGCGAGGAATCTCCACAACTTGGAGCCTCTCGCCCTTACACTTTTGATGTTCACAAAGAATCACGGAGTAAGGGAGGGATGAGCAACGCACACACGACTCAAAAATCAGAGCAACAACACGCACACAAATCGCAACAAGAGCTCGCAACACAACCCAATGAGTTTACAACTCAACTAGAGCTCTAGATGCTATCACAAAGAAACAAATGCGTGGAATCGAAGTCTCGGTGCTTAGGATTGCTTTAAGTATGCTTGGTGTTCTCCTCCATGCGCCTAGGGGTCCCTTTTATAGCCCCAAGGCAGCTAGGAGCCGTTGAGAGCAATCTGGGAAGGCAATTCTTGCCTTCTGTCATCTGGCGCACCGGACAGTCCGGTGCACACCGGACAGTCCGGTGCACACCGGACACTGTCCGGTGCCCGATTTCTTTCCTTAAACGGCGCAGCCGACCGTTGGCAGCCAGAGAGTCGTTGGCGCATCGGACATGTCCGGTGCACACCGGACAGTCCGGTGCCCCCTTCTAGCCGTTGGCTTGGCCACGTGTCCCGCGCAGATCGCGCGGCCGACCGTTGGCCCGGTCGACCGTTGGCTCACCGGACAGTCCGGTGCACACCGGACAGTCCGGTGAATTATAGCCGTACGTCGCCGGTGAATTCCCGAGAGCGGCCAGTTCGCTCGATCCAGCCTGGCGCACCGGACACTGTCCGGTGCACCACCGGACAGTCCGGTGCTCCCAGACTGAGCAGATTTTGGCTGAACTAGGCCATCTCATTTCCAATTCGATTTTTCCTGTTTCCAGCACTTAGACATAACACATTAGTCTCTAAAACAATGTACTAAGTCTGAGAAACATACCTTTATCCTTGATTTGTACTTTGTCCACCATTTTACACTTAGGCACTTGTGTTGGACACTAAATCACCAAAATACTTTAGAAATGGCCCAAGGGCACATTTCCCTTTCAAAAGCACCTAGGGACTTTGACCGTACCCCTCCGCACGTGCTCGACCTCACCGGAGCCCAAAACCACCGGCGTTTGCCCGTGCACGGCGTGCCCACGGCCGCCCGATTCCCCCGCCACCGTAGACCGGCCAACAGAACCCTTCCCAACCCCGTCCAACCCTCGGAGAAGACTGTGCACGCCTCGGTGAAGCTCCCCGAGCGAGGAATCGGAGTTTGCTTCGCCAAAGAAGCCAGTCCACGGTCGCCGGATTCCACCCGACCGCCGGCGAGCGTAGACCGGGTAATCCTCTGCTCCATTCTTCGATTCCTTGTGCACCTAGCCTCTACGTCACCCTGTGAAGCTCACCGTGCCATTGGATTGAACTAGGTCGCCATGGTTTGGCCGCAACACCCACCGCCGACGAGAGCACCCGAATGCGCACATGGACCGGACGATTTCGGCCACCCCCGCCGTCGAGCCGTACACCGTTGTGACCGCCAGGACCTCCCAGAGCCAACCCCGCCCCTCGCCGGACCTCTCTCACCACCGGTAAGCCGCGCCGCCCTTTTCTTTTTCGCGGGTACTGTTTAAACCTAGGGAGGGACCGCGGGGGTGAAGAAGAAAAGGCTTGGGGGTTTTGCGCATTGTCAGTGACTCAGAGGAATAGTAGCGCAGGGGTATAACTGAGAGAGTTAGTTTGGAAAGAACCCAAGGACTTCGGTGCAAAGTGGTTTTCCAGGAAACCTTTTATTAAATCTGATTTAAATTCAAACAGAACTTGAATAATTCATATCTTCTGTTTTATTCACCCAATTCAAGTCAAACCAATTTTGCCAGATCTTAAATAATGTAAACTACTTAAGAAAAATATAAAACCCCTAAGTGCTACAGAAAACTTTAGGGTTCTTATTTAAATATTGATTTGGCCAAAAGCTAAATAATAGGAGGAAAAATAGTTGCACTATTTAACTGAGGTTAAGAAAATTTAAAGAAGTACTTGACCACCTACTGACCTATTTAAAAATGATAAACCCCTCTGTACACCCCATTAAGGTAGAGTTTGCCATTTATTTTACATTGTGCTTAAAGTTAAAGAAAATGGGAAAGGTAATTTAAATAAAGAATCAGGGAGCCCCCATATTTTTGTTAGTCTACTTATTCAGTATAGTCCACTAGAAAAATCTATTATACTCTGGTTTAGTACAAAATAATTGGGATACTTTTTATTTTAAGAAAACAAGGAAAAATTAGAAAAACCCTAGAAAAATAACCTCAAGGTGAAAACACTCCAAACCTTGGGAAAATTAATGTTTTGTTATTAAAAACATAGGAAAAATATGAAATCTGCTGTTTGACATTTTTCAAATAACAAGACAGTAGAAAGTGCCTTTTGGGCATTAAACTTTAGAAAATCACAACTAAATAACCATCAATTAACTTTCTGTGATTTTTGGTACAGAAGCTTGTTATTACTGTTACATGCCAACAAAAATGACCCATAGGACAGAACCCACCCCTAGTTAAGAGTTGTAGTGCAAAGTGACCCCTTTGCCCAACTTTTGTTATTTTTGTCCAAGGCATAGTATTTTTATTCTGAATCTCAAATTCCTAGAACAGACTATAGTGACCAATGGCAACCCACTGTAAATTTTACAGAATTTTTGAAAAACGTTAAACCACTGTTGTAGTTCAAACCCACACTAGAATTCATAATTAGAAAATGAAAAAGGGGAAATTGATAATGGAAACTTGTGACACCCTAACCCCACTAGCAAAACCCTTTTTAAATTGTCCACTGAAATATGTAAGGAAAATACAAATCCACTATGCTTATCCTTAACAAAACCTAAACCTAGAGTGATAAGCATAAACCACCAAAAGCCACGTATGACCAAGAAACCCTAAGTTACTAACTAACTTAGCTTTTCTTCCTTTAGCATAATGTTGCTAAATCCTGCATGATCATGACATACATATTCATTGCATTCGATAGATTGCAACCTCGCTGACGGAGAGTATGTCCTCGTGCCGGAGCAAGGAGCTGCTCATGAGGTAGCCCAGGATCCAGCACCAGAGCCTGCACCAGAGGATCTGTCTGCCACTGCTTTGGAAGGCAAGCCCTGGTTTATGCATAACCTGTTATTTATGCTATTTTACTACACTTATTGATTGTAGGATTGAATGTGCACTTAAGTGTAGGAGTTGTTTGAAACCCTAGTTGCATGATCTCAGGAATCCTGTTGAGATGAATACTAGTATGCTAGGTCGAGTAGCTGCTTTATTAATTAGGATCTCGGTAGAAGTCGAGTGATTTTCCTAGCACTCACGCGAGGTCAGGAAATTGGTTGTATCCACTTTCTTATCATAATGATGCTGGTTTGTGGACAACAATCTATGGGGATTGGTTGTCCACGGGATAAAAATTGGAATAAGGATTAAGGTGTGGTACCGTGTGTCAAGCGTTTGAATGTACTAAGCACATTCCGAGAAATATGGTAAATCGGTAAGCCTGACTTTACCCCTCACGCGACCTGAGACGTGGTCTCCCATTCCAGTTATGGTGGGTACAAGTGCGGTCACTGCACGACGGCAGTCGGGGTCAGTGAGGCATTGTACGCCAAGGCGGTGAGCCCTGATCTGCTGACGGGGAATCGATGGGGACGGTTGATGTGTGTGGGGACGGAGTGCCCCTACATGTCGTGTGTTTAGGTTTACCTTGCAAGGATAAAAACTTGATTTGAATCGTCTGCTTCTCGCAGCTAATGAGACTGCTTGATACATGCTGCTACATTGAGTAACAAGTGGAAATGTGATGAGTTAATACAATATGTTGATTGCTAAGTATGTTTGATACCATGTATGAGTAGATAGTACACATTTAGCCTTAAGAGAGTCACAGTTAAACTTGACAAAGCTAAAACTTGATTTATAAACTCAGCTAGTGCTTTTGGCAACCAAACCCCACAGCCAAACAGCTGCATGTCTAGAGGTAGAGGAGTAGACTCCTCACACCGGGTAAGTCTAGCTGAGTATTAGTATACTCAGCCTTGCTTGTGGCACAATTTTACATGTTCTTTGGAGGACATAGTTGCTGGAGTGACTTGGTCGTCCATCTTGCCACCGGGTTGGACTGTCGAGTGGGACCCGCCTCGGCTGAGGAGGAGCATGAGGAGTGATGGGACAGGCTTCCCCATCCCTCCATTTATTTATCGTTAGTTTTATTCCGCTGCACTTCGAACAATGATGACTACTTTTGCAAAAACTCCGACGATGATGTAATAATTTAATACTACTTAATGTATGGTTTTATGTTTTATTGTATTTGCTTTATGACTCACCATCGAGTGAGATTGTGGTACTTGATCCTGTCAGTGGCCTCGTCGGACTAGATCCGAAGGATTGACGAGTTATTCCCATTTAAGTGTGGTCTAGCCTCTAAGGCGGGACGTAGGCACTTAAGTTGGAATAATTCGGGCAGTTCCGCCACAGCTGGTATCGGAGCTTGTACCACTACAGAGGAATTAATAAACTATAAATACCAGCCTTTTTCCAAAGTAAAACTTGATAGAAACAAATGTTGGATAGATCGTAGGACGATCAGGATAGACCTAGGACGTGAAGCCTTGGGATGACAGAGGGATAGTTAGGTGGCTAAGTGATTAAGCCCTATAAGCTACTATAAGGGATGGGAGTTCTTCCCTATTCCCTTTATATTGATGTGAGATCGTTCAGGACGAGCATGCATGCATTCTTAATTAAACTAATGGATAATTGAGTAAGGACTTTAATACAAACTGATGACCAACTAAGTACCCTAGTACCATTGTTACAGTTAGAAAGAGGCTGAGTTGCGTTTCCTTTTTCTTTTTATAATTCTTTTTCTTTTACTTACGCTTAACCGTACACAGATGACTTCCTACGGATCCTCGGACGAAGGGAATGTACTGTCCCACACTGACGGGCTTGCACGAGAGGGCTTTCCCCGTATTTTGTGGGAGGTACTTCAGGGGGCAGTTCCGCCACAGCTGGTATCGTTTGATGCGAAAACTAAGTTACAAAATGTGGATTTTGTTTTGGGAAATGCATCGATATGTGTTTATGTGAAAAGTGTATTTGTTTTAAGCAATGTAATGGGATTCGTAATTTTAGAGGGGATATATTTATTGATGTGGCGAGTAGTTTAGAGAATGCTAGTTTGCGTGGAGGATGTATCGTTAAGACATGAGTGTCGGAGTTCATTTACATTAGTGGTCGCGCCACATTGAGTGAAGTGTCTCGAGTGCATGCCATAATATGGTTGTATGCGAGACAGGGTTATGCGTATGATGAGTTTAGTAAAAATTCCATCGGTGTCAGTTGTGTTAAGTTGAAGTTTATTTGTGCATGTAAAGTAGTAAGGTATTTAATGCTTACGACTCTTGGTCGATGGTAGAAATTGTCTTGGCTTAAATAGAGAGGTGGTGACATGCCAAAGTAGTCATCGCTTCCTCTATATCTTGAGTAGGGTCAATACGCGTTATGTGTTCATGAATTGGGAAGTAAGCACATGATGGTTTCGAGTTAGAGAATAGTGGTTTACGGGTCGTATGATTTGGTGGATGTGTGAAAATACATGTGAATATGTATGTTTATATAAATGTTGTGGTATATGTTGTGTCTCAGATTTCGATAATAATAGGCTAGCCGACGAGTATGTTGTATAGCGGCCTAGGTTGTTGCTCAGGTTAATCAACTTGTTAGATGACTTTAGTTAAGTTCGTGGTCACGATGAATTGCGTGTTGTAGCCCAATTGCGCATGGTTATGATCGCGGATAAAAAGTAGTAGTGTTCATATGATGTCTAAGCTAAAATGCAAATTAGTGTGTGAATGGTGCATCGATACATGTATATGTACCGGGTCCGATTATTGTGGTGGATGTGTTTGTTAATTGTGTGTGGTGATTCTAGCGTACAAAATGACACGGATAAAAATTTAGTAAGTCTACTTGTTAGTTCTCCCTTGGTTATGTTACCTCTAACAAATGGTAAAGCGTTAGAATAATTCAAGTCTCTAGATCAAGGAAATTCTTGAATTATATAGGAGCTGAAATTTATTGATTGTTGTTTTGGACTGCACGCGCTGTTTTAGTTGTGCTGTATGTTTGATGAACTAAATTGTGTTTTCTATAGATATATGCTATAGAAAAGTGGTAGATAACTTTATTATCTTGCTGGTGTTAAAATTTGACAGCCATAGGTCTGACAGTTTAGGAGTTATGCTGTTCACAAATTCAGTAACTGAATCTGTCCACATTCTGTACAGATTTCAGAAATTGTATTGTTTGTTCAATTTAATGTTGCAATCTGTTCATGGTTGTTATAAGAAAGTTGTAGATGCTTTTCTGATCTTGCTTGTGTTAACATTTCATAACCACAGGCCTGATAGTTTAAGAGTTATGAATTTTACAAACTGCTTGTTGTGTTCTGTCCACCGTCAGAACAGATTTCAAAAACTGTGTTGTTTGATTTAGTTAAACATTGAATCACTTATTAGTGATTATAAAAGTTATGTGGTGCTTTTGCTGAGCTTTCTAAAAAGTCTTAGATCACTCTTTTTGGTGGTCTGAAGCTTCAGTTATGAATGTTTCAAATATGAAGACTGAATACACCATCATAGTACACGTATTTCTTGAGTCGACTGTTTCCTCGTTTTGGTTTTGGTTGAACACGCAGTAATGATAATATAACTAATATAATTGAGCCTAAGTACATAGGTAATTAGTACACGTATCGCTAAATTAGTAAACTAAATTGGTTAAAGTCTAATAAGTGTTTGCCTAGCAAATAATTGTAAAGCACAAATTAAGTGTCTAATTCCTTTTCAACTAAGTCTATCTACATATCAGTCGTAGCAAACTTAGGTACTTAACTAACTTGATGATTAAGTAACTAATGGATGAGTAAAGTGAACGTGGTAAATGCGTGTACTTGTGATGTCGTAGTTGTGTTGCGTAAATATACAAAATGTTTGTCGTCTTTTTAATGGTGTTAATGCTGAACGTCGATAATGTGTAGATAACTAAAGTGAACATATGGTTGTTACGGTGTCTTCCATTTTATTGTTTAGTTCGCCACGGTGTCCTTGTATATCTTGTGCTACTTTTGTGCTACTTTCATTATATTCATACATATGCATCTTGCATCTTATTTAGGACCGAGAGATGACGATCATGCAAGTGATGTGGTGCCAACCACAAGATGTCGTTGGTGGACGATCTGAAGAATGGACTTAACCAGTGGATGCTCGCCAAGCGAGTACCTCCCCTAGCAAACACTATCTAAGTGTTAAATTAAAGGCAAGCCTCGGTTTTATGCATAACCAGTTCTATATATTATTTTACTGCACTTAATGATTGTAGGCTTGAATTGTGCACTTAAGTGTAGGAGTTGCCTGAAACCCTAGTTGCATTAACTCAGGATTCCTATTGAGATGGATACTAGTATGCTAGGTCGAGTAGCTGCTTTGCTAATTAGGGATCTCGGTAGAAGTCGAGTGATTTTTCTAGCACTCGCGCGAGGTCAGGAATTGGTTGTATCCATTTTGGTATCGTAATGATGGTGGTCTGTGGACAACGGTCCATGGGGATGCGTTGTCTACAAGACGGAAATTGGAATAAGGATTAAGGTGTGGTACCGTGAGTCAAGCGTTTGAACGTACTAAACATATGCCGAGAAATATGGTAAATCGGTAAGCCTAGTACCTGATTGAACCTGGCAGCAGACTTTACCCCTCACGCGACCTGAGACGTGGTCTCCCATTCCGGTTATGGTGGGTACAAGTGCGGTCACTGCACGACGGCAGTCGGGGTCAGTGAGGCATTGTACGCCAAGGCGGTGAGCCCTGATCTGCTGACGGGGAATCGATGGGGACGGTTGATGTGTGTGGGGACGGAGTGTCTCGCCACGTCGTGTGTTTAGGTTTACCTTGCAAGGATAAAAACTCGATTCGAATCGTCTGCTTCTCGCAGCTAATGAGACTGCTTGATCCATGCTGCTACATTGAGTAATAAGTGGAAATGAGGTGACTGGCAAAAGATGTTGATTGATAAAATATTTGATACCATGTATGACTAGCTAGGTACCCATCTAGTTAAAAGGATCATACTAAAACTTGAAAAGCTAAAACTTGATTTTAGACTCAGCTAGTGCTTTTGGCAAACCAAACCCCTCAGCCAAACAGCTGCATGTCTAGAGGTAGAAGAGTAGACTCCTCACACCGGGTAAGTCTAGCTGAGTATTAGTATACTCAGCCTTGCTTGTGGCACAATTTTTGCAGGTACCGCCTTGATTTTGGTTGATGGTGTGACTTGGCCTTCATCCCTGCCACCGGGATAGACGGTCGAGTGGGTTACTGCTTCCGCAGGAGAGGACCAGGAGGAGTAGCGTGGCCAGGCTTCGCCATGTTACTCGGTTTTCTCCGTTAGTTATTTCCGCTGCATTAAAATTTATGATTATTATTTCTGAAACTCCGATAATGTAATCACTAATGATACTTATTAAATTTGTGGTATTATGCTTTATTGTATTTCTTTGTGCCTCACCTTCGAGTGAGCTAGTGGTATTCGATCCTGGTAAGTGGCTTTATCGGACTAGATCCGAGGGACTGACGGGTTATTCCTGTTTAAGTGTGTTGCTGCCCTTATGGGTGCGACTTGGGCACTTAAGTTGGAATAATTCGGGCGGTTCCGCCACAGCTGGTATCGGAGCGAATACCATTACAGAGAAGTCAATAAGTCATAAATACCAACCTTTTCTAAAGTAAAACTTGCTTAGAAACCAAAGTTGGATAGATATCAGGACGATAAGGATAGACCTAGGACGTGAAGCCTTAGAAAATAGATGGGTAGCTAGGTGGCTATATTTATATATGCCATAAAGGCTAGTACTATTATTAGGAAGGATGCTGTAGAAGCACCCGAAGAATTAGTTAGGTCTGAGAAGACGACTAGAATGAGCATGCATCATGATTGTCGCATTATAATTGTCTCTTGTGCACCAACCTGCTTCTCTCACCTTTATTCCAATAATAAAAACTTGTGAATAATGTGATGTACTGCTATGTTAGAAATGTCGTACCTCGTGTCAGATTGGTAAGTCTTGTTAGGTAGTGCTATGTGTTTCTCTTGCCTTACTATCTAGAAGGTACGGTAGTTGTTTAGTCCATTTTGCCTCAAAAAAATTTTGTTGCCTGTTTTGCCCATACAAGGACCCCCTATTCCAAACAATCTAGTGGTTCCCTAGTGAAACCATTAAAAAACACACATGTTTGTGTTGGTATTTTCTGACCCTTGAGTGTTTTACCCTTGAATTTACACTTGCACAGCTTATAGACCCCCACAGCTTGACCGCTAGACCAACCCAAGTCTCCTTGTGCACCTGTGTCAAAAATATATATTTGTTGTTGGTGTCTAGTTGCGCAAACCATGACCAAGCCATGTTTCTTTCCATAAATCCTTGCCCCTAAAACTTCATAGCATTTCTGTTGATCATCCTAGCTGGTCCTATTTGCCTACCTCTCCTTTGTCCAAATCTGGTAACCTTTACCTTTATGAATCGTGTTGTGGCCTTATCATCCAAATCTCTAGATCATCCAATGATTCTGCCCTGTTATCTGGTTATCTGCTATAACCTGTTCTCAAGTATCGGATGTTGATCTCGCCTAAATCTCTCATTTCTGATCATTCTCATACCCCCTTCTCTGAGGATCATGACGTTGTTTTATCGATTTTATCTCTAAGCAGTGAATCCCTTTGGTTCAATGGATTATGTTGTTGACTTTAGTTCTCTCATGTCTCTAAAAGCTCATCAATCTTGATCTCATGGTTGGTTCCTCCTCATATTAAATATCGTATCAATCTTTGGCTGATAATCCCCGTGATGATCATAAAATAGTTCTCTGAGTTGAAGAAAATTCTGATGTGATGCTCTTTTGCCAACAATCTTTGCTTCAACTCCGGTCACATTCTTATTTTCTGAGCCATACTCTCATGGGCTCCATGTATTTATGCCACGTGAATTTTTTTCATTGGTTATGTTTGGTAATGGTGTCATGACTGACGACCGATGGTGCTGTGACGAAACCGAGAGCCTCCTGTGGGCGCGCACACATGGTTGAGCTGCTCGGCACGCGCTGGTATCATGGTTAATAGTCGTGATCCGTTACGAGACTATACTGAGGCGCTATCTTTTATGGATTTTCTCTCAAAGTGATCGCTGCATTTTATCTCAATATGTCGCGATATTCTACCCAAATCTATCTTCAGTATCTTGCCAAATCCCATCTCATGAATTTGCATTTATCTTCAGCTTGGGAGTTACATGCTTCTCCACCCTTGAAGTTCGAATCTCGGGACGATATTCTTTTAAGGGGGGAAGGCTGTGACATCCCAGGTGTCAGTTTCGTGTTATGACGGGAGATTAATCCTAATCTAGGATGCTCAGTAAAAATTTCTCTTTCTCGCTCACGTATGTCTCTGATTATCCAGACTATTCGTACACATTCCACCGAATTCTGAGTTATTCAGTCTCACAAAAGACCGAATTCGACACCTCCTCAGTACGCGGTGCAGCAGTTCGAGAAGCACCGAGTGCCCCACTGTAGGGTGAGGATGACCCTGGAGCCTCATCCCCTGTAGCCAGGCTGGCGTTCGCTGGACTCTGAGTCCTTTGGATACCGGGCTGAGGATACGATCGAGGCGATTGCTCTGCACGGGTTGACCACTTTCTGCGGATTCCACCCCTTGGAGCTGTCCACCCACCCCATTGGCTTGTTCCCCGCTGAGAAGGAGGACAACCCAATGTGGAAGGATCGGGTGGAGCATGCCAAGGACATCTGGGCTATCTACCCAGGTCAGACTGCTCACTTGACAGTGCGGTGCATGAATGCCCTGTACCGTCTGCAAGTGATGCGTGGTGAGGCAATGTCCCATCTGATGGCACTGTTGGAGGCAACTAAGATCACCCTGAATAACAGAGAGGAGCTTGTAGTTGATTTGTCCACTGAGATGGTGGAAAAGGACTTACAGGTGGAGCAGCTGTCAAATGAGATCCAAGAGCTGGAGGAATTAGTGGGGACCAGGGAGAACACCATCGAGGTTCTCGAGGATCAGCTTATCAACACCCAGCAGCAGCTTGCCGAGGCTAATGAGCACCTGGATATGCATCACCAGGAGATCCAGGACATGGAGGCCAACGAGGATGTCGACATCGAGGGAGGAGAGGAGCCTGCCTCCAGCTTGGACACTGCTGGCTCAGGGAGACCACCTTCCCCCGAGTCGAGTGTTGCCTCGTTCGCTCACTAGGTATCAGGGGTAGGGCTAGAAGTCGGTGATGGTAGGACTCCTCGAAGCTAGCTTAGCTTTTGCACCCTTGGGGTACTAGGCTAGATAGAGTTGAGTCTTTTGGGCTATTGATGTAATTGGGATAAACTCTTTTGGAAGCATGGTTGATGGATGATGTTAGTCTTAATTTGAGAAGAAAAGTTTATGCCTTGTGAAATCCTTTATGTTTATGCAAGAATCTATCAATTTCGCCCTTTGACTCTTTCATCGCGATTGAACCTTGAACCTTAAAGATGTGTAATTGAGAATATATGTGATTTTTCAGATGGCCGGGAGAGCGCGTCGTGGTCAAAATGAGCGCGTTCCTCCACCGCCACCGTCGCCTCCCACTCTGCAGGAGCTAATGGCTCAGCAGAATGAGATCTTGAGGCAGCTAGCTCAGCGCCAGCCACCACCTCAACACTATAGTGGTGGAGATCATCAGCGTCACCCCGCGGCAGCCACCTACCAGGAGTTCCTCAGTACCCAGCCACCATTGTTCACCAGGGCAGAGGACCCACTGGATGCGGATGTATGGTTGAGAGTAGTGGAATCCAAATTCCCGCTACTCCATGGAATTTGCTCAGAGGTCACTAAAGTCAGGTTCGCCACCCAGCAGCTTCGCGGACCCGCAAGGACTTGGTGGGGCCATTTTCTTGCTATGCAGCCAGATGACCGAGAGGTGGAATGGAGAGAGTTCAAGGCAGCTTTTAGGGGGCACCATATACCAGCCGGTATTATGGACCGAAAGCTCAACGAGTTTCTGGCACTCACTCAGGGAAACAGGACAGTGTTGCAGTATGCTCAGGCCTTTAATGACCTGTGCCAGTATGCTGGGTATTATGCAGACACAGACGAGAAGAAGAGGGACAGGTTCAGAAGGGGGCTCAGCACTAAGCTCCGTGACCGCCTCAACACAGTCAGGGCCAATAGTTATAATGAGTTGGTCAACATGGCCATTTCTCAGGAGGACTGTATCACAGCTCGTCAGGCAGAGAAGAAGAGGAAGACCCCTGTGGCAGGACCCTCAGCTCAGCCACAGCGCTTCAGGATTGTGTCTGACACTCAGAACAGGGGACCTCAGCAGCAGCAAGGACGTTGGGTGATCCGACCACAGCAGCAGCAGCAGGCACCCAACCGCACCCAGTTTCCAGCTCAGAGGAACAATCAACAGCAGCAGCAATATCGCCAGGCAAATGACAACAGGTGTTTCACATGTGGCAACACCGGGCATTATGCCAAGAATTGCCCCAGAAACCAGTAGAGGCAGGGGCAGAATGTTAATCAGAATCAAGGCAAGAGACAGAAGGTGCAAGTGAGGCAAGGCAGGCTGAACTTTACCACCATGGCTGATATTCCAGAGGGAGCACCCGTCATGACTGGTATCTTTACAGTTTTGAATTATCCTGCTATTATTCTTTTTTATTCTGGTGCATCACATAGTTTTATCAGTGCCAAATTTAGTGCCAAGTGTCAATTGCCTTTTCACCACACCAATGGGGGTATTACAATTTCGACACCAGGAGGCAGGGTTGCCACCTATCAAGTCAATAGACATGTGCCCATAAGGTTTGGTAGTCTAATAATTAAAACCACCCTCCTCATATTGGGTTTGGATAGCGTGGATATCATATTGGGAACTGACTGGTTAACAAGGCATCAGGCAGTTATTGATATTGCAGCTAGGGCCATTGAGGTGCACTCACCGACTTGTGGTGAAACCACACTATATTTGTCCGACCAAGGTTGTACCCGTTCTTGTGCCTTCGTTATGATAGAATCCCCAGTGGAAAAGATCCCAGTGGTCTGTGACTACCCAGATGTTTTTCCGAATGAATTGCCAGGAATGCCACCTGATAGAGACATTGAGTTCGCCATTGAATTGCAACCCGAGACTGCTCCTATCTCCAAGAGGTCGTATAGGATGCCTCCCGCGGAATTGGTAGAACTGAAAAAGCAACTGCAAGAGTTGTTGGACAAGGGGTTCATTCGCCCAAGTACTTCACCGTGGGGATGCCCGACCTTATTTGTGAAGAAAAAGGATGAGAGTTTGAGAATGTGTGATGATTACCGCCCTCTCAATGCGGTGACTATCAAGAACAAATACCCACTGCCCCGCGTTGATGTTTTGTTCGATCAGTTGGTGGGAGCCAAAGTGTTCTCCAAGATAGATCTTCGCTCGAGTTACCATCAGATCAAGATCCGTGCCAGCGATATTCCCAAGATGGCCTTCTCAACCAGATATGGACTTTATGAGTTTTTGGTGATGTCTTTTGGGCTGACCAATGCCCCGGCTTATTTTATGTACCTAATGAACTCAGTATTCATGCCAGAGTTGGACAAGTTCGTGGTCGTTTTCATTGATGATATTTTGGTCTATTCCAAGAATGAAGACGAACATATTGAGCATCTGCACACCGTGCTTCAGCGACTGCGCGATCATCGTCTTTATGCTAAGTTGTCTAAATGTGAATTCTGGCTGAAGGAAATTAAATTCTTGGGTCACACAATTTCTTAGGATGGGATATCTGTTGATCCTGAGAAGGTACAAGAGGTGATGGATTGGAAAACCTCGACTACAGTGAGGCAGATTCGGAGTTTTCTGGGATTGGCAGGGTATTATCGACGATTTATTCCGGATTTCTCTAGAATTGCCAAACCAATGACTGAACTGTTGAAGAAGGGAGTCAAGTATAATTGGAGCCAAAAGTGCGAAGATGCCTTTCATACACTAAGGCAGCATTTGACAATAGCCCCAGTGCTAGCTCAACCTGATAACACCAAGCCCTTTGAAGTTTATTGTGATGCTTCTGGTACTGGATTGGGATGTGTCTTAATGCAAGATAACAGAGTAATTGCTTATGCCTCCCGAGCACTCAGACCCCATGAGCAGAACTACCCTACACATGATCTGGAGTTAGCAGTCGTGGTTCATGCTCTCAAGATATGGAGACACTACTTGATGGGAGCTCACTGTAACATTTACAGTGATCACAAGAGTCTCAAATACATTTTCACTCAGGCGGATCTTAACATGAGGCAGAGGAGATGGTTGGAGTTAATCAAGGACTATGATTTGGAGGTGCATTACCATCCGGGCAAAGCCAACGTTGTGGCAGATGCCTTGAGCAGAAAGGCCCAGTGCAATTGTATGAGCATGGATGCAAGAGTTACCACCCTGTGTGATGAGTTGTGCAAGCTGAACCTGGAAGTTGTTTCTTCAGGTGACTTAAATTATATCTCGGTGGAGCCCACATTACAAGAGCAAATAGTCAGGGCACAATTTGAAGACAAGGGTGTTCAGGTTATCAAAGAAATGATCAAGCAGAAGGCAGAGAAATACAAGTGCTTCCGTCAGGACAGCAAGGGAATTCTATGGTTTGGAGATCGATTGGTTGTTCCCAAGGACCCTGAGCTCAAAAAGAAGATATTGGATGAAGCTCACCTTTCAAAATTCTCCATGCACCCCGGCAGCAACAAGATGTATCATGATCTCAGATCCTTATACTGGTGGACCAAAATGAAGAGGGAGATTGCCAAGTACATATCCGAGTGTGACACCTGCCAGAGGATCAAAGCCAGTCATTTGAAGGCAGCAGGCCCTTTGCAACCCCTTCCCATACCATCTTGGAAATGGGAGTACATTTGCATGGACTTTATCGTGGCATTGCCCAATACCTCTAGGCACCATGATTCCATTTGGGTCATTGTGGACAGATTGACCAAGTTAGCTCATTTCTTGCCAGTACACACCACCCACAGGACGGAGAAGTATGCGGAAATCTACATTGACCAGATAGTTCGTTTGCATGGAATACCAAGGACTATAGTATCAGACAGAGGAGCACCATTTGTGGCACGATTTTGGGAGCAATTGCAAGAATCACTTGGGACCCATGTAATACGAAGCTCAGAATACCATCCTCAAACAGATGGCCAGACCAAAAGGGTGAATCAGATTTTGGAAGACATGTTGAGGGCATGTGCGCTACACTATGGAAAGGATTGGGACAAGTGTCTTTCTTTGGCAGAGTTTTCCTATAATAACAGCTACCAGTCTAGTTTAAAAATGGCACCTTTTGAAGCCTTGTATGGGAGAAGGTGTAGGACCTCGCTGAATTGGTCCCAAGCAGGAGAGAGGGAAATATTTGGGCCAGATTTGGTACTTGAAGCAGAGGAAAAGGTCAGAGTCATCAAGAAGAACTTAGAAGCTGCTCAGGCCAGGCAAAAGAGCTATCATGATAAGAGGCGGAAGCCTCTACAGTTTGAAGTGGGAGAGCATGTTTACCTTAAGGTGTCACCCACCAAGGGCATCCAGAGATTTGGAATCAAGGGCAAGTTAGCTCCTTGCTACATTGGACCCTACGAGATCAAGGAGACTTGTGGACCCGTAGCCTATCAATTGAAATTGCCACCCCACATGTCAGCAGTTCACAATGTGTTTCATGTATCTCAACTGCGGAAATGTGTCCGCCTACCCACTGAAGTGCTACCTGAGCCAGACATTGAAATAGAACCAGACTTGTCCTATCAAGAGTGCCCCGTCAAGGTATTGGATCAGAAAGAGAGATCAACGCGGGCAAGGTCGATCAGAATGTATAAGGTTCAGTGGAGTCACTATTCAGTGGAAGAAGCTACATGGGAGACTGAGGATTTTCTACGCTCTCGCTTCCCCGACTTTCTGCCCAAAGGAGTCGGTACGTAAACCCCAAAACCCCACCCCCACCTGCCCTTTGAATACCAATATAAGAAAAACTTAGATGGCAAGGGTAGTCTAAGTTGTGGATTTGACTTAAAAAGGACTTCCTTCTCAAGTCGCAAAGAGAATGACGTTCGAAGAGCAGTTAGCTAGAGAAACTTGAGCAAAAGAAGGAACAACGCACCGACACACCTTCTTGGTACCCCTCCAAAGGACTCTACCAAAAATCTCGGGACGAGATTCCTTTAAGGGGGGAGGGCTGTAACACCTCAGGTGTTACTTAGGGTGTTCACCCATGGCTACACCAATTAAACCTACTATCACATGTGGTTTAGTTTGAGCAAAGTGCACCAAACTTAGAATTCAAATCCTAAGCAAGTGCAACCCATCTTAGATATCATACCTTAACCTATCATGCATCTCTAAAGTGGAGAATTGCCCAAAACCCTAATGCAAACCCCTTTGGACAATGGGAACCCTAGAAGTAAGTATGACCAAAAGGTCATGAAAACCTTATGATCATGGCTTGGGCCAAATATAAAAGTTGTAGTACACTTAATAACCTACAAATAATAGTAAGAAAGTAACCCCAAAAAGATTTCAGAAAAACCCCAAAAGTTTCACCAAAGGGTTGAGCATGAAAGAAAAATCAGAATTTGTCTAAGTCCAAAACTAACCCTTGGCCAAAGATCACACATGTTCACCCTCATTCAAACTTCAAAACATTTCGACCCAATTGACAAAGTGGCGCCAAATTACCCCTAGAATGCCCTGGAGAAAGTTGACACCTACCCTAAGACGTTTGACACGACTTGGGACAAGTTTTGTCTCGGTTTGGACATCTCTGACATAGCCGACTTCCCACCCCCATATCTCTCTAACCCGACCACATCTACCCTTGGAACTCACATGAACTAGGTAGCTCTAGGTGCAGGGAAGAGATCTCTCACAGGCTCTAGGGCAAGATTCGTACGTTTTGGCCGCTCAGCAGAGGGAAGAACAAGGGCAGAAGCAAAGAGCCACGTGTTCGACGCACCCTGAGCTCGCCAGAGCACGCCCGCGCGCGCCCCCGCGTGCCCCGCATCGCGCCAAAGCCAAGCCGGTGACATGGCCCGCGCCCGCGCCTATAAAGCACCCAGGGACTTCGACCGTACCCCTCCGCATGCGCTCGACCTCACCGGAGCCCAAAACCACCGGCGTTTGCCCGTGCACGGCGTGCCCGCGGCCGCCCGATTCCCCCGCCACCGTAGACCGGCCAACAGAACCCTTCCCAACCCCATCCAACCCTCGGAGAAGACTGTGCATGCCTCGGTGAAGCTCCCCGAGCGAGGAATCGGAGTTTGCTTCGCCAAAGAAGCCAGTCCACGGTCGTCGGACTCCACCCGATTGCCAGCGAGCGTAGACCGGGTAATCCTCTGCTCCATTCTTTGATTCCTTGTGCACCTAGCCTCTACGTCACCCCGTGAAGCTCACCGTGCCATTGGATTGAACTAGGTCGCCGTGGTTTGGCCAGAACACCCGCCGCCGACGAGAGCACCTGCCTGCGCACGTGGACCGGACGATTTCGGCCACCCCCGTCGTCGAGCCGTACACCGTTGTGACCGCGAGGACCTCCTGGAGCCAACCCCGCCCCTCGCCAGACCTCTCTCGCCCTTTTCTTTTTCGTGGGTACTGTTTAAACCTAGGGAGGGACCGCGGGGGAGAAGAAGAAAAGGCTAGGGGGTTTTGCGCATTGTCAGTGACTCAGAGGAATAGTAGCGCAGGGGTATAACTGAGAGAGTTAGTTTGGAAAGAACCCGAGGACTTCGGTGCAAAGTGGTTTTCCAGGAAACCTTTTATTAAATCTGATTTAAATTCAAACAGAACTTGAATAATTCATATCTTCTGTTTTATTCACCCAATTTAAGTCAAACCAATTTTGCCAGATCTTAAATAATGTAAACTACTTAAGAAAAATATAAAATCCCTAAGTGCTACAGAAAACTTTAGGGTTCTGATTTAAATATTGATTTGGCCAAAAGCTAAATAATAGGAGGAAAAATAGTTGCACTATTTAACTGAGGTTAAGAAAATTTAGAGAAGTACTTGACCACCTACTGACCTATTTAAAAATGATAAACCCCTCTGTACACCCCATTAAGATAGAGTTTGCCATTTATTTTACATTGTGCTTAAAGTTAAAGAAAATGGGAAAGGTAATTTAAATAAAAAAACCAGGGAGCCCCCATATTTTTATTAGTCTACTTATTCAGTATAGTCCACTAGAAAAATCTATTATACTCTGGTTTAGTACAAAATAATTGGGATACCTTTTATTTTAAGAAAACAAGGAAAAATTAGAAAACCCTAGAAAAATAACCTCAAGATGAAAACACCCCAAACCTTGGGAAAATTAATGTTTTGTTATTAAAAACATAGGAAAAATATGAAATCTGCTGTTTGACATTTTTCAAATAACAAGACAGTAGAAAGTGCCTTTTGGGCATTAAACTTTAGAAAATCACAACTAAATAACCATCAATTAACTTTCTGTGATTTTTG
The DNA here is from genome assembly GCF_902167145.1 of Zea mays. Taxonomy (NCBI): domain Eukaryota; kingdom Viridiplantae; phylum Streptophyta; class Magnoliopsida; order Poales; family Poaceae; genus Zea; species Zea mays. The sequence goes on along the minus strand of NC_050097.1, from coordinate 169,613,873 downwards.
GCACAGAAGCTTGTTATTACTGTTACATGCCAACAAAATGACCCTTAGGGCAGAACCCACCCCTAGTTAAGAGTTGTAGTGCAAAGTGACCCCTTTGCCCAACTTTTGTTATTTTTGTCCAAGGCATAGTCTTTTTATTCTGAACCTCAAATTCCTAGAACAGACTATAGTGACCAATGGCAACCCACTGTAATTTTTACAGAATTTTTCGAAAAAGTTAAACAACTGTTGTAGTTCAAACCCACACTAGAATTCATAATTAGAACATGAAAAAGGGGAAATTGATAATGGAAACTTGTGACACGCTAACCCCACTAGCAAAACCCTTTTTAAATTGCCCACTGAAATATGTAAGGAAAATACAAATCCACTATGCTTATCCTTAACAAAACCTAAACCTAGAGTGATAAGCATAAACCACCAAAAGCCACGTATGACCAAGAAACCCTAAGTTACTAACTAACTTAGCTTTTCTTCCTTTAGCATAATGTTGCTAAATCCTGCATGATCATGACATACATATTCATTGCATTCGATAGATTGCAACCTCGCTGACGGAGAGTACGTCCTCGTGTCGGAGCAAGGAGCTGCTCAGGAGGTAGCCCAGGATCCAGCACCAGAGCCTGCACTAGAGGATCTGCCTGCCACTGCTTTGGAAGGCAAGCCCCGGTTTATTCATAACCTGTTATTTATGCTATTTTACTACAGTTATTGATTGTAGGATTGAATGTGCACTTAAGTGTAGGAGTTGTTTGAAACCCTAGTTGCATGATCTCAGGAATCCTGTTGAGATGAATACTAGTATGCTAGGTCGAGTAGGTGCTTTATTAATTAGGATCTCGGTAGAAGTCGAGTGATTTTCCTAGCACTCGCGCGAGGTCAGGAAATTGGTTGTATCCACTTTCTTATCATAATGATGCTGGTTTGTGGACAACAATCCATGGGGATTGGTTGTCCACGGGATAAAAATTGGAATAAGGATTAAGGTGTGGTATCGTGTGTCAAGCGTTTGAACGTACTAAGCACATGCCGAGAAATATGGTAAATCGGTAAGCCTAGTACCTGATTGAACCTGGCAGTAGACTTTACTCCTCACGCGACCTGAGACGTGGTCTCCCAATCCGGTTATGGTGGGTACAAGTGCGGTCACTGCACGACGGCAGTCGGGGTCAGTGAGGCATTGTACGCCAAGGCGGTGAGCTCTGATCTGCTGACGGGGAATCGATGGGGACGGTTGATGTGTGTGGGGACGGAGTGCCCCTACATGTCGTGTGTTTAGGTTTACCTTGCAAGGATAAAAACTCGATTCAAATCGTCTGCTTCTCGCAGCTAATGAGACTGCTTGATCCATGCTGCTACATTGAGTAACAAGTGGAAATGTGATGAGTTAATACAATATGTTGATTGCTAGGTATGTTTGATACCATGTATGAGTAGATAGTACACATTTAGCCTTAAGAGAGTCACACTTAAACTTGACAAAGCTAAAACTTGATTTATAAACACAGCTAGTGGTTTTGGCAACCAAACCCCACAGCCAAACAACTGCATGTCTAGAGGTAGAGGAGTAGACTCCTCACACCGGGTAAGTCTAGCTGAGTATTAGTATACTCATCCTTGCTTGTGGAACAATTTTACAGGTTCTTTGGAGGAAATAGTTGCTGGAGTGACTTGGCCGTCCATCTTGCCACCGGGTTGGACTGTCGAGTGGGACCCGCCTCGGCTGAGAAGGAGCATGAGGAGTGATGGGACAGGCTTCCCCAACCCTCCATTTATTTATCGTTAGTTTTATTCCGCTGCACTTCGAACAATGATGACTATTTTTGCAAAAATTCCGATGATGATGTAATAATTTAATACTACTTAATGTATGGTTTTATGTTTTATTGTATTTGCTCTGTGACTCACCATCGAGTGAGATTGTGGTACTTCATCCTATCAGTGGCCTTGTCGGACTAGATCCGAGGGATTGACGAGTTATTCCCATTTAAGTGTGGTCTAGCCTCTAAGGCGGGACGTAGGCACTTAAGTTGGAATAATTCGGGCAGTTCCGCCACAAGTACTCATCTCAAAAAGGAATCCTAAGTTCATGCAACTAGGGGTTTCAAGCAACTCCTACACTTAAGTGCACATTACAATCCTACAAGCATTAAGTGTAGTAAAGTAGCATATAATAATACGGTTATGCATATAAACCGGGGCTTGCCTTCAATAGCTGGGGCTGCAGGGAGATCCTCGATAGCAGCCTCGGAAGCTTGCTCCTGGTCCTCTTCTTGGACAGTTCCTTGCTCGGGGATGAGCACGTACTCTCCGTCGGCGAGATTACAATCTAATGAATGCAATGCGTAAGATATATGCATGATATGATATGTGCTTTAGTAATTTCAACTTTTGACGGTGTATCATCTACTTGAGTTAGATGAAGTTAAACCTTACTTATGTAAGACTTCTGGGTGGTATACTTGGTAAATTGGATCAAACTTAGCTAAGTTAAGTGGTAGGTTTATTTTTGGGGTTCCACTGAATTCTTTTTAAAGTCTTAGTGAGAATTGACAAGAATTCAAGTTGGACTTGATGGAGTGAGATTTATTTCTCCCTTCTTTTTCTTTATTCTCTTTAAGTTTTTGGAGTGGGTTTGAACTACAAGTTGCCTTAATAAAATTCCAAAAATCTGCAAATATTACAGTGGCTTATTACTGGTGTATAATTCTCTGTCTCCAAATTTGGGGATCAGAAAGTGAATAGTTTTCTATGGACAAAATTACCAAATTTTAGGGCAGAAGGGAAGCTTTGAACTACAACTATTATTTAACAGTAGGTAATTCTCTAAAACTTATTTTTGCTGCCTTTTAGGTGCTATAACATGACTTGGCACAAAATTCTAGCCATTAATTCTTATTAGTTATTTTACTAGGATTTTCTAAAGTTTCTAGCCAAAGGGGTGCTTTCTACTACCACTATATTTGAAAAATATCAAACAACAGATTTTTGATTTTTCTTAGCTTCTATTTTGCGCAAGAGCAATCATTCTGAAGTTTGGCATCTTTTTGCTTAAGGGAAGGGGTGGTATGCATTAGTTGGATTAAATGGCCTTTCTCATAAAACATTGGCAATAGGTATTATTTTGTATCTTTTCAATGGGTTTGCATTTTTCTCTGGTGGCTTATCTCATCATTGACTTAGCAAAATTTTGGTTGCCCCTTATTGCATTATTATGGGTTATTCATGATTTATTTGGAAAATGCCTCATTATCATATTATATTTATTTACCCTACTTAAAACGATGGGCTGGGGTGTTCATTATTTTTGCAGTAGGGTTCTGGTGGTTACAAGTCCACTGGATTTTTATTATCAATTTTGGGTCTAGTTTTGTAATTCTAATAATTGATTTCTAGTTGGAATAATGCTAAACAACACATTTTACTTTAAAACTGATCTGGACTAAAGGTCCCTTTACTTTTCCTAGGTTCTCTGTCACTTAAGCAAACTAGGAAAAATAATTTCACTCACTGTTCATTAATTTCTAATGCCTTTCTGATTTTCTTAAGTTTTGGGCAGAAATGGCTTTTAATGGATATCTACACTAAATTTTTCAATACTGGGGTTCTTACTATTTTTAAACAGTGCTTAAATGAGGTTTGAAAATCTACAATTTTTCTTAGGTTCAACACAGAAGCAAAACTAATTTTCCTTAATTAAACAGGGTTTGGTCAGTTTCTGTTTTTAATTTTAAACTCTAAAAATTAGAACAGAAAGCATATGGTTCATTATTTTTAAATGATAGCTCATATTATTCAGGATCTAGCAAAATTAGTTTGACAACTTTTGGTTAAGAATTCATCAAGTTATGAATTTTCTAAGTTCTCTGTCTATTAAAAAGATTAAACAGAAATGATTAAATGGAAAACTACTTTGCAACGGGTCCCTGGCGGGTGTTTTAAGTTTTCCTCACAGATTAGTCCCTGGGCTACTATTCAAATGAGTCACTGACATTGCAGAAAACCCCCTAAGTTCTTCTAATGCTAACCCGAGGTCCTTCCCCCAAATCAAACAGTACCCGCGGCGGAAGAAAGGGCGGAGGGGCTTACCCGCGGCGAGATTGCTCCGGTGAGGTGGCCGAGGGTGTAGGGGAGGTCCTGACGGTCACGACGATGTGCGGGTCGCCGTCGGGGATGGTCGGAGTTGGCCGGTCCGCGTGCGCAGGCGGGGGAGCTCGTCGGCGGCGAGGAGTCCGGCCTATCCAGGGCGAAATTGACCAATCAAATGGGTTAGAGAGCGTCACCAGGGAACAAGGAAGGGGTGTGCGCGAGGAATTGAAGAATGGCTCACCGGAGAGCTCGGTCCACGCGTGCAGCCGGGCGACCGAAGTCCGGTGAGGTCGATCTCGGTCCATGACTTGGGGGTGGCTGGAGTGGGTTGGCCACGGTGGCCGAAGCTCTGGCGGCAATGGCGGGCGGAAAAGAGGTCGCCGGAGCTAAGGAGGGGTGGCTGGCCGGTGATGGTGAGAACGGGGTGAAGTGAGGCGCGCCTGGGGAGGCTTTATAGGCGCGGGCGGGCACGGCCGAGGGCAAGGGCGCGCGGCGGACTTGACTGAACGCTAGGGCGAGCGCGCGCGCGGGTTGGGCGAGCGCCGGCGTGCCGACCAGGGTCGAACACGTGTGCCCGTTCGTTCTGCCCAAGTTCTGGCGCGTGTGGTCACTCATCCGAGCCTGCTCTCGCCTTGGTCAGTGCACAAGACCTCTTCTCCTCCCTACAAGCTACCGATCTTGTGTGGGGGTCATAGGATTTTGCCTACTGGTTGCAGAGATATGGAGCCCGAAAATCCGGTCTGTCTCTCTGCTCAAACCCGAGGCAAATCCAGGGTTTTGTCGTGTCTAGGTCCCGCGTCCCAATGCCATCTTCTGGCATGCGACAGAGGGGTTAGTTAGGCACATTTTTGTTAATGGGGCCATTAGGAATTGAGTTAGGGATCAAGGTGAACACGCTTGATCTTTGGCTCAAGGTCTGAAATTCAGAATTCTGAAATTCAGAATTTCCTATTGAGTCCCCACATGAGAAGCTTGTTTTGGGGTTTTATTTGAATTATTTTGGCCAAGTTTCCTTAATCTTTATTGTTGCTTATTGAATATACTTCAATGTTTATAATTGGCCTAAGCCATGATTCTGAATTTTTCATACCCTTTTCCCCATTCTCTTGAATTCTGTTCATAGGGCTCAATTAGGGTTTTTGTTGGGGTTGCACAATTTTGCCTTTTTGAAAAAACCCATTTGTTTTGATCATGATACTTTTAAGTATAGGATTAGTGGGTCCTTTATTCTTAAGTCAATTTGATGCTCATACTTAAATTTGGTTCACATAAGATGATGGTTCATGGGTTAGCACTTTGAGAGAAACCCTAGGTGACACTGGGGTGTCACAGCGGTGGTGCGGTCCTTTTGCTTTGGGCTAATACTTTCTCCCCCTTTGGCATGAATCGCCAAAACGGATACTTGTGAGTGAAATATAAGCCCTTTTACTTTCTCTCCCTTTAATAAATAAAATAAGAGTGAAGATTATACCAAATTGGAGAGCGGTGCGGAGTGATGGCGAAGTGTAAATAACATGATGGAGTGGAGTGGAAGCCTTGTCTTCGCCAAAGACACCATTTTTTCAATCTATGACTTAGCATGAGATACACTTAAAAACCACATTAGTCATAGCAAATGAAAGAGAGATGACCAAAAGTATATAAATGAGCTATGTGTGCAAAACATCAATCAAAATACTGAGAATCAAGAATATTTAGCTCATGCCTAAGTTTGGTAAAAGTTTTCTCATCTAATGGCTTGGTAAAGATATCGGCCAATTGTTCTTTGGTGCTAACATATGCAATCTCGATATCCCCCCGTTGTTGGTGATCCCTCAAAAAGTGATACCGAATAGCTATGTGTTTAGTGCGGCTGTGCTCAACTGGATTATCCGCCATGCCGATTGCACTCTCATTATCACACAGAAGGGGGACTTTGGTCAATTTGTAACCATAGTCCCTAAGGGTTTGCCTCATCCAAAGCAATTGCGCGCAACAATGGCCTGCGGCAATATACTCGGCTTCGGCGGTAGAAGGAGCTATAGAATTTTGTTTCTTTGAAGCCCAAGACACCAGAGATCTTCCCAAGAACTGACAAGTCCCTGATGTGCTCTTTCTATCAATCTTACACCCTGCCCAATCAGCATCGGAATAACCAATTAAATCAAAAGTGGATCCCCTGGGGTACCAAAGACCAAACTTAGGAGTATAAACTAAATATCTCAAGATTCGTTTTACGGCCCTAAGGTGAGCTTCCTTATGATCGGCTTGGAATCTTGCACACATGCATACGGAAAGCATTATATCCGGTCGAGATGCACATAAATAGAGTAAAGATCCTATCATCGACCGGTATACCTTTTGATCTATAGATTTACCTCCCGTGTCGAGGTCGAGATGCCCATTGGTTCCCATGGGTGTCTTGATGGGCTTGGCATCCTTCATCCCAAACTTGGTGAGTATGTCTTGAATGTACTTTGTTTGGCTGATGAAGGTGCCCTCTTGGAGTTGCTTGACTTGAAATCCTAAGAAATACTTTAACTCCCCCATCATAGACATCTCGAATTTTTGTACCATGATCCTACTAAACTCTTCACAAGTAGATTTGTTAGTAGACCCAAATATGATATCATCAACATAAATTTGGCATACAAACAAATCATTTGCAATAGTTTTAGTAAAGAGAGTAGGATCGTCTTTGCCGACTTTGAAGCCATTAGCGATAAGAAAATCTCTTAGGCATTCATACCATGCTCTTGGGGCTTGCTTGAGCCCATAAAGCGCCTTAGAGAGTTTATAGACATGATTAGGGTACTCACCGAGAGGTTGCTCAACATAGACCTCCTCCTTGATTGGTCCATTGAGGAAGGCACTCTTCATGTCCATTTGATAAAGCTTGAAGCCATGGTAAGTAGCATAGGCAAGTAATATACGAATTGACTCAAGCCTAGCTACGGGTGCATAGGTTTCATCGAAATCCAAACCTTCGACTTGTGAATATCCCTTGGCCACAAGTCAGGCTTTGTTCCTTGTCACCACACCATGCTCATCTTGCTTGTTGTGGAAAACCCATTTGGTTCCTACAACATCTTGGTTAGGACGTGGAACAAGATGCCAAACCCCATTCCTCGTGAAGTTGTTGAGCTCCTCTTGCATTGCCAACACCCAATCCGAATCCCTTAATGCATCTTCTACCCTGTATGGCTCAATAGAAGACACAAAGGAGTAATGTTCACAAAAATGAGCAACACGAGATCGAGTAGTTACCCCCTTATGAATATCGCCGAGGATGGAGTTCATGGGGTGATCTCTTTGTATTGCTTGGTGGACTCTTGGGTGTGGCGGCCTTGGACCGTCATCATCTGCCTTGTCTTGATCATGGACATCTCCCCCTTGATCATTGTCCCCTTCTTAAGGTGGCTCATCTTCTTGATCTTCATTTTCATCCTATCCTCATCTTGAGTTAGTGGAGATGCTTGCATTGAGGAAGATGGTTGATCTTGTGCTTGTGGAGGCTCTTCGGATTCCTTAGGACACACATCCCCAATGGACATGTTCCTTAGCGCGACGCATGGAGCCTCTTCATCATCTAGCTCATCAAGATCAACTTGCTCTACTTGAGAGCCGTTAGTCTCATCAAACACAATGTCACAAGAAACTTCAACTAGTCCAGTGGACTTGTTAAAGACTCTATATGCCCTTGTGTTTGAATTGTAACCAAATAAAAAGCCTTCTACAGCCTTAGGAGCAAATTTTGATTTTCTACCTCTTTTAACAAGAATAAAACATTTGCTACCAAAGACTCTAAAATATGAAACATTGGGCTTTTTACCGGTTAGGAGTTCATACGATGTCTTCTTGAGGATTCGGTGAAGGTAGAGACGATTGATGGCGTAGCAAGCGGTGTTGATTGCTTCTGCCCAAAATCGATCCAAAGTCTTGTACTCATCAAGCATGGTGCTCGCCATGTCAAGTAGAGTTCTATTCTTCCTCTCCACTACACCATTTTGTTGTGGCGTGTAGGGAGAAGAGAACTCATGCTTGATGCCCTCATCCTCAAGGAAGCCTTCTATTTGTGAGTTCTTGAACTCCGTCCCATTGTCGCTTCTAATCTTTTTGATCCTTAAGCCGAACTCATTTTGAGCTCGTCTCAAGAATCCCTTTAAGGTCTCTTAGGTTTGTGATTTTTCCTGCAAAAAGAATACCCAAGTGAAGCGAGAATAATCATCCACAATAACAAGACAATACTTACTCCTGTCGATGCTTATGTAAGCAATCAGGCTGAATAGGTCCATGTGGAGTAACTCAAGCAGCCTGTCGGTCGTCATGATGTTCTTGTGTGGATGATGAACACCAACTTGCTTCCTTGCTTGACATGCGCTACAAACCCTGTCTTTCTCAAAATGAACATTGGTTAGTCCCAAAATGTGCTCTCCCTTTAGAAGCTTGTGAAGATTCTTCATCCCAACATGGGCTAGTCGGTGGTGCCAGAGCCAACCCATGTTAGTCTTAGCAATTAAGCAAGTGTCGAGTTCAGCTCTATTAAAATCAACTAAGTATAGCTGACCCTCTAACACTCCCTTAAATGCTACTGAATCATCACTTCTTCTAAAGACAGTAACACCTAAATCTGTAAAAAGACAGTTGTAGCCCATTTTGCATAATTGAGAAACAGAAAGCAAATTGTAATCTAAAGAATCTACAAGAAAAACATTAGAAATAGAATGGTCAGGAGATATAGCAATTTTACCAAGTCCTTTGACCAAACCTTGATTTCCATCCCCGAATGTGATAGCCCTTTAAGGATCATTGTTTTTCTCGTAGGAGGAGAACATTCTTTTCTCCCCAGTCATGTGGTTTGTGCACCCGCTATTAATTATCCAACTTGAGCCCCCGGATGCATAAACCTACAAAACAAATTTAGGCCTTGTTCTTAGGTACCCAAACGGTCTTGGGTCCTTTGACATTAGAAACAAGCACCTTGGGTACCCAAACACAAGTCTTTGAGCCCTTGTGTTTGGCCCCAACATATTTGGCAACTACTTTGCCTGATTTGTTAGTTAAAACGTAAGATACATCAAAAGTCTTAAATGAGATATTAGGTTCATTTGATGCAATAGGAGTTTTCTTCTTAGGCAATTTAACATGAGTGGATTGCCTAGAACTAGATGCCTCACTCTTATACATAAAAGCATGATTAGAGCCAGAGTGAGACTTCCTAGAGTGAATTCTCCTAATTTTGTGTTCGGGATAACCGACAGGGTATAAAATGTAACCCTCGTTATCCTAAACCATGGGAGCTTTGCCCTTAACAAAGTTGGACAATTTCTTAGGGGCATTAAGCTTGACATTGTCTCCCTTTTGGAAGCCAATACCATCCTTAATGCCTGGGCGTCTCCCACTATAGAGCATGCTTCTAGCAAATTTAAATTTTTCATTTTCCAAGTCATGCTCACTAATTTTGGCACTAAGTTGAGCTATGTGATCATTTTGTTGTTTAATTAGAGCTAGGTGATCATGAATAGCATCAACATTAATGTCTCTACATCTAGTGCAAATAGTAACATGCTCAACGGTAGATGTAGAGGGTTTGCAAATACTTAATTCAACAATCTTAGCATGTAAAATAGCGTTCTCATCTCTAAAATTGGAAATAGAAACATTGCAAACATTTAAATCTATAGCCTTAGCAATTAATTTTTCATTCTCAATTTTAAGGCTAGAGAGAGATGCATTCAATTTGTCAATCTTAGCAATTAAATTAGCATTATCATTTCTAAGGTTGACAAGAGAATCATCACCAACATTTACTTTCTCAACCTTAGCAATCAATTTATCATTTTCAAATCTAAGGTTGGAAATAGTGTCATGGCAAGTGCTTAGCTCACTAGTAAATTTTTCACATTTTTCTATCTCCTAAGCATAAGCATTTTTAACTTTAACATGCTTCTTATTTTCTTTAATAAGGAAGTCCTCTTGGCTATCCAAGAGTTCATCCTTCTCATGAATAGCACTAATCAATTCATTAAATTTTTATTTTTGTTGCATGTTTAAGTTGGCAAAAAGGGTGAGCAAATCATCCTCATCATCACTAGAGCTAGCATCATCACTAGATGTTGCATATTTAGTGGAAGCTCTAGATTTTACCTTCTTATTTTTCCCATCCTTTGCCATGAGGCACTTGTGGCCGACGTTGGGGAAGAGAAGGCCCTTGTTGATGGCGATGTTTGCGGCGTCCTCGTCGGAGGAGGAGTCGGTGGAGCTCTCATCGGAGTCCCACTCCCGGCAAACATGGGCATCGCCGCCCTTCTTCTTGTAATACTTCTTCTTCTCCTTTCTTCTCCCCTTCTTGTCGTCGCCCCTATCACTATCACTTGATAATGGATATTTAGCAATGAAATGACCGGGCTTACCATACTTGTAGCAAACTTTCTTGGAGCGGGGCTTGTAGTCCTTCCCTCTCCTTTGCTTGAGGATTTGGCGAAAGCTCTTGATGATGAGCGCCATCTCCTTGTTGTCGAGCTTGGACGCGTCGATGGGGAGTCTACTTGATGTAGACTCTTCTTTCTTCTCCTCCGTCGCCTTGAATGCGACGGATTGCATTTCGGGTGTGGAGGAGGCGCCTTACTCGATGATTTTCTTGGAGCCTTTGATCATCAATTCAAAGCTCACAAATTTTCCTATAACCTCCTCGGGAGACATTAGCTTGTATCTAGGATCACCATGAATTAATTGAACTTGTGTAGGATTAAGAAATACAAGTGATCTTAGAATAACCTTGACCATTTCATGGTCATCCCATTTGGTGCTCCCGAGGTTGCGCACTTGGTTCACCAAGGTCTTGAGCCAGTTGTACATTGCTTGTGGCTCCTCCCCTTGATGAAGCATGAAGCGACCGAGCTCCCCCTCGATTGTTTCCCTCTTGGTGATCTTGGTCACCTCGTCTCCTTCATGCGCGGTCTTTAGAACGTCCCAAATCTCTTTGGCACTCTTCAACCCTTGCACCTTATTATACTCCTCTCGACTTAGAGAGGCGAGGAGTATAGTAGTGGCTTGGGAGTTGAAGTGCCAGATTTGGGCTACCTTGTCCGAGTCATAGCCTTCATCCCCCACAGATGGTTCCTGTGCACCAAATTCAACAATGTCCCAAATACTAGCGTGGAGTGAGGTTAGATGGTGCCTCATTTTGTCACTCCACATACAATAATCTTCACCGTCAAAGATCGGTGGTTTGCCTAATGGGACAGAAAGTAAAGGGGTGCGTTTGGAAATACGAGGATAGCGTAAGGGGATCTTACTAAACTTCTTGCGCTCATGGCGCTTAGAAGTGACGGAAGGCGTGTCGGATCCAGAGGTGGAGGGCGACGAAGAATCGGTCTCGTAGTAGACCACTTCTTCATTTTCTTCTTCTTGTCGCCACTCCGGTGCGACTTCACGTGGGGAGGTGATTCCTCCCTCTTCTTATTGCCGGACTCCCCCGATGGAGCCTTCCCGTGGCTTGTGGCGGGCTTCTCGCCGGTCACCATCTCCTTCTTGGCGTGAGCTCCCAATATCACTTCGAGCGGTTAGGCTCTTAATGAAGTACCGGGCTCTGATACCAATTGAAAGTCGCCTAGAGGGGGGTGAATAGGCAAATCTGAAATTTATAAAGTTTAAGCACAACTACAAGCTGGGGTTAGCGTTAGAAATATAAACGAGTCCGAAAGAGAGGGTGAAAACAAATCACAAGTGAATAAGAACGGATGACACGACGATTTGTTTTATCGAGGTTCGGTTCTTGCAAACCTACTCCCCGTTGAGGTGGTCACAAAGACCGGGTCTCTTTCAACCCTTTCCATCTCTCAAACGGTCACTTAGACCGAGTGAGCTTCCTTCCTTGATTTCCCGGGTCACTTAGACCCCGCAAGGACCACCACACAATTGGTGTCTCTTGCTTTGCTTACAAGGCTTTGAGAGTAAGAATGAGAGAAAGAAGAAAGCCAACCAAGCAACAAGAACAACAAAAGAACACAAGTCGATCTTCTCATAAGTCCTAAAAACTAGAGTTGAATTGTGGACTTTGATTCGATCGGTGGCTTTGATTTGTATCTTGGAGTGTTGTGTATTGCTCTTGTATTGAATGAGGAGTAGTGAATGCTTGGGTGCCTTGAAGAGTGGTGGTTGGGGGTATTTATAGCCCCAACAACACCAAAATGGCCGTTGGGGAACTCTGTTGTCGAAGTGTGCACCAGACAGTCCGGTGCGCCACCGGACACTGTCCGGTGTACCAGCCACGTCACCCAACCGTTAGGGTTCGACCATTGGAGCTTCTGACATGTGGGCCACCGGACAGTCCAGTGGTGCACCGGACAGGTCCTGTTCACTGTCCGGTGCGCCATCTGACGCCTGCTCTAACTCTACGCGTGCAGTCGGCATTGTTCACTGTTCACTGTAGCCATTGCAGACGACTGTTGGCGTAGGTAGTCGTTGCTTCGCTTGGCACACCGGACAGTCCGGTGCTACACCGGACAATCCGGTGAATTATAGCGGAGTGGCTCTCAGAATTCTCGAAGGTGGCGAGTTTGGAGTTGATCTCCCTGGTGCACCGGACACTGTCCGGTGGCACACCGGACAATCCGGTGCGCCAGACCAGGGCAGCCTTCGGTTGGTTTTTGCTCATTTTATTTGAACCCTTTCTTGGACTTTTTATTGGTTTGTGTTGAACCTTTGTCACCTGTAGAACTTATCATCTAGAGCAAACTAGTTAGTCCAATTATTTGTGTTGGGCAATTCAACCACCAAAATTATTTAGGAAAAAGGTGTAAGCCTATTTCCCTTTCAGTCACAAAGACCGAGTCTCTTTAAACCCTTTCCCTCTCTCAAACGGTCACTTAGACCGAGTGAGCTTCTCCTCTCAATCAATTGGGACACTTAGTCCCCACAAGGACCACCACACAATTGGTGTCTCTTGCTTTGATTACAAAGAACTTGGGAACAAGAAATGGGGAAGAAGAAAAGTGATCCAAGAGCAAGAGCTCAAATTAACACGGCAAAACTCTCTCTTCTAGTCACTAATTGCTTTGAGTGGAATTGGGACTTGGAGAGATTTTGATTCACTCTATTTGTGTCTTGTATTGAATGCACTAGCTCTTGTATTGAATGTGTTGGCTGAAAACTTGGATGCCTTGAAGTGTTGGTGGTTGGGGGTATTTATAGCCCCAACCACCAAAGCGGTCGTTGGGGAAGTCTGCTGTCGATGGGCGCACCAGACAGTCCGGTGCGCCAGCCACGTCACCCAACCGTTAGGGTTCGACCATTGGAGCTCTGACATGTGGGGCCACCGGAAAGTCCGGTGGTGCACCGGATAGGTCCTGTTCATTGTCCGGTGCGCCATCTGCGCCTGCTCTGACTTCTGCGCGCGCAGTCCGCGTACTGTAGCTCACTGTTCACCTTTTGCAGACGACCGTTGGCGCTATAGCCGTTACTCTGCTTGGCACACCGGACAGTCCGGTGCTACACCGGACAGTCCGATGAATTATAGCGGAGGGCAATTCCAGAAACCCAAAGGTGGCAAGTTTGGAGTTGATCTCCCTGGTGCACCGGACACTGTCCGGTGCGCCAGACCAGGGCTGCCTTCGGTTGTCCTTTGCTCTTTTTATTTGAACCCTTTCTTGGACTTTTTATTGGTTTGTGTTGAACCTTTGGCACCTGTAGAACTTATAATCTAGAGCAAACTAGTTAGTCAAATTATTTGTGTTGGGCAATTCAACCACCAAAATCATTTAGGAAAAGGTTTGACCCTATTTCCCTTTCAATCTCCCCCTTTTTGGAGATTGATGCCAACACAAACCAAAGCAAATATATAAGTGCAGAATTGAACTAGTTTGCATATGGTTAGTGCAAAGGTTACTTGGAGTTAAACCAATATTCATTTTATAAGATATGCATCGATTGCTTTCTTCTAATTTTAACATTTTGGACCACACTTGCACCACTTGTTTTGTTTTTGCAAACTCTTTTGGAAATTCTTTTCAAAGTCTTTTGCAAAATAGTCAAAGGTATATGAATAAGATTTTGAGAAGCATTTTCAAGATTTGAAATTTTCTCCCCCTGTTTCAAATGCTTTTCCTTTGACTAAACAAAACTCCCCCTCAAAGAAATTCTCCTCTTAGTGTTCAAGAGGGTTTTAGATATTAATTTTGAAAGGGGCCATACCAATTTGAAATTATATCAAAAATAAGATACCCATTCGAAAAACTTCTTTAATACAAATTGAAAGAACATAATTTTTGAAATTGGCGGTGGTGCGGTCCTTTTGCTTTGGGGTAATACTTTCTCTCCCTTTGGCATGAATCGCCAAAAACCGATACTTGTGAGTGAAATATAAGCCCTTATATTTGCTCTCCCCCTTTGGCAAACAATATATGAGTGAAGATTATACCAAATTGGAGAGCGGTGCGGAGTGACGGTGAAGTGTAAATAACATGATGGAGTGGAGTGGAAGCCTTGTCTTCGCCGAAAAACTCCTTTTTTCCTTTCAATCTATGACTTATCATACAATACACTTGAAAACACATTAGTCATAGCACATGAAAGAGATATGATCAAAGGTATATAAATGAGCTATGTGTGCAAAATATCAATCAAAATTCCTAGAATCAAGAATGTTTAGCTCATGCCTAAGTTTAGTAAAAGTTTTCTCATCTAATGGCTTGGTAAAGATATCGGCTAATTGTTCTTTGGTGCTAACATATGCAATCTCGATATCCCCCTTTGTTGGTGATCCCTCAAAAAGTGATACCGAATGGCTATGTGCTTAGTGCGGCTGTGCTCAACGGGATTATCCGCCATGCGGATTGCACTCTCATTATCACATAGGAGAGGAACTTTGGTTAATTTGTAACCATAATCCCTAAGGGTTGCCTCATCCAAAGTAATTGCGCGCAACAATGACCTACGGCAATGTACTCGGCTTCGGCGATAGAAAGGGCTACCGAATATTGTTTCTTTGAAGCCCAAGACACCAGGGATCTTCCCAAGAACTGACAAGTCCCTGATGTGCTCTTTCTATCAATCTTACACCCTGCCCAATCAGCATCTGAATATCCTATTAAATCAAATGTGGATCTCTTGGGGTACCAAAGGCCAAACTTAGGAGTATGAACTAAATATCTCAAGATTCGTTTTACGACCCTAAGGTGAAATTCCTTAGGATCGGCTTGGAATCTTGCACACATGCATATGGAAAGCATAATATCCGGTCGAGATGCACATAAATAGAGTAAAGATCCTATCATCGACCGGTATACCTTTTGATCTACCGATTTACCTCTCGTGTTGAGGTCGAGATGCCCATTAGTTCCCATTGGTGTCTTGATGGGCTTGGCATCCTTCATTCCAAACTTGGTGAGTATGTCTTGAATGTACTTAGTTTGGATGATGAAGGTGACCTCTTGGAGTTGCTTGACTTGAAATCCTAGAAAATACTTTAACTCCCCCATCATAGACATCTCGAATTTTTGAACCATAATCCTACTAAACTCTTCACAAGTAGATTTGTTAGTAGACCCAAATATGATATCATCAACATAAATTTGGCATACAAACAAATCATTTGCAATTGTTTTAGTAAAGAGAGTAGGATCAGCTTTTCCGACTTTGAAGCCATTAGCGATAAGAAAATCTCTTAGGCATTCATACCATGCTCTTGGGGCTTGCTTGAGCCCATAAAGCGCCTTAGAGAGTTTATAGACATGGTTAGGGTACTCACTATCTTCAAAGCCGGGAGGTTGCTCAACATAGACCTCCTCCTTGATTGGTCCATTAAGGAGGCACTTTTCACGTCCATTTGATAGAGCTTAAAGTCATGGTAAGTAGCATAGGCAAGTAATATACGAATTGACTCAAGCCTAGCTACGGGTGCATAGGTTTCACCGAAATCCAAACCTTCGACTTGTGAATAACCCTTGGCTACAAGTCGGGCTTTGTTCCTTGTCACCACACCATGCTCGTCTTGCTTGTTGCAGAAGACCCACTTGGTTCCTACAACATTTTGGTTAGGACGTGGAACTAAATGCCATAGCTCATTCCTCGTGAAGTTGTTGAGTTCCTCTTGCATTGCCAACACCCAATCTGAATCCCTTAATGCGTCTTCCACCCTGTATGGCTCAATAGAAGACACAAAAGAGTAATGTTCACAAAATTGAGCAACACGAGATCGAGTGGTTACCCCCTTATGAATATCACCGAGGATGGATTTCACGGGGTGATCTCGTTGTATTGCTTGGTGGACTCTTGGGTGTGGTGGTCTTGGACCCTCATCATCTTCCTTGTCTTGATCATTGGCATCTCCCCCTTGATCATTGTCCTCCTCTTGAGGTGGCTCTTCTTGATCTTCGTTTTCATCATCTTGAGCTTGATCCTTATCTTGGGTTGGTGGAGATGCTTGATTTGAAGATGATGGTTGATCTTGTGCATGTGGAGGCTCTTCGGATTCCTTAGGACACACATCTCCAATGGACATGTTCCTTAGCGCGACGCACGGAGCCTCTTCATCATCTAGCTCATCAAGATCAACTTGCTCTACTTGAGAGCCGTTAGTCTCATCAAACACAATGTCACAAGAAACTTCAACTAGTCCAGCGGACTTGTTAAAGACTCTATATGCCCTTGTGTTTGAATCATAACTAAGTAAAAAGCCTTCTATAGCCTTAGGAGCAAATTTGGATTTTCTACTTCTTTTAACAAGAATAAAGCATTTGCTACCAAAGACTCTAAAATATGAAACATTTGGCTTTTTACCGGTGAGGAGTTCATATGATGTCTTCTTGAGGATTCGGTGAAGGTAGAGACGGTTGATGGCGTAGCAAGCGGTGTTGATTGCTTCCGCCCAAAACAGGTCTGAAGTCTTGTACTCATCAAGCATGGTCCTCGCCATGTCAAGTAGAGTCCTATTCTTCCTCTCCACTACACCATTTTGTTGTGGTGTGTAGGGAGAAGAGAACTCATGCTTGATGCCCTCATCCTCAAGGAAGCCTTCTATTTGTGAGTTCTTGAACTCTGTCCCGTTGTCGCTTCTAATCTTTTTGATCCTTAAGCCGAACTCATTTTGAGCCCGTCTCAAGAATCCCTTTAAGGTCTCTTGGGTTTGAGATTTATCCTGCAAAAAGAACACCCAAGTGAAGCGAGAATAATCATCCACAATAACTAGACAGTACTTACTCCCGCCGATGCTTATGTATGCTATCAGGCCGAATAGATCCATGTGGAGTAGCTCAAGCGGCCTGTCAGTCGTCTTGATGTTCTTGTGTGGATGATGAACACCAACTTGCTTCCCTGCTTAACATACACTACAAATCATGTCTTTCTCAAAATGAACATTTGTCAGTCCCAAAATGTGCTCTCCCTTGAGAAGCTTATGAAGATTCTTCATCCCAACGTGGGCTAGTCGGCGATGCCAGAGCCAACCCATGTTAGTCTTAGCAATTAAGCAAGTATCGAGTTCAGCTCTATTAAAATCAACTAAGTATAGCTGACCCTCTAATACTCCCTTAAATGCTACTGAATCATCACTTCTTCTAAAGACAGTAACACTTATATCCGTAAAAAGACAATTGTAGCCCATTTTGCATAATTGAGAAACAGAAAACAAGTTGTAGTCTAAAGAATCTACAAGAAAAACATTGGAAATAAAATGGTCATGACATATAGCAATTTTACCAAGTCCTTTGACCAAACCTTGATTTCCATCCCCGAATGTGATAGCTCTTTGGGGATCATGGTTTTTCTCATAGGAGGAGAACATCCTTTTCTCCCCAGTCATGTGGTTTGTGCACCCGCTGTCAATTATCCAACTTGAGCCCCGGATGCATAAACCTACAAAACAAATTTAGGCCTTGGTCTTAGGTACCCAAACGGTCTTGGGTCCTTTCACATTAGAAACAAGCACCTTGGGTTACCCAAACACAAGTCTTTGAACCCTTGTGTTTGCCCCCAACATATTTGGCAACTATTTTACCTGATTTGTTAGTGAGCACATAAAAAGCATCAAAAGTCTTAAATGAAATGTTAGGCTCATTTGATGCAATAGGAGATTTCTTTTTAGGCAATTTAGCATGAGTGGATTGCCTAGAACTATATGCCTCACTCTTATACATAAAAGCATGATGAGAGCCAGAGTGAGACTTCCTAGAATGAATTCTCCTAATTTTGTGCTCGGGATAACCGGCAGGGTATAAAATGTAACCCTCGTTATCCTGAGCCATGGGAGCCTTGCCCTTAACAAAGTTAGATAACTTCTTAGGGGCATTAAACTTGACATTGTCTCCCTGTTGGAAACCAATGCCATCCTTAATGCCTGGGCGTCTCCCACTATAGAGCATGCTTCTAGCAAATTTAATTTTTTTATTTTCTAAGTCATGCTCATTAATTTTGGTACTAAGTTGAGCTATGTGATCATTTTGTTGTTTAATTAAAGCTAGGTGATCAAGAATAGCATCAACATTAATATCTCTACATCTAGTGCAAACAGTAACATGATCAATGGTAGATGTAGAGGGTTTGCAAATATTTAGTTCATCAATCTTAGCATGTAAAATAGCATTCTCATTCTTAAGATTGGAAATAGAAACATTGCAAACATCTAAATCTTTAGCCTTAGCAATTAATCTTTCATTCTCAATTTTAAGGCTAGAGAGTGATGCATTCAACTTGTCAATCTTAGTAATCAAACTAGCATTATCATTTCTAAGACTAACAATTGAATCATCACAAACATCTAACTTCTCAACCTTATCAATTAATTTTGCATTTTCATTTTTAAGGTTTGAGACAATATCATGGCAAGTACTTAGCTCACTAGTTAATTTTTCACATTTTTTAACTTCCTGAGCATAAGCATTTTTGACCTTAACATGCTTCTTGTTTTCTTTAATAAGGAAGTCCTCTTGGCTATCCAAGAGTTCATCCTTCTCATGAATAGCTCCTATTAGTTCATTTAGTTTTTCCTTTTGTTGCATGTTTAGGTTGGCAAAAAGAGCTAGTAAGTTATCCTCATCACTAGATGTTGCATATATAGTGGAGGCTCTAGATTTTACCTTCTTTTTGTCGTCCTTTGCCATGAGGCACTTGTGGCCGACGTTGGGGAAGAGAAGACCCTTGCTGACGATGATGTTTGCGGCGTCCTCGTCGGAGGAGGAGTCGGTGGAGCTCTCATCGGAGTCCCACTCCCGGCAAACATGGGCATCGTCGCCCTTCTTCTTGTAATACTTCTTCTTCTCATTCCTTCTTTCCTTCTTGTCATCGCCCCTGTCACTGTCACTAGAAATAGGACATTTTGCTATAAAGTGACCGGGCTTACCACACTTGTAGCAAACTTTCTTGGAGCGGGGCTTGTAGTCCTTCCCCCTCCTTTGCTTGAGGATTTGGCGAAAGCTTTTGATGATTAAAGTCATCTCCTCATTGTCGAGCTTGGAGGCGTCGATGGGAAGCCTACTCGATGTAGACTCTTCCTTCTTCTCCTCCGTCGCTTTGAAGGCGACGGGTTGCACCTCGGGTGTGGAGGTGGTGCCCCGCTCGATGATTTGTTTGGAGCCTTTGATCATTAACTCAAAGCTCACAAACTTTCCTATTACTTCCTCGGGAGACATTAGTTTATATCTAGGATCACCACGAATTAATTGAACTTGAGTAGGGTTAAGAAATACGAGTGATATAAGAATAACCTTAATCATTTCATGGTCATCCCATTTTGTGCTCCCGAGGTTGCGCACTTGGTTCACCAAGGTCTTGAGCCGGTTGTACATGGCTTGTGGCTCCTCCCCTTGGTGAAGCATGAATCGACCGAGCTCCCCCTCGATCGTTTCCCTCTTGGTGATCTTGGTCACCTCGTCTCCTTCGTGTGCGGTCTTTAGCACGTCCCAAATCTCTTTGGCACTCTTCAACCCTTGCACCTTATTATACTCCTCTCGACTTAGAGAGGCGAGGAGTATAGTAGTGGCTTGGGAGTTGAAGTGCCGGATTTGGGCTACCTCGTCCGAGTCATAGCCTTCATCCCCCATGGATGGTTCCTGCACTCCAAATTCAACAATGTCCCAAATGCTAGTGTGGAGTGAGGTTAGATGGTGCCTCATTTTATCACTCCACATACAATAATCTTCACCGTTAAAAACCGGTGGTTTGCCTAGTGGGACGGAAAGTAAAGGAGTGCGTTTGGAAATGCGAGGATAGCGTAAGGGGATCTTACTAAACTTCTGGCGCTCATGGCGCTTAGAAGTGACGGATGACATGTCGGAGCCGGAGGTGGAAGGCGAAGAAAAGTCGGTCTCGTAGTAGACCACTTTCTTCATTTTCTTCTTCTTATCGCCACTCCGGTGTGACTTGACGCGGGGAGGAGATTCCTCCCTTTTCTTGTTGCCGGACTCCCCCGATGGAGCCTTCCCGTGGCTTGTGGTGGGCTTCTCGCCGGTCACCATCTCCTTCTTGGCGTGAGCTCCCGACATTACTTCGAGCGGTTAGGCTCTTAATGAAGTACCAGGCTCTGATACCAATTGAAAGTCGCCTAGAGGGGGGGTGAATAGGCAAATCTGAAATTTATAAAGTTTAAGCACAACTACAAGCCGGGGTTAGCGTTAGAAATATAATCGAGTCCGAAAGCGAGGGCGAAAACAAATCACAAGCAAATAAGGCGGATGACACGGTGATTTGTTTTACTGAGGTTCGGTTCTTGCAAACCTACTCCCCGTTGAGGTGGTCACAAAGACCGGGTCTCTTTCAACCCTTTCCCTCTCTCAAACGGTCACTTAGACTGAGTGAGCTTCTCTTCTCAATCAATTGGGACACTTAGTCCCCACAAGGACCACCACACAATTGGTGTCTCTTGCTTTGATTACAAAGAACTTGGGAACAAGAAATGGGGAAGAAGAAAAGCAATCCAAGCGCAAGAGCTCAAATGAACACGACAAAACTCTCTCTTCTAGTCACTAATTGCTTTGAGTGGAATTGAGACTTGGAGAATTTTGATTCACTCTATTTGTGTCTTGTATTGAATGCACTAGCTCTTGTATTGAATGTGTTGGCTGAAAACTTGGATGCCTTGAAGTGTTGGTGGTTGGGGGTATTTATAGCCCCAACCACCAAAGTGGCCGTTGGGGAAGTCTGCTGTCGACGGGTGCACCGGACAGTCCGGTGCGCCATCGGACACTGTCTGGTGCGCCAGCCACGTCACCCAACAGTTAGGGTTCGACTGTTGGAGCTCTGACATGTGGGGCCACCGGACAGTCCGGTGGTGCACCGGACAGGTCCTGTTCACTGTCCGGTGCGCCATCTGCGCCAGCTCTGACTTCTGCGCTCGCAGTTCGCACGCTGTAGCTCACTGTTCACCTTTTGCAGACGACAGTTGGCGCTATAGCCGTTACTCCGCTTGGCACATCGGACCGTCCGGTGCTACATCGGACAGTCCGGTGAATTATAGCGGAGGGCAATTCCAGAAACCCGAAGGTGGCAAGTTTGGAGTTGATCTCCCTAGTGCACCAGACACTGTCCGGTGGTGCACCAGACAGTCCGGTGTGCCAGACCAGGGCTGTCTTCGGTTGTCGTTTGCTCTTTTTATTTGAACCCTTTCTTGGACTTTTTATTGGTTTGTGTTGAACCTTTGGCACCTGTAGAACTTATAATCTAGAGCAAACTAGTTAGTCCAATTATTTGTGTTGGGCAATTCAACCACCAAAATCATTTAGGAAAAGGTTTGACCCTATTTCCCTTTCAACAGTCCGGTGTGCAAAGCAACTGAAGGCGCACAACGGTTGGCTCGACTGTAGAAGGAAACAAATCGCTGACTATTTAGTGTTCGGTATGCACCAGACAGTCCGGTGCATCCGCCGACAGGGAAGGTTGATTGCTTTCTAAATGAAGAACCAACGTCTCCTAGGCTCCTTGGGGCTATAAAAAGGACCCCTACACGCATGGAGCATGTACCAAAACATCACAAGAGAATACTACAACTTTGAGACTCTACGACCACACCTTTGCTTTGTTAGAGAGAGATTTGAGTGTGTTTTTGAGTTGATTCTATCATTTTGATTCATGCGGTCTCTTCTTTGCTTGTGTGCGTGGTGTTGCTGCAATTGTGCTCCTGTGTGTGTTTCTACTTCCATCCTTACACCAGATTTGATTTTGATCAATTGTGTAAGGCGTGAGAGACTCCATTTTGTGGAAATTCCTCACAATTGTGATATTGATATAAGGAAGACAACTGTGGTACTCAAGTTTGATCTTCGGATCACTTGAGAGGGGTTGAGTGCAACCCTCGTCCATTGGGAGGCCACAACGTGGAGTAGACAAGCATATTACGCTTGACCGAACCACGCGATAAAAATTGTCGTGTCTCTTGTGCCATTTACATTATTGCAATTTTCATCTCTTTCTTGTTCCAATTCTTCACTTGCGATATCGCTCTAAGTCTAAATTAAATCTTGATGGAGCAATCATGTGAAAGGAACTTATCTCTTCTCTTTACTCTCAAACTTGGTTTTACTTCTCGCTAACTCACATTTTAGACCAAGTTTGTATGTTTTGAGTTAAGTTTTGCAGGATCACCTACCCCCTCTAGGTTCTCTCAGCATCGGACTGGTCCGGTACACCACAGAACCTTGCCACGTCAACACCACATATGTTGGACTATCCAATCTGATCATTGCATCTTGAAGGTCCGGTGCTCACCAAGCCTTGATATGATTTGCCAGCTGCCTTTCTCCTAGAAAAAACCTCTCAACAAAACTCATTTGGTGACCCATTCATTGCACACTAGACTGGTCTGATGTACCAAGCCTTCTGAGCATGAATACAAGTCCTCTACGTACATGTCTGGTGCTATGCAAAACAACTAACTTAAGTCCTTTTTGGGCTTTTTTCCTTGTCTTTTTCTAACTGCTTTCTTGATCACTTTTATGACTTAGACAAACATATCTAGAGTCCATCCAACTAGTCTAAGCCATAGTTGCATGCCCTTTTGAGTAATTCAACTCATTTACTCATGTTTGCTCAAACTTAGCTCCGAAAGAACAATTTCAATGTCTGATATTCCATACCCTTTTAGGTGCTCGAATATGTTCCTAGGGCCATTTAGAACTTATCCAAGTACTTGAAGTACTTATAATTCCCAAATCATGCCCTTTCTAGTTGAGTTCTGAGTCATAGTTCATATTTTGTTCTTATGAACATGTAACCATTCACTTAGGAAACTAGTTAGTCGATAATATTGTGATGGTCACCAAACATCAAAACTAATATACAAATGGCATAAAAGTCTATTTTCCTTTCACTATGCATTTTAACCAAGCTATATTATGTGCAACTACATTTTTGACTAAGTGTTGCTATCTCTACCATAAAGAGTTATGTGTTAAGGATATATACCAAGGTACTCGAGAGCACTTCAACCAACAATACTATGATAGGTAGGTCCTAGAGCTCGGCTACGTTATCTAGGGACTCAACCCACATGTTAGAGAGATATCCAACTCATGTGAGAAAGGTAAAGATGCATGATCTTATCAAATAAGTAGAGAAGGTCAATATCCATGTAATGTGGTAGAGTCCTGATGATAAGAGAAACATGGACATAAAGATAGAGAAGAGTCTCGATTAGGCTCGGTTAGGCTAATATGTATTCTTATGTGGTAGGAGACCAGATAACCTTCATGTAACTACCCCCTCCTTGGACTATAAAAGAAGGGACGAGAAACCCCAATAGGGGTTATCATCATATCTCAAGCAATAACCACCAACACACATGCCATAGAGTTTATCTTGTACTGAGAGCTCAAATTTATCTAAATCCTTGAGTCTCATGTGTACTTACATTTGATTTTCAATCTCACGATCCACCATATAAATTCACTATCGAATATCCATCAATAATTAGTGTGCCAGGTAGGAGATATTGCGTTGATTAAAGTAGAATTGATGGCAACCATGTGCTTTCGTGTTGATCAAAGTAGAACTGATGGTAGCCATGTGCTTTGCACAAGAAGAAGAAATCTTCTTTAGAACCTTTAGATTTGTCATCGATGAGCTTGGGAATCTCGGGCTTGCCCTAGAAAAACTAGCAACTTTGGCATCCTTCATCTAAGCTTTTGCAGATACAATCTACAGTTCAACTCGAATTCTGCCTCAACACCAATTTGCAATACTTGGACTCAGACCCCTTCTACTTAAGAGATTGATTCGTTTTCATGGAATACTTCAAAAATCAGGATGGTTAGTCCTTTGACCATGATAGTGATAGCGATGACCCGATGACAAAAAGATGGAGGCGCTAAGAAGAGCTGCACCGAAGTGGCCGGGATATTCATGACCAGATTCAAATGGTCGACTTCCAAAGCCAATATGTCTACGCCATGCTAATGCAGAACATCATGACAATTAAGCTCCTATTTGACATGATTCTCCACTACTCCCTTAGGACATCGCGTAGGCTCGTGATGACCGACAAAAGATACATAATCCATGTGTTTGGTTGCCTGTATTTGATGGTGCTTGCAGCGCGGGATGCAATGAGCTAGTGTTTGGTTGTTGTCAACCAGGCTCTACGTGTGCAAGGTGTGTGTTTGGTTACCTGCGTGCAGATGTGGATTCAGACCCGCATGAAACTTAAAGCACCCTGGGCTAGGCTCTGCAGGCGCGGGCAAATTGGTCGCATCTATGGAGCCAGGCTTTCGTCGGCCTGTCTCATGCAGCCAGGCTACGAGGAGAAGCCAACCAAACAGACCGAATATGATGCCATATGCGATAGTGTGCTTAGATGTTCTTGGGGTTTTGACACCAACTCATGATATGATCGAGTCATATGGGGGGCGATTGGTTGGTTGTACGAAATCCCAACCAGGCGAGACTGATGCAGATTGTCGCATTTGGATGTTCGGTGGAGTGAGCAGACCTGGTTTCATGAATGCAAAAGGGCTTTCGTGCCTGGCTCGCCTGGTACAGGGTAGAGACATGGAGCCCACGGGCAGCCAGCTACACAATATTGACAAGCGCATCCACACAAATAACCAAACACAATCTCTCTTTAGCATGGCCGACAGAAAACAAGCAACCAATCGTGCTCTATTTGTATAGGTCTAGCATGGCTATCGAGAGCCTGGCTAGTTAGAGTCATGCAAGCTTGGTTGGGAAGACAACCAATCAGACCCATGTTGGTCCAACCTAGAATGAGCCAGGACACACTCACGAGAGCCAGAGCCATCGCAAGGCAAGTCCAGGGACATCTCTCCTCACCTTGTCGAGAGGGTGAAAGGGAATTAGGCTTACATCTTTTTCCTAATTGATCTTGGTGGTTGAATTGCCCAACACAAATAAATGGAACTAACTAGTTTGCTTTAGTCTATAAGTTCTACAGGTGCCAAAGGTTCACAATAAGCCAATAAAAAGACTAAGAAAGGGGTCAAGCAAAGAGAGCAAAAGACATCCCAAAAGGCACCCTGGTCTGGCGCACCGGACTGTCCGGTGTGCCACCGGACAGTGTCTGGTGCACCAGGGCACTCGACGCTGAACTCGCTACCTTCGGGAAAATTAGAGGGCGCTCCGCTATAATTCACCGGACTGTCCGGTGAAGCACCGGACAGTGTCCGGTGTCACACCGGACTGTACGGTGTGCCAGCGGAGCAACGACTACTTCGTGCGCAACGGTCGACTGCAACGCATTTAATGCGCGCCTGCATGCGCAGAGGACAGAGCACACGCAGTTGGCGCACCGGACAGTCTACAGGACCTGTCCGGTGCACCACCGGACAGCCCAGAGGCCCCACAAGTCAGAGCTCCAACGGTCGAACCCCAACGGTCTGCTGACGTGGCTGGCGCACCGGACAGTGTCCGGTGGCGCACCGGACTGTCCGGTGCGCCATACGACAGCAGCCTTCCAACGACCATTTTTGGTGGTTGGGGCTATAAATACCCCAACCACCCCACATTCAATGGAATCCAAGTTTCCCACCTTCAACACATTACAAGATCTATAGCATTCAATTCTAGACACTCCAAAGAGATCAAATCCTCTCCCAAGCCCAAAGACAACTCCAATCAATAGTGACTAGTAAGAGAGTGATATTTGTGTTCTTTTGAGCTCTTGCGCTTGGATCGCTTATTTTCTTTCTCATTCTTCTTGTGATCATACTCAATTGTAACCAAGGCAAGAGACACCAATTGTGTGGTGGTCCCTGCGGGAACTTTGTGTTCCGTTTGATTGAGAAGAGAAGCTCACTCAGTCTAGGTGACCGTTTGAGAGAGGGAAAGGGTTGAAAGAGACCCGGTCTTTGTGACCACCTCAACGGGGAGTAGGTTTGCAAGAACCAAACCTCGGTAAAACAAATCATCATGTCTCGCTCTTTATTTGCTCACGATTTGTTTTGTGCCCTCTCTCTCAGACTCGTTTTTATCTCTAACGCTAACCCGGCTTGTAGTTGTGCTTAAGTTTATAAATTTCAGATTCAACCTATTCACCCCCCTCTAGGTGACTTTCAATTGGTATCAGAGGCCGGTGCTTCATTAGAGCCTAACCGCTCGAAGTGATGTCGGGAGCATCCGCCATGAGGGATATCGGGACCGGTGACAAGACCGCAAGCTCGGGAAGAACACACTCAAGGGAGTCCGCCCACAAGCACAAGGAGGAATCATCTTCCTCCATCAAGTCCCATCGGATGGGTGACAAGAAGAAGATGATGAGGAAGGTGGTCTACTACGAGACCGACTCTTCGTCACCCTCCACCTCCGGCTCGGAATCGGCCTCCACCACTTCAAAGCGCCATGAGCGCAAGAAGTATAGTAAGATGCCCCTTCGCTATCCTCGCATTTCTAGACGCACTCCATTACTCTTCGTTCCATTAGGCAAACCACCTATGTTTGAAGGTGAAGATTATTCTATGTGGAGTGATAAAATGAGGCATCACCTAACCTCACTCCACAAAAGCATATGGGATATTGTTGAGTATGGAGTGCAGGTACCAAAGAAGGGAGACAAGGATTACGACTCGGAGGAGGTCGAACAAATCCAACACTTCAACTCTCAAGCCATAACTATACTCCTCGCCTCTCTAAGTCGAGAGCAGTATAATAAGGTGCAAGGGTTGAAGAGCGCAAAGGAAATTTGGGACGTGCTAAAGACCGCGCACGAAGGAGACGAGGTGACCAAGATCACCAAGCAGGAGACGATCGAGGGGGAGCTCGGTCGCTTCCAGCTTCGCCAAGGGGAGGAGACACAAGATATGTACAACCGGCTCAAGACCTTGGTGAACCAAGTGCGCAACCTCAGGAGCAAAAAATGGGATGACCATGAAATGGTTAAGGTTATTCTTAGATCACTTGTGTTCCTTAACCCTACGCAAGTTCAATTAATTCGTGGTAATCCTAGATATACACTAATGACTCCCGAGGAAGTAATAGGAAACTTTGTGAGCTTTGAGTTGATGATCAAAGGCTCAAAGAAAATTATCGAGCACGACGACCCCTCCACGCCCGAAGCACAACCGGTCGCATTTAAGGCGACAGAGGAGAAGAAAGAGGAGTCTACATCAAGTAGACAACCCATCGACGCCTCTAAGCTCGACAATGAGGAAATGACGCTCATCATCAAGAGCTTCCGCCAAATCCTCAAACAAAGGAAGGGGAAAGATTACAAGTCTCGTTCCAAGAAGGTGTGCTACAAATGTGGTAAGCCCGGTCATTTCATTGCTAAATGTCCTCTATCTAGTGATAGTGACAGGGGCGACGACAAGAAGGACAAGAGGAGAGAAAAGAGAAGGTATTACAAGAAGAAGGGCGGCGATGCCCATGTGTGCTGCGAGTGGGACTCCGACGAGAGCTCCTCCGACTCCTCATCCGACGAGGACGCCGCCAACATCGCCGTCACCAAAGGGCTCCTCTTCCCCAACGTCGGCCACAAGTGCCTCATGGCAAAGGATGACAAAAAGAAGAAGGTAAAATCAAAATCCTCCACTAAATATGCATCCTCTAGTGATGAAGATAATGCTAGTGATGAGGAGGATAATTTGCGTACCCTTTTTGCCAACCTAAACATGCAACAAAAGGAAAAACTAAATGAACTAATTAGTGCTATTCATGAGAAGGATGATCTCTTGGACTCTCAAGAGGACTTCCTAATTAAGGAAAATAAGAAGCATGTTAAGGTTAAGGATGCTTATGCTCTAGAAGTAGAAAAATGTGAAAAATTATCTAGTGAGCTAAGCACATGCCATGATATTATTACCAACCTTAGAAATGAGAATGCTAGTTTAATTGCTAAGGTTGAATCAAATGTTTGTGATGCTTCAATTCCCAATCTTAGAGATAATAATGATATTCTGCGTGCTAAGATTGTTGAACTTAATTCTTGCAAACCCTCTACATCTATCATTGAGCATGTTACTATTTGCACTAGATGTAGAGATATTAACATTGATGCTATTCATGATCATATGGCTTTAATTAAACAACAAAATGATCATATAGCAAAATTAGATGCTAAAATTGCCAAGCATGACTTAGAAAATGAAAAGTTTAAATTTGCTAGAAGCATGCTCTATAGTGGGAGACGCCCTAGCATCAAGGATGGCATTGGCTTCCAAAAGGGAGACAATGTCAAACTTAATGCCCCTCCTAAAAGATTGTCTAACTTTGTTAAGGGAAAGGCTCCCATGGCTCAGGATAACGAGGGTTACATTTTGTACCCTGACGGTTATCCCGAGAGCAAAATTAGGAGAATTCATTCTAGGAAGTCTCACTCTGGCCCTAATCATGCTTTTATGTATAAGGGTGAGACATCTAGTTCTAGGCAATCAACCCGTGCAAAATTGCCTAAAAAGAAAACTCCAACTGCATCAAATGATCATGACATTTCATTTAAAACTTTTGATGCATCTTATGTGTTAACTAACAAATTCGGCAAGATAGTTGCCAAGTATGTTGGGGGCAAACACAAGGGATCAAAGACTTGTGTTTGGGTACCCAAAGTTCTTGTATCTAATGTCAAAGGACCCAAAACCATTTGGGTACCTAAAATCAAGAACTAAACTTGTTTTGTAGGTTTATGCATCCGGGGGCTCAAGTTGGATCATCGACAGCGGATGCACAAACCACGTGATAGGGGAGAAGAAGATGTTCTCCTCCTATGAGAAAAACCAAGATCCCCAACGAGCTATCACATTCGGGGATGGAAATCAAGGTTTGGTCAAAGGATTGGGTAAAATTGCTATATCTCCTGACCACTCAATTTCCAATGTTTTTCTTGTAGATTCTTTAGATTACAATTTGCTTTCCGTTTCTCAATTATGCAAAATGGGCTACAACTGTCTTTTTACAGATATAGGTGTTACTGTCTTTAGAAGAAGTGATGATTCAATAGCCTTTAAGGGAGTGTTAGAGGGTCAGCTTTACTTGGTATATTTTGATAGAACTGAACTCGACACTTGCTTAATTGCTAAGACTAACATGGGCTGGCTCTGGCATCGTCGACTAGCACATGTTGGAATGAAGAATCTTCACAAGCTTCTAAAGGGAGAACACATTTTAGGACTAACAAATGTTCATTTTGAGAAAGACAGGATTTGTAGCGCATGTCAGGCAGGGAAGCAAGTTGGTACTCATCATCCACACAAGAACATTATGACGACTGACAGGCCACTCGAGCTCCTACACATGGACCTATTCGGCCCGATCGCTTACATAAGCATCGGCGGGAGTAAGTACTGTCTAGTTATTGTGGATGATTATTCTCGCTTCACTTGGGTGTTCTTTTTGGAGGAAAAATCTCATACCCAAGAGACCTTAAAGGGATTCTTGAGACGGGCTCAAAATGAGTTCGGCTTAAGGATCAAAAAGATTAGAAGCGACAACGGGATGGAGTTCAAGAATTCTCAAATCGAAGGCTTCCTTGAGGAGGAGGGCATCAAGCATGAGTTCTCTTCTCCCTACACCCCACAACAAAATGGTGTAGTGGAGAGGAAGAATCGAACTCTATTGGACATGGCAAGAACCATGCTTGATGAGTACAAGACTTCGGATCGGTTTTGGGCTGAGGCGGTCAACACCGCTTGCTACGCCATCAACCGGTTGTATCTACATCGAATCCTCAAGAAGACATCTTATGAGCTCCTAACCGGTAAAAAGCCCAATGTTTCATATTTTAGAGTCTTTGGTAGCAAATGTTTTATTCTTGTTAAAAGAGGTAGAAAATCTAAATTTGCTCCTAAGACTGTAGAAGGCTTTTTACTAGGATATGATTCAAACACAAGGGCATATAGAGTCTTTAACAAGTCCTCCGGACAAGTTGAAGTTTCTTGTCACATTGTGTTTGATGAGACTAATGGCTCTCATGTAGAGCAAGTTGATCTTGATGAGATATGTGATGAAGAGGCTCCGTGCGTCGCGCTAAGGAACATGTCCATTGGGGACGTGTGTCCTAAGGAATCCGAAGAGCCACCACATGCACAAGATCAGCCATCTTCCTTAATGCAAGCATCTCCACCAACTCAAGATGAGGATGAGGCTCAAAATGATGAAGGAGAAGATCTAGGAGTTGAGCCACCTCAAGAGGAGAGCAATGATCAAGGGGGAGATGCCCATGATCAAGATGAGGAAGATGAACAAGTTCCAAGGCCGCCACACCCAAGAGTCCACCAAGCAATCCAACGAGATCACCCCGTGAACACCATCCTCGACGATATTCAAAAGGGGGTAACTACTCGATCTCGTGTTGCTCATTTTTTTGAACATTACTCGTTTGTTTCCTCTATTGAGCCACACAGGGTAGAGGAAGCACTACAAGATTCGGATTGGGTGGTGGCGATGCAAGAGGAGCTCAACAATTTCACTAGGAATGAGGTATGACATTTAGTTCCACGTCCTAACCAAAATGTTGTAGGAACCAAGTGGGTCTTCCGCAAGAAGCAAGATGAGCATGGTGTGGTGACAAGGAACAAAGCCCGACTTGTGGCCAAGGGGTATTCACAGGTCAAAGCTTTACCAAATGGACGTGAAGAGTGCCTTCCTCAATGGACCAATCAAGGAAGAGGTCTATGTTGAGCAACCTCCCGGCTTTGAAGATAGTGAGTACCCTAATCACGTATATAAACTCTCTAAGGCGCTTTATGGGCTCAAGCAAGCCCCAAGAGCATGGTATGAATGGCTAAGAGATTTCCTTATCACTAATGGTTTCAAAGTCGGAAAGGTCGATCCTACTTTATTTACTAAAACTCTTAACAATGATTTGTTTGTATGCCAAATTTATGTTGATGATATTATATTTGGGTCTACTAACGAATTTACTTGTGAGGAATTTAGTAGGATCATGACACAGAAATTCGAGATGTCTATGATGGGGGAGTTGAAGTACTTCTTGGGATTTCAAGTGAAGCAACTCCAAGAGGGCACCTTCATTAGCCAAACGAAGTATATTCAAGACATTCTAAATAAGTTTGGGATGAAGGATGCCAAGCCCATCAAGACACCCATGGAAACCAATGGGCATCTCGACCTCGACACGGGAGGTAAATTCGTCGATCAAAAGGTATACCGGTCGATGATAGGCTCCTTACTCTATTTATGTGCATCTCGACCGGATATTATGCTTTCCGTATGCATGTGTGCAAGATTCCAAGCCGACCCTAAGGAAGCTCACCTTACGGCCGTAAAACGAATCTTGAGATATTTAGTTTATACTCCTAAGTTTGGACTTTGGTACCCTCGGGGATCCATATTTGATTTAATTGGTTATTCGGATGCCGATTGGGCGGGGTGTAAGATTAATAGAAAGAGCACATCAGGGACTTGCCAGTTCTTGGGAAGATCCTTGGTGTCTTGGGCTTCAAAGAAGCAAAATTCCGTGGCTCTTTCTACCGCCGAAGCTGAGTATATTGCCGCAGGTCATTGTTGCGCGCAATTGCTTTGGATGAGGCAAACCCTTAGGGACTATGGTTACAAATTAACCAAAATTCCTCTTCTATGTGATAATGAGAGTGCCATCCGTATAGCGGATAATCCCGTTGAACATAGCCGCACTAAACACATAGCCATTCTGTATCATTTCTTAAGGGATCACCAACAAAAAGGGGATATCGAGATTGCTTACATTAACACTAAAGAACAATTAGCCGATATCTTTACCAAGCCACTAGATGAACAAACTTTTAACAAACTTAGGCATGAGCTAAATATTCTTGATTCTAGGAATTTCTTTTGATGTTTTGCACACATAGCTCATAAATATACCTTTGATCATGTCTCTTTTATATGCTATGACTAATGTGTTTTCAAGTATATTTCAAACCAAGTCATAGGTATATTGATAGGGAATTGGAGTCTTCGGCGAAGACAAAGGCTTCCACTCCACTCCATAACTTATCCTTCGCCGTCGCTCCGAGCAACTCTCCAACTTTGGTATAATCTTCACTCATATTATGTTCGCCAAAAGTAGGAGAAAGTAGTAAAATATGCTTATATTTCACTCGAGTATCCGTTTTTGGCGATTCATGCCAAAGGGGGAGAAAGTATTAGCCCAAAGCAAAAGGACCGCACCACCACCAATTTTCAAAATTTAATGCTAAGAAAAGGTTTTGCAATAATGAATTTTTCAATTGATATCTTATTCAAAAGGGGGAGAAAGTAGCATTTTCAAAATTGGTATCTTAAAACCCTCTTGAACACTAAGAGGAGGATTTATTGAGGGGGAGTTTTTGTTTAAGTCAAAGAAAAAGCATTTGAAACAGGGGGAGAAAATTTCAAATCTTGACAATGCTTCTCAAAATCTTATTCATTTACCTTTGACTATTTGCAAAAGGACTTTGAAAACAATTTACAAAAGGATTTGCAAAAACAAAACATGTGGTGCAAGCGTGGTCCAAAATGATGAAAATATAAAGAAACAATCCTTGCATATCTTATGAGAATTTATATTGGCTCAATTCTAAGTAACCTTTACACTTACAATTATGCAAACTAGTTCAATTATGCACTGTTATATTTGCTTTGGTTCGTGTTGGCATCAATCACCAAAAAGGGGGAGATTGAAAGGGAATTAGGCTTACATCTTTTTCCTAATTGATTTTGGTGGTTGAATTGCCCAACACAAATAAATGGAACTAACTAGTTTGCTCTAGTCTATAAGTTCTACAGGTGCCAAAGGTTCACAATAAGCCAATAAAAAGACCAAGAAAGGGGTCAAGCAAAGAGAGCAAAAGACACCCCAAAAGGCACCCTGGTCTGGCGCGCCGGACAGTGTCCGGTGCACCAGGGCACTCGACGCTGAACTCGCTACCTTCGGGAAAATCAGAGGGCGCTCCGCTACAATTCACCGGACTGTCCGGTGTGCCAGCGGAGCAACGGCTACTTCGTGCGCAACGGTCGACTGCAACGCATTTAATGCGCGCCTCCGCGCGCAGAGGATAGAGCACGCACAGTTGGCGCACCGGACAGCCCAGAGACCCCACAAGTCAGAGCTCCAACGGTCGAACCCCAACGGTCTGCTGACGTGGCTGGCGCACGGATAGTGTCCGGTGGCGCACCGGACTGTCCGGTGCGCCATGCGACAGCAGCCTTCCAACGACCATTTTTGGTGGTTGGGGCTATAAATACCCCAACCACCCCACATTCAATGGAATCCTAATTTTCCACCTTCAACATATTACAAGAGTTATAGCATTCAATTCTAGACACTCCAAAGAGATCAAATCCTCTCCCAAGTCCAAAGACAACTCCAATCAATAGTGACTAGTAAGAGAGTGATATTTGTGTTCTTTTGAGCTCTTGCGCTTGGATCGCTTCTTTTCTTTCTCATTCTTCTTGTGATCATACTCAATTGTAACCAAGGCAAGAGACACCAATTATGTGGTGGTCCTTGCGGGAACTTTGTGTTCCGTTTGATTGAGAAGAGAAGCTCACTCGGTCTAGGTGACCGTTTGAGAGAGGGAAAGGGTTGAAAGAGACTCGGTCTTTGTGACCACCTCAACGGGGAGTAGGTTTGCAAGAACCGAACCTCGGTAAAACAAATCATCGTGTCTCGCTCTTTATTTGCTCACGATTTGTTTTGCGCCCTCTCTCTCAGACTCGTTTTTATCTCTAACGCTAACCCGGCTTGTAGTTGTGCTTAAGTTTATAAATTTCAGATTCGCCCTATTCACCCCCCTCTAGGCGACTTTCAGAGGGGACTCGACAACCAACTCAGTCCAATAGGGCTCATACTCTTCATCATGGAAGAGATCAGAATACCGAGTTAGATCGACATCATCTACACCAGGCCAAGGACGTCCACAAGAGTCTAGTTCACAACGATGGCTATGAGGCAGAACACGATAACTCTTTCTATGAAGTCCCCGCCCGAGGCTACCAGGTCAGGCTTCGAGTAATCTCTTGGCTTCAATAATCAAATCTTTCACATGTCCACCGAGCTGGGTGTTGTGAGAACCAAACTCACGACCTCTTGTAACCAAACTTAGGACCTCTTGTACCCCACCCAAAGCGTGGATGTTATCACTAGACTAAGAGCATCTCCAACAAGGTGACTCAAAATAGTGCTAAAAAATTAAAATATTACACGGTTTAAAGTGTTTAGGACACTAAAAACAAATTGTGCTCTAATAGTTAAGCCCTAAATCATGGGTTTTATGTAGTAAACTACATTATTATGAAAGAAGATATTGATAATGATGTAGAAAACAAGGGTAGAGCAATGATTTCGGGTGTAGTATATTTGGACCACTTTATGGAGTGTCTATATTTTTGATAAAAATAAGTAAAATATGACACTGTTGGAGTTGTTTTATACGAGTTGATCCCTATATTTAATATAGGACACTAGGTACAGTTGGAGATGCTCTAACACCTAACTAACATTTTGTAAATGTAGACTATAATTCAATTTAAAATTTAGTAGCCAACATGGGGTACTTATGGCTTGTACAACCCCATTAACTGAGGGGTTTCTTAAGGTGTCTTTAGGGAGTTAACTACAAAAAAGTCAAGAGATAGGCTTTTCACGAAGAGCCCGTCTTTTCACAACTTTCTATACATATTGTCTCTTAACTGCATTAATGTTCTAGTGGCTTAGGGTTGTATGATGCATTTTCTTAGCCGTCTCTTCTACTTGAAAAAGCGAGCAAGAGGCTCTAGGTTGTACATGCCCTTAGACCACACAACATTCAAAATTAGGGCGTGTTTGGAAACAAGGTATTTCAAAATCATGGTTTTGAAATATTACGGTTTTAAGATGTCATAACACAACCATAATATTTTTTACATCAGTCTTAGCTATAAGTGTTTGGAAACAAAGTATTTCAAACCATAATATTTAGTATACATGTGCAATGCTAGTCATAGAAAAAAACTTTAGGTTGGTGTGAAGTTTCAAATACTCTAAAAAATACCGTGAAAATGCTCGGCCCAATGAAAATCCTAGAGTCTTAAAAAACATTAATTGCCTATATAGAAAAACAGGCCTAGTGACTTGTAATGGGATGTTGTCAGAATTGAACTTACGGCCTTTGAACCAAAAGCAAGAATCCTACCACTAGACGAAACAACCCATAAGAATAATTAATAAGATGCAAACCTGATTTAATAGAATGATTTCAGTTTGACAACATTTCCATTTGCGCGAAATTTGCTAACAAGGGTGAAGGGGCGCCAAATAATCTGGAGTAGAATATAAAAGGTCCGGCCCATTGAGAATCCTGGGAGCCTTCATGGCTTCATGCGGGGGTCAAGCAGAAAAAGCCCAGCCCAATTAAAACCCTAGACTTCCTGGCGTGCTATAAAAGCAGGTGGCCGCCGCCTTTGCCTTGCTCACCCTGCCCTTCTGTGTACGAAGCCGACGAGCAGCCGACGCTAAAGCTTGGTCCGGTGAGCTTCAGAGAAGGGGCGGGTACGTCAAGATGCAGATCTTCGTGAAGACCCTGACGGGAAAGACCATCACCCTCGAGGTCGAGAGCAGCGATACAATCGACAATGTCAAGGCCAAGATCCAGGACAAGGAAGGTAGAGTATTGTACGCATCCATTTCTGAGTTCATTTTTACCCCGTTTCCCCTGTCAGGCTATGGCTGATTCCTGTACCTTGACGCGTGCAGGTATCCCGCCGGACCAGCAGCGACTAATCTTCGCGGGGAAGCAGCTCGAAGACGGCCGCACCTTGGCCGACTACAACATCCAGAAGGAGTCCACCCTTCACCTTGTTCTTCGCCTTCGCGGTGGCATCATTGAACCTTCCCTCCAGGCGCTCGCCCGCAAGTACAACCAGGACAAGATGATCTGCCGCAAGTGAGCTCTTTTCTCCACCGCGAACCAGTAAAAATTGTTTGTGGTGAATATATTCATTTTTTCGACTTGTGATTACGCTAGGATACCTACATGGAACATTTTTGTATCCATGCGTTCCGTTGTAATTGTGGTAGGATGTGCAGTCGTCGTGCTGCCACTACAGTGGAGCTGTGGGTTATTGACTCGCCGACCTATATGTGTGGCATTGGGTTCACCCATGGCTCCAGAGATTGACACCCACCCATACTTTGTCATCTGCCTAGTCCACTCCAGCAGTTGATTTTCACGGGTGGGACATTTCCCATTCCTTTGCGTTCACTTGTGACTACCCATTATCTTTGTTTCATAGCAATCAGTTTGTGTCCACTTGTGACAATCCACTATCTTTGTTTCAATTGCATTCAGTGCATTGGGTTGGCAGGAGTGATGAACCAATTAGATGTGCGAAGCTATCTTATGAGCGTAACTTTTGAGGCATACATTCTGTCTGACCTGCCAGTCCACAACAGTGTTCGTCTGCATTCTGCTAACCTTTTATAAGTAACCCATTATTGAATATTGGTGCACTGCTGCTGCTGTGTTTTCATGAAGAAGTGGTCTTTGTTTCAATTGCATTCAGTGCATCTGGTTAGCAGGAGTGATGAACCAATTAGATGTGCGAAGCTATCTTATGGGCTTAACTTTTGAGGCATACATTCTGTCTGACCTGCCAGTCCACAACATTGTTCGTCTGCATTCTGCTAACCTTTTATAAGTAACCCATTGTTGAATATTGGTGCACTGCTGATGCTGTGTTTTCATAAAGAAGCGGTCTTTGTTTCAATTGCATTCAGTGCATCTGGTTGGCAGGAGTGATGAACCAATTAGATGTGCGAAGCTATCTTGTGAGCTTAACTTTTGAGGCATACATTCTGTCTGACCTGCCAGTCCACATCAGTGTTCGTCTGCATTCTGCTAACCTTTTATAAGTAACCCATTGTTGAATATTGGTGCACTGCTGCTGCTGTGTTTTCATGAAGAAGTGGTCTTTGTTTCAATTGCATTCAGTGCATCTGGTTGGCAGGAGTGATGAACCAATTAGATGTGC
Organism: Zea mays; assembly: GCF_902167145.1. Taxonomy (NCBI): domain Eukaryota; kingdom Viridiplantae; phylum Streptophyta; class Magnoliopsida; order Poales; family Poaceae; genus Zea; species Zea mays. The sequence goes on along the minus strand of NC_050097.1, from coordinate 169,576,442 downwards.
GAAGCTATCTTATGAGCTTAACTTTTGAGGCATACATTCTGTCTGACCTGCCAGTCCACAACAGTGTTCGTCTGCATTCGGCTAACCTTTTATAAGTAACCCATTGTTGAATATTGGTGCACTGCTGATGCTGTGTTTTCATAAAGAAGTGGTCTTTGTTTCAATTGCATTCAGTGCATCTGGTTGGCAGGAGTGATGAACCAATTAGATGTGCGAAGCTATCTTATGAGCTTAACTTTTGAGGCATACATTCTGTCTGACCTGCCAGTCCACAACAGTGTTCGTCTGCATTCTGCTAACCTTTTATAAGTAACCCATTGATGAATATTGGTGCACTGCTGATGCTGTGTTTTCGTAAAGAAGTGGCAAGGAATGATGAATCAAATAGTTGTGTGAAGTCTTTTCTTCCTCCTATAAAAAAGAAAATAATTGCCAGAGCAAGCGGCCAGCTGGGTGTGGTCAGCATGGCTAGCTTGGGACTGGGAGGGTCATGGAGGGCATGGCCCCTGCTCGCGCGGCCATGGAGTGGGAGCTGGAGTGGCAGGTTGGAGAGGGGAGGGTATCGTCACTTCCAGGGTCAGTGTCAGGGAGGGAGAGGGCTGTCAGGAGCGGGAGCAGATGCAGGCTTTGTTGGAGCAGCAAGTGGCGAGCGACGGGAAGATGAACTTGCGAGAAGGAAAAAAGAACTGTTTTATGTGTAATAACAAGTGGGTGGTGTTCAACCAAAGGAGTACGACGTTGAACCCTGCTTTTGGCTTTCTGCATTTGAAATGGTGAAAATAGAGCTTTTCACTTTTAGGTAGAGACAGGAAGTAGATTTTAGTGTTTGAACCAAATAGTTTATAACTTTTTCACAGCCCGCAGCCCACATCATTTTTTTCATAGCCATAGCTCACAATAGCTTCTTTAGAAGCCTCAACCAAACACACTGAATCAAGTAAATGTGGGAAGTAAGCATTACTTATGAGCCATATATTTGTCTGACCTGCCAATCATCCTGCCTTTATACCACTTCAAGTTTCCTGGTTCTTGTTTTTTCTCATTGCTGTGTGTTTGATTTTTTTCCATGGATAGTTTCTTAAATACTATTAAATTTGCATCTGGAAAATCTTATAATCATTATGAACCTAGGGTAATCTAAGTCCTTTATTTGATCCAGGTGCTATGCACGGCTGCACCCCAGGGCTGTTAACTGCCGCAAGAAGAAGTGTGGCCACAGCAACCAGGTAAACATTGCTCTTGTGCTAGATTCTTGTTTGTAGTGGCTTACAGTAACAAATTGTCATATTTTTTTTTAGATTTGTATATAAGCAAGATGGTGCGAGTCAGCTTTAGGCATGTAGCTCTTGACTTTTCCCTTGAGTCCTAGCAAATGTCACAAATTCATAATGTTTGGAGCATCATCTGGTTTTCTACTCGGTATATTTGTCAAGTTAGTTACTTTGGAGAATCAAGCCGACCAATTAGATATAGTAAAATAATAACTTTTGTGATACTAGGTACAACTAGAATTTTTTAGTATTTATATTTGATGTCATAATTCTATAATTTTTACCTCAACAAAGCTTTAATGCCTTGTAATTAGAAATTTAGTATTCTGTCGTCAGCTAGTTCATTTTTGAATTAAACCGCGACAAATACAAAAGATCAGAGAGAGTATCTAATTATGATGTGAACAGTTGAAAAATCACAGTCGATGGTTTATTTGTTTTGCTTGACTCTTAATGTCTCCCTTGTTTCTCCCATTTTCAGCTGAGGGCAAAGAAGAAGATCAAGAACTGAAGCTTGCCAAATCGGTTCCTTGCATGGTTTGCGTCAACAAGACGAAGTTTCAAAGCTTTTGTAGCTGCATAGGCTGCTGCAACGTTTTTCAGTCGTAACTCGTGTGTTCCTGTTCAGGGTCTTCAGCATGACATAAATCGTTTCAGAAGTCTAGTAATATTATTACTATATGGTGTCATGTCGTATTGTGGCTCTTCCTTTTTGTTGCTGTTGTGCTGCAGTAGAGGGAAACGTTCCATAATTTTCTCCACCGCCAATTTAATCAGCTAGAAAACAGAGGGAAACGCATGACATAAATCGTTTCAGCTGGAAATTTCGAAGCGAAACATGGTTTAATACTATGGTCATGACTCATGAGTGTCTAAATAAAGCACCACAAAACTTTCCAACAGCTACTACAAATTTTCCTTGAAGTCAAGACCTTCCAAGAGCATACATCATTCAAAGTGTTTAGGGCACTAAAAATAAACTGTGTTAAATCATGTATTTTTGAGGTGAATTACATTATTAGAAAAGAGAAGTGTGAGAATGATGTAGAAAAGTGTTTAGGGCACTAAAAATAAACTGTGTTAAATCATGTATTTTTGAGGTGAATTACATTATTAGAAAAGAAAAGTGTGAGAATGATGTAGAAAACAAAGTGGACACTAGGTTAGGTTGTAGCATATTTAGGTTACTTCATGGAGTGCTCTATATATATTTTTGATAAATTTTAAAATAGAGTTGTTTTTTTATAAGTTGAACACTATATTTTAAGATAAGACATTGTTTTAAGATATGAATTGAGCATCTCCAACTGCATCCGGTTCCTCTTAAAAGTTGAAAAGGCTAAGAACATATCCAACTCCAACAATTCCTTAAATATACCTCAGCCCATCTAGCCAGTTGACCTTTTCTTTCGCTGGTGCTCGTCAAATACAACTGCTCAATTTTCTTTTTCTGTTGCCTGCTTGATGCCTATAAGATCGACTAATGCGGTGTTTGGTTAGAGGGACTAAAGATTAGTCTCTAGTTTTTAGTCCTATTTAGTCCATTTTTTTGCCAAACATTAGGACTAAAATATATACTAAAATAATTTAGTCTTTAGTCCTTCACATAGGTGCTACAAGAGACTAAAAGTCCACATTAGTGTATTGCAAGGACATTTGAGTCTTTGGATAATGTTTTTAATGACTTTAGAATTTATTTAGTCCTTGGAACCAAACAAATAGGGACTAAAGTTTAGTCCTAAGACTAATCGAAACTAAATATGTCCTAAAAATTTTGTAGTCAAGACAATCGATGGTCCAAAGTTTTCTAATCTCTTTCTAAGTCCACGAAATCAACTACCCGCTAGTGGCTACGAAAGTTACTGATTCGTTTTTGTTTTCGTCAAGCGACTGTCTTCGTCCTCCGTGTCACAAAAAAGAGCATCATTGGTGGGAGGTGCATGTACGACCGTGAGCAGCCTTTGTGGTGGCCACATGTGGTGTTGGAAACAGAAAAAAGCTAGATTGAGCGACGGTGGTTTGGCTCCAAATCTATACCACCATACTTTGGGTTTCGAGGCACCCAAAAATGGGAGCATATACAAGGAGCCGTTTAACTGAGTTTTTTCACCTTTACCCCCTAAACTATTATTTTGGAAGTATTATTTGGGAACTGTTGGAGATGCTTTAACTACACTCAGGACCAGCAAACTTTTCAAACAAAGGCACGATATTAACACTGTCGGAGAGGAAATCTCCGGCCGGGTGGCGAAATGCACCCGAATTAAATCCTAACTCCTAAGATGAGGAGGGACCTAAGCGTTTTGCCTGTCTTGCTAAGCGATGACCGAACACAAGAACACACAAGGGTTTAGAGTGGTTCGGGCCGCTGGAGCGTAATACCCTACTCCACTGTGTGATGTATTGAGCTTGAAATCTTGTATGAACTTGTGAGCCTGAGCTGAGTCTAAGTCTAAGTGAGCTTGAGGGAGCCCCTGTAACGTTGCATGCCTTCCCTTTTATAGCAGAAGGGGGCACGTACAAGGGTGCTGAGCCCCGACATGCGGGCCCAGGGACATAACAGATGTAATACTTGTAGCAACTAATGCTGGTCGCCAGTGCATTCTCCTTGCGCCCTGATATCCGCAGCCTGCGTAGTATCGGTGTGCAGCGGAAGCTTCACTGGCAACGAACGAGTGATGATGAGCACAGTGTATGCCGCATCACGGGCGTACTGCTCGTCACCGGAGCGGACGGGCACGCCGCCTACAGGATGGCCTAGCCGCCGCCCGTCAGCAGAGTGGACAGGGCACATTAAATGCTGAGGCAGCACATCGCTTGTCAATGGAGTAGACATGGCGTATTTAATGCTGAGGCGGCACATCACCTGCCAGCTTGACAGGCGGCGCGCCTCCTCCACAATAAATGCGCGGCCCAGAGGCCTTACGTCTGGCTCCGCCCGCTGGCTTACGTCACGGGTAGTAGGCCACGTGGCAGCATCGGGTCTCCGCCTGAGCGGGGAGTGGGAGCGCTCGCGGTATGGTCCGGACACGTGTCAGCACCGGACCCCCGCCTGGCCTTGATTAAGGCCTGGGTATTCTTAGCCATGGAATCCTGGGACCCCACTGTGAGTAGCCCGGACCCCTCCTGAGGGGTCCGGGGCCCGTCCCAGGGGTCTGGTTTGCACCTATGGAGGTATTAAACCTCGCCCGGAGGTCCGGGCTGTGCATCCAGGGGTCCGACACTTTCCCGTGGGGGTCTGGACCCACTGTCGCCACCTTGGAGTATATCATCTCCTCTGGCCACGTGGCGGCCCCGGAGCCGCGCCACGTGGAGGGGTCGGGTGCTGTTCACCGCGCGACTAGAGATAACCGCGCGAGCACCGTGTCTTCATACTGTAGTAAGGGATACCCCTGATTCAGGGTACCGACAGTGGCCCCCGGGCCCGCCTCAGGGGAGGATACGAGCATGTAGGTGGGGCCAAAGCTTGACCGGTGATTGGCGCGCTGCTTTCGTGCGCTTGCTGTCGGAATCACTGCTAGTCCGTCTTTGGTCACGTCATCTGCCACACCTGTCTTCGCGGCTGACTGACTCGTGGTCTCCGCACTTGATGGCTTTGCTGGGCCATGCACGGTGTGCCTCGATGCCGCTGCATTGGTTTTGAAAATTCACCTTCTCTGTCTTCTACGGCGGCCTCGAGGAGGCACGGTACTGGCGCGAGCGGCGGTTTGACTTCTCTGCACCCTGGAACCGGCGCCCAAGGAGGATGACTCGTGGGCCCGGGCCCCCGCGTCAGAGACTGGGCTGTTGGTTTCGGCGGAGGTGAAAAGGCGCGCTACCGCAGGCGGTGGCGTGCACTTCATGCGGTGGTTCACCTTCTTCGCACATGGAGGCCGACGCCCGAAGAGTATGACTCGTGGGCCCGGGCCCCCGTGTCAGAGACTGGTCCGCTGCTTTCGGCAGAGGTGAAGAGGCGCACTACCGTAGGCGGTGGCGTGCTCCTCACGCGGTGGTTCGCCTTCTCCGCACACGGAGGCCGACACCCAAAGAGTATGACTCATGGGCCCGAGCCCCCATGTCAGAGACTGGTCCGCTGCTTTCGACGGAGGTGAAGAGGTGCACTACCGCAGGCGGTGGCGTGCTCCTCACGTGGCGGTTTGCCTTCTTCGCACACGGAGGCCGACGCCCGAAGAGTATGACTCGTGGGCCCGAGCCCCCGTGTCAGAGACTGGGTCACCTTGGCGCGCATCGGGCGAGGTCTTCTGCGGCGCTTTGGGGCGTCAGTTGGGGGAATCTCTCTTTAAAAAGGGGACTCCCCCGAGTGCGGTAGCCATTCTCATCACTCGCAGCGCCCTTTCGCTCTTGAGTTCTCCGCGCTCTTCTGCCGCTGTAGCTGCCATGACCTTGCTAGATCCTCCCGAGCGTCTCCAACCCGAGGTGGCACTCAACTTGGTGCGCAACCTGCTCGGATGGGGTACGCCGGCGTTCGCCGGAAGGATCTGTGTTGGTGCCTCTCCTCACGACGACCTCGCCGCCGGAGAGTTTGTGCTCTTCGTTTCCAACTTCCCCAGCGGGTTGGCGTTGCCGATCTCGTTTTTCTTCGTGCTGCTGCTGGAGGAGCTCGGCCTCCAACCTCAGCACTTCACGCCCTGCTTCATCCTTCAGGCGGCCATCATCACCTACCTTCGCAAGATGTCTGTGGGGGCGACGCTTCTTCCCGCTTCTTCCTCCAACATTCGGAGGAAACGATGTTCACCAGCCTTGTGAAGGCGGGAAGCAAGCTGGGCTGTGACTCCATCTCTTTGGCTTTGATGGCTTCGGTGCCGCCTCCAACCCAGGAGGTCATACAAGACGTCGTACGCCGTGGAGATGGCGGCCGTGCACTTCCAGCGCGGCCCTACTGATGCCGAGTAGGCCATACCTGTAGACATAAAGCTAGGGCCCCGCTTGAAGGCGGATGTAATAATTTTGTTTTTGTAAGGTACTTTTGAGTACTATTTATCGAGCAGTATTAGCACTTATCTGCATACTATTTGTCCTTGTTGTGTGTGGCATTGCCGACTCCTCCTTGGTACCTGGCCCCCCTGGGATGTAGGCTCGACGTGTCGAGACTAGATACCAGCATACCTAAAAGAGTTGGGAATGGCCCCAGGAGGCAGCCTCGACTGGGACCTGGACCTGAACACAACTTCGGCTAGGGAGCGTTAGTAACACACCCATAGGACCCATCGTCTGACATTAGCCATCCTTTGATACATGCACGGGACCTACAGGTTTTAGTCTGGGAAGCCAAGTTGTGGGTCTGGACCCCCTGGACCGTGGTTCCAAATACTAGGACACCCGTCGCAGAGTGGTGGAGCGTGCAGGCTTACGGTACGGGACCAGGCTAAGCGGCTACACGGCTCCGGACCACCCCAGGAGACGAGTATCCATTCTCTAGAGCCGGACCCCAGGTTGTCGGACCCACAGGACTATAGCTCCAAATACTAGGGTGCCCATCACAGAGTGGTGGAGTGTGTAGGCTTTGGGTACGGAACCAGGCTAAGTGGCTACACTGCTCCGGACCACTCCATGGAACGAGCTCCCGTTCTCTAGAACCGCCCCCCAGGCTACCGGACCCCCTGCTTCCGTAGAGGGGTCCTAAACTGTAGGCCTGACTACTCAATTCGGATGTCATCATGCCAGAACAGATGGGAACTGCACGGGTGGGTTAGATAAAAAATAATATCCGGAACCTGCAGGATAAAGCCATGGAGGCAGGAGGATAAAACTGTAATAGGAGTACATCTGAGGGGGTAAGTCTTCTCTTTATAACTTGACATGCATGGGTGCAGGCCAACAGGCCGGGCTTATGAGGGCGGACCTCACCGGGCTGGCGTACACGTATGCACTACCTAGTTACAAAAGGGAGAGAAACTCAACCCCTCAGACTTGCTTCTATGGATAGAACTTATAGAGGTGCTCTAGGGGTTAGGTAGAGGTACTCCAGCTGTAGCAAGGTAGTTACCCCCAGGTCGGCATATTTCCGTCACCTTGAAGGGTTCCTCCCAGCTGGGGGGAGCGCTTGCGGAACCCTTCTTGGTTCAGTACTTGCCATAGGGCTAGGTCCTGACCCTGGGTTCCCTACTATGCACGAACCGTTAGTGGCGCCTGGGCGCCTGGTTGCAGCGTGCATTTCAGGTCGCTACCTGCTATCTGCGATCGTCGAAGGAGTCCACGTCCTTGTGCTGTGGCCTCTCTTGCATAGACTTATCAAAAGACTGGACTCGTGGTGAGTCCATAAGGGTTTCCGGGGGAAGGCGGGCTTCAGCCCTATAGACCAGGGAGTATGGGGTCCCCCTGGCGGTCTGTCTAGTTGTCGCCACCAGAGACAGAGCCTCCGACGAAAACATCCTTCAGGTCCGCCTCGGGTGACTGATACCCGAGGCCCCGTTCAGCTGTGGCCACCTCATCGTCTACGACCCTTTCCTTGCCAGGTCGGCGACGAGGTGGGGGCCGTCCTTGGAAGACTTCTCGCGCCGCCCGCTGACATGCTTCGCGAGCTCAATGATCTCGCGACACTCCGTGGCGCTATGGCGACTGTTGGGTTGTACAGGGCATGAGCCACTGTTACCCCTCTGCGGCTGTGGGCGTTTGTTGTGGTCGCCCTGGCCCCCAGTCGCAGCTACGATGACTAGAGCGGTGGACTGTGGCTTCTCGTGGACGCGACCCTTCTTTTTCTTTTTACCGTCCCGGGGGACGGCACCCGAGCCACCTGTCTGGGCGACCTCGGTGTGTGGAGCCGAGTGCCATGCTCGGCCCTCGGCGGCCCTGGCGCACTTGTCGGCCAGAGCAAAGAGTGTGGTGACAGTCTCCACGTCATGCGTGGCCAACTTTTCCAACATCTTCTCATCGCGTACTCCCTGACGGAAGGCCGTGATGATTGAAGCATCTGAAATACGAGGTATGGTGCCTCGTACCTTGGTGAAGCGGGAGATAAACGTCCGAAGAGTTTCTCCGGGTTCCTGCCTCACTGCGTGGAGGTGGGCCTCCACGCCGTGTTGTTGGTAAGCGCTGACGACGTTCGCTGTGAACCGTGCGCAGAGCTCTTCCCAGGAATAGATTGATCCTGGGGTAAGGTTTATGAGCCAAGTCCGGGCAGGCCCAGACAAGGCAACATGAAAATACGTTGCCATTACGACGGTGTCTCCACCCGCTACCGTAATGGCGGTGACATACACCTGCAGGAATTCCGATGGGTTGGACGTACCATCGTACTTTTCTGGCAGGTGCGGTCGGAACTTGGATGGCCAGGTCGCTGCGTGGAGATGATCCGCGAGTGCGGAGCAGCCCATGCCGACCAAGGGGACACCTGCCTGGAATCGGGTGCCTACTGGGGGTTGCGGTGCTACCGCAGCAAAGTCTTGATCGAGGTTGCGACCCTCGATGTTTTGCTGGCGCTCACGCGCCCTTTCTAGAGAGACTCGAGCGTCTTTGCGACCCTCGAAGTTTTGCCGCCGCTCCCGCGCCCTCTCCAGGGAGACCCGGGCATCCTCTCCCTCACGCCTACGGTTGAGCTCTATGAAGGAAACGGGTGACGCCTAAGAGGGGGGGGGGGTGAATTAGGACTTCTAAAACTTTTACTAAACTAGGCCACAATTAAATCCCTAGAGCAAAACCTATGCAAGTAATCAAAACTAGAATGTGCAAACTAAGTTTTGTCTAAGTGTTGCTATCTCTACCGCAAAAGGCTAAGTTTCAATCTACACTAAATAAGTATGACTACAAGATTGAAACTTAAATGCTTAATATAAATGCGGAATGTAAAGAGCTAAGTAGAGAAGCAAACTCTCGTGGATGACGCCGGTATTTTTACCGAGGTATCCGGAACCGCGCAAGGTCCCGACTAATCCTCGTTGGTGCCCCTACGCAAAGGGAAGCCCACGCGAGGGCCAAGCACCTCGGTCGAGTAACTCCGTAGAGAGCCGCGGGCCTTCTCCACGCGCAAGTGGTGCTCCGCTTCCGGCTCCTCTCGGACGCTCCCCGCCGTCTCCACTATCGAGCTTCCGGCCGAAACGCCGCGGGCCTCGTTCCCTCCGGTACACGGTGGCGGCCGTGACACAAACACGGTTGTCACGGTCTCGCAAGACTCTTGCCCCACTCGGTACAATTACAACGGCTCGCGCAAGAGCCGAGGGGTTGTGAGGTTTATCTAAACTCACTCAACTAACTAGGATTCACCTAGAGCAAGCGCTAAAGCGGTCTAACTAACCTAAGCACTTCGCAAAGCACCTACGCTAATCACCGAGTGATTCTATTAAGCACTTGGGTGTTTGAGCACTTGGAAATATGCACTATGTGTATTGGAATGTTGCTTGAGCTCTCACACTTGAGAATGGCCGGTTGGGGTGTTATTTATAGCCTCCACACCCTCAACTAGCCGTTGGACAGAAAGCAGCAGCTTTCTGTCGTCGGGTGCACCGGACAGTCCGGTGCACCACCGGACACTGAACAGTAGATGTCCGGTGCGCCTATGTCAGCCGACCGTTGGCGTCTGTAGCAGTCGACCGTTGGATCCGACCGTTGGATTCGACCGTTGCCGTCTGCCCGTTGGCACACCGGACAGTCCGGTGCACACCGGACAGTCCGGTGCTACAGCCCGAGAGCGCCTACCTGCGGCCTCTCTGCGCGGACCGTCCGGTTGTCCCACCGGACAGTCCGGTGCACACCGGACAGGTACTGTGCAATGTCCGGTGCGCCACCAGGCGCTGGCTGACAGCCCTCTTCTCAGGTTTCTTTGCTGATTTCTATGGGCTTCTTTTGTTCTTGAGTCTTGGACTTCTATGCATCTTTTTATGTCTTCATTTGAGGTGTTGCATCCTCATTGCCTTGGTCCAATCCTCTTCGCATCCTGTGAACTACAAACACAAACACTAGAAACCTTATTAGTTCACGGATTGTGTTGTTCATCAAACACCAAAACTCAATTAGCCAAAAGGCCCGGGGTCCATTTTCCTTACAATCTCCCCCTTTTTGGTGATTGATGACAACACAACCAAAGCAAGCAAATAATACAAGTATTTGAATTAAAAAGTGCAATCTACTTGCTAGAATGCATGATTGTCCCCACAATGTGACATTATGGACTTAAGCCTCCCCCTAACTCCATAATTCACTTACTTCCTATGTTTGGACCAAATAACCAAAACCACTTGAAAAGTCATTTGTAGATATAAAATTTTAAATTGGTGGTGTTTGGTGTTTGATATAGTTTTCATTGCTTTGGCCCCTAAACTTCTCCCCCTTTGGCATCAACCACCGAAAAGGAAGACATTAAAAGCATGTAGGAAGTAAATAAAAACTTGCCCTCAACAAATGATATCACTAGAAGTATATTAACTTAAGCCATGAATGATACCACTTGTAGATCATGAAAGATACCATGAGTAGGAGTTCCTCAAAAGATTATTTCTCCTAAATGAGTATTCTCCTTTGGAAAGAGTTTTTCTCCCCCTTTAGAGATGAAGAAATACTCCCCCTGACAGAGATCCTCTACTTAGGAAAAAGCATGTGAAAATTAGAGGTGCAAGACATGATTTGAAAAGACTAACTTCCCTTATGCATAGGTAACAGAATATGAGTTAACTGCTTATGCATTTTTAGCAACATGGAAGCATATGATATGAAATATAGTCTAATCAAATATTGGAGAAGACATGTAAATGATACTGAATGTAGTCTCAAAAGATACCAATTGAAGATCAATGGCGAGCTTGAGAGACATGAGAGTTCTTGGAGATTTTGCAGTGGAAGATTGTTGTCTTTCTCCGGGGACTTCATTTTCCTTACAATGAGACTATCACATGAAATAAACTTGAAAAGGTGTTAGTCTCAAGGTGTTAGATTATAGAGTAACCTCCCCCTAAAGGTGTGCATACAAGTTTTGAATACTTGTAGGAGACATGCACTTTGATTTGATATCAAGAGGGGCAAATTATCCATAATCCAAACTTTGGCACATATAAGTTAAATGATACACTTTGTAGAAATCAAAATTTTCAATTGATGCATCATTTACTATGGAGTGATATAAAAGCTATGTGCCGTGCTTTAACTAAACATTTTAAGCCATGTAGGTTTGCTTAAGTATATGAATTTAAAAACTAGCAATCCTACCATATGATTTACCTAGTATGCATGATTTTGAACAAAAGTACATAACAAATGTAATACTAGGCAAGAAAGGTAAACTAGATAAAAGATAAATAGATACGCATATCTAAAAACGAGAAATACAATAAAACTAGTTACCTTAGTCATGGGTGGGAAATTTGGGTCCGAAATTTTCACTAGTTCACTTGGCAATAAACTTGATCCAATATGATGTATCCCATGATATACATCCCAAATTTGCCAAGTCTCCAAATTTCCCGAAGACCTTTGGTTCACTCACTTCCCTTTCGGGATCCAAACCTTCTTGGTGCTTTTCATGGTTGAAATTATTTCTTTTGGCACCCAGATGCGTTTGGCCCCCTTTCCTTTGTTGGCTTGCTTGTTGGCCTTGATTGCTATCACCTTTCCATTCTTTTTCTTCTTGATCAAATATGGTGTAGCGTCCTTTTTGTTCACCTTTTTGAAGTAGGTGTTTGAGGTTTTGCTTGATGGCTTTTGCTTGAGCTTTTGTCTTTGTTTATCCCCGGTCATCGCCTTGCATTGGAAAGACTTGTGGCCTTCCTTGTGGCATAGCCTACAAATCACAGTTTCTCCCTCCATAGGCTTGTTCACTCCCGCAGTGGTGTTATCCTGTGGAGGTTGGATTTGTTTGGCTTTGCCTTTCTTGTCATACAAAGCCTTGCCAAGGCGAGCCACTTCTTGCTTTAATTGTTCATTTTCCTTTGCAACCTCATCCGTACATGTCTCTACAACAATATTCTCAACAACGACTTGGTTGCAGGGGTTAGAATCATCAATTAAATCAAAGCAGGAAGTAGAAGCATCTTTCTTAATTATTTCAGGTATTTCAACTAAAGATGCTGCTGGGGTGCTACCAATGTTTTCTAGCTTAGTAGTTAGCTCATTGTTGTGTATGCTAAGAATTTCCATTTTCTCTAGCAAATTTTCAATAGCTTCTTGGGAGCTAGCTAACTTAGCCTTAAGTTTTTCATTCTTTTTAATAAGGCTATCATCGGTAGCAGTGGATGGAGCACTAGATTCTAATAGCTCAATTTTAGTTGATAGCTCACTATTTAAGTTTGCAAAAGTTTCAAATTTTTCTAGCAAACCTTTGTAATCATTTTGAGAGCTAACCAACTTATTTTTCAAAGTTTTAAGTTGAGCTTTTTGCTTAGTGCAAACATCCTGGAAAAATTCTACGGCTTCCGCAAGCTCATCTAGAGAGGGCTTTCCCTCACCTTCATCATCACTACTACTTTCATCACTAGAGGATGGAATGCTTTTGTTACCTCTTGCCATAAGGCATTTGTGTGATGACCGTGATGATCGTGACGAGGACCGGTGGCTGCGCGTCCTTGGAGGTTCATCTTCACTTGAAGAATCATCCCAAGTTCTAACACTTGTTAGCGCCTTGCCTTTGCTCCTCTCCTTTTTGGGCTTGGCCATATTTGGACAGTTGTCCCTGAAGTGGCCCTTCTCCCCACATGCGAAGCATCCTCTCTTCCTTTGCTTTTTCCTGTCAATGTTAAAGAGAAGATCCTCGACCTGCAGGGGCACACCCATTAGATTAATCTTGCGGATCATCCTTATTACCTTTCCGACGCGTCGGATTGTTTCTTCGTCCTCGGAGGATGATGTGCATGGTTGATTATCTTCATCATCATCACTTTCTTCTTCTTCCTCTTCTTCACTTGAGGAACTTGGAGTAGGAGCCTTCTTTTTGCCCTTCCTTTCATCACATGCAAAAGCATATGGCCTTGAGGAAGTTGGCTCCTCTCCCCGACTCATTTTTCGCGACATCTCAAAGGCCGCGATTTTCCCAATCACAATGGTCGGGGTCATGTTGCTCAAGTCCTCCATGTTGTGAAGGATGGTGATGATGCTCCCATATTTTTGTTGTGGTAGCAGGGAGATAATCTTCCTTACAATGTCCGCATCACCTAGCTTATTAATGCCAATAGAGTTGAGCTCATTGATTATTAGATTCAAACGAGAATACATGTCTCTAACAAGCTCATCATCTTTCATAGCAAAAGAATTATACTCATTTAAGACTAGGCAATGTTTTTGCTCACGGACATTGGATGTGCCGTCATGGAGCTCATGCAATTTTAGCCAAATCTCATTAGCAGTTTTCAGAGTAAATACTTGATTGAAAATATCCATGCTAAGAGATTCATACAAGCAATTTTTGGCTCTAGCATTTAAATGGATTTCTTTTTCCTCACTCGTGGTGGGTTTCTCAGGATTCTTGAGGGGTTTCATCCCGTCACGAGTGACTCTCCAAACACCTAGATCAACGGCCTCTAGGTAGCAAGCCATTCTAGCACTATAATATGGGAAATTAGTGCCGTCGAAGTGTGGTGGCCTATGGGTATCCATCCCTTCCTCTAAAAAGCGTCGGCTCTTTTAGCGGTGAAGCTAAAACGTTTCAAATGAGCCAAACCGGGCTCTGATACCAATTGAAGGAAACGGGTGACGCCTAAGAGGGGGGGGGGGGTGAATTAGGACTTCTAAAACTTTTACTAAACTAGGCCACAATTAAATCCCTAGAGCAAAACCTATGCAAGTAATCAAAACTAGAATGTGCAAACTAAGTTTTGTCTAAGTGTTGCTATCTCTACCGCAAAAGGCTAAGTTTCAATCTACACTAAATAAGTATGACTACAAGATTGAAACTTAAATGCTTAATATAAATGCGGAATGTAAAGAGCTAAGTAGAGAAGCAAACTCTCGTGGATGACGCCGGTATTTTTACCGAGGTATCCGGAACCGCGCAAGGTCCCGACTAATCCTCGTTGGTGCCCCTACGCAAAGGGAAGCCCACGCGAGGGCCAAGCACCTCGGTCGAGTAACTCCGTAGAGAGCCGCGGGCCTTCTCCACGCGCAAGTGGTGCTCCGCTTCCGGCTCCTCTCGGACGCTCCCCGCCGTCTCCACTATCGAGCTTCCGGCCGAAACGCCGCGGGCCTCGTTCCCTCCGGTACACGGTGGCGGCCGTGACACAAACACGGTTGTCACGGTCTCGCAAGACTCTCGCCCCACTCGGTACAATTACAACGGCTCGCGCAAGAGCCGAGGGGTTGTGAGGTTTATCTAAACTCACTCAACTAACTAGGATTCACCTAGAGCAAGCGCTAAAGCGGTCTAACTAACCTAAGCACTTCGCAAAGCACCTACGCTAATCACCGAGTGATTCTATTAAGCACTTGGGTGTTTGAGCACTTGGAAATATGCACTATGTGTATTGGAATGTTGCTTGAGCTCTCACACTTGAGAATGGCCGGTTGGGGTGTTATTTATAGCCTCCACACCCTCAACTAGCCGTTGGACAGAAAGCAGCAGCTTTCTGTCGTCGGGTGCACCGGACAGTCCGGTGCACCACCGGACACTGAACAGTAGATGTCCGGTGCGCCTATGTCAGCCGACCGTTGGCGTCTGTAGCAGTCGACCGTTGGATCCGACCGTTGGATTCGACCGTTGCCGTCTGCCCGTTGGCACACCGGACAGTCCGGTGCACACCGGACAGTCCGGTGCTACAGCCCGAGAGCGCCTACCTGCGGCCTCTCTGCGCGGACCGTCCGGTTGTCCCACCGGACAGTCCGGTGCACACCGGACAGGTACTGTGCAATGTCCGGTGCGCCACCAGGCGCTGGCTGACAGCCCTCTTCTCAGGTTTCTTTGCTGATTTCTATGGGCTTCTTTTGTTCTTGAGTCTTGGACTTCTATGCATCTTTTTATGTCTTCATTTGAGGTGTTGCATCCTCATTGCCTTGGTCCAATCCTCTTCGCATCCTGTGAACTACAAACACAAACACTAGAAACCTTATTAGTTCACGGATTGTGTTGTTCATCAAACACCAAAACTCAATTAGCCAAAAGGCCCGGGGTCCATTTTCCTTACACTCTACCTGGAGGTCGTCGGTCTGCGCCCCTCATAGAGGGTGAGTGCACAGACGCCGTCCCCTCATGTTTGCGCCGGGATGACCGTGGCCTCGACCTGGTCGAGCTAGAGTGCGCCATGCCGAGCTGTCAGTCGACGTCATCCCGCCACTGCTTCATGGCCCCTGGTGATGCCGTGGAGCTTGGAGGGTGACGCAGCAACTCCCTGACCGCAGACAATGCCCCCGGAGCCACCCACGACGGAGTCCGGGATGTCTGCGCAGTTGTATGCTGCTGTGCAGCGTGCACAGTAGCAGTGCCCGGCACTAGGCGGTTGGGAACCTATGGCGTGGAAGAAGCAGCTTCTTCCTCCACCAGGAAATCCACCGAAGTCTCGGCGCGGTGCTCAACGATTTGCACCATCATGCTGGGCAAGAAAACAAGCAAAAACTTAAAGCCTAGGCCCCTACCTGGCGCGCCAAATGTCGGAGAGGAAATCTCTGGTCGGGTGGCGGAATGCACCCGCCCTAAATCCTAAGATGAGGAGGGGCCTAAGCGTTTTGCCTGTCTTGCTAAGCGATGACCGAACACAAGAACACACAAAGGTTTAGAGTGGTTCGGGCCACCGGAGCGTAATACCCTACTCCACTGTGTGATGTATTGAGCTTGAGAGTTTGTATGAACTTGTGAGCCTGAGCTGGGTCTAAGTCTAAGTGAGCTTGAGGGAGCCCCCCTGTAACGTTGCGTGCCTCCCCCTTTATAGCAGAAGGGGGGCACGTACAAGGGTGCTGAGCCCCGACATGCGGGCCCAGGGACATAACAGATGTAATACTTGGAGCAACTAATGCTGGTCGCCAGTGCATTCTCCTTGCGCCCTGATATCCGCAGCCTGCGTAGTATTGGCATGCAGCGGAAGCTTCACTGGCGACGTACGAGTGATGATGGGCATAGTGTATGCCGCATCACGGGCGTACTGCCCGCCACCGGAGCGGACGGGCATGCCGCCTGCAGGATGGCCTGGCCGCCGCCCGTCAGTAGAGTGGACATGGCACATTAAATGCTGAGGCGGCACATCACTTGTTAGTGGAGTAGACAGGGCATATTTAATGCTAAGGCGGTACATCACCTACCAGCTTGACAGGTGGCGCGCCTCCTCTGCAATAAATGCGCGGCCCAGAGGCCTTACGTCTGGCTCCGCCCGCTGGCTTACGTCACAGGCAGTAGGCCACGTGGTAGCATCGGGTCTCTGCTTGAGCGGGGAGTGGGAGCGCTCACGGTATGGTCCGGACACGTGTGAGCACCGGACCCCGCCTGACCTTGATTAAGGCCTGGGTATTCTTAGCCATGGAATCCCGGGACCCCACTGTGAGTAGCCCGGACCCCTCCTGAGGGGTCCGGGGCCCATCCCAGGAGTCTGGTTTGCACCTGTGGAGGTCTTGAACCTCGCCTGGAGGTCTGGGCTGTGCATCCAGGGGTCCGACACTTTCCCGTGGGGGTCCGGACCCACTGTCGCCACCTTGGAGTATATCGTCTCCTTTGGCCACGTGGCGGCCCCGGAGCCGCTCACGTGGAGGGGTCGGGTGCTATTCACTGTGCGACTAGAGATAACCGCGCGGGCACCGTGTCTTCATATTCTAGTAAGGGGTACCCCTGATTCAGGGTACCGACAAACACTAATCTCTCCTTTCTTTTACCTACTCAAATCGAACGATCCATATTATTTGGATCATCTCTCGTCATTGTATCCCTTTTTTTCTCTCTGCTAGCCATGCAAGGTTCCGATTCGGTCACACAACTCTTCCATGTCTGCCTCCACCAGCTTTAGGGTGTCGTCCTTGGGCTCTCTGCCGCACTGCCGTTGCTATTGGGGTGGTTAGCCCCTGTGTTGCCCGACGAAGTCTCGAGCTTCCTTGCCACCACACGACATATTTCTGCCTCCATAATTGTGTCGAGGGAGTAGGTGACCAACCTGAGCATCCTGATGGCAAAGTCCAACGACTAGATGGTGGACCTTGCTCAAGACCCACGCCACAACATCCTTGGTGCCGCACGTGGCCTCTGCGGCGACCTCGACCATCGTGCCCTGGACGACCTTGACAAGAGCTGCCGCTGCGCACCTGGCCGCGCTCCCGTGGCACTCTCGCTGAGTTGTGGACTACTTTCTCCTGGCATGGATGGCGCACAGCGACGCCAGCATCACGACCATGGACGACGACTACTGTTGTTGATCATCCTTGCTGCACGCCACAGGCCTGAAGGGTCGAGTGTTGCTCCACTCCCTGGCCCTCGCGGGAGACGGGAACACTACCTCATTTGATGATCAGTGTAGGTGATTTATGAAGTACTTAGGTTAGTTAGAGCACCGCTTACATGCTTGATGTAGGTTTAGGCCTAGTGCTTAGTGAGAATTGAATACCGCGCAATAGTGGCCTCGAGCGTTGGTTACACCTTCAAGTTCTCCTAGTTCTTTTTCTGCCCAAGTAAGTATTCCACTATGTCCCCGTTAGCATATGAGCTCTCCTGCGAAGTTGCACCATTAGAGGAGATCTTTTTCAAAGAGGCACAACACCGGGGGCAATCTCGAAGCAACGATCCTGAAGCTGTCTCAATGACTTTAATAACTTCACATTCTCTTCAGCCTTGGCATTACTATCTTCTTTTGCTTTTTCTAAATTTACATGAAGCTCGCTAATAGACTCACCTTGTTCTATGATTTTTGTAATATCTTGTTCGTGAATCTTTTCTACTTCGTCCTTCTCCTTCTTAGCTTTGACCAAGGCCTACTTCAAAGATGTTATTTCATTGTTCTTTTCCTCCAAGTAGTCTTGAAGTTTTTCAACTTTGCCCTGAAGGTCCAAAATAGCTGCTTCGTATTCCGCATCTTCGTTTGCTTGCTGAATTTTCAGAGCTTTGCTTAGCATGATGCCCTACATGAAAGTCATGTTGAAAAAGGGTTAGTTGCTCACAATTTTTTTTCGAAGTTTAATGCTAAAGAAAAGTTTTTTACCTTGATGCTTGTATAAGCCAAGTTTTGTGAAAGCTTTTGTTTCTTCAACTTGCTCAGCGCCGTTTCAATCTCTCGGAACCCAATGCTTCGAGCAACATTTTTACCAATTTTGGCTCACCCGCATTGGGCACGCAGGCTAAGACATCTTCCTCTCCATCAAATAACATAGTCCTAGGCTATAGCCCATGGCTTCGACTTGCTCTTTTAGCTTCAAGGCATTTTCCTCATTCAGTTCGCCTTTGGAAATGTGCCTCACGAAGGAATCAATTTCTCCACCCATCTCGTCATAGGAATGGGCGGGTCCAACAATATCAACATCAAGAGCAAAGATGGGTGCTTCATCCCCCTTTTAGCTCATGAAGATCCATCGCCTTTGGCATTTGTTGCTTTGTCCTTTTTCTCCTCTAGTTATGAAACCACAAAGATTTCCTCATCAAGGGACTCGATCTTGGACTCTTTTCTCCCGACGGGGATCCCACCACCTTCGCGGGTGCCGAAGCTTGACCACCTTCGTTCATATCGTTCGCAGTTAACAACAGGCTGGTCAGCTATGGCCCCATTAGGCTTAGAGTGGTAAATGGCAAAGGTGGAGTCATTACCTCAAGAATTCGCGTACAAACCAGTGATGAAGTAGAAGCGCTTCCCTTCCCCTGCTCTTGTGCAGTTGTCCTCTTTTTCTCAACAATTCTAGCTTTGTTCTTCTTTGGAAGGCGACACATGTTACTTTTAGTTTCATCATCCTTTATCTCATCATCAGTGGGCTCAGCTTGTTTGTCTTTCTTGGAAGTCTTCTTGTCCGTTACCTTTGTGCTCCTTTGTCTTTTTTCTCTAGCTTCGATGCTGGGCACCAGTTTAGAGTAGTCTGGGTATTCAAACCCAATAGCATTCATGACCCTATTCAACCTTCATTTCTCATGGGCCCCAAAGGCAGCAGTCATAACTTCGTCTTCCTTAATGAGATAGTTTCCAACAATCTCGCTACACTTTGTTTCTATTAGCTTCAGCCATTCCAAAGAAGCAACTTTGAATAAAGCTTGCTCCTTGAATTCAAATGTCAAAGTCACAAGCTCACCTTTAGATTTTACAACCTTCGATAGTTTACACCCAATGTAGGTGGGGAAAATGTTGTAAGCAAGAAATTCTTGAATTAAGTCTCGAGAGCTAATCTTCTCGGCAATAGTATTGAAAGCCTTGTAACAACTTTTACCAGCTTCACAATGTCACACTTTAGCCTCTTCGAACTGAAGCTAATCTCTAGAGGACTCATCAACATATCCTTGAACTCATCACAATGTTCAGAATCCACCTTAACATAGAACCATTCTTTTGTCCAGCCGCCATGCCATTTTGTTCGGTATGCATGTACTGGGACAACTGTATCCTTTCGATAGGCGAAGGTGTAGCACAAGCACCCGAAGTTGTTATGAAGTCCATTCAAAGCTCTGGCTTTGGTCTAGTAGTGCAAGTCATGCACTCTGCAAAAGGCATCAACCTCTGTGCAAACCCCTTGGCTTCGTGCAGCCCAAATGAAAACGCTCAACCTGAGTATGGTGTTTGGTATCAGCTGGTGCATGTAAATATGATATTTCTGTAAAACCTTCTCTATCATCCAGTACATTGACAACTGAAGGTCGGCTCGGAAGAAGCTTTTGAAACCCACAACCTCCTTGCTCTTTGTCTTTGGGGTTATCTCATCACCAACTAGTCATACCTTGACTTTGTCTCCAAAATAACCAAGTTCTTTCATCGCCTTCAAATCTTTGTCCTTCAGAATGGACCGATCCATCTAAATATAGCTTGGATTTGATGGCCTATCTTCGTGTCCAACCTCTGTTGCCTTCGAACTGCTCTTGGATTTCGGTGCTAACGAAGCCATGACTTCAAAAATCGGCGCCATGGAAATCGACGCATTGTTCGAAGCATTCTCCTCCCTTTGGAGGGCCTCTGAATAAGTGGGAGTAGCTAATCTAGCGGTTGTGCGGATTGTAGCCATCTCAACAGATAGTTTTGCTTGAGGAGTATTTACCCGAAACTCGCTCTAAAAGCAGTATTCGATGGAAAGCTTCAAAACTAGAGGAAAAATCAGCAACAGGTAGGTGGGGAGCAGTAAATGTAACCCTGCCCTCACACGCTCTCTCGCTTTTATACTAAGAAATATGCGTGAGGCAATAAAAGCTTGTGCGCGCAAGAAGCTGCATCTTCATCTTCTCGCTATCTAGTGGACCGCGGACATACTTCTATCTATGTCGAAGCACTTGTTTTTATCATTTTCATTAACAAGCCCGGGAAGGGTTTTTTGGACCTTCAGCGCAAGGCCTCCCTGATATGATTTGTGGCCTGAGCTCGTTATGAAAACAACCTTATTCGACGAGGGGCTACTATTGGGGGAGAGCCTTCGTCGCCGAAGGTCTACAAGTTACTAACTTCGTTGCGAAAACCAAGTTTTAGGTATAAGTCTCCACCTTCGTCACCAAAATGAAACTGGCAATATGAATGAAGCTAAAGAAAATCCGAAGCACTAAGCCGACTGATGCCGAAGGATGCAACTTTGGGTGAGCTGTAAACTGACGAAGGAGAGTGAAGTTGGAAATCATGAAAGCCTTGTTCCACAAGATATGAAGGTGGAGAAGTACAATGTTGCCCTCATAATGTTTGTAGTAACTATGTATACGGTTTCGGGACATATTTGTAATTTCGCTCGAAGCTATACCCTGCGATTATAAATAGAGGAATAATGCCGTAAATAAATTACGTTTTCGAGAGCCCAGAGTTTCGTCTCGCTCATCCTTCGAAACTACCTTCGCGCTATCAGTTGTTTAAAGCCGAAGGTACGATTGTAATCATTTGTCATATTGCAAGGAATGGATAAAATGCAAAGTTTGCACATCCAGATGAGTGAAATGTTTACTCTTCTTAATTTACACACTATATTTATTATCTCATTAACCTATCTATTCATCTTCTCCTTTCAACTAACCTTCAAACAAGAGTTAGTTGAAGGGAGAATATCTTAATCTACTAATTTGTGTTGCCTTGTTTTTGATTTCTTGAAGATATAAAAAGCGACTGACCAACAAGTTCCTCTTCAATTACCACTGCATTGGTTTCTCCTTTAGAACCTGACTTCCTCTCTTTCCATTTCCTTAAGAGCATCAATGATGGTCTAAGTTCTTGAGGTAGCAGCTTTCTTTGAATCAAGATCAATCTTCGGGCTCCCAACCACTTCCACAGCCAGTTCAACCTTCACACTCTCAACAATAGGCGTGCCGAGAGGAGGTTCACTAACCTTCAGCGCGGCAGGTCACGCCACCTTCTCAAAATTTAAGACAACTTTTAAAACATAAGCCATCCTCTTTCTCTTCCGAGGTGTGCCATTAGAAGACGATTTAGGCTTCGGCTGGGCCTCCAACTTTGGCTCTGGCTGTAAGCTGGCTAGAGGCACCTCTTCTTGGACAGGCACCTCAACAACTTCTTCCTCAATTTTCTCCTCCTATATCAGAAATAAAACCATTATCAAAACATTCTGCTTAAAATCTATCCAAGTTATAAAAAAAATCCAAGTAGTCATTACCTTCGTCAGTACAATAGAGTGAACCTTCGGCTTAGTAGCTGGCGTAGTCTGGATAACTGCTTCCTCAACAAAAGTTCTAACCACAGGCAACATCACTGCCCTCACTTCATAATATGACTTTGGTCAGTTCGCCAAAATCTTCAC
Organism: Zea mays; assembly: GCF_902167145.1. Taxonomy (NCBI): domain Eukaryota; kingdom Viridiplantae; phylum Streptophyta; class Magnoliopsida; order Poales; family Poaceae; genus Zea; species Zea mays. The sequence goes on along the minus strand of NC_050097.1, from coordinate 169,554,438 downwards.
TCTTTTTTGCTTCAGCACAGTCATCGGTGATTTCAAAGCACTTTTCCTCTTCTTCCCTTTACCTTAAGCCGGGAAGGAATAATCTGGTAAACAAAACGAATATCATCAAAAACTTGGTTCAATCTTCTCTTGCCTCGAGCCCGAAAGCAGCGGTCAAGGCTTCATCTTCTTTTTCATATAGTTTCCCAAAATTTCATTGCACATTGATTCAATGGCCTTCAACCATTCGTCATCTGGTTCACCCAACTAACTTCTGTATAGGTACATATACTTCAAATTCACCAAACCACCCTTCTCCACCCCTTGTTTAGACGAGCTACCCTCTTTTGTCTTCGACATTTCCCACTCATTCACAAGTGGTCATACCCTGAAGGCTATGTGCTCCTAAGCTAGGTTTCCCTTGCAAGGTTTAAAAACTCGATTTGAATCGTCTACTTCTCGTAGCTAATGAGACTGCTTGATCCATGCTACTACATTGAGTAATAAATGAAATGAGGTTTCATGAGATAAAGAGTTGATTGCATTAAATGTTTGCTACCATGTATGCTTAGAAGGAAGCAAACCTAGTTTAAAGGTTATCATAGAACTTGAATAAGCTAAAACTTGACTTAGACTCAGCTTGTGCTTTTGACAAACTAAACCCCTTAGCCAAACAACTTCATGGTCTAGAGGTAGAGGAGTAGACTCTTCACACCGGGTAAGTCTAGTTGAGTATTAGTATACCCAACCTTGCTTGTGGCATAATTTTACAGGTTTGTTGCAAGAAATGGTTGATGATGTGACTTGGCCAGCCTCCCTGCCACCGGGTTGGATGGTCGAGTGGGATGTTGCCTCAGCAGGAGAGGACCAAGAGGAGTAGTGGGCCATGTTTTGCCATACTCCCCATTCATCATAGTTAGTTGTTATTCGCTGCACTAAAACAATGTTTCTTAATGTTGAACTCTGATCTATGTAATAACTCAAGTACTCCTTTAATCTGTGGATTTTGTGCTTTATTATATTTCTCCGTGTCTCACCTTTGTGTGAGCAAGTGGTACTCGATCCTTGTTAGTGGTTTTATCAGACTAGATCCTACAGACTGACAGTTTATTCTGATTTAAGTGTTTTGTTGCCCTATGGCGATATTTGAGCACTTAAGCTGGAATAATCTGGGCGGTTCTGCCACATATTATCTCCTGTTCAATTTATAATTATAACATATTACTGTTATTGGAAAGACTAACCTACTATATATAGGACAAATAAATATCTAAATATAAGAGTATGTGATATGGTATAATCAATGTTTTTACTGCGTAGGCAATTATATTATGAAGCTAACGAGACTCGAACGGGTGTAATCGGAGTTAAAATGATGAAGTTATAAATATTCTAAGTTTTCTGGAATTGTTTTTATACCAAAAATCATTTTCTTAGATTTTATTTTATAATGAGAATTTGAACTGGGGCACTGTTTTATAAGAGACCAGGGGCTCAACAGCTAAAACATGACCTACTTTAAATGTTTTCTAACTGCACTAGGACGACGAGTTTTTTCCCTTAAAACACAGGGACTCATATACGAAAGAATCCGGCTAAAAGGGTATCGACACACGTGAGCCACACGATCTAATCTAGCAGTTCAGATTAGATCGCTAATCTCCTTGAACCGGTATGTGTCGGGTTCCGTTGGATTCGTGATCGACGGCCGAGGATACGCCACTCCACCTGCCTAATCTGACTCGCCCTGATACAATCGGACGACCCTCTGGCCGAAGGGATATGCTACCTTCTAATCTCCACTGCATGACACAAGATCAACGACCCTCTTGCCCTCCTCCTTCCCTCTGCTACCGAACATGGTGGCACCGCCCTGCCCGTGGCGGCGAGTTCACCGGATTCGCCTAACTCGCCCTAGGGTGCACCATTCCTTTAATCGCAAAGGCCTATGTGATAAAGGAAGGAAGGAAGGTGAACTCAGGCATGGGTAACTTACCACGACCGAGATGACATTGCGTCCTGGCGACGGCGAGGGCGGATTCGGCCATGGCTGGTTAACTCCGTCAAAGAATTGGCCTGACACTGATGGCTCCCCCGGTTCGATATGCCACGACCTGATTGCTAGACCCAGGCGGATCTCCCGACCCTCATAGAACTCCGATCGACACCAAGGTGCACAGTCAACGACGACGACGCTGCTCTCCACTTCCCCTGCGCCGACTCTCTCGCTATCTCTCAGTGGTGGTCACGAAGATGGAAAGGGGCTACCCTAAGACCGTCGTGCTTCATATAGGTGCGAGGTTGGTTGGGATTTTGCAACGGATTCTGTGGTCCACGACGTGGTCCAGCCATGACAAGGTGATTTTGTTGAGAGGGAGGGAGTTGACGGCTTGGGCCCACAGTCAGACGGTGGAGTGGCGCAGAGCGAGTGTGGGGACCCCTGGTGACAGCGCAGAGAGGAGTGCGGCACGCGGCTGAGGCTGGGTGGCTGCCTGCCCAGGCCCACGCACACACGACCCAGGGCACAAGGTGGGGCTGATAGGGGCGTCCACCTGTCGCCGCAGGCTTCTGCTCGGGGGGGGGGGGTAGGCTGGTGTGTGAACTAGGCCGGGAGTGGATTCAGCCCATGTGTATCTACCTCCTATTCGTTTCCTTTTTTCCCTGTTTTCCTATTTCTTATTTGAGTTCTGTTGGGGACTTGTTCTCAAATACTATGAATCAAGAACAAGGCAACATAAAATGTTAAATATCAAAAGGCCCTTCGTCCTTCAAATCATTATTTCCTTTCGGACATAGTGAATTTAGGACGAAGGTCATGAAGGTCATACCCTCATGATCATGATAAAAAATGGAGAACATTCAAACAAAATATAGAAAGTGACACAATTATTGTAAACATTATTATTAATCTATTTCTTATTTTTATTACTTATTTGGACAAGAATAAATTACAAGTATAACTTCGGTTTGAAGGAAAAGAGTACAGGCATGACGCAAAAGTGAATGCCCAGTCAGCGTGAACAGTATGGGGATACTGTTCACCTATTTATAAGCACGGGTCGCAGCCCATGCAAAATTACACTAATGCCCTTTACATTTATCAATAACTCTATGGTAATTCTTCGAGGTCTAATCTGGTTTTTCATCTCTAAGTCGGTTTCCTTTTCCGCCGCTATCCCGAAGCTCTTCTACACACAGCTTCGGCTCCGCGCTAACCTTCGTGTTCTTTGTGCTTCTTCATACCGTGGCTCTGATCCGAGTCCGAAGATACCTGTTAATGTACTTTACTCCAGAAAACATTGTTAAATCATGTTTTTGAGGACCTTCGGAAGCCGAAGGCCCCCAACAGTAGCCTCTCGCAATATTAATTTGTTAGAATGATAAATTCAGATTGCGAAATGGACGAAGGCTATGAGCCGAAGGTCCGAAAAACACCTTCCTTTTGCTAGAATAGCAACAGTCATTGGCAAATGGGACCCTCCAGTCTCTGACATAATGGGTTTATAAATAGGGGCTCGCCACAATTTATTTGGCACGTTCTCTTGCCATCTGTTTTACCTGCTCAAATAGTTTTCTGCCTACAAATATTTGGTTGCCTCCCTAGTTTTAAGCATCGGAAGCGAGAGGCAAGAATTCCGAAGGAATGTCTGAGGAGAAGAAAGTTGCTGCCGAAATGAAGCTGAGCCTTTCTGAAGAGATGCATCTGGGTTTTCTTGAGTCAATGGCAAAGACGAATACGGAGAAGATTACAAGGGAGATTTTAGAAGGTTTATCTGAAGATACTGGTGATAGTGACAGTTACGATGCAGACAGTGGGGGTGAAGATTCCGAAGATCGGCCATGGCGACCAATCCATTCTGTTGGGGACTTGTTCTCAAGTGCTAAGAGTTAAGAACAAGGCAACATAGAAAACGTTAATCGTTAATGTCCTTCGTCCTCCGAAGCATTATTTCCCTCAGGATGTAATGACTTGCGGACGAAGGTTATGAAGGACATACCTTCATAAATTCATCAAACAATGACGAAGGATGGAATATAAGGAATATAAAGGAAAATATGAACAATCATTTATTATTATCGAACATAAACAAAAATATTATTGGATTATAAGTGTACCTTTAATCGGAAGGAAATGTCAATACAAGCGTGACGCAAAAAGCGAATGCCAAGTCAGCGTGAACAGTACGGGGATACTGTTCACCTATTTATAGGCACGGGACACAGCCCTTACAAAATTACATTCATGCCCTTTACATTTGATAATAATTCTATAGAAGTCTATCGAGGTCTGAATAGTCTTTTCATCTTTAAGTCGGTTCCACTCTTTGCTGTTACGCCGAAGCTTTTCTGCTCGCACCTTCGGCTTCGTATCAACCTTCGTATTATCCTGGTCTACTGCAGTGCCAACTTTAGTCCGAGGATACCTGTTCACACATTGTACTCCAGAAATACTGTTAAATCCTGTTTTTGAGGACCTTCGGACGCCGAAGGTCCCCAACAGTAGCCCCTCGCAATATTAATTTGTTCGAAATAATAAATTTAGATTGCGATATGGACGAAGGCTTTACGCCGAAGGTCCGAAAAAACACCTTCCCTTTGCTAGAATAGCAACATTCTATGACAAGTGGGGTCTTTCAACTTTCAACGCACCGAGCGTATAAATACGGCTATACCGCAAACTCATTTTGCACACTTTCTGGCCAATCACTCCCGCTCACTCAATTTTTAGCTGTTGTGCACTGTGATTTGCTAAGCTTTTAGCTTTGAAGCTTCGGCTTTGAAAACAGTTTTTTAGTGTTTCCGAAGATGTCTGAAGCTGCTAAGAAGGCTGCTGCTGAGATGAAGCTGAGTCTTGATGAAGAAAAGAACTTAGGGTTTCTTATAGCGATGTCGAAGACCAACACAGAAAAGATCACCAAGGAGATTATGGAAGGGCTGTCTGAAGATACTGGTGACAGTGAAAGTTATGATGTGGACAGCGGTGGCGAAGACTCCGAAGATCGCCCCTGGCGACCAAGCCATTCAGTTTATGGTAAACCAACCATCAAAGAGAATCATCTTGTTAATATGAGAGGAAGGTATTTCCGGGATCTGTCTGTTGTGAGGGCCGACGAAGGGGAGAAGACTTGCCCACACCCCGAAGAGAATGAAGTCGTAGTGTTCCGAAGCTTTTTAAAGGCTGGGCTGCGATTTCCCTTGAGCAGCTTCGTCGTGGAGGTGCTGAAAATTTTCGAAGTCTATCTTCACCAACTTACCCCCGAGGCAATCATAAGGCTGAACATCTTCGTGTGGGCCGTGCGAAGCCAAGGTCTGAAGCCTGATGCAAAAAGTTTCTGCAATATGCACGAATTATCATACGAGACAATACCTTGGGGTAAGGAACAGTATCACAATAACTTTGGCTGCTACAATTTTGTTTCTCGGTCTGGGTCAAGCTGCCCCGTGCCAACTTTTCGGAAGAGATGGCCCAGCGGCTGGATGACAGAGTGGTTCTATGTAAAAAATGATTTGAAAGCACGAGAGGACATCAAAGGTATAATTATGCTCCCTATTTGGCAAAGCTTCGGCCTTCGCAGGCCGAAGGTTGAAATGAATGAAGCCGCTGAAGAATGCCAAAGAGCCTTCGGCGTTGTCTGTTCTTTTATAGGAACACGAGACTTAGTACAAGAGCATATCGCCTTCAGAGTGTGGCCGCTTGCGGAGAAATGGGAAATGCCACAAGAAACCATTAAAGAGGCCGACGAAGGTGGACTTATCAGGTTTAAGTACACTTTCAAGTTTGGAGATAAATTTATTGAGCCAGATGATGAATGGCTGAAAAGCATTGATAATTTAAGTGATGAGCTGCTTGGGACCTACTCGAAGGCTGAAGATACCGCAATGTCAGCAGCCTTCGGAGGCCGAAAAAAGAAGAGGCTGAATCGGGTATTTGATGCCATCGGGTTTGTCTACCCTGACTATTGCTATCCCATTCGAAGGCAGAAGAGAAAAAACACAACCTCTGCAAAAGAAGAAACTGCAGCTGCTCCTAGCGAGCCAGAACCGAAAAGGAAAAAGATAAAGGTTCTTACGCATCGGCCGCGCTATATTGAACCAGCTTCGGTGCCTGAGTTTACCGGAGAAACTTCTTCGGCATCCGAAGCTGAAAAACCAACCGAACCAACTTTACTGCCAGAAATCGCAGAAACGACCGAAGTACCAACAAAGATAGAATTGGAACAATCAAACATTTTGTTGTCAGAGACAAAAGAGAAAGCCAAAGCACCGTCCACAGAAAAAATTGAAGAGGTAAAAGAAGCGACCGAGGGCTCCAAAACATCCGAAGTTTTGAGTCCTGCAGCAAACGTTGAGACGGTAAAGGATCAAAAGGTGCCAGCCATGACTCCGAAAAGAAAGAGGATGGCCAATGTGCTAGATGTACTGGAAACAATCAAATCTTCGAGCACACCTCCGAAGAAGGCTGCTGTCACTCCTGAGACAGCAACTGAAATTTCTGGTTCTACAGTTCCAGAGCAAGAAGTTGAAGCCGAAGCTGGGCCCTCAGAGCCCGCAAAGATAAAACCCTTGGAAAGTGAGGTCGAAAAAATAACAAAGCCAACTTTTGTTGAAGAAACTGGTGTTGTTACCCCCGAAGCATCCCCCAAAATTCGTGATTATATTTTTCGTCATGCTTCGGGGAAAAAATTATCAGAAAAAGAAGAACAAGAGGCCCAGCACTATGCCCAAAAACTGAAATATCCAAAGGGGGCGTTGATATTTAATGGCAGTGGAGAAGAAGATTTCTTGTATTGTCTTCCCGACAGCAAGGAGATTTCTGTCTGCCGGGAGATGAGCAAGAGCTTCGGATTCCCAACCTTAGAAGACGGGCTCTCGGTGCTGTCGAAGAACGATCTGGCCGACAGCCTGGCTTACAATAGCTTAAAGGTGCGACAAATGAAATTTTTGTATTTTTGTATTTTTTTTTGTTGTGTCCAAAAATTTTTCGTTTGATACAACCTATTGACGCACACATATTTCTTTTTGCAGGGCCTGATACTTAGCAATGCCCTCAGGGCACAGAAAGAAGCCGAAGACGAAGGGTGTACTATAGCCCTGAGCAACCTTCGTTCCGAAGTAATTGAACTGAGGAACGAAGGTCTCGAAAAAGATAAAATATTACACTCATTGATAAATAAAATAAAGGAAGACGAAGCTGTTTTTAAAAGTCAAGCTGAAGCTCAGAAACGCGAAATTGAAGACCTTCGGAAACAATTGGCCAGAGCCAAAGAAGAGCGCATTCTTGAAGAAACAAAGCGTGAACTCAGCGATCAATGGGCAGATCACCTAGAAGTGACTGTTGAAGAGCTTCGTTCGTCCAAGAAGAAATGCTACAACAAATCTATAGATTGTGTTAAGAAAATAAAAGCTAGCTTCGCCAAGGTCGGCGCATTCTCCAGTGAGGAAAACTTTTCGAGAGGCAATCCCGAAGGTGTCATTGAATGGATTGACCACGAAGCTGAAGCCTTCGAAGAAATTTTAAATAGCCGAGGAGATATATGTGCCTTCTCTGGCGCCAGAGGGATTGCCACTATCTTAGAGAAGAAGGGCTGCGAACATGTAAAAATTTTAGCACAGTCCGAAGCTGCTTTATCCTTTGAAGATTCAAAAGATCCTTCGGCCGAAGCTAGCATAATTGGTGGAAAATTTTTTACCGATATCTGGGAAAATGGTGGTCGAGAAATGGCCGGAGAAATTATTCGAAGAAGTGAGAAGGGCATTCACGATGCTAGAGAAGTAGCTGAGGCTGCTGACAAGAGCACAGAGGCCGAAGGTCAATTAGGTACTAAAGAATAGTTTTTAACGTGTTGTAATGTTCAGGCTTTAAGATTTGTTTGCAATTTGTAATAGCAATGTAGCCGTGCCCTGTCCTTCCCCAGATCCTACTGAAGTACCTCCGGGTGCTCGGCCTAGGGGTGATGATGAAATAAAAAAGATGGCTGAAGCTATTATGGATGAAGTTGTCGATCGACTGTTGAACGAAGCTGCAGAAGTGGTACTTAGGGAAGACTAAATGTTAATGTAAAGACATTTTAAATGTAACATGTGTAATATCTCGTAATCCTGTATGTAATATATTTGTTTTTGTTTTTCTTTATGGTCCAATTCTTTACGATGCATGAAACTTTACATACGTACCGTTTTTGAGTCTTGGGCGAAAAAACACCTTCCCTTCTTTTCATGCTTCGTGAAGAAGAATTACCATTTATCACAATAATATCCGAAGTATCCTGAAATGTGTTGAAGCTTCGTAGAAACATTCTTCAAGGCTATACTTCAAAGATCAATATTGTTTCTCCTTGTGACTTGGCATGATTTGCCCCTTTTTCAAAGCGTTTTCCCGAAGATTGATGTCATATTTCTTTCTTATGCCACATGCAGTATGATGTATGATGCTTATGCTATGCAAAGATGATGTGATGATGTTATGCTATGTAAGGTGATATTCCGAAGGTACACGCATATCTTCGCGATAAAACACATAATCTTTTTGTGAATCAGCGTTGACTTTTCGCTATAAGCCTCCCTTAGGAGCTTCTTCGCCTTTTACTTCAGCGGAATCAGCGTTGACTTTTCGCTGTAAGCTCTGCATTCCCTTAGGAACGTCTTTGGAGCTTCTTCGCCTTTTACTTAGGCGGTATCAGCGTTGACTTTTCGCTGTATGCTCTGCATTCCTTTTGGAACGACTTTGGAGCAGAAAACTTACACTGCGCTCCCTTCGGAACGACTTTTTGTGACTTCGTCAAACTTACTCTGCGTTCCTTGGAATGACTTTTCGTTGCTTCGAAGAATTTTTTCGATAATTCGAAGGTCCTCTTTGCTATAACAAATCCTTAAACTTCAACAACTGAAGCCTGTGAAGAAAATATGTTCTTTATTCTCATGACAAATCCTTAAATTTCAACAACTATTTTCATGAAATCTAAACAATGTCCTTTATTGCAAAAAATAAAACTGAATGAAAAAGATTACTATCAAGGTAGGATATTTGTCAGTAGATGTGCTTTGATTCTGGCACAGTGCTGTTGACCGTGCGAGCTTCGGACTGTTCTCTGAAGTCCCTTTGATGCGGAGCATATTGGCTCCCTTCTGGCTGCTGTCCTTGTTGCAACGGAGGTGGAGGCGGAGGCTGTTGCCAAGAAGCTTGAGGCTGACTTGCCGAAGCAACAGAGACTGCGGGATGGTTGCCCACATATTCAGGGATGTAGGGCGAATGATACGAAGCTGTATGCATGACCTGCTTCGGCTGGGCTTGTTGTGCTGCTGCTTCAGCTATTTCCTTTTGCTTCTGAATAGTAACATGGCACATCCTGGTAGTATGGCCTTTGTTCTCACCGCAGAATAAGCAAAAGATTCTTCTCGGTTGATCGCCAAATCTTCCTCCGAAGCCCCTGGCGCCTCTGCCTCTTGGGGCTGGTGGTCGGAAGGAGCTTTGCTGTTGTCCAGAAGCCTGTGAGGAGCATTGTGGCCTTTGCTGTTGGCTTCCTCTGTCATCATTTTGTGTAGAATTGTGAATTGATCTCACATGCCTCGGGTAAAACCTCCCTCCGAAGCCCCTGGTCATTTCAGAAAACCTGAAAGCCTCCTCCCTTCTTTGGCGAAAATCATTGTCGGCCCGAATGTATTCATCCATTTTCTGGAGAAGCTTCTCCAAAGTTTGGGGAGGCTTTCTGGCGAAGTACTGAGCTGACGGACCTGGCCGAAGCCCCTTGATCATGGCCTCGATGACAATTTCATTGGGCACCGTTGGTGCCTGTGCCCTCAAACGCAAGAACCTTCGAACATATGCCTGAAGGTATTCTTCGTGATCCTGAGTGCACTGGAACAGAGCCTGAGCAGTGACCGGCTTCGTCTGAAATCCTTGAAAGCTGGTTAACAACAAATCCTTCAGCTTCTGCCATGAAGTGATCGTTCCTGGTCGAAGGGAGGAATACCAGGTTTGAGCAACACTTCTGACAGCCATAACGAAAGATTTGGCCATGACTGAAGCATTGCCACCATACGAAGATACTGTTGCTTCGTAGCTCATTAAAAACTGCTTCGGATCTGAGTGGCCATCGAATACGGGGAGCTGAGGCGGCTTGTAGGACGGAGGCCAAGGTGTAGCCTGCAGCTCAGCGGACAGGGGAGAAGCATCATCAAAAACAAAATTCCCATGATGGAAATTGTCATACCAGTCATCTTCGTTGGGAAACCCCTCCTGATGAAAGTCTTGATGCTGAGGCCTTCGGTGTTGCTCATCCTGAGCAAGATGACGAACTTCTTCAGAGGCTTCGTCTATCTGCCTCTGCAGTTCAGCTAGCCTGGCCATCTTCTCCTTCTTGCGTTGAACCTGCTGCTGAAGGATTTCCAGATTTTGAATCTCCTGATCTAGATCATCCTCTGGAGGTGTTGGACTGGTAGCCTTCCTCTTCTGGCTTCGTGCCTCTCTAAGAGAAAGGACGTCTTGATTGGGGTCCAGCGGCTGCAGCGTGCCAGCCCCTGGTGCTGAAGCCTTCTTCGGAGGCATGACGAAGGGGATGCTTGCCGAAGGTGTTGAAAAGCTCAAAAAATGGAAGTGGGTTCACCGGAGGTGGGCGCCAATGTTGGGGACTTGTTCTCAAGTGCTAAGAGTTAAGAACAAGGCAACATAGAAAACGTTAATCGTTAATGTCCTTCGTCCTCCGAAGCATTATTTCCCTCAGGATGTAATGACTTGCGGACGAAGGTTATGAAGGACATACCTTCATAAATTCATCAAACAATGACGAAGGATGGAATATAAGGAATATAAAGGAAAATATGAACAATCATTTATTATTATCGAACATAAACAAAAATATTATTGGATTATAAGTGTACCTTCAATCGGAAGGAAATGTCAATACAAGCGTGACGCAAAAAGCGAATGCCAAGTCAGCGTGAACAGTACGGGGATACTGTTCACCTATTTATAGGCACGGGACACAGCCCTTACAAAATTACATTCATGCCCTTTACATTTGATAATAATTCTATAGAAGTCTATCGAGGTCTGAATAGTCTTTTCATCTTTAAGTCGGTTCCACTCTTTGCTGTTACGCCGAAGCTTTTCTGCTCGCACCTTCGGCTTCGTATCAACCTTCGTATTATCCTGGTCTACTGCAGTGCCAACTTTAGTCCGAGGATACCTGTTCACACATTGTACTCCAGAAATACTGTTAAATCCTGTTTTTGAGGACCTTCGGACGCCGAAGGTCCCCAACACATTCAGTCTTCGGAAAATCAACTATTGGGCAAAGTCACCTTGAAAACATGAAGGGGAGATACTTTCGAGATATGTCCATTGTGAGAGCAGACGCCGGAGAAAGAACTGTGCCGACTCCCAAAGATGATGAAGTCGTTATCTTCCGAAGCTTTTTAAAAGCTAGGCTACGATTCCCTCTAAGCAGATTCGTGGTAGAAATTCTGAAAATATATCAGGTTTACCTTCATCAACTTACCCCTGAAGCAATAATAAGAATGGGAATCTTCGTCTAGGCTGTGAAGAGTCAGGGTCTAGAGCCAAGTGCGAAAAGCTTTTGCAATATACATGAATTGTTATACGAAACGAAGCCCTGGGGTAAAGAGCAATATCATAACAACTTTGGTTGCTACAGCTTCGGTGCTCGCTCTGGATCAAGCTGTCCCGTGCCCACCTTTCGTAAGAGATGGCCCGGAGAATGGATGAAAGAATGGTTCTATGTAAAAAATGATTTGAAGGTTCGAGAGGATATTAAGGATGTCATCATGTGCCCCATTTGGCAGCGCTTCGGACTCCGGAAACCGAAGGTAGAAATGGATGAAGTAGCCGAAGAATGCCAACGGGCCTTCGGCGTAGTCTGCTCTTTTATTGGAACGAGGGATTTAATACAAGAACACATTGCCTTCAGAGTGTGGCCTCTTGCAGATAATTGGGAGATGCCGAAAGAAACTGTTAAAGAAACTGACGAAGGTGGGCTAGTCAGGCTGAAGTATACATTCAAGTACGGAGACAAGTTCGTTGAACCAGATGATGATTGGTTAAAGAGCATTGAGACTGTAAGTGATGAATTGCTTGGGGTATATTCGAAGGCCGAAGACACTGCATTGTCAGCAGCCTTCGGAGGCCGAAGAAAGAAAAGTCTGAACCGAGTTTTTGATGCAATTGGGTTCGTGTACCCCGACTACCATTATCCAGTGCGGGGGCAGAAAAGGAAAGGTACGACTTCTGCGAAAGAAACTGCTTCAGCTGCTTCTAGCGAGCCAGCGCCGAAGAGAAAAAGGGTGAAAGTTCTCACACACCGGCCACGTTACATTGAACTAGCCACAGTGCCTGAATTCGGCAGTGAAACGTCTTCGGCCCCCGAAGCTAAGGAATCAACTCCGCTGCCAGTAGCCAAAGAGCTGGCCGAAGTGCCAACAACAAAAGAATTGGAGGAACCAAAAATTCTGTTACCAGAAACCAAAGAGCTGGCCGAAGCGCCATCGACAGAAAAGATGGAAGAAACAAAAGCATCAACTGAGGGAGCAAAAATATCAGAAATTTTAAGTCCTTCAGAAGAAATTGAAGCAGCAAAAATTAAAAGGGGCCAACAGTGACCCCAAAAAGAAAAAAGAATGGTTAATGTGTTAGATGTTTTGGAAACAATTAAACTTCCAAGCACAACCCCAAAGAAGACTGCTGAAACTTCTGAGGCGCTTGCTGAAGTATCCGCTGCTAAGGCTTCGAAGCAACAGACTGAAGTTGAAACCGGGCCTTCAGAACCAACCAAGGTAATACCTTTGGAAGCAGAAGAAGCAAAAATTGCAAGGGCAACTGAAGAAAGGAAAATGTCAGGGCCTACTTTGGTCAAAGAAATTGATACTGCTGTCCCCGAAGCATCTTCCAAAATATACGATTATATTGTGCGTCATGCTTCGGGGAAAAAGTTATCGGAAGAAGAAGTTTTTGAAGCTAATCATTATGCCAAAGAATTGAAATATCCGAAGGGGGCACTAGTGTTCAATGGGACGAACGAAGAAGATTTCCTATACTGCCTCCCAGACAATAAAGAATTATCTGTCTGTTGGGAGATGTCTAGAAGTATGGGGTTTCCGAAGCTCGAAGCTGGATTATGTGCTATGACGAAGGAGGATCTTGCGGATAGTCTTGCGTACAATAGCCTGAAGGTATGAGAATTGGATGTTTACAAATTTTATAATTCATAACTCATTCTTTTATTCTTATACCAACTTGTTTACAAATTTTTTTACATATAGGGTTTAATTCTAAGCAACGCATTGAGAGCACAAAAGAATGCCGAAGACGAGAGTTATGAAATTGCATTCAACAACCTTCGATCAGAAGTTATTAAACTGAGAAATGAAGCTCTGGAAAAGGATAAAATTCTACTTACATTGGTGGACAAGGTAAAAAGGACGAAGCTGCCTCAAAGGCCCAGGCCGAAGCCCAAAGACGTGAAATTAAAGATCTTCAGAAACAGCTAGTTAGAGCTAAAGAAGAGCGTATACTTGAAGAAACAAAACGAGAGCTTAGTGATCAATTGGCCAATCATTTAGAGATAAGTGTTAAAGAGCTTCGTGCATCCCAGAGGAAATGTTATGTTAAATCCATAGAGTGTGTCAAAAAGATAAAATCTAGCTTCGCCAGCGTTGGCGCATTCTCTAGTGAAGAGAATTTTTCAAGAGGCAATCCTGAAGGTCCAATGGAATGGATCAGTAACGAAGCAGAGGCCTTCGAGGAAATCCTGAATGGCCGTGGTGACATCTGCGCTTTTTCGGGTGCTAGAGGGATTGCTGCTGTTTTGGAGAAGAAAGGCTGCGAGCATGTAAAATCCTTAGCGCAGTCCAAAGCTACATTGTCCTGTGAAGACATTAAAGACCCCTCACCCGAAGCAAGCATGGTCGGCGGGAAATTCTTCACCGATATCTGGGATAACGGCGGCCAAGAATTGGCGCAAGAAATTATTCAAAGGAGTGAAAAAGGCATCCACGATGCTAGAAAAGTAGCGGAAGCTGCCGAGAAAAGTACAGAGCCCGAAGGGCAGATAGGTATTAATTAGTGGTTTTTATCCTACTGTAATTTTTAATTCCAGACTCTGTTCGCAGTTTGTAATAGTAATATAGCCGTATCTTTTCTTCCCTCAGAACCTACTGAGGCATCTCCGGGCCCCCACCCGAAGGAGAACGATGAAATTAGAAAAATGGCCGAAGCCATTATGGACAAGGTTGTCAACCAACTATTGAATGAAGCTGCAGAGATAGTGCTTAAAGAGGATTGAATGCTATTGTAGAAACATTTGAAACATAAAATGTGTAATATATTGTAACTTTGAATGTAATATATAATCTATTTATAGTTTAATTCTTTATGATGCATGAAACTTTGCATACATACCATTTTTTGAGCCTTCGGCGAAAAAACACCTTCCCTTCTTTTCATGCTTCGTGAAGAAAATCTTTTCTATATCACAAGAATTTGTTTACTTCTCTGATAAAAAACATCCAAGCTTCGTGAACTATTCTCCGAAGCTATAATTTTTTTTTGTGTTGCCTCTCCAATGAGGCTACTCTTCATCTCGATTCGTCTTGTGCCTTAGCACGATTTTCTCTTTTCCAAAATATGTTCCGAAGATCAACACTGTATCCCCTTCTTGTTCGAGATGCACTATGCTGTATGATGCTTATGTTATGCAAAAATGATGTGATGATGTTATGTTATGCAAAATGATATTTGTGCCGCAGATACATATCCCTGTAATAAAGCACACACACTTTTTATATCAGCGCTGACTTTTCGCTGTAAGCCTCCCTTAGGAGCTTCTTCGCCTTTTACTTTCAACGGAATCAGCGTTTATTTTTCGCTGTAAGCCTCCCTTAGGAGCTTCTTCGCCTTTTACTTTCAGCGGAATCAGCGTTTCGCTGTAAGCCTCCCTTAGGAGCTTCTTCGCCTTTTACTTTCAGCGGAATCAGCGTTTATTTTTCGCTGTAGGTTTAGAAAACTTACACTGCGCTCCCTTAGGAACGACTTTTTACTGTTTCGAACAATTTGTACTGTGTCCGTTAGATCAAATTTTTGATAATACAAAGGTCCTTCAAATCAGCATAAGTTCGTATGCTTTGGCAACTCAAGCCTATGGAAAAACATATTTCTATTATGGTAAAAGACGAAAGTATTACAAGGAATTGAAATTCAATAAGAGACATTTAAACTCTTCATAATTGTTCCTTATTAACAAGAAGGTAATACTGAATGTAAAAAATGCAAAAGAACTGCTGTTGAGGTAGGATATTTGTCAATAAATGTGCTTCGACTCTGGCACAGTGCTATTGACTGTGCGAGCTTCGGACTCCTCTCTGAAATCCCTCTGAAGGTGATTGTGCTGACTCCCTTCTGGCTGTTGTCCTCGCTGGGTCGGCGGTGGCGGTGGAGGTTGCTGCCAAGATGCTTGGGGTTGGCTCGCCGAAGCAACAGAAACTGCAGGGTGGTTGCCTACATATTCTGGAATATAAGGCGAGTGATACGAAGCAGTGTGCATGACCTGCTTCGGCTGACTCTGTTGCGCTGCTGCTTCCGCTATTTCCTTCTGCTTCTGGATGGTAACATGGCACATCCTGGTAGTATGGCCCTTGTCTTCACCACAGAATAGGCAATAGATTTTTCTTGGCTGATCTCCAAACCTTCCCCCGAAGCCCCTAGCGCCTCTGCCTCTTGGTGCTGGCGGCCGAAAAGAACTTTGTTGCTGGCCCGAAGCTTGTGAAAAATATTGTGGCCTTTGCTGCTGACTCCCTCGATCATCAGTTTGAGCAGAGTTATGGATTGACCTAACGTGCCTCGGGTGAAATCTTCCTCCGAAGCCCCTGGTCATTTCAGAGAACCTGAATGCTTCCTCCCTTCTTTGGCGGAAGTCATTGTCAGCTCGAATGCATTCGTCCATCTTTTGGAGCAGCTTCTCCAACGTTTGTGGTGGCTTCCTGGCAAAGTACTGCGCTGAAGGTCCCAGCCGAAGCCCTTTAATCATGGCCTCAATGACAATTTCATTGGGCACTGTTGGCTCTTGTGCCCTTAGACGTAGAAACCTTCGGACGTACGCCTGGAGATATTCTTCGTGGTCCTGGGTACACTGAAATAAAGCTTGAGCAGTGACTGGCTTCGTCTGAAACCCTTGGAAGCTAGTTATCAGCATGTCCTTCAATTTCTGCCAAGAAGTGATTGTCCCTGGCCGAAGAGAAGAGTACCAAGTCTGAGCAACGCTCTTGACGGCCATGACAAAAGATTTTTCCATGACTGCCGTATTGCCACCATACGAAGATATGGTTGCTTCATAGCTCATCAGGAATTGCTTCGAGTCTGTATGACCGTCATACATGGGGAGCTGGGTGGCTTGTAAGACTGTGGCCATGGTGTAGCCTGCAATTCTGTTGAGAGAGGAGAAGCATCATGAAAAGCAAAGTTTTCATGATGGAAATCTTCATACCAGTCATCCTCATTGTGGAAGCCTTCCTGATGAAGCTCTCTGCGTGGAGGCCTTCGGCTCTGATCATCTTGAACAAGATGACGAACCTCTTCAGAAGCTTCGTCTATCTGTCTCTGAAGATCAGCTAGACGAGCCATCTTCTCCTTCTTGCGTTGCACCTGTTGCTGAAGGATCTCCAGGTTTTGGATCTCCTGATCCAGGTCATCCTCCGGAGGTGTTGGACTAACAGCCTTCCTCTTCTGGCTTCGGGCCTCTCTAAGAGAAAGGACATCCTGATTGGGATCTAGCGGCTGTAAAGTACCAGCCCCTGTCGCTGAAGCTTTTTTCGGTGGCATGACGAATGTGATGCTTGCCGAAAGTGTTCAAGACTCAAAAAATGGAAGTGAGTTCACCGGAGGTGGGCGCCAATGTTGGGGACTTGTTCTCAAATACTATGAATCAAGAACAAGGCAACATAAAATGTTAAATATCAAAAGGCCCTTCGTCCTTCAAATCATTATTTCCTTTCGGACATAGTGAATTTAGGACGAAGGTCATGAAGGTCATACCCTCATGATCATGATAAAAAATGGAGAACATTCAAACAAAATATAGAAAGTGACACAATTATTGTAAACATTATTATTAATCTATTTCTTATTTTTATTACTTATTTGGACAAGAATAAATTACAAGTATACCTTCGGTTTGAAGGAAAAGAGTACAGGCGTGACGCAAAAGTGAATGCCCAGTCAGCGTGAACAGTACGAGGATACTGTTCACCTATTTATAAGCACGGGTCGCAGCCCATGCAAAATTACACTAATGCCCTTTACATTTATCAATAACTCTATGGTAATTCTTAGAGGTCTAATCTGGTTTTTCATCTCTAAGTCGGTTTCCTTTTCCGCCGCTATCCCGAAGCTCTTCTACACACAACTTCGGCTCTGCGCTAACCTTCGTGTTCTTTGTGCTTCTTCATACCGTGGTTCTGATCCGAGTCCGAAGATACCTGTTAATGTACTTTACTCCAGAAAACATTGTTAAATCATGTTTTTGAGGACCTTCGGAAGCCGAAGGCCCCCAACAAGTTCTCAAATCCAAATTCGAATTCCACTAAATTCAAACTTCAGAGTTACATCTTCAATTATGTGCACAAACAATTAAACTTCAGCATGATGCATAAATTCATGTATTTATTTAGTATTTATTTTAAAATAAATATGCTTCAATAATAAACAATAGAATCAAATTCACCCTAGTATTATTTCTTGAATAACTCAAGTCTTACAAGTCCCACTCTAGGTTTTACAAATCGTACCCCCTTAAAAAGAATCTCGACCTCGAGATTATGACGAATTAGGGAAAAGATGGGGGAATTCTACTTGCAATTCATCTTCTCGTTCCTAGGTGGCTTCATCTTCTACGTGATGGCTCCACTGTACCTTGCACATTTTGATCACCTTGTTTCTTGTAACTCGGGTCATGGTATCGATGATCTTGATAGGATGCTCGTATATGTCAGATCATCTTGCACACTGTGTGTCTTATATTGGCAGTTGCTCTTTTGGAACTCTGAGACACTTCTTCAACTGAGATACATGGAATATATCATGCACAACTGCCAGGTGACTAGGTAGTTCCAGTTGTTAAGCCACTTGCCCAACTCGCTTTATGATTCTAATAGGAGTGGACACTAATTTAAGGGTTTACAAGTGTTCTTTGTCGAGTGTAACACTTAGCAAATGTTTTGTCGAGTGCAAAAAGGCCTTTGATGAGTATATGAGACATTAGACAAAGAAGGCGAGTCCGAAAGTAATCCATTGTGAGGTGTCAAACTGTGACACATGCAGTGGCGGATCCAGGATCGATCCAAGAAGGGGCTACTATAAACATGGGACTACCAAACAAATAATCAAATCAAAACTTCAAATCAAAGCAATTAAGCAAATAAATAATCAAATCAAAGCAATTCACCTTGGGACTTCGATCTTCACCTCTTCGGAGATCCGCCCCTGGCGCAGTGGCGCGTAGCGCCCACGAGCACGAGGTGCTCGGTGCTCCGATCCGGCGATCCGCCGTCCGCGCCCGCCCCTGCTCGCCTGCTCCGGTCTCCAGCGTCACGGCGGTTAGGCGAAGGAGCCCAGGAGCCTAGGAGGGAGCGCCCGCGGCGCCGCGGCGGTGCTCTGGCCTCCGGGCGCGCGAGACAGCGCGAGGCGAGACCGCGAGAGGCACGCAACCGGCGTCTCGGTGGCTACCGTCTTCACCTCTTCGGAGACCCCCCTGGCGCAGTGGCGCGTAGCGCCCATGAGCACGAGGTGCTCGGTGCTCCGATCCGGCGATCCGCCGTCCGCGCCCGCCCCTGCTCGACTGCTCGCTGCTGGGCGGTCGGTGGTCGAGCGCGCCTGGCTGGGCGGCTGGGCGCCTGGCGGTGCCACGGTGGTGGCCTGGCGGCTGGCCGCGAGCGCGCTGCGGCACGACGCTGGAGACTGGAGAGGAGGCGCGGCCACGCGGGCCGCGGGGGAGTAGCCGAGCGCGCTGCGGCGCTGGAGCCTGGAGACTTGGAGAGGACAGAGGAGGGCAGGAGGCGCGGCCACACGTGCCGCGGGCGAGCGCGCTGTGGCGCTGGAGCTGGAGAGGAGGTGCGGCCGCACGGTACGACAGGACGGCAGGAGCCAAGCGGCGGCTGGAGCTAGGGTTGGGGCTGGGCACGATTATGGGCCTCTACTCCTCTAGTGGGCCGCAACTGCCGACCGGGGCTGCAGCCCAGGCAGCCCCGGGTGGAGATCCGCCCCTGGACACATTGTTTGATAGTTACTTATGTGACACATGGTTTGATAGTTATTTATTGGATTATGATTGTTGAAGTTGCAATGGCTATATAAGATTATAAATAGGACCCTCATCATGCAATCAAGAAACTTGAATGTATAAAAGAAGCATTTTATTGGTCATGACTGGCTCGTCCCCAGACAATAAGTCAATAACTGAAGAACATGCGTGGAGGACTTCGCCGACACGTTATGCGTGGAGGCCTGCCTTGAGCTTCTGGATGGTGGCCACATCGGTCTTGAAGGACGTTGCGAGGACGTTATCGTCGATGTTGCTGGCGCCAAAGAGGGTGCTGGGGAGGGACACGAGCCCTGGGGCGGCACTCCCGAAGGCGGAGAGCGCCTTGGCAGGCTGCGTGCCCTGGTTGTACTGCCAGTGCACGGTGCCCTTGGGGAACACGAACATGTCGCCGGCGGCGAGGTCCTGGGTGAAGAGATTGCCCGCGGTGTCCACGAAGCCGACAGAGAGCGCGCCGTCGAGGAGGAGCAGAAGCTCGGCGGACCGCGGGTGGGTGTGCGTGGGGTTCACCGAGCCCCCCGCCGGGAACATGAGCAGCACGTACGAGACGCTCTGGCCGTTGAGCGCCGGGAACTCCGCCATCGTGGCCTTGGTCGGCATGAAGTTGGGCATGGGCATGGTCATGGCCGCGCGGAACCCCGTGAACGTGAAGAAGGTGCCGTTGGTGGTCCCGGGGTTCGCGTCCGCTGGGACGATGTAGTCGGTCAGGATGTCTGGGTCGCCGGCGAGGGCGGCCAGTGGAGCTGAGAGCGCGAGCGCCACGAGCACGGTGGTGTAGGTGCAGCTGAGCCTCCCCATTTTTCGCGGTAGATTTGTGTAGGATGTCAAGCACTTGACTACTGCAGCTCTGAGAATTGGTGAGGCTTGCACAATTTATACTGATATTTCTAGCACGGACTCGGAGCAACCAAGAATTCAAGTTTGTCTCTGGCTTGTGGCATAACTTGCAGGTGCATAGCATAGAGAGCAAGAAATATACAGCTCTCTCGACAGCGATCGACTCACTCAATTCACAGCTTGCAGCATGCCTCTTCCATTGGATGTATCAGAATTATTGCATATTTATTGTTTGTCACGTTCATGTGGTTACCTGGGAAATAATTTGTCCTCTACATCCTAGCAACCATTAACACACAAACCTATCGCAAGATGCTCATGCTTCCTACTCCGTAGTTCTTGTAGCAGGGAAACAAACACGGCATTTTCTATGCCTTCCCTGAGTTTTTTTTCTTACAAAGGAATGATTTTATTCATTCATAACTATTACATAGAGCTGATCGAGAACCAACTTTTAGCCTCCGCATAAAAGCACATACCCTAAAAAAGAGCTTGATACACTAATGCCTATCAGGTCTGAGACTAGATCACCGCTTAGCGTACCAACAAGAAGATATACACATTTTTAAATGTAGTAGAGCTAATAGTTAGCTGTCAAAATAACTAATAGTTCCGCTATTAGTTATTTTTAACAAATTAGCTAATAGTTAGCTAGCTATTTGTTATATTGCTAATTCCAATATCATTTTTAGCCAACTAACTAACTGTTAATTCTACAGCATTCAAACACCTCATATTTGGCCACCTGCACCAAATGCCTGCACCAAATGCCTTGAAGTCGCCACAACCAAATACTGTAAGTCCAGCGGCTTCAGGATAGCACATATGTTTAGAGCCAATGAGCAATCGAGAATATAACCTGCAATGGGGTTGAGATATTTTTTCTTTTAAAAAACATGATAGTTGCTAGATAATACCAAAAGTGGCAAACAAATAGTGCCCACTCCTAGTAGAATTAAGGGTTTGTTTGGATGCATAGGGATTAGAGGGGCATATAACCCCTTGCTGAATTGGAGGGGCATATAATCCCTTGCTAGTTATAGCAAAAAATTATATGCCTCTCAATCCCCTACGATACTCATGCATTCAAATAAGCCCTAAAGGTCTGAACATCAGGTTCCTTAAAACCTGAAGCGTTTTCACGCGCGCTCCGCGTTTCACGGTTCTTTGCCTGATGCCTGTGCGACACGTCGATACGACTCATGGGTCCCTTCTCGCTCCGCGCGTGATGGGTGTTCTCTCTCCTCGCGGACACGACGCTTCGTCCAACCACGTTGTCCTCTCCATCTGCTTCGCCGATGTGTCGCGTTTCACCACAGCCAGGTGCCGACCCCATCGCCCCGGATCTGACGGGTGCTGCAGCAGCCGAGTCGCGCGGAGCTATAAGTGTACATTCGGGCCGCCCGGCCCGGCCCGGTCCAAGCCCGAAAAGGCCCGTATTGTTTGAATTTCGGGCCGGCCCGGTCCGTTTGAATTTCGGGCCGTGCCGGGCCGGCCCATGGGCCTAGCCCTCGGCCCACGACCCGACCCGTAATTGCTTAAACGTGCCGGGCTCATTTCGGGCGGACTGAAATTATAAAAGCCCGAAATTCATTTTTTTGGCCCGAAATTCATATTAGGGCCCGAAATTCAATTTTTGGCCCGAAATTCAGTTTTTGGCCCAAAATTCACATTAGAGCCCTAAATTCAAAAAAATAATAAAACAAATAAAAGATAAGACAAATAAATTTGAACAAAATCAAACTTAATATTTGTATTAAAGTTACCACAGCTATGCAATGACTACCTCGTTTATAAATCATTTTGTTAGAAGGAAAAAGAGTATAATAAGCTCTATACAAAGTTCGTAAGTTTAGTTTATTGTCTAATGTTCATAACAAAAGCAAAATTATATCACACACTCTAATTCAAAGCTACAAAAAACATCTAACTAGCATTATCTCTAGCTTTGTGTTCTTTATCAAGTATATGAAAGTGTGGAATGAAGTGTGGTTTTAATAAATATATGGGCCTTTTCGTGCCTCTATATGGGCCATTTCGTGCCTGTCTTAAATGGGTCGTGCTCGTGCCCGTCCATGGGCCGTGACCTCGGCCCAAACCCGACCCGATATAACGGGCCGTGCCGGCCCGACACTAAATTATTTCGGGCAGTGCCGTGCCTGGGCCGTGCTTTTTTTCCATGCTTTGGGCCGGCCCATCAGGCCCGGCCCAAATGTACACCTATACGCGGAGCAGGGCCATGGCCGCCCCTCCGGTAAGGCCGACCGTCGCGAGCTGTGTTGGGATCCGCTCTGCGCGGATCCACGCGTAGCTGCAGCGAGCAACCCATCACCACGCTTCTGCGCTCCGCCTTCGGATCTGACCAGTGCCAAAGTTGTCTCGTCGCGCGCAGCAGGGGCGTGGCCACCCCTCCGGTGAGGCCGGCGGTCGCGGTCTGTAGATGCCCCCCTCTGCTTCGTTCACAGTGCGCGTAGCAGGGGCGTGGCCGCCCCTCCGGTGAGGCCGAACGTCACGAGCTGTGGTGGGCTCCGCTCCGTGTAGACCCACGCGTAGCTGCAGCGAGCAACCCGTCGCCCCGCATTTGCGATCTGCCTTTGGATCTGACCAGTGGCAGAGTTGTCTCGTCGCGCGGAGCAGGGGCGTGGCCACCCCTTCGGTGAGGCCGGCGGTTGTGGTCTACAGCTGGGGCCCCCTCCACTTCGTTCACAGTGCCGTCGGGGGACGCACGGGAGCAGCGCTGCCTTCACCCGCTGTGCAGATTAAACTACCGCTGCTGTGGTGGGCAACGGCTCCGCGTGGACCCACGCGCAGCTGCAGCGAGTAGAGGATGCGGCCCACCGAAACCG
Organism: Zea mays; assembly: GCF_902167145.1. NCBI lineage: Eukaryota > Viridiplantae > Streptophyta > Magnoliopsida > Poales > Poaceae > Zea > Zea mays. Next base: position 169,531,454 of record NC_050097.1, on the reverse strand, counting down.
TCGCCTCACGGCTGCGCACGTCGTCCACAGTTCAACAGAGCCGCGGCATGGGCGCCGACCCTGTTCTCAGTCAGTACTTCTCCCATTTTACTACGTGCTTCTCCTACACGCCCCGTCCTCTCTTCGCTTTTTAGAGACCAGATCTACCGTCGTCCTGAGTCCCGCTCTCTTTCTTTCGAGGTTCTCGCCAAACACCGTCCTTAGGTCTCCCTCTCTTTGACGCTGATGGCGTTCGGCGAGGTCTTCTGACATCCCTCCGCGCGTCCAGGTTTGCTCGCCTACCAACCTCTGGTCTTAATCTTCTTCTTAGTGTCTCGATGTCTGCAATGCTTGACCTTGCCATAGGTTCTTCTGCCAGCAAATCTTAGTTTTACTAGCACCACAAGAAGCAGCAATTGAACTTCTTGCATCCTTCGATGGCTCACTAGATATTGATTGCTTGTTATTCGGTGATTGGCTTGAACTGCTGGTTTTATCCTCTTTTACAGTAGGCAGTTCAGGACCAGTCCCACCAGTTGATTTGCAGGGCTGGTCCTTCAAATTGGAAGTAACATTTGTTGCTTGCACGTGTTGTGAATTTGACAAGGCAGACACCCCAGGGTTCAACTTCGCTCCAGCATCTGTGTCCCCAGGCTTATGAGTCAAAATTTTTGATGATGAAAGAGTGGGCACTGGATTTTTTTGGACTGTTCTCACTTGAACCACCTTAAGATTTTTCGTATGTGAATAATAGATATATAATGAACAAAACAAGAAATACCTGATTCTGTTTAAATGACTACTGAAATCCTGTTTTTTTCCTTCTGCTTGCATCCCTATTGAAATAATATCAAGAAGTTACAATAACCCCAAGTACAACACCGCTGCTCATCATAGTGATGACGTATCTGCCTAGCTGAGTAGCAACATACGAGAGCGTGACTGTAATGTAGCAGACATATAAGAAAGCCTGATGCACAGGTTGATGACTTCTGAGGTAACCTAACTTCATATGTTGTCAGGTGTGCAAGCCTTTTTCTTCTTCTCATCAGAATACAAACGATACTGTAAAGATGAAGGAGGGCATTAGATTGTTCCATTTAGAACCTGTGGTGCAATCCACTTGAAAGGGAATTAGGCTTACACCTAGTTCCTAAATAATTTTGGTGGTTGAATTGCCCAACACAAACAATTGGACTAACTAGTTTGCTCTAGTGTATAAGTTATACAGGTGTAAAAGGTTCACACTCAGCCAATAAAATGACCAAGTATTGGGTTCAACAAAGGAGCAAAGGGACAACCGAAGGCACCTCTGGTCTGGGGCACCGGACTGTCCGGTGTACACCGGACAGTGTCCGGTGCACCAGAGGACTCCAACTCAAACTTGCCACCTTCGGGAATTTCTAGAGGCACTCCGCTATAATTCACCGGACTGTCCGGTGTACACCGGACAGTGTCCGGTGCTCCAAGAAGTCGCGGCTCTGGAACTCGGCAGCCTCGAAAATTCAGAACGACTGCTCCTCTATAATTCACCGGACATGTCCGGTGTACACCGGACTGTCCGGTGCAACTCCGGAGCAACGACTACTTCGCGCCAATGGCTACCTGCAGCGCATTTAATGCGCGCCAGAAGCGCGCAGAAGTCAGGCACGCGCGCGCTGGCACACCGGACATTAAACAGTACATGTCCGGTGTACACCGGACATCCAGGCGGGCCCAGAAGACAGAAGCTCCAACGGTCGGAATCCAACGGCATTGGTGACGTGGCTGGTGCACCGGACATGTCCGGTGTGCACCAGACTGTCCGGTGCACCATACGACAGACAGCCTCCACCAAACGGCTAGTTTGGTGGTTGGGGCTATAAATACCCCAACCACCCCCACATTCAAAGTATCCAAGTTTTCCAGCTTCCAACTACTATACAAGAGCTAGCATTCATTGCAAAGCACACCAAAAGAGATCAAATCCTCTCCCAACTCCACACAAAGCCTTAGTGACTAGAGAGAGTGATTTGTAGTGTTCATTTGAGCTCTTGCGCTTGGATCGCTTCTTTTCTTTCACATTCTTTCTTGTGATCAAACACTCACTTGTAATTGAGGCAAGAGACACCAATTGTGTGGTGGTCCTTGTGGGAAGTTTGATTCCCAAGTGATTTGAGAAGAGAAGCTCACTCGGTCCGAGGGACCGTTTGAGAGAGGGAAAGGGTTGAAAAATACCCGGCCTTTGTGGCCTCCTCAACGGGGAGTAGGTTTGCGAGAACCGAACCTCGGTAAAACAAATCCGTGTGTCTCACTTCTTATTTGCTTGTGATTTGTTTTCCACCCTCTCCCGCGGACTCGTTTTTCATTTCTAACGCTAACCCGGCTTGTAGTTGTGTTCATATTTGTAAATTTTAGTTTCGCCCTATTCACCCCCCCTCTAGGCGACTATCAATTGGTATCAGAGGCCGGTGCTTCATTAGAGCCTAACCGCTCGAAGTGATGTCGAGAGATCACGCCAAGAAGGAGATGGAGACCGGCGAAAAGCCCACTACAAGCCACGGGAGCACTTCATCGGAAGAGTCCCGCACCAAAAGGAAGGAGAAGAAAGTCTCCTCAAAAGGGAAGGAGAAGAAGAAGGACTCCTCCAAGGGGAAGGAGAAGAAATCTTCTTCACACAAAGAAAAGAAGGAGAAGTCTTCTTCCCACAAGCCGCATCGGAGTGAGGACAAGAAAAAGAGGATGAGGAAGGTGGTCTACTACGAGACCGATTCTTCATCGGCATCCACCTCCGGCTCCGACGCGGCATCCGTTACTTCTAAGCGCCAAGAGCGCAAGAAGTATAGTAAGATTCCCCTACGCTACCCTCGCATTTCTAAACATACACCTTTACTTTCCGTCCCATTAGGCAAACCACCAACATTTGATGGTGAAGATTACGCTAGGTGGAGTGATTTAATGCGATTTCATCTAACCTCACTCCACAAAAGTATATGGGATGTTGTTGAGTTTGGTGCACAGGTACCATCCGTAGGGGATGAAGACTATGATGAGGATGAGGTGGCCCAAATTCAGCACTTCAATTCTCAAGCAACAACAATACTCCTTGCCTCTCTAAGTAGAGAAGAGTATAACAAAGTGCAAGGGTTGAAGAGCGCCAAGGAGGTTTGGGATGTGCTCAAAACCGCACACGAAGGAGATGAGCTCACAAAAATCACCAAGCGGGAAACGATCGAGGGGGAGCTCGGTCGATTCCGGCTTCGCAAAGGGGAGGAGCCACAAAACATGTACAACCGGCTCAAGACCTTGGTGAATCAAGTGCGCAACCTCGGGAGCAAGAAATGGGATGACCACGAAATGGTTAAGGTTATTCTAAGATCTCTTATTTTTCTTAACCCTACTCCAGTACAATTAATTCGTGGCAACCCAAGATATACACTAATGACCCCCGAGGAAGTAATCGGGAATTTTGTGAGTTTTGAGTGCATGATCGAAGGCTCAAGGAAGATCAACGAGCTTGATGATCCCTCCACATCCGAAGCTCAACCCGTCGCATTCAAGGCGACGGAGGAAAAGAAGGAGGAGTCTACACCAAGTAGACAACCAATCGACGCCTCCAAGCTCGACAATGAGGAAATGGCGCTCGTCATCAAGAGCTTCCGCCAAATCCTCAAACAAAGGAGGGGGAAAGACTACAAGTCCCGCTCCAAGAAGGTTTGCTACAAGTGTGGTAAGCCCGGTCACTTTATTGCCAAATGTCCATTATCAAGTGACAGTGACAGAGATAACGACAAGAAGGGCAAGAGGAGAGAAAAGAAGAGGTACCACAAGAAGAGGGGCGGCGATGCCCACGTGTGCCGCGAATGGGACTCCGACGAGAGCTCCACCGACTCCTCCGACGACGAGGACGCCGCCAACATCGTCGTCACCAAGGGACTCCTCTTCCCCAACGTCGGCCACAAGTGCCTCATGGCAAAGGACGGCAAAAAGAAGAAGGTTAAATCTAAATCCTCCACTAGATATGAGTCCTCTAGTGATGATAATGCTAGTGATGAGGAAGATAATTTGCGTACCCTTTTTGCCAACCTTAACATGGAACAAAAAGAAAAATTAAATGAATTAATTAGTGCTATCCATGAGAAGGATGACCTTTTGGATTCCCAAGAGGACTTCCTAATTAAGGAAAATAAGAAACATGTTAAAATTAAAAATGCTTATGCTCTAGAAATTGAGAAATGTGAAAAATTATCTAGTGAGCTAAGCACTTGCCATGAGACAATAGACAACCTTAGAAATGAAAATGCTAATTTGTTAGCTAAGGTTGATTCTCATGTTTGTAATGTTTCCAATCCTAGAGATGATAATGTTGATTTGCTTGCTAGGATTGAAGAATTGAACATTTCACTTGCTAGCCTAAGAAATGAAAATGAAAAATTGCTTGCTAAGGCTAAAGATTTTGATGTTTGCAATGCTACAATTTCCAACCTTAGAACTAAGAATGATATGTTGCATGCTAAGGTTGTTGAATTAAAATCTTGCAAACCATCTACATCTATTGTTGAGCATGTATCTATTTGTACTAGATGTAGAGATGTTGATATTAATGCTATTCATGATCACATGTCTTTAATTAAACAACAAAATGATCATATAGCAAAATTAGATGCTAAAATTGCCGAGCATAACTTAGAAAATGAAAAATTTAAATTTGCTAGAAGTATGCTCTATAGTGGGAGACGCCCTGGCATCAAGGATGGCATTGGCTTCCAAAGGGGAGACAATGTTAAACTTAATGCCCCTCCTAAAAGATTGTCTAACTTTGTTAAGGGCAAGGCTCCCATGCCTCAGGATAACGAGGGTTACATTTTATACCCTGCCGGTTATCCTGAGGACAAAATTAGGAGAATTCATTCTAGGAAGTCTCACTCTGGCCCTAACCATGCTTTTATGTATAAGGGTGAGACATCTAGCTCTAGGCAACCAACCCGTGCTAAGTTGCCTAAGAAGAGAACTCCTAGTGCATCAAATGAACATTGTCTCTCATTTAAAACTTTTGATGCATCTTATGTTTTGACTAACAAATCCAGCAAGGTAGTTGCCAAATATGTTGGGGGCAAGCACAAGGGGTCAAAGACTTGTGTTTGGGTACCCAAAGTTCTTGTGTCTAATGCCAAAGGACCCAAAACCATTTGGGTACCTAGAGTCAAGAACTAAAATTGTTTTGTAGGTTTATGCATCCGGGGGCTCAAGTTGGATACTCGACAGTGGGTGCACAAACCATATGACAGGGGAGAAAAGGATGTTCTCCTCCTATGAGAAAAACCAAGATCCCCAATGAGCTATCACATTCGAGGATGGAAATCAAGGTTTGGTCAAAGGTCTTGGTAAAATAGCTATATCTCCTGACCATTCTATTTCCAATGTTTTTCTTGTAGATTCATTAGATTATAATTTGCTTTCTATATCTCAATTATGCAAAATGGGCTACAACTGTCTTTTCACTGATGTAGGTGTCACTGTCTTTAGAAGAAGTGATGATTCAATAGCATTTAAGGGAGTGTTGGAGGGTCAGCTATACTTGGTAGATTTTGATAGAGCTGAACTCGACACTTGCTTAATTGCTAAGACTAACATGGGCTGGCTCTGGCATCGCCGACTAGCACATGTTGGAATGAAGAATCTTCACAAGCTTCTAAAGGGAGAACACATTTTAGGACTAACAAATGTTCATTTTGAGAAAGACAGGATTTGTAGCGCATGCCAAGCAGGAAAGCAAGTTGGTGCCCATCATCCACACAAGAACATCATGACGACCGACATGCCGCTTGAGCTACTCCACATGGATCTATTCGGCCCGATTGCTTACATAAGCATCAGCGGGAGTAAGTATTGTCTTGTAATAGTGGATGATTATTCCCGCTTCACTTGGGTATTCTTTTTGCAGGAAAAATCTCAGACCCAAGAGACCTTAAAGGGATTCTTGAGACGGGCTCAAAATGAGTTCGGCTTAAGGATCAAGAAAATTAGAAGCGACAACGGGACGGAGTTCAAGAACTCTCAAATCGAAGGCTTCCTTGAGGAGGAGGGCATCAAGCATGAGTTCTCTTCTCCCTACACTCCACAACAAAATGGTGTAGTGGAGAGGAAGAATCGAACTCTATTGGACATGGCTAGAACCATGCTTGATGAGTACAAGACTTCAGATCGGTTTTGGGCGGAGGCGATCAACACCGCTTGCTACGCCATCAACCGGTTGGACCTACACCGAATCCTCAAGAAGACATCCTGTGAACTCCTAACCGATAAAAAGCCCAACATTTCATATTTTAGAGTCTTTGGTAGCAAATGCTTTATTCTTGTTAAAAGAGGTAGAAAATCTAAATTTGCTCCTAAGACTGTAGAAGGCTTTTTACTAGGATATGATTCAAACACAAGGGCATATAGAGTCTTTAACAAGTCCACTGGACAAGTTGAAGTTTCTTGTGACGTTGTGTTTGATGAGACTAACGGCTCTCAAGTAGAGCAAGTTGATCTTGATGAGATAGGTAATGAAGAGGCTCCGTGCATCGCGCTAAGGAACATGTCCATTGGAGATGTGTATCCTAAGGAATCCGAAGAGCCTCCAAATGCATAAGATCAACCTTCCTCCTCCACGCAAGCATCTCCACCAACTCAAAATGAGGGTGAAGCTCAAGTTGATGAAATGGAAGATCAAGCAAATGAGCCACCTCAAGATGATGGCAATGATCAAGGGGGAGATGCAAATGAGGAAGACAAGGAGGAAGAGGAACAAAGGCCGCCACACCCAAGAGTCCACCAAGCAATCCAACGAGATCACCCCGTCGATACCATCCTCGGCGACATTCATAAGGGGGGGTAGAGGAAGCACTACAAGATTCGGATTGGGTGGTGGCGATGCAAGAGGAGCTCAACAACTTCACTAGGAATGAGGTATGGCATTTAGTTCCACGTCCTAACCAAAATGTTGTAGGAACCAAATGGGTGTTCCGCAACAAGCAAGATGAGCATGGTGTGGTGACAAGGAACAAAGCTCGACTTGTGGCCAAGGGATACTCCCAAGTCGAAGGTTTGGATTTCGGTGAAACCTATGCACCCGTAGCTAGGCTTTAGTCAATTCGCATATTATTGGCCTATGCTACTTACCATGGCTTTAAGCTTTATCAAATGGACGTGAAAAGTGCCTTCCTCAATGGACCAATCAAGGAAGAGGTCTATGTTGAGCAACCTCCCGGCTTTGAAGACAGTGAGTACCCTAACCATGTCTATAAGCTCTCTAAGGCGCTTTATGGGCTCAAGCAAGCCCCAAGAGCATGGTATGAATGCCTTAGAGATTTCCTTATCACTAATGGCTTCAAAGTCGGAAAGGCCGATCCTACTCTATTCACTAAAACTCTTGAAAATGACTTGTTTGTATGCCAAATTTATGTTGATGATATTATATTTGGGTCTACTAACGAGTCTACATGTGAAGAATTTAGTAGGATCATGACACAAAAGTTCGAGATGTCTATGATGGGGGAGTTGAAGTACTTCTTAGGATTTCAAGTGAAGCAACTCCAAGAGGGCACCTTCATTAGCCAAACGAAGTATACTCAAGACATTCTAAACAAGTTTGGGATGAAGGATGCCAAGCCCATCAAGACACCCATGGGAACTAATGTGCATCTCGACCTCGACACGGGAGGTAAGTCCGTGGATCAAAAGGTATACCGGTCGATGATAGGTTCTTTACTCTACTTATGCGCATCTCGACCGGACATTATGCTTTCCGTATGCATGTGTGCAAGATTCCAAGCCGACCCTAAGGAAGCTCACCTTACGGCCATAAAACGAATCTTGAGATATTTGGCTTATACTCCTAAGTTTGGGCTTTGGTATCCTAGGGGATCCACATTTGATTTAATTGGTTATTCGGATGCCGATTGGGCGGGGTGTAAAATCAATAGGAAGAGCACATCGGGGACTTGCCAGTTCTTGGGAAGATCCTTGGTGTCTTGGGCTTCAAAGAAGCAAAATTCGGTCGCTCTTTCCACCGCCGAAGACGAGTACATTGCCGCAGGCCATTGTTGCGCGCAATTGCTGTGGATGAGGCAAACCCTGCGGGACTACGGTTACAAATTAACCAAAGTCCCTTTGCTATATGATAATGAGAGTGCAATCAAGATGGCGGATAATCCCGTCGAACATAGCCGCACTAAACACATAGCCATTCGATATCATTTTCTTAGGGATCACCAACAAAAGGGAGATATCGAGATTTCATACATTAATACTAAAGATCAATTAGCCGATATCTTTACCAAGCCTCTTGATGAACAAACGTTTAACAAACTTAGGCATGAGCTCAATATTCTTGATTCGCGCAATTTCTTTTGCTAACTTGCACACATAGCTCATTTGTATACCTTTGATCATGTCTCTTTCATATGCTATGACTAATGTGTTTTTCAAGTCTATTTCAAACCAAGTCATAGGTGTATTGAAAGGGAATTGGAGTCTTCGGCAAAGACAAAGGCTTCCACTCCGTAACTCATCCTTCGCCGTCGCTCCGAGACACTCTCCATCTTTGGGGGAGAGAGCAAAAGGACGTCATCTTTGGTATAATCTTATCTCATTTGTTTTTGACCAAAGAGGGAGAAAGTAATTCAAAGGGCTCTAATGATTCCGTTTTTGGCGATTTATGCCAAAGGGGGAGAAAGTATGAGCCCAAAGCAAACGGACCGCACCACCACCAATTTCAAAAACTTAATTTTTCAAAGAGTATTTTCAATTGGTATCCTATTGTGTTCAAAAGGGGGAGAAAGTAGTATTTCAAAAATGATATATCAAAACCCTCTTGAACACTAAGAGGAGGATCTCATTTAGGGGGAGTTTTGTTTAGTCAAAGGAAAAGCATTTGAAACAGGGGAGAAAACTTCAAATCTTGAAAATGCTTTGCAAAATCTTATTCATTTACCTTGACTATTTGCAAAAGAACTTTGAAAAGGATTTACAAAAGAATTTGCAAAAACAAAACATATGGTGCAAGCGTGGTCCAAAATATTAAGAATGAAAGAAACGATCCATGCATATCTTGTAAGTATTAATATTGGCTCAATTCCAAGCAACCTTTGCACTTACATTATGCAAACTAGTTCAATTATGCACTTCTATATTTGCTTTGGTTTGTGTTGGCATCAATCACCAAAAAGGGGGAGATTGAAAGGGAATTAGGCTTACACCTAGTTCCTAAATAATTTTGGTGGTTGAATTGCCCAACACAAACAATTGGACTAACTAGTTTGCTCTATTGTATAAGTTATACAGGTTAAAAGGTTCACACTCAGCCAATAAAATGACCAAGTATTGGGTTCAACAAAGGAGCAAAGGGACAACCGAAGGCACCTCTGGTCTGGGGCACCGGACTGTCCGGTGTACACCGGACAGTGTCCGGTGCACCAGAGGACTCCAACTCAAACTTGCCACCTTCGGAAATTTCTAGAGGCACTCCGCTATAATTCACCGGACTGTCCGGTGCACACCGGACAGTGTCCGGTGCTCCAAGAAGTCGCGGCTCTGGAACTCGGCAGCCTCGGAAATTCAGAACGGCTGCTCCGCTATAATTCACCGGACATGTCCGGTGCAACTCTGGAGCAACGGCTACTTCGCACCAACGGCTACCTGCAGCGCATTTAATGCGCGCCAGAAGCGCGCAGAAGTCAGGCACGCGCGCGCTGGCACACCGGACATTAAACAGTACATGTCCGGTGTGCACCGGACATCCAGGCGGGCCCAGAAGGCAGAAGCTCCAACGGTCGGAATCCAACGGCATTGGTGACGTGGCTGGTGCACCGGACATGTCCGGTGTGCACCGGACTGTCCGGTGCACCATACGACAGACAGCCTCCACCAAACGGCTAGTTTGGTGGTTGGGGCTATAAATACCCCAACCACCCCCACATTCAAAGTATCCAAGTTTTCCAGCTTCCAACTACTATACAAGAGCTAGCATTCATTGCAAAGCACACCAAAAGAGATCAAATCCTCTCCCAACTCCACACAAAGCCTTAGTGACTAGAGAGAGTGATTTGTAGTGTTCATTTGAGCTCTTGCGCTTGGATCGCTTCTTTTCTTTCGCATTCTTTCTTGTGATCAAAGACTCACTTGTAATTGAGGCAAGAGACACCAATTGTGTGGTGGTCCTTGCGGGAAGTTTGATTCCCAAGTGATTTGAGAAGAGAAGTTCACTCGGTCCGAGGGACCGTTTAAGAGAGGGAAAGGGTTGAAAAAGACCCGGCCTTTGTGGCCTCCTCAACGGGGAGTAGGTTTGCGAGAACCGAACCTCGGTAAAACAAATCCGTGTGTCTCACTTCTTATTTGCTTGTGATTTGTTTTCCACCCTCTCTCGTGGACTCGTTTTTCATTTCTAACGCTAACCCGTCTTGTAGTTGTGTTCATATTTGTAAATTTCAGTTTCGCCCTATTCACCCCCCTCTAGGCGACTATCACCACTTGAAGCTGCAGATCCTACCAACTTAGATATTACAAAACATTGTCTGTTTAGCTGCTTTTATTCACCCCACAGAAAATAAAACTCCACGACAACACACTGTACTGAAGTCAATGGTAGGAATGTGGGTTCTATTTGCTCCCATATGACTCCAAAATGAACGTGTGCCTGAAAAACTTGAACTGAAAAGAAAACTACATCGAATGACATATTACCTGGACAACAATTTCACAGTTTTCAACAGCATACACCTGAAAGAGCATACAAAGAAATCAATGCTAATGTGTAGAGGTAATAGGTTACTAAAAACAGCATGCACAAAACTAAGTATCAGCATAAGCTATTCACCATGTCACATTATATCTTCATAAAGGATTACATAGCAAATGCATTGCCAGATACTTCCACAAACCACCACATACCAGCAATTAGCATAGAAACTGGTGAAGCAGCCAATGTGAAACACTCAAACTGTGAATATAGGACACACCTGAGAAGCTACCACTCGGTTGTCATCAAGTTTCAGCAGAACACATATGGCATCATACAAACTTTGCACATTAGATTTTGATTTATCCTTCATAACCCGCAGAATGAGTTCATTGACCTTCAGTTCCATAAAGGACTCTTTCACAACTTCATTGCCAGCAGAACCTGCTGCCACAACACTAAATCCAGCATCCAATAAATCTGGATTTTCTGAGCCTCCTTGCAAGAGATCGATGACAATTCTGGGCCCCTCACTTTGTCTGAACTTTTCAGTGCTTGCCACATCTACAAAACAAGAAATAAATGATGAACTTACATTAATATAGTCCTTGTCAATAAGTCACCATAAGCACCTATTGTCAATATCGTACATACGCCAACATACAAATGAATAAATTCCAGCTGGTGGTTCAACGCCTTTACGTACAAAGGCAACTTTGCAAGGATCAGCAGTGCAAGGGGAATCCCAAGTCCTCGGTTGTAAAAATCAAACCAAATCAGATCCATTGATGACTGTACTGATAAAATGCATTCATGACTCTACCAGATCCCATGTCATACATGTAGCTACTATACTAAAATTAAGTTAAAGGTGCACTTCCAGCATCCTTCCTTTTACTAATAGCAATATAGTATTTCCGCTACTAATCAAGAAAAAAATATTTGTCGATTCGAGTGGCAACTGTTCTCGAAATCAGCAAAGAGTAAAACAAGTATCCAACAAACTCAAGCAAGACCTTCTGCATATCGTTGAAAAAAGAACTGGCGTAGATAATATCAGTCATCTAAACAACAAAATCCAAAGCTACTAGGGAAAAACATCACAGGCACACTAAAACTAAAAGAAGACGATGCATATCAGTTAACTGGCATAATAAAGTTACACAGTCAGTTCTGTACAAAAAAAGAAGGAAGACAACTGGAATGCTATATTTACACAGTCAGTTAGCTGATGTAACATAGGAGTTATATGGTCCAACGAGCAGCTATTCTCGATAGTGTCTTATTTTTTTTCTAAATGATGCAGGGTAAATGTGTAAGGGTCTAGAGGAATGATGAGAATATAACATTGAGTTTGGCCATGAAAAAGATGTAGAACCTAATTAGAATGGAGATCAAGTATGCCTAACTTTGATAACGTGCCATTATCAGCTGGTATTGAAGACAATAGGTTATTTCTGGAACACAAAACAGAAAAGATTTATTTACATGACAGAAAAATAAATGCACACAAGAAGAAAAAGGTTGAATATGTCTTGAGTTGTGAGTAGAGAACAAACCGTGAAAGAGTAAAAATGCAGAGCACGCACATGTGACAACATGGATAGACAAGTTCACTATTCTGATGCATGTCCAAGCGGATTAGTTTTGGAAGTGCTCCAATGCTAGCTGGGATGGCTGTAAGTAGATTCTTTGCTGTAACGAGCTAAAAAGATAGTTAAATGCAAGCAAAACTCAAACAAAACACATAAATTCAACGAATCTTAATCTTATGTTATTTTTCATACCGAGATTCAACTCTGTGAGCATTGTCCATGACACAAACATGTTTTCAGAAAGTGTCACAAGCTTGTTACCCTGATAAGTTGTCGCACATGAGTTTCAATAAGCAACTGGAACAACAAAATAATAGCTTTAGCATTCTATTAGTTCTTACCTCTAGATCCAATTTACTTAACTTGGAACAACCAACAAGTACATCTGGTACTCTGGATATGTTGTTGTTTGATGCCTGTACACAATGAAAACATTATTTTGTGTGTGTCTAAACCAGAAAGTAAACAAGGAAGTGATAAATTGGAAAGCCATCAAGTACAAGGACTAAGAAACTAGATAACTATATGTCAAAAAAAGATAAGAATACATCCAATGGAACTTTTTGGACCGAAAAAACAGCATGGGAGGCCCCCATTGTGAAGTTTTACTAAAACAAAGAGAAGCTCGACAACTGATCTAGAAACAACAGGGAGAGAAACTGTACCAGAGCAAGAAGGAAGGGGGTATGAGGTGGAACAGAGAGCATCCAATGCAACTTATCTTGAGTTCGGACAAGTCCGAGCATGTGGCGAGGCTAGGCGGAAGCTAGTAAGGCAATTGTTTGAGAACTCAACCCTGGCAAAACATGGCATAAAATACATGAGTATTAAGCATCCCATGTTGCTTCTACTCTTCTCGCAATGTGCGAATCAACAGCTGATGTACACTTTTTCAAACACAAACAAGGTGGAGCAGTAAAAAAGGTTATGCACACTATGGAGATCTCGACTAGAGGGAAGGAAAGATGGCTGCAAGATACTCCTGTTCACTAAAAGAATGTGAAACTATGTAACAACACAAAGTAAAATAACTGAATTACAAAAAAAGTACATATAAGCTTACTTGACTAAAGCAGTAGCCAGGCCAATCTCTTTGGGCAGAGTGTTTATTTGATTGAAAGACATGTCCAGTGATTTTAGCAATGGGAGACTGCAAGAAATAGGATTAACAAAAACACGGTGGCATTATATTAATGGTGCATATTTATTAATAAAATTCGTCAACAGATAGGAGATGCATATCTTGTTGTGACTTATATTTAGAACAACAAGCGAAGACAGGTTCCTAAGGTCTTCTCTTAACACCTTCAGATTATTGTGAGCCAGAATGAGCTTTCGGAGGTCCACTCCCTAAAAATGCACACATAGTCTGATTACTTGACATCACCTGTAGGTGTGTGTATATTAGCTCGTAGTGGTGGGTAATGAGTATGTTACCTCGCACCATTTCTCATCCTAGCTGCCAGTGTCCAAGTTGTTGTACACATCAGTTACTTTTAGAAGTTGAATGAACCTATATGCTGCGACAAATATGAACTAAAAAGAATTAGCTAATTGCTTATGGAACACTAAATCTTATTCGTTGCATGCAGTGTTATACCATCTAATTGATTTGGTGCCTTTGTTCCTTCCTGCGCAAATAGCTTTTGACGGAGTTCGCAGAAGGCTGCTCGTCGCTGATTCCTTTTGGGAGGTTAGTTCCTTGCCATGCTTTTGCACTTCTCCCTCGTGGTTTGTAGACGACTGTGACTTCTCTTGCTACACACGCTACGCTCAGATTATGTCAGTGATATACTTGTTTTCAATGGCATAGTATTTTGTTTATGTTGTTCTACATGCTGCACATACGGTGTGTTGGTGTTGTGCTTCTATCGTTCCGGTGCATTATTGTGTTTTCCTTGAAATGGTGGAGTCAAAACTGTGAAGTGTATTGAACTCAAATCCCATGTATGGCTTCTTTTGGGTACCTTCACATAACTATTTTAAATTAAGTGAACTCCATTATCCACATGTTGATCACATTTCCTTGGCTTGCTACTCGGATATTTCAGGAACTTCAGTTTTTTTATGCTTATGTGCAGTTAGGTGCTGGGTGGTAGCCTCTGATTTAGGTTCGCTGCCTATTGCCCAGCCTGCTTAGAGTTTTGTAGTTTTTGGTACGATCTAAATATTTTGTAAATAAATTCTGAATTGTATTCTCGCGTATTTTCTAGGGTTTGTTACTTGGCGTTTTTACATGTTCTTGCTTCGTGAATTTTATGCGCATGTGGCTAATTGTTTGCCTAAGTTTGCTATATGTTTTAGTATGTATATGATACAATTAACCATTGATTCAGTTTCCTTACATTTGTTTGAAAGGTGTATGGTACATGTTTTTTTATGTGGGGGCCTCTCTATTACAGTTCACGTGCGCGCTATTCATGTTCTACAAGTGCTAGGTGTGTGTGTCACGTGGTACATGTCGCGGTGTGCCCATGGCTGATGCTCCGTATGCACGTGTTGCCCGTTCGTATGAAACAAGGCGACGCAGGCGCCTTGCAAGCGCACACGGTATGTCGTCTTAATTGTGTTACATTATTTAGTCGACTTGTCGGCACACACTGACCGGAATTGCGTTGCTGCTTTCAAATATATATTTGCAATAATACCCGTCCCAAAGCAGGCGACAAATCCATAATGGACTTCCCTTCATCGTTCACCACATCGAATAGACACCGCCTCCGCAGTAGGCTGCACTACAGACGCTCTGCGCAACACACACATATCACAATTCCTCTCGAAAAAACATACATTGATACCCTGAGAGGTCTGTGCTTCCCTTCCTTGCCTGGATGTTTCTTGTGTTTCACTGCTTAATATCAATCGTTCTTACTTGTTCTTCGTTTTGTAGATGCCTACCCGAATAGATCGTACTATGGTGGCCCGAGCACACCTGTCGATACTGTGGCGCGGTTTTTTGGTTCCAGGAGCGTGTAAAAAGCGATTCATCTATAGCGCAACGAAGACTTGCATACAATCTCTGTTGCAAGGGGGGAAGATCAATTTGGAGCCTTACAAAAGGCCACCATCTGTACTTGCTGATCTCTTGTCGTTTGATGGAGATGCACGCTCAAAAAGATTTTTGAGGCTTATTCGCGCGTACAATTCACTCTTTGCCTTCACCTCCTTTGGTGCTGCTATAGACAAAGCGATAAACAATGGTATTGCGCCTTATGTTTTCAAGATAAATGGAATAGTACATCAATGTATCGGCACCTTGCTTCCATGTCGTGGAGCGATGCCTAAATTTGCCCAATTGTATGTTCATGATACAAACCACGAGACACAGAACAGGCTAAACATGTTCCAGGTTGATGATGGTGTCGCTGAACAACCTGAATGTGAAATAACTATGGCTTTGTTGGCCATGTTAAATGACAATAACAAACTTGTCAAAGCGTTTCGATATGCAAGGGAGCGATTGGAACAAGCGGGTAACCAGAGGATAACACTCAGGCTGTTAGGCTGTGATGCTAGACAAGATGTCCAATACAATCTTCCCTCCAGCGGCGAAGTCGCTGCCATCGTTGTCGGCGACTACACCGCCGATGAATACACATATGATGTCCTTGTGCACGATAGAAATTGCGGGCTACGACATGTCTCATGCTTGCATCCATCCTACATGGATTTGCATTACCCTCAGTTGTTTTCGTATGGTGAAAATGGTTACCATCTTGGCATTCGGTACTGCGATGATGAAGACAGTGTTGGGACCAAACGAAAATACGTAACAATGCTTGAATTTGTAAGAAGACATTTACATTACAGATTACACGAGTCAAACCCATACACGTGTTATGGTAGGTTAAGTGCTCAGGTCATTGTCGACGCATATTCAACTATCGAGGGCTCCAGGTTACAGTTCATAGCTGACCATCAAAAAGACGTGCGGTCTAAATCAGTGCAGGGGATAGCTGATGCCGTTGACAGAGGGCTAATTAGTGTGGACATTGTTGGCGGTAAAGTGATCGTGCCTGCGAGTTTCACTGGCAATAGGCGATACCATGTTATGAATTACCAAGACGCGATGGCTATTTGCAGAGTGTATGGCCCACTAGATCTTTTTTTGACTTTCACATGCAACCCCAAATGAAGGGAAATTGCGGATGCGTTGCGCTTCGAACCGGGTCAACAACCATGCGATCATTCAGACTTAGTTGTACGAGTCTTCCATATGAAAGTCGATGAGTTCTTCAGACTTAGTTATACGAGTCTTCCATATGAAAGTCGATGAGTTCATAGCTGATATAAGGCAGGGCGTGACATTTGGACCAGTTCTCGCGGTCTTGTATACTGTTGAGTTCCAAAAATGAGGCTTGCCACATATACATTGCCTTGTGTGGTTGGCTACTGGCGCAAAGGAGTTCGATGCTTCTGTTGTCGACAATTTTATATGCGCTGAGATTCCGGATGTGAACACTAACCCACTTGGTTATGCTTTAGTCAACGAATTCATGATACACTGGCCATGTGGTGAAAGCAACAGGAATTGCCCATGTATGAAAAACCACAAATGCTCAAAAAAATTTCCAAAAGATTTTCAAGATGAGACCACCATAGACGACTTTGGTTTTGCGCTCTACATGCGTAGAGACGATGACAGACATGTCGTCAAACGTGGCGTTCGACTAGACAATAGAAGTGTTGTACCGTACAACATGCATCTTCTAAAAAAATACAATGCACACATAAACGTTGAATGGTGCAACAAGTCTAACATGATCAAGTATCTATTCAAATATGTTACAAAAGGAATTGATAGAGCAAAAGTATATTTTGAGTCCACTGCACAAACACAAAACCATTCGCCCGGTTCTCATCTTGCCCCGCCAAATGAGATCCAAGAATACATTGATGCAAGATACCTATCTACGTGTGAGGCTCTGTGGCGCGCATTTGAGTATCACACTCACTTTAGAGTGCCTTCTGTTGAATGATTGGTTGTACACCTTTCGGGCCTAAACCATGTGCGCTAACCTGGAACAAATTTAGAGGACCTAATATACAACCCTTTAGCGAAAAGTACGATGTTAACTAAATGGTTCGAGGCTAATTCGAGACATGAAGAGGTCAAACACCTCACATACTGCGATTTCCCCAAGGAGTGGACATGGGATGCCTCAAACCGATTATGGAGGAAAAGGTCACGCTAAGATTGGCCGTATGTACTACGTGCACCCTGCATCGGGAGAACTGTATTACCTGCGCATGCTCCTGATGATTGTCAAGGGGGCCACAAACTATGCTGACGTCAGGACATTTAACGGACATGTGTACTGTACGTTTCATGCTGCATGTGAGGCTCGTGGTTTACTTGAAGGTGATAATGAATGGATCCTTTTGTTTGATGAGGCAATTGTGTCCGCATCTGCGTACCAACTTAGACAGTTGTTCGTCACTGTGGTTTTGTACTGTTCCATTGGAAACGTACATGCACTGTTCGACAAATACTGGCATTACTTTAGAGATGACATGTGTCATAGACTTAGAGACGCAACTGGAAACCCCAACTACAAAGTCCCTGAAGAACTGAAAGGGAAATGTGCCTTTGGGCCATTTCTATAATGTTTTGGTGATTAAGTGCCAACACATAATCTTTGAGTTGTTATGTGCCAAACAAGCAAAAAGTGCAAATCATGTGACAAGATATGTTTCTAGACTTAGTACATTGTTTTGAGTACTAACATATTGTGTCTAAGTGCTAAAAATAGGAAAAGAAAGAATTGCAAAAGACTTGGCTGAGTACAGCCAAAGTCCAGCTCGGTCTGGCACATCGAACTGTCAGGTGGTGCACCGGACAGTGTCCGGTGCGCCAGGCTGGCTTCCAGTGAACTGGCCACTCTCGGAAAAAATCGGCGGCGTACGACTATAATTCACCGGACTGTCCGGTGGTGCGCCAGACTGTCCGGTGAGCCAATGGTCGCCAGCGCAATGGTCGGTCGCGCAATCCACGGGCGACGCGTGGCCCGTGCCAACGGTCGGCAGGGGGCACCGGACTGTCCGGTGTGCACCGGACAGTGTCCGGTGTGCACCGGACAGTGTCCGGTGCGCCAACTGGCTCGGCGCTGCAACGGTCATCTGTGCCAGAAAAGGAAACAGCTCCGCACCAGACCGTCTACAGTGACTGTCCAGTGGCGCACCAGACTGTCCGGTGCGCCACCCGACAGAAGGCAAGGATAGCCTTCCTTGTTGGCCTCCAATGGCTCCTAGCTGTCTTGGGGCCATAAAAGGGACCCCTAGGCGCATGGAGGAGTCACCCAAGCTTTCACTAATCATTCTAAGGCATCCAAACTCTGCTCCCGTGCATTCGCTTTGTTGTGTTAGAGATTTGAGCTCCATTCGAGTCGAGAACTCCCGGTGTGTCATTTGAGCTCAAGTCTTCACTTGTATGCGTTGGTGTGCTGCATTTATGAGTCTTGTGTGCGTTGCTCTTCCCAACCTTACTCTTGTGCGTTCTTTGTGATCAATCTTGTAAGGGCGAGAGGCTCCAACTTGTGGAGATTCCTCGCAAACGGGAAAAGATATAAGGAAGAAAAACCGTGGTATTCAAGTTGATCATCGGATGACTTGAAAGGGGTTGAGTGCAACCCTCGTCCATTGGGACACCACAACGTGGAAGTAGGCAAGCATTACTTGGCCGAACCACGGGATAAAAATCGCGTGTCTCTTGTGTGCTTTCTCTTTGATTGTCTGTGTTCACAAGAGCTCGTTTCAAGCTACTTAACCGTTCTAACTTTAATAACTAAGTTTTGTGGCTATGAGTGTTGAATTTTACAAGATCACCTATGCACCCCCCTATAGGTGCTCTCAATTGGTATCGGAGCCATTCTCTTCACGTAAGGGACTAATCGCCCAAAGATCGATCCTAAGGGAAAGGGGATGGTGGTCAATGACAAGGAAAAGGAGTCCTTCCTCAACGAGCCTAGAGACGACAAGCCAACCGACTCAGGCTCGAGTCATAAGAAAAAAGATGGAAAGAAGAAGAGGCGCATCAAGAAGATCATCTACTACGACAATGATGCCTTGTCTTCTTCACCACACGACGATGACTCCTCTTCAAAGAAGAAAACGGTTAATCAAAATTATTCATTTAATTATTCTCGTATTCCTTTCAATTCCGATGCTCATTTGCTTTCAATTCCTCTTGGTAAACCTCCACACTTTGATGGAGAGGACTACTCTTTTTGGAGTCACAAAATGCGTAGTCACTTATTTTCTCTCCATCCTAGTATTTGGGAGATAATTGAAAATGAAATGCATTTCGACAGTACCGATAACCCTGTGTTTATTAATGAGCAAATTCATAAGAATGCACAAGCTACTACTGTTTTGCTAGCTTCTTTATGCAGGGATGAATACAACAAGGTGAGCGGCTTGGACAACGCCAAGCAAATTTGGGATACCCTCAAGATATCACATGAGGGAAACGATGCCACCATGATCACCAAAATGGAGTTGGTGGAAGGCGAATTGGGAAGATTCGCGATGATCAGGGGAGAGGAGCCAACACAAACATACAACAGGCTCAAGACCCTGGTCAACAAAATTAGGAGCTATGGAAGCACAAGATGGACGGACCACGACGTCGTTCGACTAATGCTAAGGTCATTTACGGTAATTGACCCCCATCTTGTCAACCTTATTTGTGAGAATCCCAGGTACACCAAGATGACGCCCGAGGAGATACTTGGGAAGTTTGTGAGCGGGCGCATGATGGTGAAAGAGGCTCGATATGTGGACGATGCTCTAAACGGTCCACTACCCGTCCACGAGCCTCAAACCATTGCTCTCAAATCAACCAGCAACAGGGAGACGCTACCAAGCAAGGTTGCACAAGTGGAGGCCGCGTGCCTCAACGAAGATGAGATGGCGCTTATCATCAAGCGCTTCAAGACCGCATTGAAAGGACGCAAGGAGTACCCCAACAAGAACAAAGCAAAGGGAAAGCGCTCTTGCTTCAAATGCGGTAAGACTGGTCATTTCATAGCACAATGCCCCGATAATGATGATGACCAGGAACAAGAAAAGCGTGGAGAGAGGGAGAAGAAGAAGGTCTACAAGAAGGCGAAGGGCGAGGCACACCTTGGTAAAGAATGGGATTCAGACTGCTCTTCATCCGACTCCGACGATGAAGGACTGGCAGCCTCGGCCTTCAACAAGTCTTCGCTCTTCCCCAACGAACGCCACACCTGCCTAATGGCCAAGGAAAAGAAGGTGAGTGTTCGAGATTCCCCTAAGTACTCTACTTCTAGTGATGAGGATTCCTCCGATGATGAAGTAGATTACTCTAGTCTATTTAAAGGATTAGATAGAGCTAAAGTAGAAAAGATTAATGAACTAATTGATGCTTTAAATGAAAAGGATAGACTTTTAGAAAAGCAAGAGGATATTTTGTATGAAGAGCATGATAAGTTTATTAGTGTTCAAAAATCCCTTGCTCTAGAAATTAAAAGGAATGAATGCTATCCCCTGAGTTATCTGCTTGCCATGAAACTGTGTCTAGTTTAAAGAGTGTAAATGATGATTTAAATGCTAAGCTAGAGGTAGCTAATAAATCTAGTTCATGTGTAGAACATGTTGTAATTTGCAATAGATGCAAGGATTTTGATATTGATGCTTGTGATGAACATCTTGCGTCCATTGCTAAATTAAATGATGAGGTGGCAAGTCTTAATGCTCAACTTAAGACTTGCAAAATTAATTTTGATCAATTAAAATTTGCTAGGGATGCCTACACCGTTGGTAGACACCCCTCAATTAAGGATGGGCTTGTCAAAGGGAAGCCAAGAACTTAACAAGCCATAAGGCTCACGTTCTCAAGAAGGAAAAGGGAAGGCTCCTATGGCTAGTAGTTCTCAAAAATGTCATGCTTACATTTATGATAGAAAATTTTCTAGAAATGCTCATTATAATAGGAGTTATGATGCGTTTAATTCACATGCTATGTTTGCTTCTAGCTCTACTTTTATGCATGGTAGAAGTAAGCCTAGGAGAAATCATGTTGTGCATCATGTGCCTAGGAGAGTATGTAATGAACCTTCCACTATTTACCATGCTTGCAATACTTCTTTTGCAATTTTTCGTAAGAATGAAAAAGTAATTGCTAGGAAGTTGGGATCCAAATGCAAGGGAGATAAGACTTGTATTTGGGTTCCAAAGGCTATTGTGACTAACCTTGTAGGACCCAACAAGAGTTGGGTACCTAAAACCCAAGTGTAAATTACCTTGCAGGTTTATGCATTCGGGGCTCAAGCTGGATTATCGACAGCGGATGCACAAACCACATGACGGGAGAGAAGAAGATGTTCACCTCCTACGTCAAGAACAAGGATTCCCAGGATTCGATCATCTTTGGAGATGGGAACCAAGGCAAGGTTAAAGGATTGGGAAAGATAGCCATTACATCCGAGCATTCTATGTCCAATGTGTTCTTAGTTGAATCGCTCGGGTACAACTTATTGTCTGTGAGTCAATTATGTAACATGAGTTATAATTGTCTATTTACAAATATAGATGTTTCTGTCTTTAGAAGGAGTGATGGTTCATTAGCGTTTAAGGGTGTATTAGATGACAAACTCTACTTAGTTGATTTTTCGAGAGGAGGCCGATCTAGATGCATGCTTAATAGCTAAGACTAGCACGGACTGGCTGTGGCATCGCCGTCTAGCACATGTTGGGATGAAGAACCTTCATAAACTTCTAAAGGGAGAACATGTGTGTTGGTACTTGCTCTCGGTCACAAAGGGGGCCAACAAGGGTGAACAGTGACGTCAACAGGGTTACGCGCAAGATGGCAATAGCTCTGTTAATCTGGCCTCTCACGGGCACTGTGCGGGGGTATTTATAGGTACCTGAGCGCCCAGCGCCTTGTGTTAAGGACGCATGTGCCCTCAGCTACCTAGGTTATCCCTAGAATATTCCCATAAAGTAGGGTTACAGACTGTAATTACAGGGATGCCTTTACAAATTAGGCCCGTAACACGCGACGGCCACGCAGGGCCCGTTACAATGGGCCGGATCGCACGTGGGCCTCTGAGCTGGGCGAGGCGTCACTGTGGGATGACGCCGTCGCAGGCCTTCGTCTGGTGCCGAATAGAGCGAAGGGTGTCCCTGCCCGTTTTGTCTCTGTCAGACCAGCGACTGCAGCGAAGGCCTCGAGCGAAGGGTGGCGTCTTTGCCTTCGCCCCAACAATGTGTTAGGACTAACCAATGTCTGTTTCGAGAAAGACAGACCTTGTGTAGCTTGTCAGGCAGGAAAATAGGTGGGAAGCACTCATCACAGCAAGAATGTGATGACAACATCAAGACCACTGGAGCTTATTCACATGGACCTCTTCGGACCTGTCACCTACCTTAGCATCGGGGGAAGTAAGTATGGTCTTGTAATTATAGATGTCTTTTCCCGCTTCACTTGGGTGTTCTTTTTGCAGGATAAATCAGAAACCCAAGGGACCCTAAAGCGCTTTCTAAGAAGGGCTCAAAACGAAATTGAGCTCAAGGTGAAAAAGATAAGGAGCGACAACGGGTCCGAGTTCAAGAACTTACAAGTTGAGGAGTATCTTGAGGAGGAAGGTGTCAAGCACGAGTTCTCCGCTCCCTACACACCATAGCAAAACGGTGTGGTAGAGAGGAAGAACAGGACGCTTATCGACATGGCGAGGACGATGCTTGGAGAGTTTAAGACGAGCACGGGGTGGTGACAAGGAACAAGGCTCGACTTGTGGCAAAAGGTTATGCCCAAGTCGCAGGTTTGGATTTCGAGGAGATGTTTGCTCCTGTGGCTAGGCTAGAGTCTATTAGAATATTATTAGCCTATGCCGCTCACCACTCTTTTAGGTTGTTTCAAATGGATGTGAAGAGCGCTTTCCTCAACGGGCCAATAAAGGAGGAGGTGTATGTGGAACAACCCCCTGGCTTTGAGGATGACAGGTACCCCGACCATGTGTGTAAGCTCTCTAAGGCGCTCTATGGACTTAAGCAAGCCCCAAGAGCATGGTATGAATGCCTTAGAGATTTCTTAATTGCTAATTCTTTCAAGGTTGGGAAAGCCGATCCCAGTCTTTTCACTAAGACTTGTGACGGTGATCTTTTTGTGTGCCAAATTTATGTCGATGACATAATATTTGGTTCTACTAACCAAGAGTCTTGTGAGGAGTTTAGCAGGGTGATGACTCAAAAGTTTGAGATGTCAATGATGGGCGAGTTGAACTACTTCCTTGGGTTCCAAGTGAAGCAACTCAAGGACGACACCTTCATCTCCCAAACGAAGTACACTCAAGATCTTCTCAAGCGGTTTGGGATGAAGGACGCCAAGCCCACGAAGACACCTATGGGAACCAACAGACATGTCGACCTCAACAAAGGAGGTAAGTCCCTTGATCAAAAGGCATACCGATCTATGATGGGGTCATTACTTTATTTATGTGCTAGTAGACCGGATATTATGCTTAGCGTATGCATGTGTGCTAGATTTCAATCCGACCCCAGGGAATGTCACCTTGTGGCCGTTAAGCGGATTCTTAGATATTTAGTTTCTACGCCTTGCTTCGGGATCTGGTATCCAAAGGGGTCTACCTTTGACTTAATTGGATATTCAGACTCCGATTATACTGGATGCAAGGTTGATAGGAAGAGTACATCAGGGACGTTCCAATTCCTAGGAAGGTCCCTAATGTCTTGGAGTTCAAAGAAACAAACCTCCGTTGCCCTATCCACCACTGAGGCCGAGTATGTTGCCGCAGGACAGTGTTGCGCGCAACTACTTTGGATGAGGCAAACCCTCCAGGACTTTGGCTACAATCTGAGCAAAGTCCCACTCCTATGTGACAATGAGAGTGCAATCCGCATGGCGGATAATCCTATTGAGCATAGCCGCACTAAGCACATAGACATCCGACATCACTTTCTAAGAGACCACCAGCAAAAGGGAGATATCGAGGTGTTCCATATTAGCTCCGAGAACCAGCTAGCCGATATCTTTACCAAGCCATTAGATGAGAAAACCTTTTGCAGGCTGCATAGTGAGCTAAATGTCTTAGATTCGCGTAACTTGGATTGATCTATAGCATACATGTGTTTTATGCCTTTGATCATGTTACTTATACATTTATGCAATTTGTTGCTTATTTATGGTGCTCAAGTTGTGCAAGGGATCCCCGGACCTCAAAAGTCCATGTGTGAATGATGCACATATTTAGGGGAGATGTGCTACAACTTGACCCTTTGAGACTAACCTTTGTGTTTAAGTGTACTTGATGTAGTCTCAAAGATACATTGAAAGGGAAAAGGTGAACTTGGACCATGCAAGACTTCCACTGCACTCCGGTATTAGTATACTCACCTCCAAGTTCATTCTTATGCTCTTATTGCCTTTTTTGCTCTTAATTGACATCTTTGGTGAGGCAATGGGGTTAAAGGGCCACAAATGATCCCGTTTTGGTGCTTGATGCCAAAGGGGGAGAAATTAAGGCCAAAGAAAATGGATCAGCTACCACTTGAGAATTTTTGAAAACAATAGAGTTAGAACTTTTGATTTGTCAAAATACTATTATTGCAAAATTTGGTCTCTTGTGTTTAAGTGTACTTGATGTAGTCTCAAAGATACATTGAAAGGAAAAAGGGGGAGTTTTTGGATCTTGATCAATTTCACTCTTGGAATATCTCTCTTTATGCCCAAACAAGTGAGTTTGACTTAGAGATAGGAAAATGAATTTGATTTGCAAAAACAAACCAAGTGGTGGCAAAGAATGATCCAAATATATCAAATTAGAGTCAAAAACAATTTGGTCCTCATTTGCATTGATATTGCAATTATTTTGATTGCTTTTTGATGTGTTGGCATAAATCACCAAAAAGGGGGAGATTGAAAGGGAAATGTGCCTTTGGGCCATTTCTATAGTGTTTTGGTGATTAAGTGCCAACACATAATCTTTGAGTTGTTATGTGCCAAACAAGCAAAAAGTGCAAATCATGTGACAAGGTACGTTTCTAGACTTAGTACATTGTTTTGAGTACTAACATATTGTGTCTAAGTGCTAGAAACAGGAAAAGAAAGAATTGCAAAAGACTTGGCTGAGTACAGCCAAAGTCCAACTCGGTCTGGTACACCGGACTGTCCGGTGGTGCACCAGACAGTGTCCGATGCGCCAAGCTGGCTTCCGGTGAACTGGCCACTCTCGGGAAAAATCAGCGGCGTACGACTATAATTCACCGGACTGTCCGGTAGTGCACCAGACTGTCCGGTGAGCCAATGCTCGCCAGCGCAACGGTCGGTCGCGCAATCCGCGGGCGACGCGTGGCCCGCGCCAACGGTCGGCAGGGAGCACCGGACTGTCCGGTGTGCACCGAACAGTGTCCGGTGCGCCAACTGGCTCGGCGCTGCAACGGTCATCTGTGCTAGAAAAGGAAACAGATCCGCACCGGACCGTCTACAGTGACTGTCCGGTGGCGCACCGGACTGTCCGGTGCGCCACCCGACAGAAGGCAAGGATAGCCTTCCTTGTTGGCCTCCAACGGCTCCTAGCTGCCTTAGGGCTATAAAAGGGACCCCTAGGCACATGGAGGAGTCACCCAAGCTTGCACTAATCATTCTAAGGCATCCAGACTCTGCTCCCGCGCATTCGCTTTGTTGTGTTAGAGATTTGAGCTCCATTCGAGTCGAGAACTCCCTGTGTGTCATTTGAGCTCAAGTCTTCACTTGTGTGCGTTGGTGTGCTGCATTTTGAGTCTTGTGTGCGTTGCTCTTCCCAACCTTACTCTTGTGCGTTCTTTGTGATCAATCTTGTAAGGGCGAGAGGCTCCAACTTGTAGAGATTCCTTGCAAACGGGAAAAAATATAAGGAAGAAAAACCGTGGTATTCAAGTTGATCATCGGATGACTTGAAAGGGGTTGAGTGCAACCCTCGTCCATTGGGACACCACAACGTGGAAGTAGGCAAGCATTACTTGGCCGAACCACAGGATAAAAATCTCGTGTCTCTTGTGTGCTTTCTCTTTGATTGTCTATGTTCACAAGAGCTCGTTTCAAGCTACTTAGCCGTTCTAACTTTAATAACTAAGTTTTGTGGCTATGAGTGTTGAATTTTATAGGATCACCTATTCACCCCCTCTAGGTGCTCTCAATTTGTGTCCGCATCTGCGTACCAACTTAGACAGTTGTTCGTCACTGTGGTTTTGTACTGTTCCATTGGAAAGGTACATGCACTGTTCGACAAATACTGGCATTACTTTACAGATGACATGTGCCGTAGACATAGAGACGCGACTGGAAACCCCAACTACAAAGTCCCTGAAGAACAACTCATGTCCTTACTTATACAGAACCTTACAGACGTTTTCGCGAACAGTGGTGGGAACATAAATGATTACGACCTACCAAGATTCACTAATCATTGCCATTATATGGGTGAAAACAGATTGATTAACGACGAGATGGATCCTGATCCTTTGATGTTGTCCATGCATGCTTTATCTTTAGTTGCGCAATTGAATGATGACCAACGGAAAGTGTACGACACTATAATTGGACGTGTTCACAATAGATCACCTAGTTTCTTCTTTGTTTGTGGCCATGGTGGCACAGGCAAAACATTCCTATGGACCACTTTAATTGCGAGTTTACGTTCCGAGAAGAAAATAGTGCTAGCTGTCGCATCGTCAGGCGTTGCATCTCTTCTACTACCTAAAGGACGCACTGCACATTCAAGGTTTAAAATACTATTTGACATAAACGATGCTAGCACATGCAACGTGAACCGGGGGACCATGCTTGCTGAGCTTATACAAATTGCCACTCTGATTATATGGGATGAAGCGCCAATGACACATCGTCGTTGCTTCGAGGCTCTAGATAGAACTATGCGAGATATTCTTTCTGAGCAAACACCTTCAAATGCAATCCTCCAATTTGGTGGCAAGATTGTTGTTCTTGGTGGCGATTTCCGTCAGATTTTACCTGTCGTACGAAAGGGCTCACGGTATTCCATAGTTAATGCATCAATTACGAATTCGAAGTTGTGGCAGCACGTTGTCCTCCTTAAATTATGCACGAACATGCACCTTCTTGGCCCCTCCTTGGAAGAAAACGATCGTAACAACCTCATATCTTTTGGTAAATGGGTTCTGTCTATAGGTGATAAGTACACTTCCTGCCGAAAAAGGACTAGTGATCATGAACCCACATGGATCACAATTCCCGATGACTTGCTTGTCCAAACTAACAATGATAAAATAGTCATGATTGTATCTGAAGTATACCCAGATTTCTTTATGAATTACGATAAACCAACATATCTAGCCTCGCGTGCCATTATATGCCCAAACAATGCTACAGTCGATGATATTAATAACTACGTTGTTTCGCTTGTGCCTGGGGAAACCGTGCGCTACCTTAGTTGTGACACTATATCAAAATCATCAGAAAGAATACCAGATTTCGATGTGCTCTATCCTACTGAATTCTTAAATTTGATTAATGCAAACAATTTCCCATCTCACGAGCTTATGCTGAAAAAGGGTGTCATAATTATGTTGTTGAGAAACCTTAATCAAAGCATGGGCCTCTGCAATGGTACACGACTACTCGTTACCGAGCCTGGACAACGTATATTGAGATGCATTGCTCTCACAGGCTCTAATGTGGGTGCTGCGGTTTTAATACCAAGAATAACCCTCAATACTACTGATGTAAAATGGTCGTTCGCACTCTAGAGAAGGCAATTCCCAGTACGAGTATGCTACGCAATGATAATTAATAAGAGCCGAGGACAAACAATGTCCAGGGTTGGGCTTCACCTCAAGAAACCGGTCTTCACTTATGGACAACTTTATGTGGCCGTATCTAGGACTACATCCAGAGGTGGCCTTAGAATCTTGATTGAGAATGAGGATGGTTCGTGCGGGGTACAGACTCGAAATGTGGTGTACCACGAAGTCCTCGTTGTCGCTGAAGCGGCTGCCATACTAGCCACCTAATTTTTTATCCATCTTTTGTGTTGTACATAGCAATGATATGTAAATACTCCAGCGCTGCTGCTACTCAGACGATTGTGTCTCTTTTCATGCTTGTTATCTTCATTTTTTCTTGTTGCGTGTACAGTATCTTTTGATTTGAGGTAAAATTGTTATACTAATGTGCAATATGTATACTAGCCTTATCTACTTCCCTGCTGCTATATTCTCTAATGTTTATGCCATTTTTTGGGTCAACACTGCAGATGGGAGACGTGTTGATTCCAAGCCTGCAGTGTGGGAACTTGTCTGTGACAATATGCGTCTGTGTTTCTCGGTTTTGGGACTTTTCTGATCCTCAGGATGATGCAAGGCTGCTACGCTGTGATATGGTGTTGCTCGACGAAGAGGTAAAGTAGCAACAACCTCTACCAGCTTATTGTTGCATCTCACCAGTTTGCTTCAGCGGTTTTCCCCTCAATATGATAATAGAGAGCCTAATGTGCCTTCTTTTTACTAGCTGAATTGTTTCTAATCTTACTAAAGTTGAATCTACATCCTCACCAGTTTGCTTCAACGGTGTTTTTCCCTTTAATATGATAATAAAGAGCCTAATGTGCCTTCTTTTTACTAGTTGAATTGTTTCTACTCTTACTAAAGTTGAATCTACATCTTTCTATATCCAGGGAAATAGCATACATGCTACGATATACCCACCCTTCATAGAGAAATTCAGGCCACTCATAAAAGAAGGCAGCGTATACAACATGACATACTTTCGAGTTCGAGCATCGAACAACTTGTAAAAGCTAGTTCCAAATGATATCATTATTACCTTCACGAATTGGACAAAGTTAGAGCAGGTTATTGATATTCCTCCTGCATTTCCTACACTTACCTACTCCCTCACTCACATAGAGCAGATCCATGCGCGCATCGACCATAAAGACTACTATACAGGTAAACGTTGTTACCTATATACTTACGACGCCTGTTTTTCTTTGCTAATATTGTATATACTACTCGTTTGAAAGCAGATGCCATTGGGATAGTTACTTCAGTCTCGAATGTTTTGCCACATCGCTCCAAAGGACAACAAGCTTCCAGCTTGAAGAGGAACATTTCCATATGCAGTGCAAGGTTTGGACTACATGGTTGTTCTTACCTTGTGTTCTGCTAGATGTATGGTATGTATTTTGCCGTTGTCTTACATATACATTGTTTGTGACTCATGTTCCATACTTGAACTAGAAACAACAGAGGTGCTTCAGTCAATGTCGTGTTGTGGGGTGCCCAAGCCACCCTATTCCCAGGAGAGCGCATATACGAAGATGGGCAGAATTCCCCATAGATTGTGCTATTTGTTGGCACACTCGTCAAAAAATATGCAGGTATATTCACGTAACACTTAGTCTTTTCCCGACTCCCATACATTTATACCTTCTGCCCTTTTTTAGATGGGCTTTGTCTGACTGGAAGCTCACCATGTAAGTGGTACATCAATCCATCCATTCCTGAGGTAGAAACCCTTATGTCCAGGTAATGCTATCCTCTTGTTATCAAATATATGCACATGTTGCCTGCTCTTGCCTTTTTTCTAACGGAATGCTTCTACAAATACATTGCAAACCAGCGCACGCGGTGATCATAAACCAGTGAAGTGGAATGCAACTGTTACTTCGAGCCAGCTTATATCTCCTGTTGCTGAGGAGCAAAAGGTGTCGTACATCAAGTATCTCCATCCCTTTGAAAACAAGGTACACGACATACCCAGTACCTATTATATTCTGCTGTCGATAGCTTCCAAATATACACATAACGCATAAGATTACTTCATACTTGGTGCTCCAGATTTCCAGTCAATATAAATTAGTTGTGTGGATAATGTTTTACTACTGTTCTTTATTTTATTTCTGTGACCTACGACACCGAGTATCATTGGGTGGCATGTGTTCGCAACTTGTAGCCCAAAAGAAATCATGGTATGTCATATAACAACAACTTCAAATATTAGGAGAGCATATCTAATAAATCTAAAGCATGAGGGATTGACGTCATAGGATCAATTAACGACTGACATCTCCAGTCACCAACTAAAAAACAATGGTCCAGTGCAAATTATGTGCTGTACAAAAGAAGTTGGTCACACGAGCAATAATCATGTCCGTCCTACGACACTTAGATGGAAAAAGGCAACAATGCACCAACTCTTCAATTGCTTATAACCCAAGAATTTTCAATTTAAGTAAGGCAACTCTAACTTTCAATTCAACCAGCTATGCAAATTATTTGCCCACTTGGATTCTTACTGCTACAAACATTTATCTCCCTAAAAATGCCATTGAACCTGCAGTTTTCTATTAGAGGCATATTGGAGTTACATCCATATAGGTTTCAGCATAACACATTTATTTGACATTGCCTCTTTTTCTTATCTTCCATGCAGGGAAAGGAATTCTTGTTTACAGTCACTATAAGGAAAATTGACAACAAGTGGTGGTATAACTCATGCAGAAAATGTGCCTGCACAGCTGTCACTCACGGAGACTCTTACAAATGCACAAACTGTGATTGTGCTAACATTGCTATGCCCGTCCAAAGGTTAGATGACGTTTCCTCGGGTTGAGCAGCACTCTTCCCTTCGTCAACTCAATGTACCAGTTTTGTGTGCATCAAACATGACACGAATCTATACAACAAGTTCATATACTAGATTCTCTATCACCCCTCAGCCCCCCAACAACACAAAAACATTCTACCTTCTTTACATCAATGTTTTCCTGTTTACATATTGATTCCTTTGGGACTTACAAGCCTACTATGTTAACCACACTAAGTCATTGACACCTCTTATTTCAGGTATAAAATACTTGTCACTGCAGGAGACGAGACAGCTGATACATACTTCATTCTCTTTGGGCGCATGGCTCAAAGAATTGTCAAAAGGCCTTGCGATATGCTCATAGCGAACACTCCATCAGGCTTCATTCCAGATGCAATCACAAAGCTGCTTGAAAGGACGTTCATTTGGAACGTTAGCTTCTCTGGGCACACAATTAACTCTGGAGACGTTTGCTTCCAGGTCAATGCTACTGTAAAGGAACTAGGCAATCAAAATGTTGACATTTCAACATCAACCGTAGGGACACACCAGTCTTCACTTATGTTCTCACAAGGTGCAAGCAGCAGCATGGAAGACACTCCTCACAAGACAGACACCTTGTCTTCACCTCTGACACCTTTGACGCCTCAGGGTAGCATCGCCACTACAAAGTATTTGGTACGTGTTCCAACTACCTACATAAATGGTATGTTGCAGCATGTGTGGTTTATTCTCTACCTTGATGCAGGAAACCGTTGACATTGGAGATGCTGAGCGTGTGACTACTCAGTCCTCGACAACTAGGAAGAGGCGAGTCTCGATAGCAAAAGTTGTGCTTCCTTCTTGCGCATATTGTGTGTTACTACAGCTTTGATTGAATCCACTAAAACTTGTAGATCATGCTCTTCGCCTAGCAAATCAATAGCGAAAAAACTGTTCGTTGCTGACGATGAGGAAGGAAGCATTAGTCAATCCAGTGGAGGTGGTGTTGGTGGATCCAGGTCAGGTTGTTTGAGCTCTGATTATTGCAACTCATGAGTTTCCATGAGCTTCGTTACATTTTGTTTGAAATTCATGCGCTTTCAGCTAGGCTAAAATAGCTTCTAAAAATATAGTGCTGATAGCTACTGCAGACAGTTGTAGTTCTTTCTCAGGATCGTACATATATGAAGAAACACATGACACTTGTTGTCTTTTCCTTCTTTATATCCGAGTACCAGCAAGGTTTTTCATCATTGACTAGGTGAGTGCCCGTGCGTTGCGACGGGAGTAAAAAAATTTGTATGAAACATAGAAACGGAACGACAACAATCACTATGATAATGCGCGAAATCCATTAGAAATAATTTGTTTGATATTGATAATGTTTACCACATGGATTATGCATATCATATATGGCTAGTAGTTTCGCCTTCTACAGATTTCATGATTAGTGAAGTGATGTACATCAATCACTCTACATCTCATATTTAAATCCTGTTGAAATAAAGCCTGAGTACACGGCAACGGTCACAGAACCACATCTCTGTAAACATTATAAGCGTTGGCTTGTCCTCGTCTCCGTACACGGCAACAGTCACAGAAGTGACAGAACCACATCTCTGTAAGTAAGCAAGATGAAAAAGCATGATGTTCATGTTGTTACCCAATACATAAGTAGCTGTTAATATTCATTTACACTCTAAACTCTAAAGTAACTTGCCCTTGCGAAGTCTTCCTCATGGGATTTTTTCGTTATATATCCAATCACCAGAATAGATGAGTCACATAGTTCCTACATCAAAGAGGGAGACACTCCAAATCAATGCACTCTGTAATTACAGTAAGTGTTTAAGAAGAAAGCAAGGGCAAACTTACCCTTTTTATTAGAGTAGCCAAGGTGAGAAGCAACTGCTAAAGCCTTTGAACATTTAAAACACCAGGAACCTCTATGCTACATTCATTAGCTGGACCAGTGAAGTGTATCAGTTCCCATCATCCCTCACAAGGACAAATGTTCCATTATGTAATATAGCAATTGCCACATTCTACCTTGAGTAAAGTTCTAATACAGAAATGACTTGCTAAAAATAGCGTGAAAATAAAACCTGGCTTTTCAGTCCTAGTGTATATTTTTTACCTACAGAAAGAACTCTCCAGTTCTGATTCTGGAGCTCAGAAATTAAACCTTTGTCAACTCTTGAAGTCGCATAAAAACAAAAACTTGTTCGGCTCCATTCTAACATTAATTCAGTTAGAGAAAGATTCCCACTTTTCACAAGAAGTGCTATAGAGCCAAACAAGTGTGAGCTTGCGACCTTTTCAAGAAAGCCTGACTAATAAAAGGAAATGGGGGGAACTTGTAAGCATATTTATTTATTTATTTAGTGAGTGCCTATTATGATCTTTTTTTACTAAAATATACAGCAGTTAAATATTAGAACAACATTATTTTCACAGCAATTTCATAAGGGCGCATAGGGTTGGTATGGAAGTTTTGACAGTTAAGAAATCTTTTGTGCTGAAGCAAGAAGCTTCGACAGTTAAGAAATCTGTTGTACTCAAGCAAATAGCCAACAAGGGTCTTAAATGTTCAAAACTCAAAGACAATGACAAAAAAACCATTATTTCTGATATGAAGGATAACAATTACATAAGATCAATTCAAAATTCAATGGTCCCATATTTCATGATGAACTTGACATGGGTTATCATGCACTTGATTATATCACGACATAATATAGAAACATTTGACCATGCCTAAAGATTATTGAAACATATGCTAGTAAGCAGAAGTTTGACAGGAAATTGCCACCAGATCAGCAGTAAGAAACAGCCTTTCCATTAGAAATGACTGATTTCTCATTCATTTTTGTTAACATGATGCCATTCTTTGAAGACAGCATGATAAGATAGACACCCCATGGGCCATGATGGGTAAGTATGGCAAGAGGAAGCAAATACTGTCGATGTGAACTTCTGAAGATACAACTTCAAAGGGATGTAATAATAATGTAGATAAGTAGAGCACCTCATTAGTTGGCATGCCCTCTGCATAGCAGATTGCCTGAAAAAAGGATAGAAGAGGATATAATCATATGTCCATCACTTGCTCAGTTTATGAACTCTTGTAAGCTCTACTGATCCAGTAGCAGCAAGCATTTGAACTATTTATTGGGCTAAAACTTGAACACAGGGAACCCATCAACAACAAGATGATGTAGCCCTAAACGGGATCCTAAATGTAGATATCAAGGATTACTGCAAAGTTGAGCTTTTAGCCAAGTTCCTAAAAAGACATCAAGGATCCTAAACATTCGAGCATATGACATTAATCAACAGGAGAGAGAAAACAGAAAAGTTGAGCTTTTAGCTAAGTTCCTAGGACAATCTATCAGCGAGAGCATTTCCTTGAACAGTACAACACTATTAAACAGTAAGATCTCAGCCAACTCATTTAGCAAAACAATGACGAATCGCAGCAATAGACACAAAACCAAGCCACTCATACCACAGTCAGGTTGGAGTAGTGCAACCGCCGCAGCAGCTCCTCTACCCCGGGCCACAGAGCCACCGCCGCCGCCTCCCTGGTGGAGGAGGGGTCGAGGAGGAGGGAGGCATCCAACATGAGTCGTATGGGTCGCCCGGTAGCCATGGCTTAGGGGAGGGAGATGCCAATCACCAACGCCTGAGTTCTGTTCCTGGCTTTCTGCTCGGCGATTGAACACAGGGAACCCGTCAACAACAAGATGATGTAGCCCTAAATATTGTGTTAGATGAAGGTAGTTAGTTAAGAAATGCATTGGACATAAACCATGATAGAAAATGTGTTTTACACCCTGTGTACGTGGC
Organism: Zea mays; assembly: GCF_902167145.1. Taxonomy (NCBI): domain Eukaryota; kingdom Viridiplantae; phylum Streptophyta; class Magnoliopsida; order Poales; family Poaceae; genus Zea; species Zea mays. Next base: position 169,496,758 of record NC_050097.1, on the reverse strand, counting down.
TGGCTTAGGCGTAAGGTTCAGCATGCAGTGACTGTGTCTCGTTCTGTTAAGGACGTGGTCACGATGACCGAGTATTCAGGCGTCACTAGTGCACGCTCCCCGCGATCTTATCACGATCTGTTGTACTCTGATGTAAACTTGATTGAGCTATAAATAGAATACGATCCCATCGAGGATCTGTGCGCCTTTCATCAAACTTTTCATGGTACCAGAGCCACGATCTAGACACCGAGAAAATCGCCATGTCCACCACGTCCACCGTCGATGGCGTCGCCGCCGCGTTCAGCTCGATGCCGATGCCGGCGTTCAACCAGATGGTGAGTATGAAGCTCAACCATGAGAACTACCTTCTCTGGGTGGCACAAGTCCTCCCATATCTGCGGAGCCAAGGCTTGAGCGGCCACATCGATGGATCGCTCCCGGTGCCAAGGCAGACTGTTGCCGTCGACCCTGCAGAAGGCTCCGGCGGACGAACGATCGCCATCAACCCCGAGTTCACGAGCTGGTACCACCAGGATCAGCTCGTCCTGAGCGTCATCAACTCATCCCTTTCCGAGGAGGTCCTGGCCACAGTGGTTGATGCCACTACTGCCCGCGGTGCATGGAGCACTCTGGAGAGGATGTACGCGTCAAGTTCTCGCGCCCGGATCATGCAGATCCGAATGCAGCTCGCCACCATACAGAAGGGTGATCTCACTGCCGCAGAATACTTCAGAAAGGTAAAAAGGCTTGCTGACACTCTGGTCGTTGTTGGCAATCGGCTTGAAGATGAAGAGTTCATCTCATACCTCCTTCGTGGGCTTCCCGCCGACTACGACTCCCTCGTCACCAGCATCACTACAAGGCCGGACACCTACACCATCAGCGACGTCTACGCTCACCTTCTCAGCTTTGAGACCAGGCAAGAATACCATACTGTTGTTGGTCAGATACCCTCTGTTAACAATGCCAACAGGGTACCAAGCCATGGTGGAGGAGCATTTGGCCGGAATGGCCGTGGAGGGCGTGGGCGCGGTGGACGCAGCCAGCCTGAGCGAGGCAACAACAGACCACCAGCAAGGCCACCGAGCAACAACAGCAGTTCCAGTGGCACTTGCCAGATCTGTGGAAAAGGGAACCACAATGCACTTCAGTGCTGGCATCGATTTGATCAAGCCTATCGGGCAGAGAGCACTGTCAAGCAGGCTGCAGCAGCAACACATGAGTATGCAGTTGATCCTAACTGGTACATGGACAGTGGGGCAACTGACCACATTACAAGTGATTTAGAGAGGCTTACCACCAGGGAGCGCTACACTGGAGGAGACAAGATTCAAGTGGCAAATGGAGCAGGTTTGTCTATATCTCACATTGGTCATTCTTCAGTTCCTGGTTTAAGTAGGCCTCTGTATCTGGATCATGTCTTATATGCTCCCAAAATAAATAAACATCTAATCTCTGTCAGGAAATTAGCTATTGATAACAATGCTTATGTTGAACTTCACCCTAATTTTTTCCTTGTCAAGGATCAAGCCACAAAGCATCTTCTTCTCAGAGGCAAATGTAGGAATGGCTTATACACTCTACCAAATAATTGTCAAGCCTTGCTAGCAGCCAAGACTTCTCCTGATCTATGGCATCAAAGACTTGGACATCCTGCCCTTCCAGTTACTCTTAGAATTTTGCAGAACAATAATATTGCTGTAAACACAGAGGTTTTACCTTCCTTGATATGTAATGCATGTCAACTAGGAAAATCCCATCAGCTTCCTTTTAGCAGTTCTTCACATGTCTCCACTATACCTCTTGAGCTTGTTCATACTGATGTTTGGGGCCTTGCACTTTCATCAGTAAATAATTCAAAGTACTATGTTTCTTTCATTGATGACTTTAGCAGATATGTGTGGATTTATTTTCTGAAAAATAAAGCTGATGTTGAGAAAGTGTTTATGCAATTTCAACAACATGATGAGAGAATGCTAAACACTAAAATAAGGGCTGTCCAATCTGATTGGGGGGGAGAGTATCAAAGGCTGCATAGATATTTCCAAGCCACTGGCATAAGCCACAGAATTTCTTGCCCTCATACACATCAACAAAATGGTCTAGCTGAAAGAAAACATAGACACTTGGTAGAAACAGGTTTAGCTCTCCTTGCTCAGGCTCATCTTCCTCTCAGATTCTGGGATGAAGCCTTCAATACTGCCTGCTACCTAATAAATAGAATGCCTAGCAAAACCATTAACCATGACACTCCCATTCATAAACTGTTTGGCACAAATCCTGATTACACTCAGCTCAGAGTTTTTGGTTGTGCTTGTTGGACCAACCCGTGTCCCTATAACACCAAAAAACTCAACTTCAGAACAAAACAATGCACTTTCATTGGTTATAGCTCTGCTCACAAGGGTTATAAGTGTTTTGATCAGTCTACAGGGAGAGTCTACATCTCTAGAGATGTGGTGTTTGATGAGCAGATCTTCCCCTTTGCTAGGAAATCATCAGAATCCACAAAATATCCCCAAACATCACACCATCCTATCATGCTACCTGTTCTATCCAAAAACATTCAGTACACTGAAAACTCTCTTATGCAGGGCCTGTTTGGACCAGTAGCTGATAATGCTAATGTTGGGGTTAGGCACTCTGTTCCTAATACTACTAATGATGTTTCCCATGATAGCAATCCTTTGGCAGGTGGCATTCCTAATCAATCTGAAGAAGAGGGGCAAGAATCAGAGTCTGAAGCACATTCAGGCTCACTGCAGCAAGAAACTCCAGAACCTGAGCAGATTCAGGGTTAAGTTGAGAGAAATCAACAAGGGCAATAGGTTCAGCATCACATGAGAACAAGATTAAAAGACAACATTGTCAAAACCAAGAAACTCACTGATGGTACAGTCAGGTATGCTCAGCAAGGCAGAGGATTTGTGGTCACTGAAGAAAATCCGACAACAACTGCATTGATTGCCTCAGTCCAGAATTTAGTCAGTGAACCATATGATCTGCAGCAAGCACTAAAGGATCCAGGCTGGAAGCAAGCTATGGATGAAGAATATTCAGCATTGCAAAGAAATCAGACATGGGAACTGGTTCCTCCAAGAGCAGGAGTCAATCTGATTGACAGCAAATGGGTGTTTAAGGTTAAAAGAAAAGTTGATAGTTCAGTGGAAAGACTGAAGGCCAGATTAGTGGCAAAAGGCTTCAAACAGAGGTATGGCATTGACTACTTTGACACTTTTTGTCCAGTTGTTAAGCCGACCACCATCAGAATTATTCTATCATTAGCTGTCAGTCAGGGATGGAGTATGAGACAGATTGACATCCAAAATGCTTTTCTCCATGGACTCCTTGAAGAAGAAGTCTATATGAGGCAGCCCCTAGGGTATATTGATCCAAACAAGCCAAATTATATCTGCAAGTTGAAGAAGGCACTTTATGGGTTGAAACAGGCCCCAAGAGCCTGGCACTCAAGGCTGACCAGGAAGCTACAAGAATTGGGTTTTCAGGCTTCAGTAGCAGATGCTTCACTATTTGTGTTCAAGCAGAATGGATTGTCAATTTATATGCTTATATATGTGGATGACATAATCATAGTCAGCTCAAATGATTCAGCCATAGATAAGCTCATCAAGAATCTAGCAGATGATTTTGCTGTGAAGGATCTAGGAAATCTTGAGTACTTCCTAGGAATTGAAGTGAAGAAAACAAGAGAAGGAATTATGTTGTCTCAAAAAGGTTATGCACTTGATCTCCTGAAGAAGGCAAATATGGAGAAATGCAAAGCAATTTCAACCCCAATGTTTGCAACTGACAAACTGTCCAAGAATCAAGGAACAACACTGAATGAGAAAGATCATTTCAGATATAGGAGTACAGTTGGTGGACTCCAATACCTGACACTCACTCGACCTGACTTATCATTTGCAGTCAACAAGGTGAGTCAATACCTACAAAGTCCAACTGATGTGCATTGGACAGCTGTCAAAAGAATACTTCGATTTGTGAAAGGAACAATAGACTATGGACTGAAAATTCAGAAGACATCTTCAGTCATGTTGTCAAGCTTCTCTGATGCAGACTGGGCTGGCTGCCCAGATGACAGGAAATCAACTAGTGGTTTTGCCATCTTCTTGGGTGATAATCTAGTGGCATGGAGCTCAAGGAAGCAAGCCACTGTGTCTAGGTCGAGCACCGAGGCTGAGTACAAGGCAATAGCCAATGCAACAGCCGAGCTAATTTGGATCCAAGCACTACTGAAGGAGTTGGGAATTTATTTGCATAGGCCACCAAGGATGTGGTGTGATAACGTTGGAGCAACCTACCTGACTGCAAATCCCACCTTCAATGGCAGAACAAAACATGTTGAAGTTGATTTTCACTTTGCCAGAGAACAAGTTGCTAGGAAGGCAATGGAGGTCAGGATCATTTCCTCTAAAGATCAGTTAGCAGATGTCATGACTAAACCTCTGTCAAAGGCGCCATTTGTCAAGAATTGCAGCAATCTCAACATAGGTACTCTGTTGTGATTGAGGGGGACTGATAGAAAATGTGTTTTACACCATGTGTACGTGGCTGGCTTAGGCGTAAGGTTCGACATGCAGTGACTGTGTCTCGTTCTGTTAAGGACGTGGTCACGGTGACCGAGTATTCAAGCGTCACTAGTGCACGCTCCCCATGATCTTATCACAATCTGTTGTACTCTGATGTAAACTTGATTGAGCTATAAATAGAACACGATCCCATTGAGGATCTGTGCGCCTTTCATCAAACTTTTCAAACCACATTAATATTTTTAATATACAGATTTAAATGCATGGATGGGGTGTCCATAGTTATTACATTGCACATTGGGTTTAAAAAATTCTGAATCCAAGAACGAGCAATTTATGTTATTGACTATCTGTGATCTTCTAGAATGCAGTTATGTGCTATACAAACAAGTAACAATTTTATGTGATGGAAGGGAATTAGGTAGCCTGTTTACACATCATAAATTCCTACATAAGGTAGGTCAAAAGCAAATAGCACCTTTGATTTGTCATGCATCATCACTGCATACATGCAAACAATTAAAAAGAAACTACAGCCTGCAACCCTGCACTATAAAGGGTTGAAGTCACTTCCTGTTCATTGCAGCCAAGCTCGAAAGGTAAAAACATGTTGGGTTCCTAAACCCTAAATCCCTCATTTTTTTTCTTTTTCATCATGAACATGAGATTGTTCAGTCTATGGCCAATTGGCTGCTCACTGCAGCAAAGTATATGTAACTGGATTCTAATGGTTGTCGCAATCCGTAGTTCAAGATTAGCTATGCGATAACAGTTGAATAGAGACACGAAAAAAGAAATACCTGGCCATCCTTTGAACATTGAGGTCAACTATGGTTATATCTGAAAGTAGAGGGGAAAAGACATTTATGTGATCGATGTAAGGATATAATATAGGGAAAAAATAACAGCATATAATACAGAATCCATTTTGTACTATGACTTAGAGCAGATAAATTCTCTTTCTTTTATTTCCATTTTGTTATTACAATTTGCTAACAACATGCGCCAACTAAAATAAATGGTCCACCCAAGCACAGACCCAGTTCATTGAACATGAAACCTACGAATAATGCGACTGCAAATAAAACAAGGGTATGATTAGAGTAGTAAATATGGATTAAACATGAGAAAATACGTTTTCCAATATTGTTTCCTGTTGGCTTCCAAAGAAAAACTTGAACCGGAAAGAGAAAGAAGATGTCAAGAATATGCTATATGATTTAGAAATGCAGTTGGCTTCCAAAGATAAACTTGAACCGAAAAGAGAGCAATTTCACCTGCACTAACTTTTTCATTTTCCATTCATTTGGTAGCGCCATGACAATACTTTTAGATGAGATTAACTGGCAAAAAACTACAGCAAGAGAAAGAAGATGCCATAAAGATGCTATATGATTTGGAAAAGCAGTTAGCTTCCGAACAAAAATTTGGAGCAGAAAGAAAACATGTTTTCCTGCACTAACTTTTCATTTTCCATTCATTTGGTAGCATATTGACATTACTTTTAGAAGAGATCCGACCAACTATAGACCACGTATAAATAAATTGGACTTAACGAAGGACATGAAACAGAAGTTATCCGTGTCCTACTACTACCTCAATGACTAATGAGGAAGTGCATGTTACCTTCAAAAGAGACCCAACCAACAATAGTTTTGTGCAAAAGAACTACATCACCATCCTTCTGTATTCAAGTATTAGTAGAAGAAATTGTTAATGGAAGGAAATAATCTATGAATAAGCATCATTGATTTTGAGTTAAAAAATCAAGGTCGAATAGAACCCTGCGTATATACAGCCATATCTGTTTGGCATTTACATGTCCACATTGGTAGATAGGATCATAACAATCGGAATAACATTGATCTGATCCAAAGTAATGTAATGTGTGATTAAGACACAAAGCAGTAATGACAATTTAGTAAGCAGTGGAGCCAATAAAATTCTAGACCAACTATAGGATGAGCAAGGGACGATAAAAAGGGGTCGTTGTCCCATCTCTTGACATGCGTGTGTTGTCCCATCTCTTGGCACTTGTAGGATGAGAGCGACCCCTTTTTATCCCTTGTTCATCCTACGTGTGGGATTAAAAAACATTTACAAGTGACAAGGACACTGTTATGTAGGAAATGAGAAGAGGAGCAATCAAACCTTAGAAACAAAATGGAATACTGATAAGCTTGACCGTAATGTTAAACAGACCGTGGCACCACCCTGATTATTTTTCAGACCATCTGAGTTCAGGTTATTGTATATGTTATATTCAGATCTCAGCCAAGAACAGAAAAAAGATTTCATACTGGATGAAGATCAACTGAATGTTGTTCACAACCAATAAACTCGTGTGTTAGAGAACAAACAGAAGAATAAAACCTATCAGTTGAATCCACCTGTCGAGTCTATTGAATTGAAGCTACTTAACATCTTCTAATAAATTTCACTAACATGCAGGACATAGGCAAAGTTATTGATATTTCACATACCATCAGAATGCTTCCTTGCAATGATGGTCACACTGGCTGTAGAATAAAATACATCCAAATCTGTAAAAAATAACACAAGCATGCCTATTTTTTAGTATCTACAGATCAAATTTGTACTCCTCTCATGTTCCCTTGTTTGCATCTTATTGTGATACTATTGATTTACAATGTGTACGGAGAATGAAATAACAAGGTAATTTGACTTCATATCCAAGCTCAATGTAACTTCTAAACAAACAAAGAACAAGTGGCACAAAAAAATATTTTGGACCTCAAAATTTCCTATCTAGAGTTTCTTTGCATGTATAACAGTTGATATATAAGGATAATGGTACTTATGCCATAAGTACAAAAGAAATTTCGACAATGGACATCCAAGAAAAATCACACTTTTGAAATGATCTAATGGCCTTGTTTCCACATCATATTTTCAGCCCAAACAATTGTTTCTAAGAAGATTATAGCATGCAATTGCACGAATCCTGTTGCTAGGCCAATTAATAATAAGTATGCTCCAACTGACAAGTCTAGCAATATATCTAAATTCTTTAACCTAAATCAGAATGACAAGCATGTACCATCCAGAACGACAAATAGTGATACATCAAAGCACCCATCAGCGCTTTCCATCTTGATGGCCTGCCATTGGTTACAATCTGGTCCTATCTGATCATATTTGTTTGCGAGGAATTCATGTCACACCTTATAATATCCGAATAAAATTTCTTGAATAAATAGTCAAATCTTGAACATAATTATCTCCCACTACCCAAACACAACAGAACACCCCAAACATTTGTAGTCCTTTAACTTACGCACTAAGATCCATGGATAACCACATGTTCTCAATTAACGATTTCCAGCTACAAATCAGCCTGGCAATAAATCAAATTGGAAAGCAATGCATGATAGGGCTAATCAGATATGGTCATTAAAAAATACCTAACCCAGATCAGGGTTGTTCTCGTGGAGCAAGAGGTGTGTACCTCGTACTCGCTACCGAGCGACTGGCGGTCCTAGAAGGCGAAGGTGGCTTCGGCAAAGGCGAATCTTGGCTCTGCCATAGCGGCTGACTTGCAACTCCATCGACGAGGGCCTCGCTACCGCTACACCACCTGTCGTTGTCTCGCACCTCACGGTATGGTCGTCGCACCAGGCACCGCCTTGCATCTACTGGAGCGCGCTGGTCTAGGCAGGCACGGACGCAGCGGGCGGCGACGGAGAGAGGCCCTGGCTGGGGAGGTCGAGAGCCACGGTGTGGATGCCGCATTACCGCGAGAGGAGAGCGAAAAGAGTACATGGCCCGGGGCGAGATGCAAGGAGGAGAGTAGGAGAGGAGGGGCAGGATGTAGGAAGTGCGAGGAGGGGTGTCGGCGAGGTTTCTGCGAGGGTGTCAGCGAAGCGCAGCTCACCATTGTGTCATTGGCTGCCTTCCTCCGTGGTTCGGCCGCCGGGTGTAGACTGGGGCGCCCTCCACCGTGTCCGTTGTGCTCCCCCATGGCAAGGAGGTCGAAGCACCTAGGGCAGGGCGTGGTGGAGACGAACCTCCCGCATTGCTTCTTCAGGTTGGGCATGTCGAGGAGGCCGACACGGCGGGGGAACGGGAGGGCGGACAAGGAGGGTGGATAGGGGGAGCGGGACTTGGGATCCAGGCGACGGGCGTCGCACCGCCGCCGCCTAGGGTTCGAGCGGAGGATGTCGCTTTGTTGATGGAAGGCTAGCGTTGTCGGTAGAAGAGGATTGCGGGGGTGGCCACGGACCATCACCACTTCCTTGGATGTAGCACGGGATCTGGGAGGTGAATGGAGAGCACGGGATCTGGGAGGTGAAGGGGATCGTGGGGGCAATCCCGTTGATTGCGGGGGCGGCCGTGGACGTGGAGATGAGCGGAGGATGTCGCTGGAGGAGGCAGAACCGTAGGTGTGGACGCCTACACTGTCTACTTAAGAGTAGTAGAGATAACTGGGATTCAAAATATTTCCTAGCAATGCAAAAACCTTGGCAATCATTTCTTTAAGTGAACTGAATACTGAAACATAATCTCTATGTGGAGTAGCTATGTTATTGGAACTAACAAACTGCTCTGATCTGTAGTCTTCAGATATGCACAGTCAATAAACCAGACAAAACACTCAGTAGTCAGGACAATTATTCCATATGAAAAGTGTCCCAAATTAGCAATGAGCTAGACTTCATTATTTGCCAACAGTCTCTTCTAACAATTCAATCTGCATTTGATGGTCCAGGGGGCATTTTGATGAGCTTACTCATTTTAGATGCCATCTAATTACCTCCCCCTCAGATTTGAAGATTACTTCTCCAATCGTGTGAAGCAGCTAACATTCACGTTTCCTGAAGATGCTGCCACTAGCATGGGAGCCCATTTCTGGTGTGCTCCAAAGCGTTTCCCTCACCCTCTGGAATTTTCAGCTGCTGATTCATCACACATTCAGTTTATAATGTCTGCTTCCATATTGAGGGCATTGTCTTTTGGAATCTCTATACCTGATTGGGCAAAGGACACTAATAATCTGGCTGATGCAGCAGTAAAGTTGCAGTACGATTGGATCAACCCATTTCATCCCACAAACCAAACAAAAAATAAGGAGCGAGAAGATAATGAACTAGCTTATTCCTCAAACCAAACACTTTATATGTGACTGTAATGTCCGTACTTAAAGTGACATATAATAATAATAACAATAATAATAATAATAATAATAATAATAATAATAATAATAATAAATTTGGAAAAGAGAGCACCGGTGTAAAGTTACATGTCAGTACTCAACTCGACATGTTATTTACCTTAGATTAAGCTTAGAAGGTACTTTTTGACTGTGCATAAACTATTTCTAGCCGTAGCTAATGGCACTGAATTCGTCTTGTCTATACTTTACATGTTGGGGGTCGAGGTTTTCCATTTTTTAATAATTTGATATATCAAACATATATGCATGTTGCTGTTTGACTACAATTGTGTCTGCTCTCTTTTCAGTGATGACAAAGATAATTAGGTGCTGGTGTAGGAACGTGGAACTTTTGCCTTCACAGTTGCAGCCATGTGTAATTAAGGGTTATCATCTATTTCTACTTTTCTCAAGTTGTTGTATATGTGTAGCATCCCAAAAATTCAAATCTTGAAATTTTCTCAAACTCGCTCTAAATTCAAAATGAATTTCAAATTTCATTTCAAAATGTTTGTTTGCAAGTTGATATCAGCAAATAAAATATAGTGGTCTATATTCTCTCTAAAATCCTCCTCAAAATATCCTACAAATATTTCCCCAGTGATCACCCTCAAACTCTTTCAGAAATACTGCCCAAATATTCCACCGATATATGTCCAAGTATTTTCTTCCTGAGAAATACCTTCAGAATCATTTTTCAAGTCCCTACAAATATTTTCTCCATAACTTTTCTCATGCTCATACGTATACGTATGCCTCCGGTGTCATACGGTGAGCTCTACAAGCTAATTACACTCATATAAGACAAATCCATGCTAATCTCCCACTAATCCTCTCATCCTCCCACTAATCCTCTCATCCCTCCCCCTAATCCCCCCCACCATGGCTATAAATAGAGGGGCAAGGGCCTCCTCTCATCCCACCCCAAGCCATTTCATGGCAACTCTCTTCCCCCCACACACACACGCACTCCATGTTCCACACAAGCACACACTAGCACAAGGATCGTTCTTCGATCGTTCGTCCCCCTGTTCTTAGTTTGTTCGTTCGTTCGTCCGATCGTTCGATCGTTCGTCCGATCGTTCATGGTTCGTTCGTCCGTTCGTCCGATCGTTCGATCGTTCGTCCGTTCGTTCGTCCAAATAATCTTTTTCCTGCCGTTATGCTGCCGAAATTCCGATCGTTCGTTCGTCCGATCGTTTGATCGTTCGTCCGATCGTTCATGGTTCGTTCGTCCGTTCGTCCGATCGTTCGATCGTTCGTCCGTTCGTTCGTCCAAATAATCTTTTTCCTGCCGTTATGCTGCCGAAATTCCGATCGTTCGTTCGTTCGATCATTCGATCGTTCAATCATTCGATCGTTCATCGTTCGTTCATAGTTCCTATCCATCGTTCATCGTTCGTTCATACGAACTATTCACCATCACTATTCACCGTTACTATTTACCGTTACTTTTTACCGTTACTTTTTACCGTTACTATTCACCGTTACTTTTTACCGTTACTTTTTACCGTTACTTTTTACCGTTACTTTTTACCGTTACTATTTACCGTTACTTTTTACCGTTACTATTTACCGTTACTTTTTACCGTTACTATTCACCGTTACTTTTTACCGTTACTTTTTACCGTTACTATTTACCGTTACTTTTTACCGTTACTTTTTACCGTTACTTTTACCGTTACTTTTTACTGTTACTTTTTACCGTTACTATTTACCGTTACTTTTTACCGTTACTTTTTACCGTTACTTTTTACCGTTACTATTTACCGTTACTTTTTACCGTTACTTTTTACCGTTACTATTTACCGTTACTATTCACCATTACTATTCATCAATCATCCGATCACCCCAAATTTCAACTACTCATCCATCATGCTGTCCAGTCCACCTAAGACCAGCCAGACCCATATCCCAGTTATACAAACTCCGGTGACTGTGATTTTCCTTCCAGTGGGAACTTCCCATATGGTCACCCATCCTAGGTTTCTCCAAGTTGAGCACGCTTAACTTGAGGTTCCTTCGAACCAGGCTTCCAAACTCAGATTCCAATAATTCTCGTTTCTAAATTCTTATCGAATTATTCCCTATCCAACCATGTCATCCCATAAGCATGGTTCATAATCCAGAAAACTCCTAAAATACTCTTATCCCATATTCTGCCTATAATCTCTCTGTTCAGACTAAGTCAGACGATTCATTCGTCACTATTCTCACCAACAGTGAACTTCACTGTGCTACACCACATACACCCAGCTATAAATACACCCAGCTACCCTCTCCCTCTCCACACACACTCAACACCCTCAGCCAAGGCAAACGCCCACCCACTCAGTTACTCCGCTCTACCGGCTACACGCATAGTGTCGCTTCGCCTCCAGTCCACCCTCCTGGTAAGCACCTCCGCTCCACCACTAGTAGTATCTCAACACCACATGACGCAGATTCTACTCAAGACTCTACCCATCCATATATCTCTATTCTGGCCACTATACTAAATATTTGTTGGTATACTTGCTTGTTTGTATGTTTGCTTGTTCATGTTGCATAGTTATCGGAGCGTTCGTCCTGTCTCGTGGAGGCCAGATCTACAAGTCTACGCCAGGAGCCAGAAGCCAGTTCCGCGAGCTCTTCTTCCCCCTTCGCCGGATAAGCACGGCAAGCTCACTAGATCCCTTTGATGCATAAATTACCTATGATTTTTCAACCACAACCCTCAGCCTGTTATTTTATGCATGATATGATTTTGAGACAAGTTATTATGGCCACCCAAGCCGCTTGCCGCAATCAATCCTTAATATATTTGTTACAAATGATTTGAGAAAAGGTGTGAGTTTTTCAAAAGAAAATGCTTTTCAAAATGTGTATGATGAAGGGTTTTCACCCTTATCACCTTGTGAGTGGGATAATCAGGGACTCCCTGGTTTAGGGGAGGGCCTAAGGTGATGGCTCAGCTGGTTTAGGCGTGAGCAGAAGGATTGTCCCCTCGTATAAGGACCGGTTTGTCATCTTTCACTACCTGTACTCATGATAAGTACAACCACTCGAGACTGTGTGGGCAGTCACTCAATCTGAACTCGTACGGTCCAACCCTAGGGTTATGAAGGCTGGGGAGCACCGGGAGGATAAGGAGGGGGAATGTTTTGTCCGGTTTGGACATGGTGGTGGCCTGAATCCTTCCGGTATAACCGTTAAGGTTAGGACGTGCGAGGAAAGAAAGAGATTCGGATTCGGGTCTCACTAGCTATGGGATCGCAGAGCCGAACTAGTGGGTAAAGTGTACACCTCTGCGCAGAGTTTGAAAACCTATTTGAATAGTCCGTGTCCACTGGTATGGACGAGTCTGGTATGGTATGGCAATTAAGGTTTTGTTTTTCAAAAAAAGGGGTGCTTTTGAGAAAAGTGATTTTTAAAAGGTCCGGCGGTTGAGCCGTGAGCTATGGTGGACGGGAAGTCCAGTAGCTGTTTTTGAAAAGGAAAACCAGTGGGAAACTGCTGAGATACCTGGATGGTTTAGTCCAGGGGATTTTGTTATAATACTGAAAAACTTCCTGCTCCTTTGGGAGAGGATGCGCTTTGAAAAATACAAAATGTTTTACAAAACAACCCTGCATAAAATATTGTTGTTTCTGCAAAATATCCTGAGCTCCAGATATTCCATGCATTATATCTGATTTCCCCATTCCGCGGGTGAAGGTGGGTTGCTGAGTACGTTTGTACTCACCCTTGCTTATTTATTTTTTTTCAGAAAAAGGAGATCGGGTAAGAGTTACGACTGTTCCCAACCTTGCCTGTGGCTGTTGGACCGCTGATTTGCTTCGCTGCGTATATCGGGCTGCTTCAGCCCCACTCTGATGATATGTCCCGAGTTGTGGACCAACTCTTAAAGTTGTTCGCCACTTTATAGGTTTGTATCGTTTAAGCAGATCTGTAATCATCTGATGTATAAATGTGTTTACTAGCCTCCTGGGACTAGTAATTGTATCACATTTGAGTTCCAGAGGATTGGGGACGCTTCAGGTGGTATCAGAGCTGTTAGGTTGGCCGCAGGACGTAACCCTTAGCCTGATCAAAAGTTTTTGAGTCAAAACTATTTTCTTAAAAAGAAATTCTTGCTCTCATCCGTTCATTTCAAAAATGCTTTCCCCCTTTTCTTCTCTCAGAAGTCAGATGGAGGTCCGCTGCCAAACCAGCTTTTGCCAGAATGAAGATGGTTTCCCCAAGTTGTTGAAATCATGCACAGTTCGCCTCGGAATCAGGAGCCAGCCGGAGTATGATGGTCGTGAATTCGTCGAGCATGGCACAGAGAAATGTGTCGTGACTGTGTACATTGGATCCAGTCTGCACCATGTGGAATGGAGTGTCACTGCTGCAGGGCACAGATTCAAAGACACCTGTCAAGTCGTCGCTCGCAAGGCATTGAGGGCCCTGTGTCAGATCTATGAAGAAGAAGTGGCCGACACACCGCTCGGATTCTTTCCGCCCTTTCAGAGAGACCGTCCAGTTTGGATGGCTAGGATGCGTGCATTGGAAGAGCAGCAGCTGCTTGAGGATGACCCCACAGTCGTGTACCTCACTGCATACCTGCTCACCCTGGATGCACAGTATGATTTCTTGGCTCGGCACCACCGTCAGATGATTGCTCGAGCAGAAGATGAAGAGAAGCGCAACCGTCAGCTCTATGTGGATCTCACCACAGCTCAAGCCCGTGCAACTGCCTTGGAAAGTCGTGAAGTCATTGCTGTTGAAGCCCTGAAGCAAGCCAAGGATGAGCACGTCCAGAAGTTGATGGAGGCCTACTTGGTAACCCATAACCAACGTAGAGCCCTGCGGATCCAAGAGCCCGCTCCATCCAACCCAGTTCAACCAAGGAGAGCTGAAGACCCCCAAACTCTTGAAGGTCACCCGGTCTCTATCAGAGGAGAGAAGAAGTCTTGGGAACTACCGGAAGAAGCCATAGTCTTGGAAGGAATTCCAGTCTCCCCTCAGGCTATGTGTAAGCAAGAGCACCACGAGTCCTCCCAAGATCCCCCACCAGAGTTGTTTGAGCCCCTCACCATGAAGAAGATTTCAGCACCATCCCTTGAAGTCAAGGAAGAAGCTGCAAGCACCCCACCAGCACCGCCGCCCTCTGAGGAGTTACAAGAGCCAGTCCCGCTTGAAGAAGAGTTCGACCCCGTCTTGCCATCTCAGTCTCCGCCAGAAGAATTCATCAACATCAGCTCCCTCTTGACCCATCCAGGAGATGTCTCAGATTGAAGTTGTGTGCAAGCCTTGCCAGAAGAGAAGTTGTCTGGTCTGAAGCTAGTTATGCCCAGTCCTCTGCGTGCATTGGGTAGTGAAGTTTTTCTTCACTTTGGCTAGAGTCCTGCATGTATGAGAAGTAATCGTGTAGAATCGTGTTTTGCAAAACTCTAATTGTGTGGCCCCCTAGGGCATTTCAAAATGAATTTCGCTTGATGTTTTCTCCTCTTTTTGAGTGCATATGTGATGCTTTAACGTTAGTGCTCATAAGTCGCATTTAGCATAGTTCTCAATTCAGGAGCCAAGCAATAGTAGTTATGCTTAGCCCCCGAATCTGAGTAGTCCGTGCTTTGGAAAAACTCTATCCTTCCCTTATTCAAAACATTCGATTTGTTTGTGCTTATCATTGCTGAGCTTGTGTGTTTTCCTTCTTTTTAAGAAAGGTTTTCTCTAAAAACATAGATCACAAATTAGATCCAATCCTTACCTTATGCTCCCATTCTCACCTTAACCCATCTCAAGAGAAAAGTGCCTTATCGAAGAAGATACCAGGAAGCTTACCCTTGAAGCCTGGAATAAGCTATAGAAGAAACCAGTCCAGCTGCTCAGTCAAAAGGACCGACCGTGAGAATCAAAGCACTGCCCCTGAGTCAAAGTAAATAGAAAAAGAGGACAGAAGGAGTTATTACCATACAGAGAGGCAAAGATTCTTGGAACCAGAGACCACAAACATCAGGGTCATTGACCCCACCACTCACCTGTGCCCCCCGCACGCGTGCTCGCCTCCATGCGCACTACCACCGCCCCACGCCCCCTTTGCAGCGCACCCACTACCACCATCGTCGCTGGCAACAGCCCCCCCTTCCCCTTGTCGCACCTGCTGCCTTGTGTCACCTACTCCATCACTACCACTCCACCCCCCCGAGCACCCCCGCTCGCCTATAAATCCTCCCCACCAGCTCCCTCAACTCCCATCTCGCTCAAAGCAAAGCACACTCCAGATAAATACCCTCTGCCAAATAGCAAGCAACCCCATTTCCCACTCCCTCGCCCCTAAGATCACAATGCTTGGTGATTCTTGGGTTGAAGACTGTTGTACATGGTTCAACATCTTCGGTTTCCTCCTCTGTATGATGGTAATACTCTTTGATAGAATCCTCCAGTGGGAAGAGCAAAGAGAAAGAAAGAGGCAGTGAGAAGAGAAAAGAAGATAGTGAAGAGAAGATAAGAAGAAGGTTCTCCCGGAATCAACCCTATGTCAGTCATCTCTCTGCAGCCTGCTCAAGCAACCCGAAGGATCCGTAACACCCTTGTTATGAGGTACTTCAAGGAGTTCAAATCCCCAAGATTCAAGAGTTCTACCCTCATTCTTTTTAAGTGGGGTAGTGTTCCAGCAAGGTTCCTGCTATGGAGAAGAAGAAGAAGGCATGTAGCAAGCTTGTGGAAGACCAGATCATCAAAGCATATAAGTTTCTAGATGAGAAGTGGTCACCCAAGTTTTGTTAGTAAAGCACCAGAAGACTAATCAAGGAAGGAATCCATGTGGGAGTTCGCAAGAGAAAGGTTTGTATGTTAGCATCGATGCTTCCTCAATAAGCTAGCTGCCAAGCGAAACCTAGAAGCCTGAAGATGATCTTTGAGTAGCCAGAATCAGCATTTGCAATCAGCAACCGGATGCCCCTCAAAGGCCAGATTTTGTTGAAGTTTCATCTCCTTGAAGAGTCTGCAAAGTGAAGATATGTAGCTGAAGTAAAGCTATACCCATAACCCTTCTAAGCCGAATCTCGAGGACGAGATTCCTTTTAAGTGGGGTAGATTTGTAGCATCCCAAAAATTCAAATCTTGAAATTTTCTCAAACTCGCTCTAAATTCAAAATGAATTTCAAATTTCATTTCAAAATGTTTGTTTGCAAGTTGATATCAGCAAACAAAATATAGTGGTCTATATTCTCTCTAAAATCCTCCTCAAAATATCCTACAAATATTTCCCCAGTGATCACCCTCAAACTCTTTCAGAAATACTGCCCAAATATTCCACCGATATATGTCCAAGTATTTTCTTCCTGAGAAATACCTTCAGAATCATTTTTCAAGTCCCTACAAATATTTTCTCCATAACTT
The DNA here is from genome assembly GCF_902167145.1 of Zea mays. Taxonomy (NCBI): domain Eukaryota; kingdom Viridiplantae; phylum Streptophyta; class Magnoliopsida; order Poales; family Poaceae; genus Zea; species Zea mays. The sequence continues at coordinate 169,479,688 of NC_050097.1, read as the reverse complement.
TTCTCATGCTCATACGTATACGTATGCCTCCGGTGTCATACGGTGAGCTCTACAAGCTAATTACACTCATATAAGACAAATCCATGCTAATCTCCCACTAATCCTCTCATCCTCCCACTAATCCTCTCATCCCTCCCCCTAATCCCCCCCACCATGGCTATAAATAGAGGGGCAAGGGCCTCCTCTCATCCCACCCCAAGCCATTTCATGGCAACTCTCTTCCCCCCACACACACACCCACTCCATGTTCCACACAAGCACACACTAGCACAAGGATCGTTCTTCGATCGTTCGTCCCCTGTTCTTAGTTTGTTCGTTCGTTCGTCCGATCGTTCATGGTTCGTTCGTCCGTTCGTCCGATCGTTCGTCCGTTCGTTCGTCCAAATAATCTTTTTCCTGCCGTTATGCTGCCGAAATTCCGATCGTTCGTTCGTCCGATCGTTTGATCGTTCGTCCGATCGTTCATGGTTCGTTCGTCCGATCGTTCGATCGTTCGTCCGTTCATTCGTCCAAATAATCTTTTTCCTGCCGTTATGCTGCCGAAATTCCGATCGTTCGTTCGTTCGATCATTCGATCGTTCATCGTTCGTTCATAGTTCCTATCCATCGTTCATCGTTCGTTCATACGAACTATTCACCATCACTATTTACCGTTACTATTTACCGTTACTTTTTACCGTTACTTTTTACCGTTACTATTCACCGTTACTTTTTACCGTTACTTTTTACCGTTACTATTTACCGTTACTTTTTACCGTTACTTTTTACCGTTACTATTTACCGTTACTTTTTACCGTTACTATTTACCGTTACTTTTTACCGTTACTTTTTACCGTTACTATTCACCGTTACTTTTGACCGTTACTTTTTACCGTTACTATTTACCGTTACTTTTTACCGTTACTTTTTACCGTTACTTTTTACCGTTACTTTTTACCGTTACTATTTACCGTTACTATTTACCGTTACTTTTTACCGTTACTATTTACCGTTACTTTTTACGGTTACTATTTACCGTTACTATTCACCATTACTATTCATCGATCATCCGATCACCCTAAATTTCAACTACTCATCCATCATGTTGTCCAGTCCACCTAAGACCAGCCAGACCCATATCCCAGTTATACAAACTCCGGTGACTGTGATTTTCCTTCCAGTGGGAACTTCCCATCTGGTCACCCATCCTAGGTTTCTCCAAGTTGAACACGCTTAACTTGAGGTTCCTTCGAACCAGGCTTCCAAACTCAGATTCCAATAATTCTCATTTCTAAATTCTTATCGAATTATTCCCTATCCAACCATGTCATCCCATAAGCATGGTTCATAATCCAGAAAACTCCTAAAATACTCTTATCCCATATTCTGCCTATAATCTCTCTGTTCAGACTAAGTCAGACGATTCATTCGTCACTATTCTCACCAACAGTGAACTTCACTGTGCTACACCACATACACCCAGCTATAAATACACCCAGCTACCCTCTCCCTCTCCACACACACTCAACACCCTCAGCCAAGGCAAACGCCCACCCACTCAGTTACTCCGCTCTACCGGCTACACGCATAGTGTCGCTTCGCCTCCAGTCCACCCTCCTGGTAAGCACCTCCGCTCCACCACTAGTAGTATCTCAACACCACATGACGCAGATTCTACTCAAGACTCTACCCATCCATATATCTCTACTAGTCGGTTACCCGTGCGTTGCGACGGCTTACAACAATACCCATATAAACTATCCACACAAAAAATAATATTTTTTTATTGATTGTCTCCGCTCTCTGTATAATATTTTTTTGATTTGACTAACTGATGTTATTATTTACTCCATCCAATATGTCTTGTTACAACACAGCCAATGAAGTGAGCGATTAGAAGAGAGTTCACAACGACTGACTGAACGAACAAAGACTATAAAATGACATAATTCCACCATATAGAGACCAAATAAGAGAAAGTTTGTGAGCTCAAGTTTTTAAAATAAGTCACATAAACTCAAACTTATAAAAAAGATAGATCAAAATATGGAGTGATTACTAAAGTCAGGCATCAATAAAAACTGAATGTGCTCCATATAAATATACTACTTCGTAACAATTACTAACGTTTAAAACCAACAAATAACCTTTCATTTTACTATTAGTGTGACAAATCATTGTTGTTACATCCAATTCAACATCCTCAAACACCATAGTCTATTGCGTCAATGTGGTCTGAGAAACGACCTAATGCTTGCAAGAGCCAAGAACGTCGTGTCGTGCTTGGGCTATAACCTCGACCCGTAGTGTTGGTCCAGCCTGACACGATTATATTTTTTGTATTTTACAAAAAAACGTATATACATACATATAATTTATAGCCGTTTGGTCATCTATAGGCGTGCAGCGAGTTAATTTGAAATAGTTGTAAGAGGTTATTTGTAAAAAGATGACGTATGACGACCGTTGAAACTGGTGTTTTAAATATAGTATAGATTCTGGCCACTATACTAAATATTTGTTGGTATACTTGCTTGTTTGTATGTTTGCTTGTTCATGTTGCATAGTTATCGGAGCGTTCGTCCTGTCTCGTGGAGGCCAGATCTACAAGTCTACGCCAGGAGCCAGAAGCCAGTTCCGCGAGCTCTTCTTCCCCCTTCGCCGGATAAGCACGTCAAGCTCACTGGATCCCTTTGATGCATAAATTACCTATGATTTTTCAACCACAACCCTCAGCCTGTTATTTTATGCATGATATGATTTTGAGACAAGTTATTATGGCCACCCAAGCCGCTTGCCGCAATCAATCCTTAATATATTTGTTACAAATGATTTGAGAAAAGGTGTGAGTTTTTCAAAAGAAAATGCTTTTCAAAATGTGTATGATGAAGGGTTTTCACCCTTATCACCTTGTGAGTGGGATAATCAGGGACTCCCTGGTTTAGGGGAGGGCCTAAGGTGATGGCTCAGCTGGTTTAGGCGTGAGCAGAAGGATTGTCCCCTCGTATAAGGACCGGTTTGTCATCTTTCACTACCTGTACTCATGATAAGTACAACCACTCGAGACTTTGTGGGCAGTCACTCAATCTGAACTCGTACAGTCCAACCCTAGGGTTATGAAGGCTGGGGAGCACCGGGAGGATAAGGAGGGGGAATGTTTTGTCCGGTTTGGACATGGTGGTGGCCTGACTCCTTCCGGTATAACCGTTAAGGTTAGGACGTGCGAGGAAAGAAAGAGATTCGGATTCGGGTCTCACTAGCTATGGGATCGCAGAGCCGGACTAGTGGGTAAAGTGTACACCTCTGCGCAGAGTTTGAAAACCTATTCGAATAGTCCGTGTCCACTGGTATGGATGAGTCTGGTATGGTATGGCAATTAAGGTTTTGTTTTTCAAAAAAGGGGTGCTTTTGAGAAAAGTGATTTTTAAAAGGTCCGGCGGTTGAGCCGTGAGCTATGGTGGACGGGAAGTCCAGTAGCTATTTTTGAAAAGGAAAACCAGTGGGAAACTGCTGAGATACCTGGATGGTTTAGTCCAGGGGATTTTGTTATAATACTGAAAAACTTCCTGCTCCTTTGGGAGAGGATGCGCTTTGAAAAATACAAAATGTTTTACAAAACAACCCTGCATAAAATATTGTTGTTTCTGCAAAATATCCTGAGCTCCAGATATTCCATGCATTATATCTGATTTCCCCATTCCGCGGGTGAAGGTGGGTTGCTGAGTACGTTTGTACTCACCCTTGCTTATTTATTTTTTTTCAGAAAAAGGAGATCGGGTAAGAGTTACGACTGTTCCCAACCTTGCCTGTGGCTGTTGGACCGCTGATTTGCTTCGCTGCGTATATCGGGCTGCTTCAGCCCCACTCTGATGATATGTCCCGAGTTGTGGACCAACTCTTAAAGTTGTTCGCCACTTTATAGGTTTGTATCGTTTAAGCAGATCTGTAATCATCTGATGTATAAATGTGTTTACTAGCCTCCTGGGACTAGTAATTGTATCACATTTGAGTCCCAGAGGATTGGGGACGCTTCAATATGTTAGTTGGATGATGGAGATGTGGTACATACTTTTGTCCGCAATAGCGCTAATGGTTTGCCTACACAAACCTGCCAAGGTACATATCTTTTATCTTATATCAAAACAGTCATGGACTGTGACCTATGATGCCCACGACTATTTCGCTCTATTCTTTTACAAAAAATGTTGTTTCAAAATAGTCCTTCACAATTGTACATGTTCAATGAGGTATTAATTTTTTGGTTCGATGTTGGCTTCTTCCTAATCACAGTAATAAAAATCAATTCCATATTTCATAAGGGATTGTATATTGTTAGTTGCCTACTTACAAGGATGCGCCTATTGGCTAATAGAGTTTTATCAGTATTTTGTATAGTTTTTTACTATGTGTATTCTTTTGGTAATATTGTCCAACTGTATTTCAGGTTAACTTTGATCAGGATGCTACGCCTATCACGCTTTTCATATCCTGGCGGCCAACGTGAATGCATCTCACTTAAAATCGTGTCGGTTACATTTCCTCCCCTGATGTTCATCCTTAGTGACTTGTACTATGTAGTGGTAGAAGAAAAACCTACTCTTTTGTATATATCAACTGCCTGTTGTTAAACCTTTTTCTACATTGCACGGCTGCAAACTGTGCTCTACTTATTTGTGTGGCTAAAGTCTTTTGGCAACCTAGAAATGCATTTTATTCCATGACTAACTTATATGCTACCAATGCCGTATTTTTTTGCACCTCTAGAGGTTGGTAAAAAAACTCCCTCATCTCTTCCCTTCTCTCCGACTCCCCAAACTTTGAGGAGCATGTAAGTACCTGTTGTTTTCACCTCATTTTCTTTAAAACTGGCTTTCAGAATGCTTGTCGTTGTGTACCCAGGTTTTGAATGTAGCGTCTGGTGGTAGTGTATATTTCATTTGTGATTCTTGTATCCGATTAATTAGTGCACCCATCCCATAATGAAGCTAGCTGATCCGGTTAGCCTGAAATGCAGTATGTTGTTCGTTGGATTCTGACCCCTACTGGACGCCCCTTTCTACATGCGTGTTTTATGCCGCATCTTACTTTTTTTGTCCCATCACAAGGATGAACGGGTGGGGCATGTGTGTGTGTGTGTTTTTTGCCGTGTGTGTATGTATACAACATGCGATTGTATGTGTAGATCAAGCTATATATATAACAGATTGTGTGTTGTTCTATTATTGCCCTCATTTCAAATAGGCGACAAGTATAGCGCCCGATAGGGCGCTACCTTATTTAGTATAATTAAACTCACCTAGGCATGTCCCAAATATATGTGACCATTTCCTAGCTATGCAATACCTGAAGCTACCTAAGTTATTGACCAAATTTGCTGAGCAAATAAAACAGTGATTGGAAAATAAGAGCTTAATTCTCTCATCTTTGTGACAAAAGCAACAAGTATTGTTCCTTTACCAATTATGCTTAGCTAGATTATATTTAGTTTGCGCTATTCCCCTATGAATATACCATAAAAACATTTTGATCTTCAAAGGATTTTTAGCTTCCATAATCATTTATTTAAATTCGGCACCTCTATGTGTATAAGGGCCTCGTAATGTGATTTCACAAACAAGTGCCCATTTTTCATTAGATTCCAGCAGAACACACTAGTTCCTTGTGTAGAATCGAGATGGTAGACTAGAGGGAGTGAATAGTCCATTCTAAATTACAATGGCTAACTGAAATGAATGCATAATTAATTAAAACTATCCAGTCTAGCCAAGATTACACCCCTCTATCTATCACAAGCACCTTGCAAAAGATCTTAATTGAAGCAACTAAGGTGTCGAGCTAGTGAGAGCTCTCCTGCACATGTCTAGTTATCAAGCTCGCACAAACCTATGCAGCTAGTATTCTAAGAATAACGGGAGCTCCAACACATACTAGTAAGCAAAGCACAAAAAACATAAGCACTACTAGCACTACACTAGCACCACTTCACTAGTTGCACTACACAAGCACAACTAGAGAGAAACAACTACCTAGCTACACAAGCTAAAGCTAAAAGGATTAGTTACACGGGCTAATAACAAGTGAGCAACTACTTTACAACATAAGTATGACTAATTATACAAGAGCAACAAGTACTCACTAGCATAAGTATAAGAACAAGTAAATACAAGATAGTAAGGGGAATTTGCAAACCAATGGGAAGACAATGACACTTTAACACAATGATTATTTTCCGTGGTGTTGATGACTTGTTGGTCCGCCCTAATCCACGTTGAGGTGGATTCAAAGCATCCAACCGCTCCTCTATCAAGTCTCTGCTTGATCTATGAGCCAAATTGGTCAATAAACCTCTCAAACCTTGATTCCATTAGAGTTTCTTTTTACCACTTCGACGAGGCAAGTATGACGACCCTCACAATCACCACCATGACTTCTTCACAATCTTCTTTGAAGACCTCGAGGGGAAACCATCACCAAACCGTCTAGGAGGCAGCAACCTCCAAGAGCAACAAGCCAACGACATTGCTTGATGATCTCCCTAGTGACTTAAAGCTCATACACTTTATGCAATGCACTATGTTGCTCTCAATCTCACTAGAATGCAATTCCATGCAATATGGGAGAGAGAGAGAGAGAGGAGAGAGAAGGCGCCAATATACTCACAAGTGTTCCAAATGGCCTCCTTTTAAATGTCTAACCCTGGGCACCAAGTATATATAGTCCCCCTCTCTAAAACTAGCTGTTATGGTCACTTTTTGAGCAAACTAGGCATTCTCGAACTGTCTGCGGTTCCACCTAGGCCATCCTAACAAGAACCAATGGGTATGAATGACTATAAACATGTCAGAGTAGCCAAAAAATACTTGTGGATGCTCCGCCTCACAAGGTTGGATGGTCTGCAATACATAAAATTGCATAAAACCGAGGCATAAGAAGCTCTGTAGATTAAGCTTGGTTACAAAAATTTGTACTGCAGAAGGTCCATAGTTCAAAATAATTAGTATTGTAGACGGTCCACACCTAGACGCCAGACAGTCCACAGTTCAAAGTAGAGAATCAAAATAGAACTTCCTAAGTTCTGTCCAAACGCAAGTCCTTCAACCGCGGACGGTCCAACATGTGGGCACAGACGGTCCGCAACACAATGTGACAAAATCACACAGATCCATGTCCATGCTCTTGATGAGTATTGCAGATGGTCTACACCCATGTGTTGGATGGTCCAAAGTTCAAAGATATAAACCAACATGAACCACAACAAACTGGTGGGATTTTGAAATCACAACTACAGATGGTCCGCCCATAGAGCCCGAATGGTTTGTGGTACTCGACATATGCACAACACAAAAACTAGAAGTTTCTGCCCACTTCAAAGATTAGCCCTGCGTATGGTCCGCCATACTGACCTAGATGGTCCATCATACACAAGTTCAGACCATTTTCAAAACAAGCTTTCTAACAAGAATTTCCTTTCATAATCTAAATTGTTGTTAGCCCTCATGCAAATGTATCAACTATATGAACAAGGAGGCACTAATGACATGTCAAGTCAAATAATTGACCCCTCTTGATAGTACAGCTATCTAGCTTACTAACCTGGTCAATTTTCTACCTTTAAGCATCTCTTGACCGGTAAAACAAAAACCTATTATTATACCTTTACCTTGCACACTCCATTCTATATCCTCAAATGATGGTGCTTTGATTGTTGCATATTGCCTGAGATTCCTCTATTATTCTTCATCAAATGATGAACAATGACCATCCATAGTGTACCATCCATGCTAACTTTTTGATCATTGTTTATAGTATGAAGTTACTCTATAATCCTTCACTAAATGATGAACAATGATTATTCATAGTGTAGCCAGCCATGCTACCTTTTATCATTGTTCATAAAATGAATTTCCTCCATCATCCTTCATCAGACCACTTGATCAATAACTTAAATCAACACTTGGCTTGATATCCCTTTAATGATATGATCCACTTCATGTAATCATATGGCCTTATTGATTCATCAATCTCAACTTAACTTGCTCTTCACCATTGCATTTGGTCCATTAGTGCTAAGTTCTTGCTCTTGCTTCACCGTCACACGATCCATCACACATGAGCCTCTGACTTGCCCTTCACACTAGCAACTCTTGGTCCATCGTATCCAAATCATGTCTCTTGATCTTCTCTATATAGCCACATGACACCATGTCATGTTTCATATGCAATGAGCACCTTTATCACACTCGTTGAGCATATCAATATAACCAAGCCACATCAACACCAGGGCTCAAATATCTCACACTAGTGTACGTGTGGACTAATCAGCTGTATATCTCAATATAAACACTTATTAGTCCACATAAGTTGTCAATCAATTATCAAAACCAAACAAGGTCCTTGCACCTTGCTCGAGTGTGATATTAGTACTTGGTAAAAGGTTACTCAAAGCTAGTAACTTTGGCCCTAAGAGATTTCTATACTATAAGAGGTTATAAGGTGTTGAGCTAAGTGGGTCTACTAAGGTTATTTGTTTATGCCTGGCTATATTGTAGAGGCAATAATATTGTTCACACAAATTTACTATACCTAGCCACTTATCTGCTTAGAACATAATATATTAACCATATTTTACAATGAAGGATCCAAAGCGAGAAAACCCCACTTGGCATTCCTCAAATGAGACTAAAAGTTTGAATTTCTAGCTTTCCACTCCACTTGCGCTAGTGGTTTAGAGTTTAAATATTTGTGGTGCAATATCTGCTACCATGTACCATCTAGTGTGAGGAGCTCGAGTAACCATTTGTTAAGCAATGCTCTATTTTTAGTGTCAAGATCATATATTCCTAGACCACCTTAGCCTTTGGGTTGACAAACTAGACTCCACTTGGCGAGATGATATTTTTATGTTCATCTCCTTATGGATAAAACCTGGAGCAAAAGTAGTCCAACATTTTTAGTACACCCCTTGGTATAGCACAAAAGGATGGTACATTGAATGTCTACTGAGCATTGAATTTGTCATTGTCTTTTGACCTCCTATTGAGAGTTTTTTACCTTTTCAGCAGTTGAGTTGTTTCTCTAATTGCTCCTCAAATTTTCTCTAATCCAAGTTTCTTAATATTTTAAAGTGAATTGAAATGTCTAAATAAGTTCACCACCCTTTGAACCAAAAGGTGATCTATACTGGTCTAAAGTACCATGGGCTTCACCAAAACAATACAACCCACTATTATGGAAGTTAATTTTAAGGCCTTAAGCTTGATCGAATGCGACAAGAAATAGTTTCATGTTGTAGGCCTTTTCTGGATCATGCTCCATAAAAAGAATCATGTTATTTGCATATTGGAGAGTAGATAAGCCTCCATCAACTATATGTGGCCCTCTTTTTTATGACCGCTAACAAGTCAACCATGAGATTAAAAAAGAGCAGATTTAGGGGGTCTTCCTATTGTAGCCCTTTTCTAGTTTGGAAAAATGGCTTATGAAATCACTGACATTGACAACAATACTACTACCTAATATGACTCCACCTAAGATATCCACTTAAACGAGAAACCTTCCAAATGAAGGTCTATAACATGAGGGGACACCTTACTTTATCAAATGCCCTTTCAAAATATATTTTGAAAATTCCTCCAATTTGTTTCTTACAATGTGATTGATTGATTATCTCATGCAAAATTGTGACTCCTTTTATGACGTTTTCCCTACATGAATGTTGTTTGAGATGGATTGATTACAGTGTCTACCATTATTTTTAGTATCAAACCCAATTTTGAGGACAAAATCAAGTGCACATCATATGTGCATATGATGGCATCATTATGTATCATTGCAATATTGAAGTCTTAAATATAAAACTTGATTACAAATAATCTATGGGACTAAAACAAAATTATATTAACTTATTAGGAAGATTCTAGTAGAAAAGGCACCATCTTCATAGGAAAGTCGATCTAGCGTAGAACGAGTCTAGAACTCATTGGCATCAAAGCTAGCCATCATCTTCAACGAACTCCTCTTTAACCATAGCATCTATGGGTGATACCAGGGAGACAAAAAGAAATGGTGAGTACATCAAAATATACTCCACAAGAGTAGAAATAATATAGCATGAGGCTATAACAAGGTAAGGCTACTTTGTTTAACACTAGCACCTAGGCAACTACTCATCCTATTCTAGGTGATAACACCTTCCCCTCAGGGAACTAAACCAACACTTAGATTCCATTCAAGCTCCTAACTGACCTTTTCCTTACCAAGAGAACCATAATCATCTAATCAAGAAGTCCAAGTTCCTCATGAATGTGAGCACTATATATCAAAATTACACTCTATTAATGTTGCACACTTTCACCATGAGTAATGTCCCCTGCATCACACTAAATACTACCTAGGTGTTCAACATGGTCACACTATAAGGACTTTGCAAAGCCTCTCAAAGTCCTTTTTACACCTCCACTAAGGTTTCACTACTAAGGATCTCCGCCGGCCAGCTACTACTACATGCCGGCGTTGTCAATGCTTTTAAAAAATGGGGCTTGACTACTGAGAGTCGGTCCATTACCATATTTCTCCTGCTATTGGAGTAGCTCATGATCTTCAGTCTTGTTCTTATCATGAGTGGCATGTTCTGGTCGCTGTGGTGGGCGTGCTCCACCTCACACTTTGACCTATATTCTAGCCTTGACACAAATCCCTCTGGAATGAATGCCCATGTTTGGTTGTCGTAGATGGGTGGAACCTCGTGCGACATCCTAAGAGAGGCCAAGACAGTACATGATGAACTCCGCCATTGTTCCCTCTGGTATGCTAATCTGCATCGGCTCCATTGGCCGCGTATAGAACAACTTCTCATCTTGATATGACCCAAACGTGGGCCCTAGTGTAGTATAGCTTCTGCTCAAAATAGATCTGGCCACTTTTGCCATAACCCCCTTCATGGAGTTGAGGAGGACACCAGATTGCTGCACCATCGTCGAATGGATCATGTAGTTCATCTTCTGTTGGAGGGAAGCATCCTTCCCGCTCGTCACTGGTTTCGAGAGCATCCTTCTATGGCATGTTGTTGCTGATGTGAGCCAATGTAGTGGTCCATGTAGTTGAGTCGACGTAGTGGTCCTACCAAGTTTGCCAAAAATGTGTCATCGTAGGAAACCTGTGGATGAACGCCTAGATAGTTAACACATATGGAGCTAGGAGATACGTTGCTTGCTGCTGCAATCGTTTCTCTTGAATACAACTCTAATCAAACTCCGAGTGCTAGATGTAGTTATGGTTCTAGGCATGCCATCTGGCTTGGCCTATCAGCTAGGGAGGATGTGCGGTGGTCAGTGGATCACTCTGCACATGCACAATAGCAAATAAAATATCAAATGCCAGCCATATCGCGTGGATCGCCTCATGCTAGCTGCACTGATCAGCTCTCTCTTGAGTTATTTGTCATTTTTCCAAGTCGGTAGAGAATAAGTAGATAAACATAAATGTGCATTGTAAGTGATCAAAAATGAAATAAACCTACCTAAAGCATCATTTAGATGATTATTGGTCCTAGAGCTTCTTTGCCGAGTGTTTTCGTTTACCGAGGGTTTTTTGCTTGACACTCGGTAAAGATCTTCTTTGTCGAGTGCCCGAAAAAAACACTCGGCAAAGAGCTAAATTTTGGTACTGATTGCATGCCATGCTTATAACCAAAAGTGAGGAAATAGACCAAAAAACATCAGGACTGCTAGCATCGTAGACCAAAACTAGGACTACTTGCATCATAGACTAGAACCATGGCTAGATAAATAGTAATATGTCCATAGGAACATTCCAAATTTGATCTAAACCCTAGGAAAATATGTGACCACGAGACGATGATCACACACACGAACATGGATCAGAACCTCCAAAAAAGTTCATCTAGAACAAATAACGCGACTAAAACATGCGAGGTAGGGTGCCAGATTGCATATCAGGCCCTCAAATTGTCATTCACACATGTTGCAGCCGTATGTCATGGAATGTAGCAATAGGGAGAGTGGTACACATCTAGCCATGTATGATCCTTCTAATAACATGAAGTTTAAACCGTGTATGAAATGGTGATGTCTAAGAGGGGGTGAATTAGGACTTCTAAAAACTATCTCTAAACTAGGCCACAAATAAATCTCTAGACCAAAACCTATGCAAATAAACAATCTAGAATGTGTAAACTAGGTTTAGTCTATGTGTTGCTATCTCTACCGCAAAACCTAAGTTTCAATCCTAAATATTCAAACTAGAAATGAGAGATTGAAACTTAAGTACTTAATGTAAATGCAGAAGGTAAAGAGCAAGGGTACACATGCAACCTCCCGTGGACAAGACCGCTATTTTTACCGAGGTATCTGGAACCACGCAAGGTTCCGACTAATCCTCGTTGGTGCCCCTACATAAATGGTAGCCCACGCGAGGGCCAAGCACCTCGATCGAGTAACTCCGTAGAGAGCCGCGGGCCTTCTCCACGCGTAAGTGGTGCTCCACTTCCGGCTCCTCTCGGACGCTCCCCTCTGTCTCCACTATCGAGCTTTCGACCGAAACGCCGCGGGCCTCGTTCCCTCCGGTACACGGTGGCGGCCGTGACACAAACTCGGTTGTCACGGTCTCGCAAGACTCTCGCCCCACTCAGTACAATATTACAATGGCTCACACAAGAGCTGAGGGGTTTTGTGGGTTTTTCTAAACTCACTCAACTTACTAGGAACAACATAGAGCAAGCGCATAAGCGGTATAACTAACCTAAGCACTTCGCAAAGCACATACTCTAATCATCATGTGATTCTATTAAGAACTTGGGTGTTTGAGCACTTGGAAATGTCTATAACATGTGTTGGTATGTTGCTTGGGCTCCCACACCTTTAAATGGCCGGTTGGGTGAAGTATATATAGGCTCCAACTCGAAACTAGTCGTTGGAAGGTAGTTCTGCAGCTTTCTATGGTGCACCGAACAGGTGCACCAGACAGTCCGGTGGTGCATCAGACATGCCACGTGTACTAGTCGTTAAATATAGTTGTTAGATCTTCCAAAGATGGCGCACCGGACAGTCAAGTGTGCACCGGACATCCCATGCTTGCTTGTCATATTTTGGCTATAACTTTTAGCTCCGAACTCCGATATCGATGATCTTGTACTTTTTGGAAAGCTTATGAAATTCTCTACACCCTATAGTTAAAGCCATCCCATTTTGGGAAAATTTGGCACACCGGACTGTCCGATGAAACCGCCCCTATGTTGCTGCAGTTTTTCACCAATTCCAACTTTGTATTGTGGGCATAACTTTTAGCTCCAAACTCCGATTTTGATGATCTTGGACTTTTGGAAAGCTTATAAAATTCTCTACATTTCAGAGTTGAAGCCATGTCAGTTTGAGTAGATTTGATTTTGTGGAACACTTCTAATTTAGTCAGCCCTTCCTCTCAACTTTGTTAACTTCACTTTTGTTTTGTGAATTTGCATCCCACTTCTACTTCTTGATGTGTTGGACTCTTAGCATATATAAAGTGTCTTCAATGTGAATTGGTAATGTATTCTATGGGTCTTATAATGTCTTATTTGAGGTGTTGCATCCTCAGAGCCTAAGTCCAATCCACTTCGCATCCTGTGAACTACAACACACAAACACTTAGGAAATATTAGTCCACAAGGTTATGTTGTGTCACACCCGGATTTAAGGGATAAAGTCGGGTGCGTCTCATATGTGCGCCAAAGAAGAACATCACATATAATGATAAAGTGTATATAGATAAATGTCACAAGTATCATTATTACATAGCGGAAGTCTTACAAAAATAAATGATAACAATAAAATAGACTAAATATTATTCCTCGGCGCCATAAAGTTGACTGGGAGACGCCACCTAGATGTGCTCATACTCCTCGTTGTAAGGCTCCTTCTGGACCACCTGTTCCTCTCCTATGGGGGGTTATATATATCGTAAGAGTGAGCTCACAAAAGATCATAGCTCAACAAGTTGTGGGGAATAATGTGCATGAACTCGCCAAAGGCTGATGACCACCTGTTCATGTGAAGTGTAAGGCTGATCAATAAATAAGGGTTAAAGCTGAGTGTTGCTTTTAATAAGTTGGTCAAATTTTATTAGCGATTACTAAATGTAAGTAGATACCAAACCAGAGTAATAATAGATCAAAATTAATAATAAATCACAATGCGATGCAAATGACAAATTGAATTTAATTCCATAAATTAATCATGCGAGAGTCTTGAGCTGCTCATGACCGCGAGCACGACTAGTATACCAGTTTTACACTCTGCAGAGGTTGTACCCTGTACCCACAAGTCGTGTATCCCGTCTAGCCTAGGTTAGCAAGGCCCTTAGACACTTCCGAGGTGAATGGCTAGGTGAAAGGGAAATGTGCCCTTGGGCCATTTCTATAAGATTTTGGTGATTAAGTGCCCAACACACATTAAGGGAATGAGTAAATGTCAAAGGGTGGACAAAGTGCAAATAAATACAAAGGTATGATTCTAGACTTAGTACATTGGTTTTTATGTGCTAACATATTTGTCTAAGTGCTAGAATCAGAGAAAAGACAATTGGAAAAGACTTGGCTCGAGCAGCCAAGACTCTGCTCAGTCTGGGTGCACCGGACTGTCCAGTGGTGCACCGGACAGTGTCTGGTGCGCCAGGCTGGCTCTGGTGAAAAGGCCGCTCTCGGGATTTTGGCGGCGGCGTACGGCTAAAATTCACCGGACTGTCCGGTGTGCACCGGACTGTCCGGTGAGCCAACGGTCGGCCGCGCAATCCGCGCGTGACGCGTGGTCGGGCCAACGGTCTGAAGGGGGCACCGGACTGTCCGGTGTGCACCGGACAGTGTCCGGTGCGCCAACGGCTCCAAACCTTCAACGGTCGGCTGCGCCAGAATAGGAAAGAAATCCACACCGAACAGTGTCCGGTGGTGCACCGGACTGTCCGGTGCGCCAATCGACAGAAGGCAAGAATTGCCTTCCTGGAATGCTCTCAACGGCTCCTAGCTGCCTTGGGGCTATAAAAGGGACCCCTAGGCGCATGGAGGAAAAAAAGCACAATTTGAGCATTCTTGATCATTCACACTTCGTCTTTGCGCACTCGTTTGACATTCTTAGTGATTTGAGCTCCGTTCTAGTGAGAACTTTGAGATATTCATTTGAGCTCAAGTCTTGGTCGTGTGTGTGTGCGTATTGCTGTGGACTTGTGTGTGTTGCTCATCCCATCCTTACTTCCGTGTTCATTTGTGATAATCTTTTGTAAGGGCGAGAGACTCCAAGTTGTGGAGATTCCTCGCAAACAGGAAATAGTGAAAGGAAGAAACACCGTGGTATTCAAGTGGATCTTTGGATCACTTGAGAGGGGTTGATTGCAACCCTCGTCCGTTGGGACGCCACAACGTGGAGTAGGCAAGTGTTGAACTTGGCCGAACCACGGGATAAATCACTGTGCCTCTCTGTGTTGATCTCTTTGTGGTTGGTGTGTTTTACAAGAACTCCTCTCTAGCCACTTAGCTTTGTTGCTCTAACACTTAATCAAGTTTGTGGCTGTAAGTTTGAAGTTTTTACAGGATCACCTATTCACCCCCCCTCTAGGTGCTCTCACTAGGGATCCACTATGAGGCCTTTACAAAGTTCCACTAGCTTCAGAAAACCCGCTACAATTTCTAGGAAGAGCAATACAGGAATCTCCCGTCTTACCGCCGTCGTAGCAAAATCAACCCGAGAACCTCCCTACATGCCTACTCCCCTACTGCCCTTGCCCCTTTCGAGTAAGGTAGTCCTCCACTAGCTTTCCTAATTAGTCAGCCAAGGGCGTCCCATTGCACCCTTGTGGTGGCACATGTTTCTCAAGTTAAGCTCCATGCTCCAATTAACATAATAGTCTTATCATGAACAGAAATAGAACAATAATAAATAATGACCATGTGTAATAGTTATCTCAACACCCAAAAACATATATAGCAATAGCAAAGATTACCCAAAAGTTCAGGGATAAACAAGGTGTAAAGATGACCAAACTAGGGTGACCTATTGGGTCCCATCAAAATTAAGCCTATGCATGATAAAATGATTATAGAGAAAATTATTGGGTAAATAAAAGTGGTCAAGGGCACAACTTGCCTTCAATGAGCTCCTGCTCAGCAACTTCTACCTGTTGAACACCTGAATCCTCGGCCAATGGCTCGTCTACTCGCCACAATACAAACAAACATGGTACAAGGGAGAAATTAACATCACATCAAACATGAATACAGAATACATAATAATAATCCACGCATCGAAACGAGATCGTAGGAATAAGAATCACTAAATACGGAGTTACGAATTTAAGTTATGATTTTCCGAAGTCCTTTTGTGTTTGGTACAAAATTAATTAATTGATCAATTTTAATATGGGTTTCATGCTAAAACGGTGTTACTAAGTGATAAACAATATTAATACAAAATTATAGGAACTCGAATGGGTTAAAAAAGAGTAAAATGAATTTTCTATGATTTAAACAGGTTTCTGCAAATATTTTTACCTTAAAAATCATTTTCGAAATGAATTATCTGGGTTTTTCCATTTCTCTGGGCTGCGCGCAACATTACAGAGAACTGCAGGGACTGCTACGTAAAAAGTTCACAACTCAGAGCGCCTTGCGCAGGACCGCGGGTTGATTCAGCTAGAACAAGGGTCTCTTATGCAAAATGTCCGGGCCGAAAGGGTATCTATGAATCCCGACCATTGGATTCATCTCAAGGGCTCGGATTAAATTGCGTCAGGATATGGGATCGCGCCCCTGGGATCTAGATCATACGGTTCTACGTGTTATGAAAACAGGATCTAATCACGACCGCACGATCCTTATCTGACCACTTGCATTCGATGAAATAAAGGGGGTACTCTAGATCAGATCTACGCCACCCATCAAAGATCCCACGGTTCCCACCATCATGACCCTTCATCAAATCTTGACCGTTAGGCATGAGATCGACGACCTAGGACTTGTCTTCTTCCCCCCGGCCAACCGCGGCGGCGCCACCCGAAGTGCACGCGGAGATGTCGTCGGCACACCGATTTGCCGCCCTGGTAAACTAAAACTCCTACCGTTAGGTGCTACATGTAGCTAAGGGAATAGCGAACTCGATAAAGCACTCATACATATGGATCACACAACATAGAGACTGAATGCCCACTTATGGCGGCTGGCGGCGAAATCCTAGCACCGGCGAGCAATACCGCTCTCACCGGACCCGTGTCGTCGTAGACCCTTTCCCCGCAACACCCGTCGAGCCGCAACGAGCTTCCCGAAGTGATCTTTGCGGGTAGAACGAGGACGAAGTCGCCGGTCTCGGCCGACGTATCTCCTTCACTCACCTTTCTCTCATCGGTGACTAGCAATTTGGTGGAAGGGTTGGCTCGGTCCAGAGGCGAGGGGGTAAAGTACGCGGATACCAGAACCCTTTAAAGCCCACAACAACCACCATCGCGCAAATCGCTCAACCAACACAAGAATCGGACCACGACGACTCCTGTTCCGATTTCCCCGGGTAGACGATGGCGGCTGACGCTTTGGGTCCACGTGCCAGAGAGACTGAGGTAACACGCGACGTGGGAACTGTCCGCTGGGCCCCACATGTCGGCACGACCAGTGCGGGATATGGGCGTGTGGCACAGACTGCCATGTGGGCCCCATCTATCAGCTGGTGCGCACGACGCTGGGCACGCGCGCACCCACGGGCTGGAACCGGCTCGTAACTGGGCCGACCAGTGGCAGATTCTGAGCGATTTCGGTCGCGGGGAAGAGAAAAGGGAGCCCGACGCAGGTACTTCCTTTCCCTTTTTAATTTCTATTTTGTTTTCCTTTTATTATTTAAATTTCATATTTGAATTCAATTTTGATTGTGATCTTGCACTCCTATTAAATGTGCAAATTGAACATACTAGTATAGAAAGGTTTTGAGTACTTATATATTTATTTTTTTCTTTGCTTTGTATAGTATTATCCTTCTCTTTTTTCCAAATTCCAGAATTCAAAGTAGGTATTAATTCCAAATTGGGTCATTAATGTATTTGTATTAATATTATTATTATTAAATGCACACACAAATAAACTCCAATATGATGCATAGAATATTTAGGTGTTTTTGGCTAATTAATTACTTTAAATGTGGTTGTTCACATGTTCTAATAAATAGAGGCAAATCATATAAGGAGATCAATTCTCTTCTTGTACTTTTACAAACTGAGTATTACATGTTGATCATCAAACACCAAAATCACTTAGCCAAATGGGTCAGGGTCCATTTTCCTTACAATCTCCCCCTTTTTGGTGATTGATGACAACACAATCAAAGCAAGCAAATATAACAAACATTTTGATGGAAATATGCAATGTACTTGCTAGGATGCATGAATGTCCCCACAATGTGAGATTATGGAATTAAGCCTCCCCTAACTCCATAATCCACATACTTCCTATTTTAGACCAAAGATATCTGTAGAACTAAAACCACTTGTAAGATCAAGATTTTAAATTTTTGAAATTGGGTGGGGTTTAGTGTTCGATATATTTTGAGTTGCTTTGGTCACTAAAACTTCTCCCCCTTTGGAATGAAACACTGAAAAAGAAAACATTAAAAGCATATAGGAAGCAAAAAGACTTGCCCTCTAAAGGATTTACTACTTGTAGCTCTAAAATCTTACCCCCTAAACGATTGTTCTCCCCCTTTGAAAGAATATTCTCCCCTTTGTCATTGACGAAGATATACTCCCTCTGTCGGAGATCCTCTACTTAGGAAAAGCACATGAGAAAGAGAGAGACAATACATGATTGATTAGACTAAAGGGGTGTTTGAATACACTAGAACTAATAATTAATTGACTAAAAACTGTGAGTGAAATTAGCTAGCTAACAAATAACTAACTAACTATTAACTAATTTACCAAAAATAGCTAATAGCTGAACTATTAGTTAGAGTGTTTGGATGTCTCAAGTAATTTTAGCCACTAATTGTTAGCCCTAGTGCATTCAAACACCCCCTAACTCCCCTATGCATAGGTAAAAGATATATTTTGACAACATATGCATATATAGCAACACGGGAAGCATAAGATTTGTAATATAGTATAATCAAATTCTGGAGAAGAAATATGCCTTGATTTATGGTGTTCGTGACTACCATAAAAATCAAATTCCCTGATCAACTCAACTAATTAAATCCCCTAATCAACTCTCCCAATCAAATCCCTTGATTTATGGTGGTTGCATGGACGTGGAGGCTGTTGTTTGGAGTGAATCAACATTTATACTATATCTGACATTATTTACGCTAAAACGTGAAAACAATTACGCTCAAATCTGGGTTGCGCCCATATGGTGTCCCACATGGAAATTTTTCACATGCACAATAATTTTCGAATCTGCCATAATTTTTGGATCTGCCATAATTTTCAGATCTGAAACCACACCTACCATAAAAATCGAAAACAGCATGCACGCCTGCTGCGTGATGATTGTACCTTCATAAAAATAGGACCCACATGCAGGTGACGGGGAAACATGATTTTATGCTATGTCTGACACTATTTACACTTAAATGTGATGATTTTTACGCTCAAAACATGACATTGTATCTATAACTGCCATAAAAACGGATCCTTAAAATAGCACACCCACGTGATCAGGGCGTGGGATGTGGGCTGGTGGGGCCGTACGGGTGTGGAACGTGGGGAAGGGAACCGACCAGGGCTTCCTCTAACTATTTGAAGCCCTGGACTCCTAATAACCAGATCATATATATATATATATGGTGGGTATATTAGGAGCCCAGGGCTTCCAATAGTTAGAGGAAGCCCTGGCGGACCACCCTGCGACCTGGCTGGACCGTGTTGGCGCGCCCACCCACGCCCTACGCCAGGTTGTCGGGTACGGCCCCGGACATGCACCAGGTCACAACTGCCCTCACGTGTAAGTCAAACTCTCGGTCCAACACCCAACCACACGCGTGAGATGCACGCCATAAATTACAGTTCTGTTTTTGCATAATAGAGTAAATAGTTCACAGAAATAGTGTAAGTAGTTCATAGAGATATCATAAACCCCGCCCAGCCATTGGACCACGTCCACACGCGCAGACACATGCATGCAGATCCTATTTTTATGCTAGATCTGATTATTATGACAGATCGTGAGAGTTTCGATTGCATGCGCGCAAATTTTCGAATACATTTTCGTTTCCATTGCATGCCCGCAAAAAATGGATGGCTCCATAAATATAGTATTGCTACAACAATCATACAGCTAGGCCCGTTAGAACTAGTTTATGACATCTACTAATACTAATTATGCTACACGGTGTAGGTATATATGCAATTTGGTACGATGCCTAAAAAGGTTATTTCCTGTTGCATGTGCACAAATTTAGGATGACAGGAATGTGCGATGAAAAGAAATGAATTGGCATGCATGGAAACAAAAGATCTTATTTAAATGCTTTATTTTCCTGCATAAATATAAGATCGCTCCAACAGCCATGCAGTTAGCATGGTTAGAACCAGTTTATGATATGTACTGATATTAAATATACTACACGATGTAGTCATTTATGCAATGCGGTATACTGCCTAAAAATCTGGCATATGATTCACTAGTGGACACATCTCCATATCCGAGCATAAAAATCTTTAGTTTTAAGCATAAAAACCTTCAGCTTTGAGCGTAAAATATTGATCCAACCTGAAAGTTGTTGCAAACCACTTGATGTTGGCATATATATGTATACAAAGTGACATAGAAATATGTACACGATTGTTTGTCGTCCCTCCACCAGAAATATGCATTCAGTCGCGTCCTCCACTAGACACATACATGTGGTCCTTTTTTTGGTAGATCTGAACAATATGGGAAGCACTAGGCACATGCATGTTGTTCCTATTTTTATGCAGATCCGAAAATTATGATAGATTGTAGGACTTTCCACCGCTTGCGCACAAATTTTAAACGACATTTTCGTTCCCACATCATACACGCAAAAGTTGGATGATTGATATCGCGCAAAGCATAAATCGTTATAGAAAGTTGCATAAATACCTACACCGTACATCATAATTAACTAAAAATCTTAGTATGGGTTCAACCGATAGCCGCATGCATAAACAAAGGATTGGAGGAGGTCGTCGCTAGAGGATGCCACTGAGGCCACCAGATCGGAGGAGTTGGTCATCGAATGACGCCGGAGCCACCTACGCTTCGAGTGGCTGCCTTCGCTGGAAATGATCGCGTCTCGCACAACTGGGGAGCCACCTGCGTCTCCCATGACCGCCACCACCGTCGCTGAAGCTTACCGCGCCTCACGCAACCGTTATCACCATCGGGCCTAGGGTGCGTCGCCGTCGCTTGGTCCTAGGGGAGCATTGCCGCCGCTTTCTCGCCCGCCTCGGAAGCGCTACCGACGGTCGCTCGCCTCGGGCCACCGTCGCTCGCACGCTCGAGGAAACCGCCGCGGCCGCTAAAACCTAATCCCTAACACCCTGGAGGTGTTTTTATATCCGCTCGAACCTGGTTTGGCTGAACCGGATAGCACCGTTGGGGCAGTATTTCCTCTAGCTATCTGAAACACATGGCTTGTAATATATATATATATATATATATATATATAGGGAAGAGGTAATGGAAGCCCTGGGCTTCCGTTAGTGGGCGAAGCCCCAGCCATGAGGCCGATCGGATCGCGTTCGGCCCACTGGACGCCAGCTTGCGTCAGCCATGCATAGGATAGCCATGTATCCCGGCTGAGACGCGACATGCGATATACGCACGCATAAATATATGTACAAATGTGCATAACTCATGCATAAATGGAATCTTTTATGCCACGAATCACGGGAACGAATATTTGCATGTGCTTGCCGGTTACGACTGCATAACGCTGTGATACATGATAGCGTAAACCATGCAAACATTTAAAATCTCCCACCGGTTTTGAGATAAGGAAAGACGTGTTCTTCGTGCGCGTAAATAAAGGCGCAGTTACGGGAGGAAACAAATACGCACGCATAAATATATGTAGTAATATGCATAAATCATGCATAGAAGGGATCTTTTGTACCTTGACTCACGGAAACGAATATTACCATGTGCACACCGTTTACGACTGCATAACGATGTGTAACATGATAGCATAAACCATGCATTATATAAATCTTGACCGGTTTGATATAAGGAAAGACGTGCTGCATAATCGCGTAAATAAAGGGACAGTTACGGTTCGAGGAGCATTAGTAGAAGGAAATAAATTTTAATTTACAGCCGCAGTTCGCGGGTTCTGCTCGGGCAGATTCCAGCGTAAAACGTGATCTAAAACATCGTAAATGAGTACGAAATTTAGCGTAAATCATATATCTGTTTTGTAACAGCAAACGAAGCCCAAAATTACGGCGTGAAAATCGCGTGCACCCAATCGTGCGCGGGTTCTGACTAGGGCAGATTCCAGCGTAAAACGTGAGCTAAAACATCGTAAATGAATACGAAATTTAGCGTAAATCTATATTAGCTAAAACAGCGTAGATTGATCACGTTCGATCGTGCACGGATTTTGGCTTGGTCAAATTTCAGCGTAAAATGTGAACCAAACAGCGTAAATGGGTACAAATTTTATCGTACATCATCAATCTATTTCGTAACAACGAATGTGGCCTAAATTACGACGTCAAAATCGCGCTCCGGTCGTGCTCGGGTTCTAGGTCAGTTGGATTTAAGCGTAAGACGTGATCCGAAACAGCGTAAAAGGATACGAATTTTAGCGTAAATCAATGATCTGTTTTAAAACGACGAATGTGGCACTTGCTTTTGAGTGGAAGCGTAAAATGCAATAAGAAAGAACCCAAGATAAAATCTTTTTTTGCCGACCTATACATGCGACATGAGGTGAATTAATAACTGAACGAACCCAAGACAAGAAAGAAAACGATGAAGCCATTTGCTGTTCCTGAATCTTGATCCGTCACGCTCACGTCCGGCCATGGAACTGAGGTCAGAAGAGTAGCCACTAGACAATACAGAGGGCACGACGGTCAGAAGAACAAGAACTTGGACTTGGAGATGCATCTGAAGGGGAGCACGGTGCCGTTGGGCCAGAAGAAGCGGAGCTGGCACGCCATGTGCGTCCACTGGTCGACGACGACGATCCTCGCGACCTTCCATCGCGTCCGGGCCTCCCCATCCACCCGGAACGACACCACGCCGTCGCGGAGCGCGGCCTCCATGGCGGCGCTGCCGTCGTCGCCCAGCGGGGCGCCCTGCGCGCGCGCCACGTACGCCAGAGGGAGGACGCCCCTGGCGGGCACGCGGAACGGGTAGGCGCGGAGCACCGCCAGCCCGCCTGCACTGCCACGTACGGCACGCGGGGCTGCAGCAGCAGCACCACCACAAGGACGGCCACGGCGCCCAGCAGCACCACGGCCGCCAGCACCATGAACAGCACCACCGCCGCCCACTTCGCCGCGCCCGACCGGTG
This sequence comes from Zea mays, assembly GCF_902167145.1. Classification (NCBI taxonomy): domain Eukaryota; kingdom Viridiplantae; phylum Streptophyta; class Magnoliopsida; order Poales; family Poaceae; genus Zea; species Zea mays. The sequence goes on along the minus strand of NC_050097.1, from coordinate 169,456,202 downwards.
CCTCCTGAAGCTGTACCGCTGCGGACGCTGAGGCTCCTCCTCGCGCCCCCTCCATGACCGCCAATCCGCCGGCTGGAGAGCGCCGCGGCGGCCGGTGCTCTCCTGCTCACGGGCGTCTGCTCGCACGCCCGAGGGAACCGCCGCCGCCGCTAAAACCTAATCCCTGGCGGCGTGGGCTGTTTTTATAGTGACGGCGTGTGACTGGATAATTGTGAGCGCGTGGGCAGGATCGTGGGCCCGATTCACGTAATATGCGTATACACACATCAGCATAACTCGTATTATAATTTAGCGTAAGCACAGGTAGGTACAATAAGCCAAAAAGGGTCCGGTGCGGTCTGCACACCTGGTCAGGCTTCCTGTAGTTAAATAGAGCCCAGGGCTCTAAATACTATATATATATATATATATATATATATATATATATATATATATATATATATATATATATATATATATATATATATATATATATATATATATAATTTAAAAGTAACTTGTCTCAATAATAGAACAAACTTTAAATAAATCCTAATGTTATTCCTTAAATAATAAAAGAACAAACTAACTCTCTTAATGCCATATTTAGGGTTTACAGCATTGCAGCTTGGTAGGAAGCAATCGGAATTTAGAACTGAGTTAGAGCCTTTGCATTTCAACCTTCTCCCCACGTTTCGATCGAACACATCCATCAGACGCTCCTCGTGGCAGCACGCGTCAGGCATCCAGCCGAGATTCTTCGTCTGTCCTTCCTCCATCCTCCTCCACGGACAACCGCGGCGGCAATGTGAATCTCCCGAACAACGCACGCCACGAGGAGAAAATAAAAACACAAAAGGAAAGGAAACGCGAGGCTAAGCGGAAAAAAATAAGGTAGGCAGTTTCCCGAAGCAACCTCCCGTTCCTCCGCGACCCAGCGACGCCTCCGCGGCCGTCCGATCGCCCTATCCGCCGCCGGTACCGCCTCCTCCCTCCTTATCTCCTTGCCTCGTCCGCTTCCCCTTTCCTCTCTTTCCCCCACCCAATCATTGATCTCGGCTTGAGCTTCAACTACGGATTGATTGATTGATTGGGTTCCTGGCGTTAGTTTGGTAGCCGTGCCCTTCCTCTTGCTTGTTGGTTGCCTTCCTCATCTTCTTTCATGTGTTGGATTGGAGTCTCAGCTATTCGTTTCTCCCTCTTTTCTTGCAGCGCGATTCCGGCAGAGGAGTAGACGGTTCCAGCAAATTTGGTCCAACAATTCTTTGTTTGGCCGCTTGGGCTCCGGTCTCTCGATTCTTCGTAGCTTGGTGGGAGGGCGCCGGATCCAGCGGCCATCATGGTTGTCGACACGGTCAGCGCGAGCACCTCCATAATAGCCCCCCACCTGTTCGACCACAGGTCCAGGGGCGCCGGCGCTTCCCACCACCACCTCCGCCGGACGTTCCATGTCGTCGCCTGCCGACCCCTGCCCACCGCCTTCGCCGGCCGCCGCCTCGTGGCCCGGGTCACCAGGCAGCCGTCGTCGCGCCTCGCCGATTGGCCGGTCAGGGCGCTGGCTATGGGGGTCACGAAGGAGGTCAGGGCCAGCCCTCGCAGGGAGTACCGGGGGATCCCCGGGGATGGTGGAGACATGGGGGACGTTGGGGTCACCAGCCCCACGCCGTCATGGCCTCCGCGGAACAGGGCAGATGACCCCAAGCTGCATAACCCGCTGCTCCGCCTCGAGCGCATGGGCTGCGGGTGGCTCGGCGTCATCTTCGAGTGGGAGGGGGTCATCGTTGAGGATGATGCCGAATTGGAAAGGCAGGCGTGGTTGACCCTGGCACAGGAGGAGGGCAAGTCGCCGCCTCCCGCTTTTCTGTTGCGGAGAGTCGAAGGGATGAAGAACGAGCAGGCGATTTCTGAGGTTCTCTGCTGGTCTCGGGATCCCTCCGAGCTTAGGAGATTGGCCCTGAGGAAGGACGAGATCCACAGCAGCCTTCGAGGTGGCTCCTACCACCAGATGAGGAACGGTTCCAGGGAGTTCATGAGCACGCTCGCCAATTACAAGATCCCTATCGCTGTGGTGACCACACGCCCACGGAAGGTTATTGAGGAAGCCATTGAAGCTGTAGGCGTGCGCAGCTTCTTCGATGCGGTTGTGACAGCAGAAGACGTGTACCGGGGCAAGCCTGACCCAGAAATGTTCCTGTACGCTGCTCAGCTTCTCAGTTTCATCCCGGAGAGGTGCATCGTGTTTGGGAACTCCAATTCGGCGGTGGAAGCTGCGCATGACGCACGTATGAAGTGTGTCGCGGTCGCAAGCAAGCACAAGATCTACGAGCTTAGCGCTGCAGACCTTGTGGTGAAGCAACTAGACGAGCTATCCGTCGTTGACTTGAAGAACCTTGCTGATATTGAGTCCCCGGAGTTTGGCATGGAACCTGAACCAGAGATGGAGGAGGAGGAAGTGCCCCCACCATCGACGTCTGTGGGTATAGATGATCTATTCTGGTAAGAGACCAAATTGTACATTTGATTGATTCCTCTCCAGAACACAGATGTATTGTTGTCAACTGTCATAGTGATCAGAAAGAAGGGCTTATCATCCTTCTGTAATCAGTAGAATGTGATATGTAAAAAATGTTGTCTAGAGCTCACACACTGTATATACATACTCAGAAAGAAAGCTGGGAACTGAATATATGAATCAGAACATTTGAATCTGCAGTTCCTGAAACAATGTAACACCACAAGGTTTCTGTCGCCGAATCAGTATTCCGGATGCTGATTATATTGTTCTCTGCAGTCTTCTTGCCAAATATTGTGATTGAAATTGCACTTGGTGGAAATAATTAGAGTTTGAATCACCATTATGGATGTTTTGATTGGCATGGTGACTTTGTTTAGAGTTCTCCTTATTTAAGTATCTTAGTAGCCTTCTTCTAAATTCAGATTTGATTTGATAGTTCTGCATACAACGAAGCCACAGCTGAAGATGTTACATGTATGTGAAAACTTGTGACCTGAGAATTTATTTTTGATTTTATAGTACTTAGAGCTCACCATGGTACAAGGTGTCAGTTCAGGATAAGGACTCTAAAGTCTAAACTGATATGCTGGATCTGGGTTTGGTATCTGGTGAGTTGATCTACTGAATTGAATTTAAATTAGCCTTGTCAAATATGAATGTGCACCCGTGCTGCTTGTGCACGTGATATGCTAGAATTCAGCAATATGCACCACCAGTGCATCCTGAGTGAAGGCTCGTGAAGTACACCAGTGCATACTTATATATTAAGAAGTTTTAGGTTAAAATAGACCAATACAAAAGTGCTGTGGCCCACCAATTTATGGCGGCCAGAAACGACAATATATATAATAAAATTATCTAACATCATAGCAATGCAACTAACTACAACTGGCATCCAGGAATGGGAGTAGTAAAGGAGCGAGAGACTCCTAGCTCCAGCCAAGTCCTGATTAAATTGGAAGATAGTAGCCCCCATGTTAAGAGGAAAACTATCAAAGACACATCTATTCATATATCTATTCATATGCTTCCACAATGTCCAAGCTCCAAGGATTAGCAAGTAGTTCATCTCCGTCTGCGCAATCCCAGAAATTCACTCCTGCCATACAATAATAAAGCTCCAATTTTGAGGCCGTGGAGACATGCTCTGGAGATTGGCGGACGTGGAACCAAAATTCCCTTGCAAAGACACACCTAACCATAAGGTGACCAATCGTTTCTTGTCGTTGATCAAAAGTAGACATCCCCCTTTTGCTTAACCGGTCAGCTGTCCAGCACTTTTTAAGAGCAGAAAGCCAAATGAAGAATTTACACTTAGCTGTAGCCCAAGACTTCCAAAATCGATTAGCACTAGCAGGCTCAAAGTGGACAGACCCAATGAAGAGTGCCTCATACACAGCCTTAGATGAATACTGTCCATTGGCAGCTAGCATGAAAACATGCCTATCTTCAATTTGTTCATATAACTCCACCTCCAGTAATTGATCCCATATTTCCAGAAACTCTACTAAAACCCCAACCAGTTATATCGGCAACCCAACGTCCCTCATTGAAGGTCTCAAGAACTGTTCTAAACTTGACATCTCTTCAAGCATCCCCAACAAGATGACTCAAAATAGTGCTCTAAAAATTAAAATACTACATCATTCAAAGTGTTTAGGACACTAAAAACAAATTGTGTTCTACTCCCTCCGTTTCGTTTTAATTGTCGCTGGATAATGCAAAATTGAACTATCCAGCGACAACTAAAAATAAACGGAGGGAGTAACATTTAAGCCCTATTCATATATTTTTAGAAGTGAATTATATTATTATGAAAAAAATATTGAGAATGATGTAGCAAACAAAGTTAGTGCACTAGTGTGAGATGTCTTATATTTTGGGTCACTTCATGGAGCACCCTATATTTTTTGATAAAATATTGTAAAATAAGGTACTGTTGGAGTTGATTTTTATGAGTTGTGCCCTATATTTTAAGACAGGGTATTGTTTTAAGGCAATGTTAGATATGCTCTTATAGACACGGTAGCAAATAGTCTTGGAGCAAGTTGATCGATGCTGAGCATCTCCAACGGTGTCTTAAATCAGTACCCTATCTTGAAAAATATAGGGCTCACAGTGCCCTATTTTACAAATCTTTGTCAAAAAAATATAGAACACACCATGAAGTGACCCAAATATACTACACCCTAAACTAGTGCATTATCCTTGTTTTCTACATCAATCTCAGCATTTTCTTTCCTAATAACGTAGTTTACTTCCTACAATATATGATTTAGGGCTTATCTAGAGCGCAATTTGTTTTTTGTGCCCTAAACACTTTATGATGTAGTTTAATTTTTGGGACACTATATTGAGTCACCTTGTTGGAGATGCTCTACGTAGCCATTTATCTTTCCAGAATAAGGTTGTGGCTCCATTTCCAATTTTCCCATAAAGCCTTGTTCGTTTGCAAGTGGAATGGAGGGGATTAAATCCCTTCTTATTCAAAACAAACAAGCTCTAAAAGAAATTGGAGCGGTCTGGGGTCGAATAATTGAGTTATAGTAAAGTAACCAAGTTTGAGAGTAGGGAGAGAGAGAGAGAGAGAAAGACTCTTCACTTGATTGCTCACTTGAAATGTGTATTAAACTAGGAGTAATATGTAAGTGAAGTTTATGCTCAAAGAAAAATAGAAATCGCAGTAAAGAAAAAAAAGACAAGAGACTAGGTGATTTTTATCCCGTGGTTCGGTCAAATGTAATATGCTTGCCTACTCTATGTTGTGGCGTACTAATGGACGAGGGTTGCACTCAACCCCTCTCAAATGATCCAAAGATCAAACTTGAGTACCACAGTTTTTCCTTATACCACAAATCTCTTGTTGTGGGGAATCTTCACAAGTTGGAGCCTCTCACATCTTACACAAGACGATCACAATCCAAATCAAAGTAAGGGAGGGAGTAGAGTACACACACAAGAGCACAATTGCAGCAACACACGCACAAATGCAAAAAAGAGACCGCAACAACAAATCGACAGAGTAACGACTAAGAAAATGCGCTCAAATCTCTCTCAAACACTTCAAATGCGTGGTCGCAGAGTCTCGGAGTTGTAGTTTTCTCTTATAATGCTTTTGTGTGCTGGTAAAGGCGCCCAAGGGCCTCTTTTATTGCCCCAAGGGCCAAGGGAGTCGTTGCCTTCTCCACAAGGAAGCTGAAAAACTTCCCTGTCTGCGAGCTCACTAGACAGTTTGGTGCGCCACTAGAATCCCGACTGCCAACAATCGCCCGACAATCTGATTGGGTGGTTTCCTTTTCCGGCGTGGCACCGGACAGTCAGGTGTGCCACCGGACAGCTGCCACGTCATCTAGCCATTGGTGGCTGGCGGCCGCGGTGGAGAGAGCCGTTGGAGCATATGTTCGGTACACCGGACAATGCACTGTTCACTGTTCGGTGGATTTTATAATTAAAATTCCAGAGGACAGCGGCTTCGGTCGTACGCCTCACTGGACAGTCCTGTGGGTCCCTCCCAAACTTCTCCAACTTCTTTTGACTCTTCTTGAGAGGTTTCCTGGCACTTAGAAAAACATAGTTAGTAACTAAAACAATTAACTAAGTGTAGGAACCATACCTTTTTCATTCCTTTTCAAAAGGATTTGCAATATGCCCAAACTCAAGCCCAAAAAGTACTTTTCTCTATAAAACGAGTTAGAGCCCAAACACAAGTACTAGAAACATTGTTAAGGACATATGCAACATATTTAGAAGTACAAACCTCACACTTGTAACATTTCTCCCAAAGTTGCATATTTAGGTCTATGTTTTTGCTCTTTTAGACTTGATGTCTTCAATTTGCTTTTTATACAACTGTGCTCATTTTCATTCTAGGATGGTTAGTTCAAAGTGATGTGCTGGGCAGTTAATCATCAAAACACTTAGAACGGGCCTTAGGGCACATTTTCCTTTCAAGTAGTGACTGCAACTTCATGGCACACTCATGGGCTGGGCGACCGATGGTGCCTCCTCCCTCTCTGCTTGTTCCCCTTCCCTTTCAACTAGCTAGCCTTCAATGGTGCCCTTTTGCTTCATCTCCCCACCAGCAGTCACCATTAGGGCTTGTCCGGTTAGAGATGGATTAGAGAGAATTAAATCTCTTGCTACTCAATTTTTAATAGGAATGAATTTAATTCCCATCAATCCTCTCCAATCCACATGCCACCGAATAAGACCTTAAAGAGAAACTCTTCTTCTCCCCTCTCCATCCCTTATAAAAGGAACAACAGGACCTTCTCACACCATTCTTCCCTTCCCTTCCCCACACTAGAGAGCGCTTTTGTGCTGCTCCAAGTTGCTGGCAGGTAGTCGATGTTCTTCATCCTTCCTGCTCATAGTAGCCAACCTGGCCAAGTCCCAGCGCCACAACCTCCTCTGACTAGGTTCTAGCCAGCCATAGCTCCCTCTAGCCAGGCCACCACAGTTGGCCCAACCACTCCTGCCTAGCCATTGTTGGCTAAAAATCTTTTTTGAGCTAGGCACTGCCAGCCAAAAGTTTCTCCATTGCTGAAGGACCATAAACTCGTGTTTTCGTTATTTTTATTTTCACTAAAGTTTATATATATTATTTTTTGTGTGTATATTGTTTGTTGTTTTGTTCCTTGTTTTGCTTGTGTGATTGTTTAGAAGTCGAGACGAAGCTCAAGAGCAACAGTTTGAGGAAAAGCCACAACAATTCTTTGAAGAAAACAAGTTGATTTCCCCTTGCATATTCTTTTTCCAATCCAGAAATAACATCGTAATTCACTTTACTTCTATGTCATATTGCATAACTTGATGGGTCCTACTAAGGTTTGCCTAGATTCATAATCATATCTTGTTAACCTAGGTTTATCTTTCAAGTTGGGTAGGACGGCTAGTTGTTTTAATTTGGTTCTTGGTGTTTTTAATAAACAATGAGAACCATGTTTATGATATGCTTTGATAATCAGAAGATCATATATGTTAATTGGAACATGGAGAAGCACCCGAAAAAATAGTGAAACCATAAGTGTCATATGACTCTGATTTTGGCTATTAACTTGATGAACTTAGTGCTTAATAATCTTATCTAGAAAAGGAAAGGTTCTCTTGGATGGTATGCTTGGTTAAGGTAATGCACACATTAGTGAGGATCGTACTCCACGGTGACTTGAAACCTTAGCTGATTATTTTATAGTAAATGCATCTTTCTAAAAACATTAGGTGAATCACTAGTCATTCACCTCAGTAGTGTTTAAGGGCTTTGCAAACCTATGCTACAAGGGATACATAACTTATGGTAAAAGTGACACCTATATAGGGTGTAAAACTGATATATCATTCATGCTCACGGTTAAAATCGGTATAGACCCTCACATGATAACTAAACTCAAAGATGGAATTAAATTGTGTTTTCTTTGATTTTGAGTTAATGTTGGTAATTCTTTTAAGCTTGAGTGGGATGGTATATACTTATACCTAGTAATTAGGTGAATGATAATAAAATATGACTAAGTAAAATGTAATAGATATAAACCCCTATTAGTTTCTCTTTGAAAGCCTTGCATTTTTTTCTCGCTTGCTGAGTACCAACCGTAAGTATACTCACCTTTGTCTAATATGATGTTTAGAAGCTTTTGATGGAGTGGAATACTTCGACGACTCTGAAGAATTGTATGGCTTGCGTTCACCAATCAAGTGACTATTGGAGTTTTGTCTTCGTATCTATTTATGGGAGTGTAATAATGTTATGTAATCTTTTATTTACGTTTTGAAAAATGTCTTTTGATATATACACTACTAACATCAACATATGTGTGAAAACGGATCCTTGACACATATGGCATGTATTTGGTTTGTTTTTAAAATCGGGCGTGACACCTAGTAAAAGGGAAATTGGGTTAACCATTTCCTATAACTAATTTTGGTGGTTAATAATCAACACAAACACATGGACTAACTAGTTTGTCTAGAATTCATGTATTAACAGGTGCATAAGATTCAGCACAAACCAAGAAAGAAATCAAGTTAGGGCCTCAATTTGAAACGGAGCAAAGAACTTGAGTGTGCTGAGAATTGGCGCACCGGACTGTCCGGTGCACCAGGACCGTACAGATGTCAACCAGCCACTCTCGGGAATTCCAGGGCGCGCTCCGCTATAATTCACCGGACTATCCGGTGTGCCACTGGACTGTCCGGTGAGCCAGCGGACAACGGCTATCCAACGCTAACGGTCGACTCTGTAAAGTGCTACAGTGCCGCGACAGAAGTCAGAGCAGCGAAGTCAGAGGGCACCGAACTGTCCGGTGCCGCAAGAGGACAAAGCCTCCAACGGTCGACTAGCTCCGAACTCTAACGGTTGGGTGACGTGACAGCGCACCGGACAAGGAATAGTGCCTGTCCAGTGGCGCACCGGACTGTCCGGTGCGCCCATCGCCAGCAGCCTCCCCAACGGCGACCAAAGTGGTTGGGGGCTATAAATACCCCCCAACCTCCACAACCTTTGGCATCCAAGTTTTTCAGAGATCACATTCAATACAAGAGCTTGTGCATTCACTCCAAGACACATTTACAAAGATCAAACCCTCTCCAAGCCTAGAATTCAACTCAAACATTTAGTGACTTGTGAGAGAGTGTGTTCGTGTTCTTTTGCGTTCTTGTTTCTTGAATTGCCTTTCTTCTTTCTCATTCTTGTTCTCAAGTGACTCGTAATCAAAGCAAGAGACACCTAAGTGTGTGGTGGTCCTTGCGGGGTCTTAGTGACCCGATTGATTAAGGAGAAGGCTCACTCGGTCTAAGTGACCGTTTAAGAGAGGGAAATGGTTGAAATAGACCCGGTCTTTGTGACCTACTCAACGGGGACTAGGTTCTTTGGAACCGAACCTCGGTAAAATAAATCGCCGTGTTCACTCACCTTGATTCTTGGTTGATTTGTTTTCCTCTCTCTTCCCGACTTGAATTTAATTCTAACGCTAACCTCCGACCTTAGTGCGTGCTTAAGTTTATAAATTTTAGGTTTCGCTTATTCACCCTCCTCTATACGACTTTCACCTAGTCACTAGGAACATTGCCCAAATAAAAAAAAGGAAAGAGTAAGTAACAAGCTAGCTTAGCCATATTGGCAGCAAAGCCACGGAAGACACGTTATGTTTCCAAAGTGTCCAAACCCCTAGGATAATGGGGGACTTTATGCCTCGCTGCAATTGTCCATCGACCATACCATTGTCCAAGCATCACTCATCATTAAGCTGAGAGTTTCCAGCCCAAAGTGACACAGGAGTCATTTCCACTTGTCTCCTTGAGAAAGTCTGTTCGGTTTAGATTAAAGTCGGCTGTTTGGACTAGACTGCAGCAACTACAATTCATAGAGATAAAAACACTATAGAAGCAGTAGAAGCCGGTACGAATTAAACCCAAGCGAACTCTGGATGATAACTGGAACCTGAGAAACTGAGGGTGTCTTCACATGCATGAACTGATGAAGTGATAAGTTATGTATACATTGTCATGTATGTATGACGAGACTATTTTTGATATGCTTACTAGCTGATGAGGGTGTCTTCATCATGAAGCTGTGTGCGTGTTTTGTATTCTCTAGCGAGCAAACACGTGTTACGATTTGGTAGGTTTGCTCTGAATGATGTTCAGCAATGCAGGTTTTGATTTTGGATCCTAACTTTACATATCAAAATCAACAGGAAAATGATTTCAAAAATTGATCTACTCTACCTTGATAATTTATTCACAAAACTTGTCTGCACGGAGCTGATGTCGCTAAATGAACCGCGCATGAGAAAAAGAATCCTCTTCAATGAATGAAGGAATTACATTGAACAACCAATAATAACACAGGAAAAATGGGGGTACTACAGGGAGAGGCAGCACAGCTACAAGACCAAAGGAATTTACAACGGCCCAGCCGCCCGTCAGAGAAGAACCGAGCTGCGCAGCACGATCTGGCCGTCCTCGTCCTTGTCGAACACTCGCTCGATCAGGTCGTTCCAGCTCATGCGCTGCCTGGGCCCCGCCGGCGGGAAGCTCTCGCTCCTCTCCGGCTGCTGGCGATGCTGCTCCACGTCGTCAAACGTACCGTACGGCGACGGTCGCCGCCCGTCTGGCACCGACAGCGTGACGGCCCGGCGCAGAGCGGCCCTGTGCTCCTCCACATGCTCCCTCTGCAGGGTTTCGTTCCGCTCCATCCGCTGCTCCGACGGCACTGCCAGCGTGTTCTCCTCCTCCAGCATCAGCTGCACACCGGCGGCGGAATCATGTAACAACTCCATTTCCAAACATGTTAATTCTACAGACCTAACCAACGTGTAACTATATTTTGAACAAGGTTTTTGTTGTCACTACCTTAACCTTAGTTGAGTTAGTTCTTCAAAATTTCTTCTTGTATTTTAACATTTTTAGTTTATATAATGCTAAGAATAAAATCTAACACCTTCTCTATGTGTAGCCCTTACATTTTAAATTTCTAATACTCCCTACGTTCCATTTTATTAAAAAAAAACTTGACCCACGAACGAGGTAAAACAGCCCCCCAGGTATTATATTAACAAGAATCGAACTCAACTAAGGAATACTATTAGACCACCTAACCAACTCAGTTAGAGGCCTTTTCGCTACGTCCAGTTTTATGAGGCGTAACTTGGAATGACATGGTTTCCTAAATTACACTTTGACCATTCATTTACTTTGTATTATATTGTTTATATTTATGATTATTGGATAGTACAATTGCTTACAAATCTAACCGTACCAAGTTTATATTGTCGTAGTTAAAAATTGTTAGCCAAATCATTGATCAAAGGTTTTAAAGTTTGAAACTTGATATGTGTGTGCCTTATAAAAGGGAATAAAGGTAGCCATAAACAAGCACAATTAAGGCCTTGTTCGTTTTATGCCAATCCATAGGGATTGAGAGGGATTAAATCCCAAGTCAAAATCCTCTCCAATCCCTTCCAATCCCCCTCAATCCCTATGGTTTTGGAATCAAACGAACATGGCCTAAGGGGGGAAAAAGTAGGATACAAGGAGGTTGATTAAGGATAGAGAGTAAGCATGACTAGAAAAGCATATAAGATTGTAAGAAACTCACATCCAAAGCCTTCTGGGCCTCCCTCTCAATCCAAATAATGGCATGGTCCGCTGTGGCATTGCAGGAAAGAACTATGTGCTCAAATCTACCATCCACCGGCACAGCTGTTTTGACTACCGGTGGATATCTTCCGCACCTGTGCGTTTCAAGGAATTCAGTGTGTTTTCGGAAACTTCACTAGCAACAACCAGTACTCTGACCAAGAAATGTAAAACAGCTGTGCAAGTTCAATATCAATGGTGTACCTAGCAGTATCAGTATGGGTTTACAGTCATTGGTGTTACATGATAGTTGAACACTTGAACTACATATTGGCAAAATAAAGAGATGATGGATTGATGGTCCTATTAAAATGATACTATTGAATATTTGAACTACTAGCATAACCTGTTCTCTATTTTCCAGACAGGTGTGAGAACGCCTCTATAAATATGCAAATAAAAGATACTATGCATACAGGTTGTATAATAGCAGCCACATGATGTTCCTTGCATTCTAGAATGCCAAATGAGGAAAAGGTACCTGCACGTTCTTCTTTCGACTATGTGATAAATCCGGCCTGGTGCATAAAGCCTCCTTGGATCCTTAAGCATAGCGTCTTCAGGTATACATGTATCCCTCAAACATCTCAAACCTAGGAGGCAAGGCAAGCTGTCCAAGAAGAGAAGATAGCATAATGTCAAACTTACTTGAGCCCAGTAAGCAGAAAACACACCACAGCTGCAACATAGTTAGCAGAAACATAAACTGAAAAATCAGCAAATAAGATAAATCACCCTCAGCTATAATAAAAATTCTTGGTGTACCGTGTACACAGCTCACAGGACTGACATACAAAGTGTTAGGTTGATCTCATCTGGTTCAGTCAAGGGACCAAACAAGACTCACCTCCCGTGCCTTGATCGGTGGCACAACAACCTTATGGTTGCGCCCTCTTCCACACCGCGTACATTAAATAGGGAGAGGACCAGCACATGAACCGAAGTTCACTGAAACCCCCTCTACCAAACACCAAAAAACGTGAGATCTGATCTATCTCTACGTGTTTAGGAAAGTGAAGGTCGTCACCGTCTAGTCGTCTACCACGCCATCTCTGAGCCGACTCTCATCGCCCTAATGGCATGAACAGCAAACACCAAAGGTAGATTTCAGAAAAATCTAAGGATGGAACACTGGAAAAAATTTAAGGAAGTCTTGCAATATTTGCAAGGTACAAATGGCCTCATGTTAACATATAGAGAAACGAGTAGCCTTGAGATCATACGATACTCATATTTAGATTATGTGGGGTGTGAAGAAGATAGAAAGTCCACGTCAGAACATATCCAGACTCGATAAGGTGTGATGAGTTTACTGCATGTTATGAGAGAACAAGATAGACTGTGTGGCTTAAGAAGTTTGTAGACAGTTTAACAGTGGTAGACAACATATCAAAACCACTACAACTATACTGCGATAATAAACCACCAATATGTTACTCCTATAACAAGCCAAATGTTGCCGCCAAACACATTGGCATTAAGTATTATATTGTAAAAGAAAAAGTCTAGGATCAATCAATTGAACTTGAGCATAGAAACACAGAGCAAATACTTATGGATCCACTCACTAAAGGGCTTCCATCCAACGTGTTCAGAAAACATGTAGCCGACAAGGATTTAATGGAGCACCTATGATTCTAGATTAAGAGATCGTCAATGCAACCATCTCCCTCAATAATAAATTCTCTAATTTGAGATAGAAAGGTGTATTATAGTTATTGAGTTCATAGCGCTTGACTAACTGTGGTAACACCTTGGTCTTGATATACTAATATTTGAGGAGTAATCTTTAAGGAGTGAGGATTGTAACTTAAGGAATTAAAAACGGGGATAGGCCCAATGCCGGAGGCTCCCACATGAGTGGGGTCTAGGGAAAGGATAAACTGAGGCAAGCCTACCCCCCTACCCCCCAATGCAAAGAGGCTGCTTCGAACCCGCAACTTGGTGACTCGGTGAGATAGCTCTCACCATTGCACCAAGCCTGCCCTTCAAAGTTAAGGAATTAAGTCATAATGAAATTAGTTTTTAAGTATAAGCAAGTAAGTACGAGATCAAAGGGGAGAATGTTAGGTTGATCTCATTCAGTTCAGTCAAGGGACCGAACCAAACTCACCTCCCACGCCCTAATTTGAGGCACAACAACCTTATGGTTGCGGTTTCCTTTCACACCGTGTACATTAAATAGGGAGACGGCCGGCACGAGAATAGAGTTCGCTAAACCTCCCCCCCCCTCCCCTCCTCCAAACACCAAAAAATGTGAAATCTGATCTATCTCTATGTGGTCAGTGAAGGGAAACCGCCGCTATCTACCCCGCCATCTCTTAGTCGACTCTCATAGCTCTAATGGCGTCAACAACAAACACCAAAGGTATAAACTCTGTTCTAAACCTAGTGGTTAGGATTCGTGATCAAGGTCAGTTTAGAACTAACACAAAACACTAAACGCAGGCGTGATGTTCACTAACTGATGATATCATATATCCTGAAACAGATGTACAGTTGCTGTTTCTGACAAGCGGAGTAATTTGTTCATAAAAAAATGGAGCAACTTGGATTATGCAAGAGGAAAGTTCGAGCCAGTAATAAAGCACATGACAATTTGGGAAACTAAACCCTTTCAACACTAGATGACTAGACACAAAAATATGTAAATCCTTTGTTCATAATCAAGAAAAGAACAAAATATATAATGTACCAGAGGATCGACTTGAAAATGTCTTCAAGAGGAGTAGCCGTCCGGGGCAAGAAGTCGTCCTGCCATTGGGAAATAAAGGTGGAGAATGGTTGAAACCAGTAGGGAGTAGTCAGTGGACATAATTAAGAAACCTGAGTGAGTGACCGTAACCTGAAGGACGACCGAATTGATAACGTCAGCATATCTGACGGCGAGGTTGAGCGACATGCACCTGGCCGGCGCCATGGCGTAGCAGCGTGTGCGGGTCCTGTCGATGTTGCCAATCTTGTCGAGGTTGAGGACGACGACCATGGTGAGCATGGCGGCGATGCCGGCGCCCAGAGAATGACCCGTGAAGGTGAGCGTGTAGTCGGGGTACGTCTCGAGGAGTTCCCTGAGGAGGTCGCACTCAGCATCGAGCACCCAGCCGGCGGCCCTGAGGAGGCCGTTGTGGACGTAGCCGCCGTCGAAGCGGCGCTTGCCGAGACGGTTGTCGAGAAGGAGCGCGTAGTCGGACTCCTTGACGAGGTTGAGCCCGCGGAGCGCGAGGACGATGTCGGCGTGGGCGTGATCGAGGTAGAGGAGGTAGGGCGTGACGCGGCCGCGTGTGTCGGCGTAGGTCCGGCGGCGGAGGACGCAGGCGGGGTCGATGCCGTAGCCGCCGGGCGGCGCGAAGAGGAGCGGGGCGGAGGGGGAGAGATCGGGTTCGTAGTTGGCCATGACGAGGCGGCACATGCGCGGCACGGGCTCGAAGTCGTCGGCGGAGGCGAGGCCCCAGGTGGCGCTGTCGACCTCGCCGCTGTGGAGGCAGCGCTTCCATGCCCAGCGCGCGCAAGCGAGGCAGTAGACGCACTCGAGCAGCGGCAGGCCGCAGGCCAGCGACATGGCCGGCGCCGGGCCGGAGCACTAGGAGGCGGCGATGGCAGGTTGTATCTGGGAGGGAATTACCTCGAACAGGTGGCGCGCCGCGTGGATCGAGTCTGGAATCAGAGTCTTCGGTACGGGTGAATGTTCAGAGGGAGGAAATGGAGATCCAAGCATCCAACCAAACGTAAGGGTAGGAATCTTCTAAGCGAGCAAGGATTGTCTCGTGCGGATCAACGATTCCACTCGTGATTTTTCTTTTCTTTTCTTTTTTTTTCCCTCGCTTTGTGATGAGGCCACGAGGGCGGGGCGGGCGCCGGAGAGGCATTCACTGTGGTGAGGTGGTGACCTCTTTGGTGTGATGTGGAGGAGTGAAAACTGGTTGCGCTGAGTAAGTTAGATATCTCAGTTATAGTGTATAGGGGAGTTGGATAGGGAACTCCTAAGGTCTTGTTCGGTTATTGGTATTCCATGTGGATTAGAGTGTATTGGGTGGGATTGAGATGTATTTTAACTTGCTATGGATTTAATCCGACTCAATCACATCCAATACACATGGATTAACGTAAAACGAACAAGCCCTAAAGAGGAGGTGAAATAGGGGGAAGAATTTTTTAGGGAGATTTATTTAAATATGAATAGAAAGTATGAATATATGGATTTGCAAGGGAGTTTTTTGCGATTATGATACTGCCAAGAGTTGGCTTCATTGGAATGGTACCCCCAATGGATATCTCTCTAGAATTATAAGTGTAAGCAACCTCTTAAGGGTTTTGGTGATCAAATGACAAAACAAATAAAGATTATAACAAGTTTGTTTCAAGTGTGCAGTATAGGAGATCATGTCGATTGAAAAATAAGCATATGACTTAGTGGAATCACACAATACTTCAATGGTTTGAGATATATTTCTCGTGGTTCTAGACAATCATGACTTTAAATGTTATATATTTTTAAGTATTAGGAATCATCGTACTATATAGAGGGATCTGCAAAAGATAAAGGTGTTTGCTAAAAGGCTCCAAATTTCAATTTCAAAACTCATTTTGTCTATGGTCAACTATGAGTGAAGTGTGCAGTTCAACCTGTCTATAGGTGACTTGATCTGGGTTAGTCTCTAGTGAAAGGCGGTTGAACCGACCCTAGGGGCGGTTCAACCGGTCCTACACCGAGAAACCCTCTAGTGAATGGTGATTGAACCAGTCCCTAGGTGGTTAAACGAGTCCACCACTGGTTGAGTTGGATGGTTCATTCTCTCAGTTCACTTGGTTCTGCTAGGTTAGCCCCTGGTGCATGGCGGTTCAACCGATCTAGGGCCGATTGAACGAGTGACCTGAACCGATTTTCACTGTGCAGAAAAACGATTCAACCGGTTGAAAGGGAAATGTGCCCTTGGGCAATTTCTATAATGTTTTGGTGATTAAGTGCCCAACACGTTTAATTAAGCTCTTATGTGTCAAATAAAGAGAGAAGTGCAAATCAAGGCAAAAGGTATGTTTCTAGACATGGTGAATTGTTTTATGCACTAACATGGTTATCCAAGTGCTAGAAACAGTGACTAAAGAAGAAGAGAGGAAACGGCAAAAGACTTGGCTGTGTGCAGCAAAGTTCCAGTTTGGCCTGGCACACTGGACTGTCCAGTGGTGCACCGGACAGTGTCCGATGCGCCAGGCTGGTCCTCGGTGAACTCGCTGCTCTCGGGATTTGACGGCGGCATACGGCTAAAAATTACCGGACTGTCCGGTGGTGCACCGGACTGTCCGGTGAGCCAACGGTCGCCTAAGCAATGGTCGACCGCGCAATCTTCGCGCGACACATGGACTGCTCCAACGGTCAGCTGGTGCACCGGACAGTGTCCGATGCGCCAATCAGCCTAGAGGAGCAACGATCGGATATGCCAAATTTGGAAGGAGATCACGCACCGGACCGTCTACAGGACTTGTCCGGTGGCACACCGGATTGTCCGGTGCACCACTCGACAGAAGGCAAGAATGGCCTTCCAAGTTTGCCTCCAATGGCTCCTAGTTGCTTTGGGGTTATAAAAGGGACCCCTAGGCGCATGGAGGAGATATCCAAGCATTCTCTAAGTATTCTCAAGCATTCAGACTCCGCTCTCACACATTCGTTTCATTGTGTTAGTGATTTGGGCTCCATTCGAGTTGTGCACTCCGTGAGTTGTCATTTGAGCTCAAGTCTTCACTTGTGTGCGTGGTTGTGCTGCGTATTTGAGTCTTGTGTGTGTTGCTCTTCCCAACCTTACTCTGTGCTTTCTTTATGATATCAATTGTAAGGGCAAGAGGCTCCAAATTGTGGAGATTCCTCACAAACGGGAAAACACTTGAAAGGAAAAGACCGTGGTATTCAAGTTGATCATCGGATCACTTGAAAGGGGTTGAGTGCAACCCTCGTCCATTGGGACGCCACAACATGGAAGTAGGCAAGTGTTACTTGGCCGAACCATGGGATAAAATCGTGTGTCTCTTGTGTTGCTTTCTCTGTGATTGTTTTGTCCACAAGAACTCATCTCAAAACTACTTAGTCGCACTAACAATTCTATAACTAAGTTTTTGTGGCTATTTAGTGTTTGATTTTACAGGATCACCTATTCACCCCCCTCTAGGTGCTCTCAATTGGTATCAGAGTCGTACTCTTCATCTAAGAGACTAACCGCCCGAAGAGATGGATCCTAAGGGAAAGGGGATGGTGGTCAACGACAAGGAAAAGGAGTCCGTCCTCAACGAGCCAAGAGATGGCAAGCCTACTGACTTAGGCTCGAGTCAAAAGAAGAGAGAAGGGAAGAAGAAGAGGCGCATTAAGAAGATCATCTACTACGACTGCGATGCCTCGTCCTCTTCGCCACACGACGACAACGACTCTACAAAAAGGAAAACGGTCAATCAAAACTATTCATTTGATTACTCTCGTATTCCATTTAATTCAAATGCTCATTTGCTATCAATTCCACTTGGGAAACCTCCACACTTTGATGGAGAAGACTACTCTTTCTGGAGTCATAAAATGCATAGTCATTTATTTTCTCTCCATCCTAGTATTTGGGAGATTGTTGAAAACGGAATGCATTTTGATAGTACTGACAATCCCGTCTTCATAAATGAGCAAATTCATAAAAATGGACAAGCTACTACTGTCTTGCTAGCTTCACTTTGCAGGGATGAATATAATAAGGTGAGTGGCTTGGACAACGCCAAGCAAATCTGTTACACCCTCAAGATATCTCATGAGGGAAACGACACTACCATGATCACCAAAATGGAGCTGGTAGAAGGCGAACTGGGGAGATTTGCGATGATTAGGGGAGATGAGCCAACTCAGACCTACAACAGGCTCAAGACCCTCATCAACAAGATCCGAAGCTATGGAAGCACAAGATGGACGGATCATGATGTCGTCCGACTCATGCTAAGGTCATTTACTGTAATTGACCCCCATCTTGTCAATCTTATTCGTGAAAACCCCAGGTACACCAAAATGACGCCCGAGGAGATACTCGGAAAATTTGTGAGCGGGCACATGATGGTAAACAAGGCACGATACGTGGATGACGCCTTGAACGGTCCACTACCCATCTACGAGCTGCAGCCCGTTGCTCTCAAAGCAACAAGCAGCAAGGAGGCGCTACCAAGCAAGGTAGCTCAAGTGGAAGCTGCCGGACTCAATGAAGATGAGATGGCTCTTATCATCAAGCACTTCAAGACCGCGCTCAAAGGACGCAAAGAATACCCCTCCAAGAATAAAACAAAGGGAAAGCGCTCCTGCTTCAAATGCGGTAAGACTGGTCATTTTATAGCTCAATGCCCCGATAATGATAATGACCAGGAACAAGAAAAGTATGGGAAGAGGGAGAAGAAGAAGGTTTACAAGAAAGCGAAGGGCGAGGCGCACCTTGGAAAAGAATGGGATTCGGACTGCTCTTCATCCGACTCCGACGATGAAGGACTAGCAGCCTCGGCCCTCGGCCTTCAACAAGTCTTCGCTCTTCCCCAACGAACATCACACTTGCCTCATGGCTAAGGAGAAGGTACGTATTCGAGATTCCTCGAAGTACTCTTCTTCTAGTGATGAGGAATTCGATGATGAAGTAGATTACTCTATTTTATTTAAAGGTTTAGATAGAGCCAAAGTAGAGAAAATTAATGAATTAATTGATGCTCTAAATGAAAAAGATAGACTGTTAGAAAAACAAGAGGACATTTTGTATGAGGAACATGACAAATTTGTTAGTGTACAAAAGTCTCTTGCTTTAGAAACTAAGAGAAATGAAATACTATCTTCTGAATTATCTGCTTGCTATGAATCTATATCTAGTTTAAAGAATTTAAATGATGATTTAAATGCTAAGCTAGAGGAAGTTAGTAAAATAAATTCATGTGTAGAGCATGTTAGTATTTGTAATAGATGTAAGGACTTTGATGTTGATGCATGTAATGAACATCTTATTTCTATTACTAAGTTGAATGATGAAGTGGCAAGTCTTAATGCTCAACTTAAGACTTGCAAAAGTGATTTTGATAAATTAAAGTTTGCTAGGGATGTCTACACTGTTGGTATACACCCCTCAATTAAGGATAGACTTGGTCTTCGAAGGAAAACCAAGAACTTAACAAGCCAAAAGGCTCCCATTCTCACCAAGGAGAAAGGGAAGGCCCCCATGGCTAGTAGTCCTCAAAGAAACCATGCTTTTATTTGTGATAGGAAAATTGCTAGTCATCCTCATCATAATAAGAGTCATGTTCATGTTGCTTATAATGATTCACATGCTATGTTTGCATCTAGCTCTACTTTTGTGCACGGTAGAAGTAGGCCTAGGAGAAATAAGGTTGTGCCTCATATGCCTAGGAAAATGTGCAATGAACCAACTACTGTTTTTCATGCTTGCAACACTTCTTTTGTTCTTTCATGTAAGAATGTAAAAGTAGTTGCTAGGAAGTTGGGATCTAAATGCAAGGGAGACAAAACTTGCATTTGGGTTCCAAAAGTTATTGTGACTAACCTTATAGGACCCAACAAGAGTTGGGTACCTAAAACCTAAGTGTAAATTGCCTTGCAGGTTTATGCATCCGGGGGCTCAAGGTGGATTATCGACAGCGGATGCACAAACCACATGACGGGGGAGAAGAAGATGTTCACCTCCTACGTCAAGAATAAGGATTCCTAGGATTCGATCATCTTTGGAGATGGGAATCAAGGCAAGGTTAAAGGATTGGGAAAGATAGCCATTACATCCGAGCATTCTATTTCCAATGTGTTCTTAGTTGAATCGCTCGGGTACAACTTATTGTCTATGAGTCAATTATGTAACATGGATTATAATTGTCTATTTACAAATATAGATGTATATGTTTTTAGAAGAAGTGATGGTTCACTAGCGTTTAAGGGTGTACTAGATGGCAAGCTCTATTTAGTTGATTTTTCAAAAGAGAATGTCGATCTAGATGCATGCTTAATAGCTAAGACTAATATGGGCTGGCTTTGGCATCGCCGTCTAGCACATGTTGGGATGAATAACCTTCATAAGCTTCTAAAAGGAGATCATGTGTTAGGACTAACCAATGTCTGTTTTGAGAAAGACAGACCTTGTGTAGCATGTCAAGCAGGGAAACAGGTGGGAAGCACTCATCACGGCAAGAATGTGATGACAACATCAAGACCACCGGAGCTTCTTCACATGGACCTCTTTGGACCTGTTGCCTACCTTAGCATCGGAGGAAATAAGTATGGTCTTGTAATTGTTGATGATTTTTCCCGCTTCACTTGGGTGTTCTTTTTGCAGGATACATCAGAAACCCAAGGGACCCTAAAGCGCTTTCTAAGGAGGGCTCAAAACGAATTTGAGCTAAAGGTGAAAAAGATAAGGAGCGACAACGGGTCCGAGTTCAAGAATCTGCAAGTTGAGGAGTATCTTGAGGAGGAAGGCGTCAAGCACGAGTTCTCCACTCCCTACACACCACAGCAAAACGGTGTGGTAGAGAGGAAGAACAGGATGCTTATCGACATGGCAAGAACGATGATTGGAGAGTTTAAGACGCCCGAGCGGTTTTGGTCGGAAGCTGTGAACACAGCTTGCCACGCCATAAACCGGCTCTATCTGCATCGCCTTCTCAACAAGACCTCCTACGAACTCCTTACCGGTAACAAACCCAACGTCTCCTACTTTCGTGTATTTGGGAGCAAATGTTACATTCTGGTGAAGAAAGGTAGACATTCTAAATTTGCTCCCAAGGCAGTAGAAGGGTTTTACTAGGGTATGACTCAAATACAAAGGCGTATAGAGTCTTCAACAAATCATCGGGTTTGGTTGAAGTCTCTAGCGACGTTGTATTTGATGAGACTAATGGCTCTCCAAGAGAGCAAGTTGATCTTGATGACATAGATGAAGATGATGTTCCAACGGCCGCAATGCGCACGATGGCGATTGGTGATGTGCGACCATAGGAACAACAAGAGCAAGATCAGCCATCTTCCTCCACAATGGCTCATCCCCCAACCCAAGATGATGGACAGGTACCTCAAGAAGAGGAGCGTGATCAAGGGGGAGCACAAGAAGAACAAGTTAGGGAGGAAGAAGCACCACAGATCTCTCCAACCCAAGTCTGAGCGACGATCCAAAGAAATCACCCCGTCGATCAGATTCTGGGTGACATCAGCAAGGGAGTAACTACTCGCTCATGCTTAGCTAATTTTTGTGAGCATTACTCGTTTGTCTCTTCTATTGAGCCTTTCAGGGTAGAAGAGGCCTTGCAGGATCCGTATTGGGTGTTGGCCATGCAAGAATGAGAGCACCTAGAGGGGGGGTGAATAGGTGATCCTGTAAAACTTGAAACTTAATGCCACAAAACTTGATTAGGAGTTAGCACAAGAACGCCAAGTGGCTAGAGAAGAGTCTTTGCAAGACACGATAACCACAAGAAGATCAATCACAGATAGACACAGTGGTTTATCCCGTGGTTCGGCCAAGTTCAACACTTGCCTAGTCCACGTTGTGGAGTCCCAACGGACGAGGGTTGCAATCAACCCCTCTCAAGCGGTCCAAAGACCCACTTGAATACCATGGTGTTTTGCTTTGCTTTACTATATCCCGTTTGCGAGGAATCTCCACAACTTGGAGCCTCTCGCCCTTACACTTTGAAGTTCACAAAGAAGCACAGAGTAAGGGAGGGATGAGCAACACACACAAGACACGAAATCAGAGTATCAACACGCACACAAGCCGCAACAAGAGCTCACAACACAACTCAGCGAGTTCACAACTCAAATGGAGCTCTAATCGCTATCGCAAAGAATCAAATGCGCGGAATCGAAGTCTTGGTGCTTAGGAATGCTTAGAGAATGCTTGGTGTTTTCCTCCATGCGCCTAGGGGTCCCTTTTATAGCCCCAAGGCAGCTAAGAGCCGTTGAGAGCATTCCAGGAAGGCAATTCTTGCCTTCTGTCGCCTGGTGCACCGGACAGTCCGGTGCACCACCGGACACTGTCCGGTGCGGATTTCTTTCCTTCTTTGGCGAAGCCAACCGTTGGCGCTTTGGAGCCGTTGGCGCACCGGACAGTCCGGTGCACCCTTCCGACCGTTGGCTCGGCCACGTGTCTCGCGTGGATCGCGCGGCCGACCGTTGGCCCGGCCGACCGTTGGCCCGGCCGACCGTTGCACACCGGACAGTCCGGTGAATTATAGCCGTACACCGTTAATCACTTCCCGAGAGCAGCAAGTTCGCCTGAGCCAGCCTGGCGCACCGGACACTGTCCGGTGCACCACCGGATAGTCCGGTGCACCCAGACAGAGCTGACTTTGGCTGAACAAAGCCATCTTTAATTTCAACTTGATTTTTCCTGTTTCCAGCACTTAGACACAATACATTAGTCTCTAAAACAATGTACTAAGTCTGAGAAACATACCTTTATACTTGATTTGTACTTTGTCCACCATTTAACACTTAGGCACTTGTGTTGGACACTAAATCACAAAAATACTTAGAAATGGCCCAAGGGCACATTTCCCTTTCAATCTCCCCCTTTTTGGTGATTTATGCCAACACAACATAAAGCAAGTAGAACAAGTTCAAAATCAATTCAAATAAGAACTCAGAATTGTTTTGATTCATATTTGGCATATATGGATCATTCTTTGCCACCACTTGGTTTGTTTTTGCAAATCAAACTCAATTTCCTATCTCTAAGTTAAACACACATGTTGAAACATAAAGAGAGATATTTCACGAGAAATTGATCAAGGATTAAAAAACTCCCCCTTTTTCCATAATTAAGCCTTCTCCCCACAAGAGACCAACTTTTGACAATAAGAGGCAAACAAGAGTATTTTGACAAACAAAAACTCTAACTCTACTATTTTCAAAATTCACAAGTGGTAGCTGATCCATTTATTGCTTTTGGCCTTATTTTCTCCCCCTTTGGCATCAAGCACCAAAACGGGATCAATCTTGGCCCTTAAACCCCATTGCCTCACCAAAATCTTCAACTAAGAGTAAAAAGGCAATAAGAGTACAAAGATGAACTTGGAATAAGTTACTCTTTCATCGGAGTGCAGTGGAAGTCTTGCATGGTCCAAGTCCACCTTTTCCCTTTCAATTCTCCTTTGAGACTAAATTAAGAACACTCAAGCACATGGTTAGTCTCAAAGGGTCAAGTTGTAGCACATCTCCCCCTAAATATGTGCATCACTCGCAAATGGACTTATGAGGTCCGGGGAGTGCTTGTACAACTTGAGCACTATACATAAACAACAAAATGCATAAGGAACATGATCAAGACATAAAACACATGTATGCTATAAATCAATCCAAGTTCCGCGAATCTAAGACATTTAGCTCACTACGCAACTTGCAAAAGGTCTGCTCATCTAAAGGCTTGGTAAAGATATCGGCTAGCTGGTTCTCGGAGCTAACATGAAATACTTCGATATCCCCCTTTTGCTGGTGGTCTCTCAAAAAGTGATGCCGGATGTCTATGTGCTTTGTGCGGCTGTGTTCAACAGGATTATCCGCCATGCGGATAGCACTCTCATTATCACATAGGAGTGGGACTTTGCTCAAATTGTAGCCAAAGTCCCTGAGGGTTTGCCTCATCCAAAGTAGTTGTGCGCAACATTGTCCTGCGGCAACGTACTCGGCCTCAGCGGTGGATAGGGCAACAGAAGTTTGTTTCTTAGAACTCCAAGACACCAGGGACCTTCCTAAGAATTGGCACGTCCCCGATGTACTCTTCCTATCGACCTTACATCCAGCATAGTCGGAGTCTGAATATCCAATTAAGTCAAAGGTAGACCCCTTTGGATACTAGATCCCGAAGCAAGGCGTAGCGACTAAATATCTAAGAATTCGCTTCACCGCCACTAAGTGACATTCCCTTGGATCGGATTGAAATCTAGCACACATGCATACTCTAAGCATAATATCCGGTCTACTAGCACATAAATAAAGTAAAGACCCTATCATAGATCGGTATGCCTTTTGATCAACGGACTTACCTCCTTTGTTGAGGTCGGTGTGACCGTCGGTTCCCATTGGAGTCTTTGCGGGCTTGGCGTCCTTCATCCCAAACCGCTTGATCAAATCTTGCGTGTACTTCGTTTGGGAGATGAAGGTCCCATCCTTGAGTTGCCTCACTTGGAACCCAAGGAAATAACTTAACTCGCCCATCATCGACATCTCAAACTTTTGAGTCATCACCCTGCTAAACTCTTCACAAGACTTTTAATTAGTAGAACCAAATATTATGTCATCGACATAAATTTGGCACACAAAAAGATCACCATCACAAGTCTTAGTAAAAAGAGTTGGATCAGTTTTCCCAACCTTGAAAGCATTAGCAATTAAAAAGTCTCTAAGGCATTCATACCATGCTCTTGGGGCTTGCTTAAGTCCATAGAGCGCCTTAGAGAGCTTACACACGTGGTCGGGGTACCATTCATCCTCGAAGCCAGGGGGTTGCTCCACATACACCTCCTCCTTGATTGGCTCGTTGAGGAAAGCGCTCTTCACATCCATTTGGAACAACCTGAAAGAATGGTGAGCGGCATATGCTAGCAAAATGCGAATGGACTCTAGCCTGGCCACAGGAGCAAAAGTCTCCTCAAAGTCCAAACCTGCGACTTGGGCATAACCTTTTGCCACAAGTCTAGCTTTGTTCCTTGTTACCACCCCATGCTCGTCTTGTTTGTTGCGAAACACCCACTTGGTTCCCACAACATTTTGCTTGGGACGAGGCACCAGTGTCCAAACTTCATTTCTCTTGAAGTTATTGAGCTCCTCTTGCATGGCCAACACCCAGTTCGGATCTAGCAAGGCCTCCTCTACCTTGAAAGGCTCAATAGAAGAGACAAAGGAGTAATGCTCACAAAAATTAACTAATCGAGATCGAGTAGTTACTCCCTTGCTAATGTCACCCAAAATTTGGTCGACGGGATGATCCCTTTGAATCATCGCTCGGACTTGAGTTGGAGGTGCCGGTTGTGCTTCTTCCTTCATTACTTGATCATCTTGTGCTCCCCCTTGATCACACGCCTCCTCTTGATGAACCTGTTCATCTTCTTGAGTTGGGGGATGCACCATTGTTGAGGAAGAAGGTTGATCTTGCTCCTTTTGTTCCATTGGCCTCACATCTCCGATCGCCATGGTGCACATTGTGGCCGTTGGAATGTCTTCTTCATCTACATCATCAAGATCAACAACTTGCTCTCTTGGAGAGCCATTAGTCTCATCTAATACAACGTTGCTAGAGACTTCAACCAAACCCGATGATTTGTTGAAGACCCTATACGCCTTTGTATTTGAGTCATAACCTAACAAAAACCCTTCTACGGCTTTGGGAGCAAATTTGGAATTCCTACCCTTCTTCACTAGAATGTAGCATTTACTCCCAAAAACTCGGAAATACGAAACATTGGGTTTGTTACCGGTTAGTAGCTCATACGAAGTCTTCTTGAGGAGGCGATGAAGGTAGACCCGGTTGATGGCGTGGCAAGCCGTGTTCACGGCTTCCGACCAAAAGCGCTCGAGGGTCTTGAACTCTCCAAGCATCGTCCTCGCCATGTCTATAAGCGTCCTGTTCTTCCTCTCTACCACACCATTTTGCTGTGGTGTGTAGGGAGCGGAGAACTCGTGCTTGATTCCTTCCTCCTCAAGATACTCCTCCACTTGAAGGTTCTTGAACTCGGACCCATTATCGCTTCTTATCTTCTTCACCTTGAGCTCAAACTCGTTTTGAGCTCTCCTTAGGAAGCGCTTGAGGGTCCCTTGGGTTTCAGATTTATCCTGCAAAAAGAATACCCAAGTGAAGCGGGAAAAATCATCAACTATAATAAGACCATACTTACTTCCTCCTATGCTCAGATAGGCGACGGGTCCGAAGAGGTCCATACGAAGTAACTCCAGGGGTCTTGATGTTGTCATCATATTTTTGGCATGATGAGAGCTTCCCACCTGTTTCCCTGCTTGACAAGCTGCACAAGGTCTATCTTTTTCGAAAGTAACATTTGTTAGACCTATCACGTGTTCTCCTTTTAGAAGCTTGTGAAGGTTCTTCATCCCTACATGTGCTAAGCGGCGATGCCACAGCCAGCCCATGCTAGTCTTAGCAATTAAGCATGCACCGGCCTCCTCTTTTGCAAAATTAACTAAATAGAGTTTGCCGTCTAATACACCCTTAAAAGCTAATGAACCATCACTTCTTCTAAAGATAGACACATCTACATTTGTGAATAGACAATTATATCCCATATTACATAATTGACTTACGGATAGCAAATTATATCCAAGCGACTCAACTAAGAATACATTAGAAATAGAGTGCTCATTTGAGATTGCAATCTTGCCTAAGCCTTTAACCTTGCCTTGGTTCCTATCACCGAATATGATTGAATCTTGGGGATCCTTGTTCTTGACGTAGGAAGAGAACATCCTCTTTTCCCCCCGTCATGTGGTTTGTGCATCCGCTGTCGATAATCCAGCTTGATCCCCCGGATGCATAAACCTGCAAGGCAATTTTAGGCTTGGGTCTTAGGTACCCAACTCATGTTGGGTCCTGCAAGGTTAGTCACAATAGTCTTAGGGACCCAAATGCAAGTCTTGTCTCCCTTACATTTTGCCCCTAATTTTCTAGCAACTATCTTCCTATCCTTTCTACAAATTGCAAATGAAGCATTGCAGGCATGATAGATTGTAGAAGGTTCATTCATTATTTTCCTAGGAGCATGAACAATATTTCTTCTAGGCATAGCATTTTTCCTAGCAACATTTCTATCATACATAATAGAAGAGCTAGAAGCAACCATGGCATGAGAATCAGAAGCATCATAACTTCTAAAAGCATTCCTAGAATGTCTCCTATCATGATACATGAAAGCATGGTTCTTATGAGCACTACTAGCCATAGGGGCCTTCCCTTTCTCTTTGGCTGAAATGGGAACCTTATGGCTTGTTAAGTTCTTGACTTCCCTCTTGAAGCCAAGACCATCCTTAATTGAGGGGTGTCTACCAATTGTGTAGGCATCCCTTGCAAATTTTATTTTATCAATTTCACTCTTGCTAGTCTTAAGTTGGGCATTAAGACTAGCCAATTCATCATTTAATTTGGAAATTGAAACTAGGTGTTCACTACACGCATCAACATCAAAATCTTTACATCTGTTGCAAATTGTAACATGTTCTACACAAGATGTTGATTTATTTGCTATTTCTAACTTAGCATTTAAGTCATCATTTATGCTCTTTAAGCTAGAAATAGAGTCATGACATGCAGACAATTCACAAGAAAGCATTTCATTCCTTTTAATTTCTAAAGCAAGGGATTTTTGAGCCTCTACAAACTTATCATGTTCTTCATACAAAAGATCCTCTTGCTTTTCTAATAACCTATTCTTATCATTCAAGGCATCAATTAATTCATTAATTTTATCAACCTTGGTTCTATCTAGGCCCTTGAATAAACACGAATAATCTATTTCATCATCATCACTAGACTCATCCTCACTTGAAGAAGTATAAGTAGTATTCCGAGTACATACCTTCTTCTCCTTCGCCATGAGGCATGTGTGACTCTCGTTGGGGAAGAGGGATGACTTGTTGAAGGCGGTGGCGGCGAGTCCTTCGTTGTCGGAGTCGGACGAGGAGCAATCCGAGTCCCACTCCTTTCCAAGATGTGCCTCGCCCTTTGCCTTCTTGTAGTTCTTCTTCTTTTCCCACTTTCCACTCTTCTTTTCCTGGTCACTATCATTATCAGGACAATTAGCGATAAAATGACCAATCTTACCACATTTGAAGCAGGAGTGCTTCCCCTTTGTCTTGTTCTTGTTGGGGTGCTCCTTGCGACCCTTTAGCGCCTTCTTGAATCTCTTGATGATGAGGGTCATCTCTTCATCATTAAGCCCGGCCGCCTCAACTTGCGCCACCTTGCTAGGTAGCGCCTCCTTGCTCCTTGTTGCCTTGAGAGCAATAGTTTGAGGCTCTTGGATTGGTCCATTTAGTGCATCGTCGACGTATCTTGCCTCCTTGATCATCATTCGCCCGCTTACAAATTTCCCAAGAATTTCTTCGGGCGACATCTTGGTGTACCTAGGATTCTCACGAATATTGTTCACAATATGTGGATCAAGAACAGTAAAGGACCTTAGCATTAGGCGAACAACGTCGTGGTCCGTCCATCGCGTGCTTCCATAGCTCCTTATTTTGTTGACGAGGGTCTTTAGCCGGTTGTACGTTTGGGTTGGCTCCTCCCCCCTTATCATCGCGAATCTCCCAAGTTCTCCCTCCACCAACTCCATCTTGGTGAGCATGGTGACGTCGTTCCCCTCATGTGAGATCTTGAGGATATCCCAGATCTGCTTGGCGTTATCCAAGCCGCTCATTTTATGGTATTCGTCCCTGCACAAAGAAGCTAGGAGAACAGTAGTAGCTTGTGCATTTTTGTGAATTTGCTCATTAATGAACATGGGACTATCAGTACTATCAAATTTCATTCCATTCTCGACTATCTCCCATATGCTTGGATGGAGAGAGAACAAGTGACTATGCATTTTGTGACTCCAAAATCCGTAGTCCTCTCCATCAAAGTGAGGAGGTTTGCCAAGAGGAATAGAAAGCAGATGTGCATTCGAGCTATGCGGAATACGAGAATAATCGAAAGAGAAGTTTGAGTTAACCGTCTTCTTTTTCTCGTAGTCGTTGTCGTCATCCTTTTGGGAAGAGGAGGACTCGTCGTTGTCGTCGTAGTAGACGATCTCCTTGATGCGCCTCGTCTTCTTCTTCTTCCCATCTCTTCGTTTGTGGCTCGAGCCCGAGTCGGTAGGCTTGCCATCTTTAGGCTCGTTGACAAAGGACTCCTTCTCCTTATCGTTGATCACAATCCCCTTGCCCTTAGGATCCATCTCTTCGGGCGATTAGTCCCTCTCTTGAAGAGAACGACTCTGATACCAATTGAGAGAACCTAGAGGGGGGGGTGAATAGGTGATCCTGTAAAACTTGAAACTTAATGCCACAAAACTTGATTAGGAGTTAGCACAAGAACGCCAAGTGGTTAGAGAAGAGTCTTTGCAAGACACGATAACCACAAGAAGATCAATCACAGATAGACACAGTGGTTTATCCCGTGGTTCAGCCAAGTTCAACACTTGCCTAGTCCACGTTGTGGCGTCCCAACGGACGAGGGTTGCAATCAACCCCTCTCAAGCGGTCCAAAGACCCACTTGAATACCACGGTGTTTTGCTTTGCTTTACTATATCCCGTTTGCGAGGAATCTCCATAACTTGGAGCCTCTCGCCCTTACACTTTGAAGTTCACAAAGAAGCACGGAGTAAGGGAGGGATGAGCAACACACACAAGACACGAAATCAGAGTATCAACACGCACACAAGCCGCAACAAGAGCTCACAACACAACTTAGCGAGTTCACAACTCAAATGGAGCTCTAATCGCTATCGCAAAGAATCAAATGCGCGGAATCGAAGTCTTGGTGCTTAGGAATGCTTAGAGAATGCTTGGTGTTTTCCTCCATGCGCCTAGGGGTCCCTTTTATAGCCCCAAGGCAGCTAGGAGCCGTTGAGAGCATTCCAGGAAGGCAATTCTTGCCTTTTGTCACCTGGCGCACCGGACAGTCCGGTGCACCACCGGACACTGTCCGGTGCAGATTTCTTTTCTTCTTTGGCGAAGCCGACCGTTGGCGCTTTGGAGCCGTTGGCGCACCGGACACTGTCCGGTGCACACCGGACAGTCCGGTGCCCCTTCCGACCGTTGGCTCGGCCACGTGTCTCGCGCGGATCGCGCGGCCGACCGTTGGCCCGGCCGACCGTTGGCTCACCGGACAGTCCGATGAATTATAGCCGTACGCCGTTAATCACTTCTCGAGAGCAGCAAGTTCGCCTGAGCCAGCCTGGCGCACCAGACAGTCCGGTGCACCCAGACAGAGCTGACTTTGGCTGAACAAAGCCATCTTTAATTTCAACTTGATTTTTCCTGTTTCCAGCACTTAGACACAATACATTAGTCTCTAAAACAATGTACTAAGTCTGAGAAACATACCTTTATACTTGATTTGTACTTTGTCGACCATTTAACACTTAGGCACTTGTGTTGGACACTAAATCACCAAAATACTTAGAAATGGCCCAAGGGCACATTTCCCTTTCAAGGAAGAGCTCAACAACTTCAAGAGAAATGAAGTTTGGAGCCTGGTGCCACGTCCAAAGCAAAATGTTGTGGGAACCAAGTAGGTGTTTCGCAACAAGCAAGACGAGCACGGGATGGTGACAAGAAACAAGGCTCGACTTGTGGCAAAAGGTTATGCCCAAGTCACAGGTTTGGATTTCGAGGAGACTTTTGCTCCTGTGGCTAGGCTAGAGTCTATTCGAATTCTATTAGCCTATGCCGCTCACCACTCTTTCAGGCAATTTCAAATAGATGTGAAGAGCGCTTTCCTCAATGGGCCAATAAAGGAGGAGGTATACGTGGAACAACCCCCTGGCTTTAAGGATGACAGGTATCCCGACCATGTGTTCAAACTCTCTAAGGCGCTCTATGGACTTAAGCAAGCCCCAAGAGCATGGTATGAATGCCTTAGAGATTTTTTAATTGCTAATGCTTTCAAGGTTGGGAAATTCGATCCCACTCTTTTTACAAAGACTTGTGATGGTGGTGCCAAATTTATGTCGATGACATAATATTTGGTTCTACTAACCAAAAGTCTTGTGAGGAGTTTAGGAGGGTGATGACTCAAAAGTTTGAGATGTCAATGATGGGTGAGTTGACCTACTTCCTTGGGTTCCAAGTGAAGCAACTTAAGGACGGCACCTTCATCTCCCAAACAAAGTACACACAAGATATTCTCAAGCGGTTTGGGATGAAGGATGCCAAGCCCGCGAAGACACCTATGGGAACCGACGGGCATGTTGACCTCAACAAAGGAGGTAAGTCCGTTGATCAAAAAGCATACCGGTCTATGATAGGGTCATTGCTTTATTTATGTGCTAGTAGACCGGACATTATGCTAAGTGTATGCATGTGTGCTAGATATCAATCTGACCCCAAGGAATGTCACCTTGTGGCCATTAAGCGGATTCTTAGATGTTTAGTTTCTACGCCTTGCTTCGGGATCTGGTATCCAAAGGGGTCTACCTTTGACTTGATTGGATACTCAGACTCCGATTATGCCGGGTGCAAGGTTGATAGGAAGAGCACATCAGGGACGTGCCAATTTCTAGGAAGGTCCTTGGTGTCCTGGAGTTCAAAGAAACAAACATCTGTTGCCCTATCCACCGCTGAGGCCGAGTATGTTGCCACAGGACAGTGTTGCACACAACTACTTTGGATGAGGCAAACCCTCCGGGACTTTAGCTACAATCTGAGCAAAGTCCCACTCCTGTGTGACAATGAGAGTGCAATCCGCATGGCAGATAATCCTGTTGAGCATAGCCGCACTAAACACATAGACATCCGGCATCACTTCCTGAGGGACCACCAGCAAAAGGGAGATATCGAGGTGTACCATATTAGCACCGAGAACTAGCTAGCCAATATCTTTACCAAGCCATTGGATGAGAAAACTTTTTGCAGGTTGCGTAGTGAGCTAAATGTCTTAGATTCGCTTAACTTGGATTGATCTATAGCATACATGTGTTCTATGCCTTTGATCAAGTACTTTGAGCATTTACATTATTCTTTGTATATTTATGGTGCTCAAGTTGTACAAGACCTCCCCGGACTTCACAAGTCCATATGCAAATGGTGCACATATTTAGGGGAGATGTGCTACAACTTGACCATTTGAGACTAACCTGGTTGTTTGAGTATACTTGATGTAGTCTCAAAGGTGCATTGAAAGGGAAAGGTGAACTTGGACAATAAAAAAACTTCCACTGCACTTCGGTATTAGTGTACTTACTTCCAAGTTCATACTTGCAATCTCATTGCCTTTTGCTCTTAATTGACATCTTTTGGTGAGGTGATGGGGTTAAAGGGGCCACAAATGATCCCGTTTTGGTGCTTAATGACAAAGGGGAGAAATTAAGGCCAAAGCAAATGGATCAGCCAACCACTTGTGGATTTTGAAAATAATAGAGTTAGAATTTTTGTTTTGTCCAAAATACTATAATTGCAAAATTTGGTCTCTTGTGGGGGAGAATTTTGATTATGGGAAAAAGGGGGAGTTTTGGCACTTGATCAATTTTACTCTTGGAATAACTCTCTATATGCACAAACAAGTGTGTTTGACTTAGAGATAGGAAAATGAATTTGATTTGCAAAAACAAACCAAGTGGTGGCAAAGAGCGATCCAAATATGCCAAATTATAGTCAAAAACAATTTGGTCTTCAACTGCATTGATGTTGCACTTCTTTT
This sequence comes from Zea mays, assembly GCF_902167145.1. NCBI lineage: Eukaryota > Viridiplantae > Streptophyta > Magnoliopsida > Poales > Poaceae > Zea > Zea mays. The sequence goes on along the minus strand of NC_050097.1, from coordinate 169,423,174 downwards.
GGTTGCTTTTGGTTGTGTTGGCATAAATCACCAAAAAGGGGGAGATTGAAAGGGAAATGTGCCCTTGGTCAATTTCTATAATGTTTTGGTGATTAAGTGCCCAACACGTTTAATTAAGCTCTTATGTGTCAAATAAAGAGAGAAGTGCAAATCAAGGCAAAAGGTATGTTTCTAGACTTGGTGAATTGTTTTATGTACTAACATGGTTATCCAAGTGCTAGAAACAGTGACTAAAGAAGAAGAGAGGAAAAGGCAAAAGACTTGGTTGTGTGCAGCAAAGTTCCAGTTCGGCCTGGCACACCGGACTGTCCGGTGGTGCACCAGACAGTGTCTGGTGGTGCACCAGACAGTGTCCGGTGCGCCAGGCTGGTTGTTGGGGGCCTTCGTCCTCCGAAGGTCCTCAAAACGTGATTTAACAATATCTTCCAAGTGTGACATATAAACAGGTACCTTCGGACTCGGGCTAAAAGCATGAACGATGTAAAGAGCATGATCATAACGAAGGTTGGAATTGCTCCGAAGCTACACGCAAAGGGAGCTTCGGCTAAATGGCGGAAAAAGGATCCGACTTAAAGGGGAAAAGGCTATCTAGTCCTCATAGAATTGTATATAAGTCAATAAGTGTGAAGGGCATGTATGTAATTTCTCACAGGCTGCGTCCTGTGCCTATAAATAGATGAACAGTATTCCCGTACTGTTCACGCTGACTTGTACTTGCTTGTGCGTCACACTCGTACTTTTACCTTCTGTCAAGCCGAAGGTACATTTGTAATACAATATTATTTCTGTTTATTCATGATAATATAATTAATAATGTTGTATGATTATTCATGTTCTCTCATAGTCCACATGTTTTTCCTTTTATTAGCATATATCGCGATGATGAAGGTATGTCCTTCATGACCTTCGTCTGAGGATTATTATATCCAAAATGGAAATAATGCTTCGAAGGATGAAGGGTATTAACATTTAACATTTTGTGTTGCCTTGTTCTTAATTTATAGCACTTGAGAACAAGTCCCCAACATTGGCGCCCACCTCCGGTGAACCCTTCTCGACCACTTTCGGCAAGCACCGACCTTCGACATGTCATCGAAGAAAGCTTTAGCGACAGGGGCTGCTGCACTGCAGCCACTGGACCCAAACCAGGAAACTCTTTCTCTCCGAGAAGCTCGAAGCTAGAAAAGAAAGGCCACCAGTCCAACGCTTCAGGAGGAGGAGTTGGACCAAGAGATCAGGGATATGGAGATCATTCATCAGCAAGTACAAAGAAAGAAGGAGACGATGGCACGACTGGCTGATCTTCAGAGGAAGATCGACGAAGCCACTGAAGAAGTACGTCATCTTGCTCAAGATGAACAAGAGCAAAGGCCCCAACACAGGGAGCTTTGTCAAGAAGGCTTATTCAACGAGGATGGATGGTATGATGATTTTAATCATGATGCCTTTACTTTTGATGATGTTTCTCCCTTGGCAGTAGAACTGCAGGCTACTCCATGGCCCCCGTCATACAAGCCACCTCAGCTTCCCATGTATGATGGGCATTCAAATTCAAAACAGTTTCTGATGAGCTACGAAGCAACTATATCTTCGTATGGAGACAATACTGCAGTTATGGCGAAGTCCTTCGTCATGGCAGTCCGGAATGTAGCCCAAACATGGTATTCTTCTCTTTGCCCAGGGACTATCACGTCGTGGCAGAAGCTTAAGGACATGTTGGTTACTAGCTTCCAAGGCTTTCAAACGAAGCCGGTCACAGCTCAGGCTTTGTTTCAATGCACGCAAGACCACGAAGAATACCTTCAAGCATATGTACGAAGGTTCTTGCGATTGAGGGCACAGGCGCCTACGGTGCCCAATGAGATTGTCATTGAGGCCATGATCAAGGGTCTTCGCCCAGGACCTACTACCCAATATTTCGCCAGGAAGCCCCCACAAACTCTGGAGAAGCTGCTTCAGAAGATGGATGAATACATCTGAGCTGACAACAATTTTCGCCAAAGAAGGGAGGAAGCTTACAGATTCTCCGAAATGACTAGGGGCTTCAGAGGAAGAATCCATCCGAGGCATGTCAGGTCAATCCATAACTCCACTCAAAGTGACGACAAAGGAAGTCAGTCTCAGAGGTCACAGTATACCTCACAATCTTCGGGACAGCAGCAAAATTCTTTCAGGCCACCAGCTCCAAGGGGTAGAGGCGCCAAGGGCTTCGGAGGAAGATTTGGGGATCAGCCTAGAAAGATCTACTGCTTATTCTATGGTGAGGACAATGGCCATACTACAAGAATGTGCCACGTCACCATTCAGAAGCAAAAAGAGATAGCAGAAGCCAAAGCTCGGCAGAATCAGCCGAAGCAAGTCTTGCACACTGCTTCGTGTCACTCTCCTTACATACCAGAGTATGTGAACAATCATCCTGCAGCTTCTGTCGCTTCGGCTAGCTATTCACAGGCTTCCTGGCCACAACTCCCGCCTCCGCCACCACTACAACTGACCTATTCCCGAAGCCAGCAGCCAGAAGGGCACCAACACTCTCAATAGCAACGGGAATTCAGGGAGGAATCCGAAGCTCGCACAGTCAACAGTACTGTGCCAGAATCAAAGCACATCTATTGAGAGATATCCTACCTCTGAAAATTTTTTACGTTCATTGTCATTTTGTTTTTAATAAGGAACAATCAATGTAAATCTAGTTTTAATTTCTTGTAATAGCTTTGTTCCTGTCAGAATGAAATATATCTTCTTCACGGACTTACGAAGCTCAAAAATTGCTGAAGCTCAAAAGACGTTCCTAAGGGAATGCAGAGCTAAAAACTGCAGTGCAAATTTCACCGAAGCAACAAAAAGTCGTTCCTAAGGAGCGCAGCGTAAGTTTGCCGAAGCTACAAAAGTCGTTCCTAAGGGAGCACAGTGTAAGTTTTCTGCTCAAAAGTCGTTCCAAAGGGAATGCAGAGCCAAATACCGCCGAAATATAAGGCGAAGCGCGAAAAGTCAACACGAAAAATACCGCCGAAATAAAAGGCGAAGAAGTTCAAAAGACGTTCCTAAGGGGATGCAGAACTTACACCGAAAAATAAGCGGAAGCCCAAAAATAAGCGGCAAAGAGATTTTGGTCGTTCCTAAGGGGACGCGGAGATTGTGTGCTTCAGCGTGGGCGTGTGTCTTCGGCATTAGCATCATTCTTTGCATCATATCATCGCATCATCTCGCATAGCATCACATCATACATCATACCACACCAATGACACGAATTGGAAATGAAGTCAATCTTTGGAGAATGCTTTACAAAAATAAAAAGGTGCTAAGGCACAAAGTAAGCTGAGAATTACAGCTTCATCAGCTCTGATGTGTAAGAAGAGATCTATTGTTTACGAAGCATTAATGTTTTTACGGAGCTTGGATGTTCTTTACGAAGCGTGGATATTCTCATGAAGCATAAATATTCCTCTTTACGAAGCATGAAAAGAAGGGAAGGTGTTTTTTCGCTGAAGGCTAAAAAACGGTATGTATATAAAAGTTTCATGCATCGCAAAGAAGCAAAACACAAAATAGTTTACATATTAGATTCAAAACTATACACATCAAATATTACAGACTTAGTTCAATAAATGTTACATGCCTAAGAATGTTTTTACAATAACTACTATTCTTCCTTCAGAACCTTCTCCGCAACTTCGTTAAGCAATTTGTTAACGACTTCATCAACAATAGATTTGGCTATGTTGATGATTTCTATTGCTTTCTTCGTTTCTGGGTCGGCCAGGGGGTCGAATGGCTCCGGTGGAGGAGATAATTCAGCTGCGGTAGAAAAAAATCAATCAGTCCGAAGTCACGAAAACAAACAACGAAGCTAAAGGCCATTAAATGATACCTATTCGTCTCTTGCGTTCTGCAACTTCTTCAGCTTTTTTCGCTCCTTCTCGAGCGTCATGAATATCTTTTTCACTTTTCTTCATTATTTCGTGGGCCATTTCTCGGCCGCCATTTTCCCAGATGTCAGTGTAAAATTTTCCGCCCATTAAACTTGCTTCGGCCGAGGGATCCTTTGTGTCATCCACGGAGAGGACAGCTTCAGCCTAGGCCAAGGTTTTAACATGATTGCAACCCGCCTTCTCCAGGATGGCTGAAACTCCTCTCGCGCCAGAGAACGCGCAGACATCCCCGCGATCACTTAAAATTTCCTCAAAAGCTTCGGCTTCTCCGCTTATCCACTCGATAACACCCTCAGGGTCGCCTCGTATGAAGTTATCTTCGTTTGAATAGGCGCCCACGTTGGCGAAGCTAGCCTTTATCTTCTCCATGCAGGCCAAAGATTTTTCAAAACATATTTCCTTGGATGCGCGAAGTTCTTCAAGTGTTTTTTTCTAAATAATTTTTCCAATATTCACTGGCCTCTCGGTTAGCTTCTGCGACAGTGCATGTTTCTTTGGCCTCTGCTAATTGTTTCCGAAGGTCTTCGATCTCATTCTTTTGTACCTCAGCTTGAGCTTTGGAAGTAGCTTCGTCTTCTTTTACTTTGTTTACCAACGAAATCAAAATTTTGTCTTTTTCAAGACCTTCGTTCCTTAGTTCGGTTACCTCTGAACGAAGGTTGTTCAGAGCCATTGTATATCCTTCATCTTCAATGTTTTTCTGTGCCCTAAGGGCATTGCTAAGAATTAAGCCCTGCAAGAGGGAGATAGAATTAAGTATAAACAAATAAAATGTTTTGTTTTCAAAATACTAAATTAGCCTTTATACCTTTATGTTGTTATACGCTAAGCTGTCAGCAAGCTCATCCTTCAATAAAACTGAAAGGCCATCTTCCAGCGTCGGGAATCCGATGCTTCTCCCTATTTCCCGGCATACATATATCTCTTTGCTATCTGGGAGACAGTACAAAAAATCTTCCTCCCCGCTGCCATTAAACACTAATGCCCCCTTCGGGTATTTCAATTTTTGGGCATAATGTTGAGCTTCTCGTTCTTCTTCCTTAGAAAGTACCTTTCCCGAAGCATGGCGGATGATATAATCAATGCTCTCTTTCAAAGCTTCGGGAGCAGGAGTGGCAACCTTTTTAGGCGAAATTTGCTCTGTAGCCTTTTCTTTTGTTGCCTTTTCTTCAATTTCCACAGGCTTTTTCTCAGCGGGCTCTGAAGGCCCGGCTTCGGTACCAGCTTGAATTACTGCAGTTTCAATTTCGGCCTGCTTTGTTTCAACTTCAGTTTGCGCTTTCGAAGCTTCGGCAATTTTCCTTGAAGGAGTCGAGTTCAAAGTCTTTACTGTTTCTAGCACATCTAGTACATTTGCCATCCTTCTCCTCTTGGGAGTTGCGGCAGAACTTTTTTGTGCCTTCGGCGCTGTTACCTCTGATGAAGGGCTTAAAATTTATAACACTTTTGTTTCTTCAATATTTGACTCTTCAGCCTTACCCTTATCAGTCTTCATCCCAGCTAGCTCAGCTGAGGGTAGCTTCGGTATTGTAGTTGGCTCTTCAGTCCTTTGCGCAGGAGGAGCAGTTTCTCTTAATTCAGCAGCTGAAGAGGCCTCCTCGCCAAACTCAGGCACCACGACCGGTTCAATATAACGGGGCCGGTGGGTAAGTACCTTCATCTTTTTGCTCGCAGCCTTCGGCACAGGTTCAACCGGGATGGCCACAGCAGTAGCTTTCCTCTTCTTCCCTTGCCCCCGCAGCGGGTAGCGGTAGTCGGGGTAGACGAAGCCAATAGCATCAAAAACTATGTTCAATCTCTTTTTTCCTCGACTACCGAAGGTTGTGGATAATGCATTATCTTCTGCTTTGGAATATGATCTAAGCAATTCATCACTTGTAACTTCGATACATTTTAGCCAGTCATCGTTTGGTTCATCTAATTTATCCCCATATCTAAATGTGTACTTCAGCCGGACCAGTTCACCTTCACTAGATTCGGTGATGGTCTCCTTCGGCATTTCCCAGCTCTCTACAAGCGGCCACACTCTGAATGCTATCTGCTCTTGAATTAAATCTCTCGTACCAATAAAGAAGCAAACAGTACCAAATGCCTTCTAACATGCTTCGGCGGCTTCGTCAATTTCAACCTTCGGCTTTCGGAGGCCGAAGCGGGACCATATGGGGCGCATAATAACCTCCTTGATGTCCTCTCTTGCCATCAAGTCATTCTTCACATAAAAGCATTCTTCCATCCAATTTCCCGACCATCTCTTCCAAAATGTTGGCACTGGGTGGCTTGCGTTGGGACGGGCGATAAAACCATAACAACCAAAGTTGTTGTGATACTGTTCTTTCCCCGTGGCCTTCGTCTCATACAGAAGTTCGTGCATACTGCAGAAGCATTTTGCGCTTGGCTCTATCCCTTGGCTTCTTACTGCCCAGACGGAGACTCCCATCCTCAATATAGCTTCGGGGGTCAATTGATGAAGGAAAATTTGGAAGGTTTTCAACACTTCAACTACGAACCTGCTCAGTGGGAACCGAAGCCTAGCTTTGAAGAAGCTTCGGAAAATCACAACTTCGTTCTCCTCGGGCGCAGGAACGTTGTTGTCTCCGCTATCCCTCACAATAGACATGTCCCAAAACTACCTTCCCCTCATGTTTTCGAGGTGACTTTGCTTGATGGTCGATTTTCCGAAAATTGCATGACTTGGTCTCCAGGGTCGATCCTCGGAATCTTCGCGTCCACTTTCTGCATCATAACTGTCACTGTCACCGGTATCTTCAGACAGGCCCTCCAGTATCTCCTTAGTGATCTTTTCTGTATTCGATTTTGCCATTGACTCGATAAATCCAGCAATGTAAGGATTCACAGCCTTCTTCTCCTCAAAAAGCTTCTCCTCTTCAGTTAGCTTCGTCTCAGCAGCAATCTTCTTGTCTTGAGACATTTTTTCCTTCAAAGATGACGAAAATGTGTCTTTCTGACCGAAGCTTAGGAAGCTTAAGAAACTAGCAAGCGTTAGTGAGCAAGAACTATAAAATTGAGAAAACAAAGCAAATGGCACAACCAGCGTACCAAATATGGTTGGTGTGAGTTCTTATTTATACACTCGGCACGCTCCAAATTGGGGGGCCCCATCTATCATTGACTGTTGCTATTCTAGCAAAGGGAAGGTGTTTTTTTTGGACCTTCGGCTTAAGGCCTTCGTCCATGTCACAGTCTGAATTCGCTATCATAAACAAATTAATACTGCGAAGGGCTATTGTTGGGGGCCTTCGTCCTCCGAAGGTCCTTAAAAACGTGATTTAACAATATCTTCCAAGTGTGACATATAAACAGGTACCTTCGAACTCGGGCTAAAAGCATGAACGATGTAAAGAGCATGATCGTAACGAAGGTTAGAATTGCTCCGAAGCTACACGCAAAGGGAGCTTCGGCTAAATGGCGCAAAAAAGAACCAACTTAAAGGGGAAAAGGCTATCTAGTCCTCATAGAATTGTATATAAGTCAATAATAAGTGTGAAGGGCATGTATGTAATTTCTCACAGGCTGCGTCCTGTGCCTATAAATAAATGAACAGTACCCCCATACTGTTCACGCTGACTTGTACTTGCTCGTGCGTCACGCTTGTACTTTTACCTTTTGTCGAGCCGAAGGTACATTTGTAATACAATATTATTTCTGTTTATTCATGATAATATAATTAATAATTTTATACGATTATTCATGTTCTCTCATAGTCCACATGTTTTTCCTTTTATTAACATATACCGCGATGATGAAGGTATGCCCTTCATGACCTTCGTCTGAGGATCATTATATCCAAAGGGAAATAATGCTTCGAAGGATGAAGGGTATTAACATTTAACATTTTGTGTTGCCTTGTTCTTTCATAGCACTTGAGAACAAGTCCCCAACATTGGTCCTCGGTGAACTCACTGCTCTTGAGATTTGACAGCGGCGTACGGCTAAAAATCACCGGACTGTCCGGTGAGCCAACGGTCGCCTGAGCAACGGTCGGCCACGCAATCTTCACGCGACACGTAGACTGCTCCAACGGTCAGCTGGTGCACCGGACTGTCCGGTGCGCTAATCAGCCCAGAGGAGCAACGGTCAGATATGCCAAATTTGGAAGGAGATCACGCACCGGACCGTCTACAGGACTTGTCCGGTGGCACACCAGATTGTCCGGTGCACCACTCGACAGAAGGCAAGGATGGCCTTCCAAGCTTGCCTCCAACGGCTCCTAGCTGCTTTGGGGCTATAAAAGGGACCCCTAGGCGCATGGAGGAGATATCCAAGCATTCTCTAAGTATTCTCAAGCATCCAGACTCCGCTCTCACGCATTCGTTTCATTGTGTTAGTGATTTGGGCTCCATTCGAGTTGTGCACTCCCTGAGTTGTCATTTGAGCTCAAGTCTTCACTTGTGTGCGTGGTTGTGCTGCGTATTTGAGTCTTCTGTGTCTTCCCAACCTTACTCTGTGCTTTCTTTGTGATATCTATTGTAAGGGCGAGAGGCTCCAAATTGTGGAGATTCCTCGCAAACGGGAAAACACTTGAAAGGAAAAGACCGTGGTATTCAAGTTGATCATCGGATCACTTGAAAGGGGTTGAGTGCAACCCTCGTCCATTGGGACGCCACAACATGGAAGTAGGCAAGTGTTACTTGGCCGAACCACGGGATAAAACCGTGTGTCTCTTGTGTTGCTTTCTCTGATTGTTTTGTCCACAAGAACTCGTCTCAAAACTACTTAGTCGCACTAACAATTCTATAACTAAGTTTTTGTGGCTATTTAGTGTTTGATTTTACAGGATCACCTATTCACCCCCCCTCTAGGTGCTCTCACCGGTCCCTTATGCGGTTCAACCACATAACTCATAGACTTCATAGCAATGATCACATATGAGTGCCTCCATATATATATCTCCCATTCTCTCTCCCCATTAACAACGCATGCATTTACTTCTGACCAAACTTGAGACAAGAGCATTTACTCCTACTCCTTCACACCTCAACTCTCTTCCTCCCCAAAAAGATTTGAGGAAACTTTGGTGTGGAGTTGAGTTCTTCATTCTTGAGCATTGATTCCTTTCCCCCTCTCTTTCTCTTGCTTGATCTTTGTGCAAACACCGACTTATGCAGATTTGTTACTCTTGGAGCTTTGGGCTCATATACGGTTAGAAGTCGCTTGAGAGTCTCTAATATTGTGGACGACCTCAAGAAAGTTTGTATCACCTGCTCTTTGAGCAACTTTGGGTAAGTGATTTTACCTTGACCTTTGTGGTCGGTGAAGAGAGGATTATGTTTGGAAAAGACCTGGCTCTTTGTGGGCTCCTCAACTAGGACATAGGAAATCTTTGTGGTGTGACCGAACCTCAAGAGTAAATTTTGTGTTCTTTGCTCTTATGACTGATCATATTCACCTTACTCTCACCATTGCGATAAAATATTTCTTCATAACTTTATGTGTGTAGGTTTTGAGGAGTTATTTCTCTCAGATCTATTACACTCAACCCTTAAAAACTCAAGAACATTTTGCTTCCAAGTATCTCTCATTAATCTCTGAGTTAATTTCGATTTAGTGTTGTCTGAACTAATTGAACTGGTTTAGAGTGGTTGAACCGCCATCAGAGTGGTTGAGCCAGCCTCAGTTGTTTTGAAGTTTTTGTTGAAATTTTCAGGTGTAGTCTATTCACCCCCTCTAGGCTACTTTCAAAAATGGTACTGTCAATAGGTGAAGTTTGCTGTTTTGGCAATATGTTGTTGTTGATTGAAGTCTCGGTGATTAACGAGGTGTTTGGGACTGCTCAACTTTGAAAAATCTACTAAGCTTTGAAAATGTCAAGCCAAACACCACAACGAACCTCATGAGCTTTGCTGAAAAAAGGTGAAGTTAGGGTTAACTTCACCTTTTTCATAAAGCAACAAAAAATGGTGCTTCACAAATAGTGCTTCCAATAACCTCGTGAAGCTAAGGAGTAATTATCCACCATTGTCATCAATTAAAAAAACATTTCATTATTTTTTCCTCCCCTCCCCCATCTGGTAAAGGCACCGTTTCCATTTATTTCTTTCCTCTTGTATGTTGTCTATACATGGATGAATAGTACTCATCTCTAAATAACTATGGTTCTCGTTTATCAAAAAATTATTTGTGAATCATGCTCACTATATTCTATATTAGTATGACTTATAGAAATTATATATATATATAATATATATGGTGTACTATTATTTTATATTAAAGTGTTCATACAAACATGAAATAAACCGACCTTATACATCATTTAAGAGTACAAGAGACTTTTCTAAACAAAATCTCATTTCAGCGAAGTTAAAGCTGGTCTACAAGCTAAACATTTTTAAAAACTCCGCAACTTTGAAACAAAGTTGTCTAACTCTGAAGTTCATAAAGCTAAACTGATTTTTTAAAGGTGAGTTGTGTCAAACACCCCCTAAACTCGATGAAGTTCCATTCATGCCCCCGCACTGCTCACGCCAACAAACGACAGGCAGGACCTCACATACGCTGGGGACAATTCAAGTATGGCTGAGCAAAAAAAACCCGCAACCCGAAACCCAAACTCGAATTACCCGAACCCAAACCTAAAATACCAGGAACCTGAATTTTGTTCGAGAATTTCGGGTAGCAACGTGTAAAACTCAGATTTATTTCGGATAATTCGGGTACCATAATCGGGTACCCGAAGTACCCGAACTTTCATGTGTCATGTACTTATGTCATTGTTAATTATTAGTTTATGCATCTATAATTATTTATAAGTGTGCATGACTTTGTGATTATAGATTGTCTGTGTTTTTTTATGTCTATGTACCATGATCTTTTTCTCGGTATTTCTATTATTTTCCTTACCTGTTTACCGGCGAGTCCATCTGTGGTCTCGCCTCCCCCCATTCCCATCACACCGTCGTCAACACAGCCCACATTGCAGACGATGAAACGCCCGTAGTCTACTGATTATTATGGCACTTGTTACTGTTTTTTGAACATCAAACAACCTTTACAATGGCATATCCATATCGATGGTTATTGTTTTTGTCTTTTGAACAATGGCATATAAATTATTCTGTAGCCAGTCAGCCAACGACAGATGGACTCGAGTGGAGGAGGCGAGCGAGACAACGAATGCACGAGCAAGACATTTGTATGGCTACAACACATTTGCAACTCTGAATATAAGCTGTTCCCTTTGATTCACTAAAATGTGGTCTCAAGAGTTGAGGAAAGTGAAGATTCTCAAGTCTAGGAAATCGCGATACGTAGAACATCAAGCACAACCATCCATCAGGCAGAATATGGTTTGTTTTTTTTTGAATGCCACCGGAGGGGAGAGGGTCCCCACCTGAATTTTCATTCCTTTGTGGCCAAAACGCCCTGTGTTTTACAACATGGGGGTGGGGGTTACATCAATGGAATTATGCTATGTTACACACAAAAACACGACACCAGGCAGCCACGATATGGTGGTCTTCTTGTCGCAGCCTGCATCTCCATAATTCAGCTTCAGCACGACACAATGACATGGTTGTTGCGAGCGGCGATCTTTCCCCGCAGAATACCACATCATTTCTGCGTTTCCACAGCTGCCAGCAGCAGAGAAGGACAAACATGTTGTAGTGTTTCGCCGAACCGTAGGCGGCCTTAGCAGGCTCAAAAGGACGTTGCTGCGGCCCGGGGCAATCTGGACACCCAAAACACCCCAGAAGCGGGAGGCAAATCCGCAATGGATGAAGATGTGTGCCGTGTCCTCGGGAGCTTGCCCACATATCTCACACGTAGCGTCTTGAACAATCCTCTTTCTGGCCAGGTTGACGCGGCATTGGACGCGGCCGTTGTTGACAAGCCAGCCAAAGAAGCGCACCCGAGGGGGGGCTTGGTTTTGCCAAACAAAAGAAGCCTCGGTGCTATGCGTCCCCTCGCCATTGCGGAGGACACGATAAAGTCCCCCAGTGTGCAGGTTGCCTCCAGTGGCAGCTAGGGGGCAGTGGCGTACGTCCGGTGCCTCGGACAGCATCACGTCGTCAAGGACCAACTGAAGCGCATCACGCTCTGAAGCAGCTTGGGGGTCAGGCGTGGCACGAGGTGCGCCGAAAGACCAGATTCCAGGACTCCCCGCACGTTGATCTCAGTTTCTTGGCATGGCTGAACAGAGATGGGAATTTGGTAGACAGATCATCTTCCCCTAGCCAGGCATCAAACCAGAAAGCTGTGGACCGGCCATCTTTGATCAAGCACGTGGTAATTGATCTGTAGAGAGGGAGCAGGGCGCGCAGGGTCGTCCAGTGGTCACCAGACAGGTCCCCTGTCAGCGTGGCTAAGCAGACTCGCCCTCTGACCCAGCCGGCCCAGGAAGAATCCAAGGCAGTGAAGATCTGATGCAGCAACTTGAGGAGTAGGCAGGTGTTCCTTGTATTCAGATCGGTGACGCCCAGGCCCCCCTCACTTTTGTCTGAACAGACGTTGCCCCAAGCGATCAGGCATTTTGCACCGGAGCAGCTGTCCTTCCCAGACCACAAAAAGGAGCGACGTTTGCTGTCCACTTTCTTCACGAAGCCTGGAAGCAGCTGCAAGGAACTCATGACGTATACAAGCTGGCTGTCCAGAACCGAGTTGATCAGCACCAGGCGACCCATTGGATTGAGGAGAGCGGCTTGCCAGCCTGCTAAATACTTGTCTGTTTTCGCCATGTATGGAACAAAGTTGGAGAGCCTAGTCTTTGTTAGGGAGAGAGGGAGCCCTAGGTATGTCTGTGGGAAGCCTTCACGCCGACAACCGAGCAGGGATACACATTGTTGGACGGCAGTCTCATTCATGTGAATTGGAACCAGCACACTTTTCTGAAAATTTATACACAACCCAGTTGCCTTGCTGAAGCTGTCCAGGAGCTGTTTCAGTATACACACATGGGCCGGGTTCCCTTCCATCACAATCATAGTATCATCCGCATATTGTAGCACAGCACAGGGTTCTGCAGGGGCCAGGGGGTGTTTGACACGACCGTCACGCTTTATGAGAGTTTGCAGGACGTCAGCCACCAGCAAGAACAAATATGGCGACAGTGGATCACCCTGACGAAGGCCCCTGCCGCAGCTCCACCAGGGTCCGGGACAACCGTTCATCAGCACAGCGGACAGTGATGTGTTAAGAAGGTTGTCTATCCAGTTCTGCCATCGTACACTGAACCCACGAGCGCGCAAGACACAGCGCAGCGCATCCCAGTGGACAGAGTCGAAAGCTTTCGCAAAATCCAATTTCAGCACTATGGTAGGGGACCTCCTCTTGTGACAGCATTGGATGAGTTCCAGGGCGTAGACGAATTTTTCAGAGATCGACCTGCCCTTAAGAAAGCCAGTTTGATCCAATGAAATGAGGCTGTGAATTTCGCGTTGCAGCCGTGTGGTAAGGATTTTGGAAATAATCTTCACGCTGCAATTCTGGAGGCAGATAGGGCGGAAATCGCTGATGAGCACAGGTGCAGTTTTTTTGGCAATAGCACCACAAAGGCACGGTTGATCCTGCTGAGCTGAATATTACTAGAGTGAAAAGCAGCCAGCATCTGTAATATCTGAGGGCGGACCGTCTCCCAAGTCGCGAGGTAGAAACTGGGGCCAAAACCATCAGGGCCCGGCGCGCTGTTTTGATTCATCGATCGCACAGCACAAGTTGCTTCAGACTCCAGGAAGGGGGCGTCCAGCGACGAACTGGCACGGAGGCAGCCGCTGTAAAGTGTGTCCAAGCTGAAATCCCACCTCGCGGGGTCACTGCAGCTCATGAGCTCTTTGAAAAATTCTGTGACAGCGGCACTTTTATCAGCTTGGCTGGAGAGTTCACGGCTTCCAACAGTGATTGATTTAATCTGGTTTCGGCGCATCTGCTGTGTCGCAATCGCATGGTGGAAGGCTGTGTTCGCGTCCCCTTCAATTATTGCACGATGCTTACTCCGTTGCTTCCAGAATGCAGCTTTTGCCTTAATCGCTACGGCCAGACGTTCATGACAAATCTGCTTGACTTGCTGCTCAGCCGAGGACAAGCACCTGTGTTCCTCCAGGCAGTCGAGGAGGAGAATCAGAAACCTGCAGTTAGAGATTAGGGAGGGGGGGTTTCTATGCCGTTTTGCCCACTGTTTAGCAGCAGCGCGAACGCGCTTGAGCTTACCTGTGAGCCGGGCAGCCGCGTCGGAACAGGGAAACTCCTGGTGCCATGCAGGGAGGACCTCAGGGAGGAAGAGAGGGTGATGCAGCCAGGCGTTTTCGAACATGAAAATTTGGGATTTGGGGATGGAGGTAGACATGGAGACCAGCAGCGGTTTATGGTCGGATGTTTTGCCTGGGCAGGGTGGTGAGAGAGGTGGAGGGGAATGAGGAGGTGTGGGAGTTGTTCACAAAGGCTCGATCCAGACGAGCTAATGTGGGAACAGAGCGCATGTTGGACCAGGTGAAGAGGCAGTCCTGTAACTGGAGTTCGGCAACGGCAGGGGAGTCGATGGTGCTGTTGAACATGGTGCATAGGTGGTTATCCAGGTGGCCCTGGTTTTTGTCAGCAGCACCGCGCAGCAACCCCAGCTTTCTCTGCCTCAACGCCGACGGTTCCAGGGGGGCGTCGTGACCGCCTGGGACAGCGCTGTGCTTGAACTCACGTCCAGCATCTCTCGCTCTTTCTCCCTCACCACCACCTTCAGCTCGTACTTTGCCAATGCGCCCCTCACCATCACCAACGCCTATGCCCCATCCAACCACAGGGACTCCCCAACCTTCCTTGATGAACTCTCAGACCTCCTCCCCAGCATCTCAGGTCCATGGCTTCTGATCGGTGAATATGGTTTGTCTGCAAAGGAACACTTGTTTGCTGGAGATATGGTTGGGGAGGATATATATATATATATATATACTTTACTTTTGTGCTTACAGTTACAGTGGCAGCATCTAGGCTGCAGGCAGGCCATGTTGCATATGTGGAATAAGGAAAAAAAAACATCAATGTACTTTCTTGAATCATGCATGCCTTGATCTGAACTATTTAATTTCATTGTTCGTCTACTCTAGCTACGAAACCCATTAAACTTAGTCATGAATAGATGCAGGAATGTACACAAACTCTGGGGTCAGAAACATAGCAGTTGTTTAAAGACTTACAGAAGTGGGCAAAGTTCTCTCGCATCTATTTTTCCCAGCAGGCACAAGCCTCAGAGATTCTATACTTGCGAGTAGCGAAGCAAAAGAATGAACTAGAAGAAAAGTTGACAAGAATAGCAGAAGAAATTGGGAGTGTCACAGTAAGGACTGGTGAACTTTTGCTTAACACCTTCAAGGTGAACGTGAGCAAAGAATTGTCCTGGAGAGAAGAGAGGTGCCCGTTCTGACTGTATGTATCATCAAGGACTTGATGCTGCAGCGTGATAAAGCGCTAAGAGAGGCAGAAAAACTACGTGCAATGAAAGTAGAGTTATCCATAGCCATTTTAGATCAGACCACTTCCACCTGGTTTAAACATTGGATTTATGTGTTGCAGGCCCTCTATAATTGCTGCAGCTGGTTTTACCTACGAAGCCGATCGAGGCTATATATGACAAACCTTGAGCTCTCCGATCCCACCGTGATCTTTTGCCTAACCACGCTCTCTCCCTTCTGCAATTCAGGAATGGCAGCAGACAAATGGAGATTAATGCGTCTACTGTCTTATCAGGGAACATAGAGGTGTTCGGATGAGGGCGATGTGGGAATTTTCAGGATTAAATTCAGATCTAAACTACATCATGATAATTTGAAATGGACTCCCTCCTTTAGGAAGGATATTATTGCCCGTTATAGCATGTTTATAGGCACTAGTACAAGAAGGAAGGTAAAAAGATTCGTGTCTCTTCTAAAAAGACATGATACTGGATAGAGTCATATACGCGGTTCTTGTCTTTTTTTAGCTATACATAAGGAATGAGACTTTTTAGGTTATATGAGTGGTGGGTAGCAGGGCGAGGGCGAGAGGGAGCCATGCTGGACACCGCAGAGACAGAACATGGACAAGGAACAGTACTTTTCTTTAGATTGATCTTTGCTGAACTCCTAAGTACAAACTAAGGACTTTATATAGTCCTGTACAAACGCACACAATCTCTTGTTGCCCCTACTTATCCTCTAACAAACTCCTAATATCTCTCTTTTAATATCTAATCTAACAAACTCCTCCTTATCCATCTACTCCTGATCTCCTGGCATGGCCTAGCCTATAAGCTGCTTAGGCCGCCTTCCATATGTTTTACCCACTATAACATCTCTTCCCTCCTCCGCGAACCGCTCGTCCTCGAGCTGAAAATGGAGGTAGGAAGACTTGAACTGTTGCAATGGTTCCCAGGTAGCTTCTGCCGGCTGTTCTCCACTCCATTGGACCTTGTTAGAATACCCGATTAGGGTTTGGGGTTTTCCCCTTTTAATTATTGTCTCACCCCTCTGTAATAGGCCTGGCCCAGTTACTCCAGTCTATTAATAGATCACCCAACCCCTGTTAGGGTTAGGGTTTCCAATATGGTATAGAGCCAGTTTCCTTTTTTTCCCCCTCTCTTCCCACAGCAGCCGCCGCCACCTTCCTCTGCTCCCTCCCCACTCAGCCGCCTCCACCGCGTCGCCGGCTGCCTCCCCTGCGCCGCCGGCCTCCCTCCCCACTCAGCAGTCGCGGGCCGCTTGGGCCGCACCCCTGTGCCACCGGCCGCCTCCACCGCGCCGCCGGCTGCCTCACCTGCGCCGCCGGCCGCCTTCATCGCGGCCCTGCGCAGCCGGCCGTCGTGTCCTTCTCCGCCACATCACCTGCGCCGCCGGCCGTCGCGTCCTTCTCCACCATGTCTCCTGCGCCGCTGCATCCTCCTCCACGAGACCCTGCCTCACCGCATCCGCTGCTCCACCAGAACCGCGCCCCTACCCGCGCCGACCGCCATCAGCCCCGCCCCCACTGCTCCGGCTGCTCGCCACTGTCTTCCTCAGCCGCTGGCCCTGCCCCTCTCTGGCGGACAGCGCCAGACACGCCCCCAACTCGGCCCGGCCCTCTCCGGTCCGTCGTCGTCTCCCTCCACCTCGGTCGTGCCCGCTGCTGGCTCCTGGCGCTCCGACCGCGACCCCTGCTCCCCGTGCTCCATGGCGTCCCTCCCCCCAACAGCCGCCATGCCCACCGTCGCGGCTGCAGCCGCTGACCCGGCGCTCTCCGTCGACTCCGAGCTCGGATTCCCCTCGCCCAGCGCTGCCGGTGCCACCACCGCGGTCAGCGCGCGCGCCGCCGGCCTCATCCCCTCCGGACTTGGCCTACCGGGCTACCCGACGTGCACCGGTGCCCTCACCAGTCTACTCTCGCCGACACGTCTTCCCAGACACCCGCCCCCTGGGTTCTCCACCACTCGGTCGCTCGTTGCCGACACCACCTGGGCTTCCACGACGCTCTCCACCGACTCCACCATGTCATCGGCCATCGCGGCTATCCAGGCTGCCCTGGTCGCCTCTCAAGAGCGCGAGCGCGCCGCGTCCCGCGCACTGGAACATGAGCGCGCCCTGGCCGCCACACTGACCGCCTAGATGGCCACTGCACAGCGTCTCGTCATCGGCCCTCCTCCAGTCGACCAGGAGACACCCTCGCCCACCCTAGAGGCTCCCCACGCCTCTGGACTCGATGCCGACCACATCGCCGCTCTCCATGCCCAGGCGGCCGGACTACAGAACATCCGGTCCCTCGTGTCCGTCGTTCTGGACCCGACGTCCTCCCAATACCCTCACTGGAGGGGGCAGGTCCTTCTCACCTTGCGGCGCTACACCCTCGACGACCACGTCCTCGACGACGTCGCCACCCCACCGTCCTAGGCCTGGTCCCTGATGGACTCCGTGGTCCTCTCCTGGCTCCATGGAACCATCACCGTCGAGCTCCAGGACATCATCCGCGACCAGGCGGACACGGGTCATCAAGCGTGGCTCGCCCTCGAAAAACAGTTCCTCGGGAACCGAGATGCTCGCGCCCTGCACCTCGACGCCTGGTTCCACCTGTTCTCTCAGGGGGACCTCTCCGTGGACGAGTACTGCCGCCAGATGAAGGGCATGGCAGACTCTCTCTGCGACCTCGGCGAACCTGTCGCCGACCGGACCTTGGTGTTGAACCTTCTGCGTGGCCTCAGCCCTCGCTATGGCCACCTGAAGGCTCTCATCAAGAGGGATGTTCCCTTTCTCACATTCCATGCCGTCAGGAACGAGCTTCTCCTCGAAGAGCTCACCATGGCATATGAGGCCACTGCTCTGGCTCTGGCGCTCTACGGCGCTCCTTCGTCGACCGGGGCCCCTACCCGCCCCACACCTGCCGTCCCTGCAGCCCCTCGTCAGGCGTCCGCCGCCGACGGCAGTCGTCGTTCCCGCACGGGCGGCCGTGGGGGTGGCAGCTCCTCTCGTGGTGGTCCCCCCGGCCAGGGTGGCTGAAAGGGAAATGTGCCCTTGGGCCATTTCTAAGTATTTTGGTGATTTAGTGCCCAACACGAGTGCCTAAGTGTAAAATGGTGGACAAAGTACAAATCAAGGATAAAGGTATGTTTCTCAGACTTAGTACATTGTTTTAGAGACTAATGTATTGTGTCTAAGTGCTAGAAACAGGAAAAATTGAATTGGAAATGAGATGGTTTTGTTCAGCCAAAGTCTGCTCAGTCTGGGAGCACCGGACTGTCCGGTGGTGCACCGGACAGTGTCCGGTGCGCCAGACAGGCTCGAGTGAACTGGTCGCTCTCGGGAATTCACCGGTGACGTACGGCTATAATTCACCGGACTGTCCGGTGTGCACCGGACTGTCCGGTGAGCCAACGGTCGGCCGGGCCAACGGTCGGCCGCGCAATCTGCGCGGGACGCGTGGCCGAGCCAACGGTTAGAAGGGGGCACCGGACATGTCCGGTGCGCCAACGGCTCTCAGGCTGCCAACGGTCGAATGCGCCATTTATGGAAAGAAATCGGGCACCGGACATGTCCGGTGTGCACCGGACTGTCCGGTGCGCCAGTCGACAGAAGGCAAGATCAGCCTTCCTAGATTGCTCTCAACGGCTCCTAGCTGCCTTGGGGCTATAAAAGGGACCCCTAGGCACATGGAGGAGTACACCAAGCATTCTTACAACATTCCTAAGCACCAAGACATCGATTCCACGCCTTTGATTCTTTGCGATAGCAATTAGAGCTCTAGTTGAGTGGTGAACTCTTTGAGTTGTGTTGAGAGCTCTCTTTGAGACTTGTGTGCGTGGTGTTGCTGTGATTTCGTGTCTTGAGTGCGTTGCTAATCCCTCCCTTGCTCTGTGTTTCTTTGTGATCTTAAAGTGTAAGGGCGAGAGGCTCCAAGTTGTGGAGATTCCTCGCAAACGGGATTGAGTAAAAGCAAGCAAAACACTGTGGTATTCAAGTGGGTCTTTGGACCGCTTGAGAGGGGTTGATTGCAACCCTCGTCCGTTGGGACGCCACAACGTGGAGTAGGCAAGCGTTGGTCTTGGCCGAACCACGGGATAACCACCGTGCCATCTCTGAGATTGATCTTGTTGGTTATTGTGTTTTGTTGAAGATTCCTCTCTAGCCACTTGGCGGTTATTGTGCTAACACTTAACCAAGTTTTTGTGGCTTAAGTTTTCAAGATTTACAGGATCACCTATTCACCCCCCCTCTAGGTGCTCTCAATTGGTATCAGAGTCGTTCTCTTCACAAAGGGACTAACCGCTCGAAGAGATGGATCCTAAGGGGAAGGGTATCGTGATCAACGATAAAGAGAAGGAATCTTTCGTCAACGAGCCAAAGGATGACAAGCCTACCGACTCGGGCTCGGGTCATAGACGAAAAGATGGGAAGAAGAAGAAGACAAGGCGCATTAAGGAGATCGTCTACTACGACGACAGTGATGAGTCCACTTCTTCCCACAAGGAAAACGACAACAATGACTACGACAAACGAAAGACGGTTAACTCGAACTTTTCTTTCGATTATTCGCGTATTCCTCAAAGTGCAAATGCTCATTTGTTATCTATTCCACTTGGTAAACCTCCTCATTTTGATGGAGAGGACTACGGATTTTGGAGTCACAAAATGCGTAGTCACTTGTTCTCTCTCCATCCTAGTATATGGGAGATTGTAGAGAGTGGAATGCACTTTGATAGTTCGGATAGTCCCATGTTCATTAATGAGCAAATTCATAAGAATGCACAAGCTACTACTGTTCTTCTAGCTTCATTGTGCAGGGATGAATACCACAAAGTGAGCGGCTTGGATAACGCCAAGCAGATCTGGGACACCCTCAAAATTTCACATGAGGGGAACGACGTCACCTTGCTCACCAAGATGGAGTTGGTGGAGGGCAAGCTTGGACGATTCGCGATGATAAGGGGCGAGGAGCCGACACAAACATACAACCGGCTCAAGACCCTTATCAACAAAATAAGGAGCTACGGAAGCACGCGATGGACGGACCACGACGTCGTCCGACTGATGCTAAGGTCCTTTATCGTTCTTGATCCTCATTTGGTGAATAATATTCGTGAGAATCCCAGGTACACCAAAATGTCACCCGAAGAAGTCCTTGGAAAATTCGTGAGCGGGAGGATGAGGATCAAGGAGGCGAGGTACGTGGACGACGCTTTGAATGGTCCGATCAACGAGCCGCAACCCCTTGCTCTCAAGGCAACAAGAAGCAAGGAGGCGCTACCTAGCAAGGTGGCACAAATTGAGGCGGCCGGACTTAATGATGAAGAGATGGCCCTCATCATCAAAAGATTCAAGACGGCGCTTAAAGGTCGCAAGGGACAGCCAAGCAAGACCAAAGCCAAGGGAAAGCGCTCATGCTTCAAATGCGGTAAGCTTGGTCATTTTATTGCTAACTGTCCCGACAATGATAGTGATCAGGACCAAGGGAACAAGAGGGAGAAGAAGAAGAACTATAAGAAGGCAAAGGGCGAGGCACATCTAGGAAAGGAGTGGGACTCGGATTGCTCCTCCTCCGACTCCGACAATGAAGGACTCGCCGCCACCGCCTTCAACAAGTCATCCCTCTTCCCCAACGAGCGTCACACATGCCTTATGGCAAGGGAGAAGAAGGTATGTACTCGAGACTCTACTTATGCTTCTTCAAGTGAGGACGAATCTAGTGATGAGGATGAAATAGATTATTCATGTCTATTTAAAGGCCTAGATAGAACCAAGGTAGATAAAATTAATGAATTAATTGATGCCTTGAATGATAAGAATAGGCTTCTAGAAAAACAAGAAGATTTGTTGTATGAAGAACATGACAAATTTATAGAAGCACAAATCTCATGCTTTAGAAGTTAAAAGAAATGAAATGCTTTCTTGTGAATTATCTTCTTGCCATGAGACTATTTCTAGCCTAAGGAGCATTAATGATGATTTGAATGCTAAGTTAGAAATAGCTAGTAAATCAACAACGTGTGTAGAAAATGTTGTTATTTGCAATAGATGTAAAGATTTTGATATTGATGCTTGTAGTGAACACATAGCTTCTATTGCAAAGTTAAACGATGAATTGGCTAGTCTTAATGCCCAACTTAAGGCTAGCAAAAGTGATTTTGATAAACTAAAATTTGCTAGGGATGCCTACACGATTGGTAGACACCCCTCAATTAAGGATGGGCTTGGCTTCAAAAGGGAAGCCAAGAACTTAACAAGCCATAAGGCTCCCATCTCCGCCAAGGAGAAAGGGAAGGCCCCTATGGCAAGTAGTACTAAAAAGAATCATGCTTTTATGTACAATGATAGAAGACAGTCTTATAGGAGTTGTAATATGTTTGATTCACATGCCTATGATTCTTATGCTATGTATGCTTCCAGTTCTTCCTATATGCATGGTAGAGATATGCCTAGGAAAAATATTCATCATGTGCCTAGAAAGAATATTGTTCATGCTCCTAGGAAAGTTATGAATGGACCCTCTACAATTTATCATGCTTTAAATGTTTCCTTTGCTATTTGTAGAAAGGATAGGAAGATAGTTGCTAGGAAGTTAGGGGCAAAATGCAAGGGTGATAAAACTTGCATTTGGGTCCCTAAGACAATTTTGACTAACCTTGTAGGACCCAACAAGAGTTGGGTACCTAAGACCCAAGCCTAAATTTGCCTTGCAGGATTATGCATCCGGGGGCTCAAGCTGGATTATCGACAGCGGATGCACAAACCATATGACGGGGGAGAAGGAGATGTTCACCTCCTACGTCAAGAATAAGGATTCCCAAGATTCAATCATATTCGGTGATGGGAACCAAGGCAAGGTGAAAGGTTTAGGCAAGATTGCAATATCCAATGAGCACTCTATCTCTAATGTGTTTTTAGTTGAGTCACTTGGATATAATTTACTATCTGTTAGTCAATTATGTAATATGGGATATAATTGTCTATTTACAAATGTAGATGTGTCTGTCTTTAGAAGATGTGATGGTTCACTAGCTTTTAAGGGTGTACTAGACGGCAAACTTTATTTAGTTGATTTTGCAAAAGAGGAGGCCGGTCTAGATGCATGCTTAATCGCTAAGACTAGCATGGGCTGGCTGTGGCATCGCCGCTTAGCACATGTGGGGATGAAGAACCTTCACAAGCTTCTAAAGGGAGAACACGTGATAGGTTTGACTAACGTGCAATTCGAAAAAGATAGACCTTGTGCAGCTTGTCAAGCAGGTAAACAAGTGGGAGGAGCACATCACAGCAAGAATGTGATGACCACCTCAAGACCTCTGGAGCTGCTGCATATGGACCTCTTCGGACCTGTCGCCTATCTGAGCATAGGAGGAAGTAAGTATGGTCTAGTTATTGTTGATGACTTTTCCCGCTTCACTTGGGTATTCTTTTTGCAGGATAAGTCTGAAACCCAAGGGACCCTCAAGCGCTTTCTAAGGAGAGCTGAAAATGAGTTTGAGCTCAAGGTAAAGAAGATAAGAAGCGACAACGGGTCCGAATTCAAGAATCTCCAAGTGGAGGAGTTCCTTGAGGAGGAGGGGATCAAGCACGAGTTCTCCGCTCCCTACACACCTCAGCAAAATGGTGTGGTAGAGAGGAAGAACAGGACGCTCATTGATGTGGCAAGGACTATGCTTGGAGAGTTCAAGACCCCCGAGCGTTTTTGGTCGGAAGCCGTGAACACGGCTTGCCACGCCATCAACAGGGTCTACCTTCACCGCCTCCTCAAAAAGACTTCATATGAGCTGCTAACTGGTAATAAACCCAATGTGTCTTATTTTCGTGTATTTGGGAGCTAGTGTTATATTCTTGTGAAGAAAGGTAGATCTTCTAAATTTGCTCCCAAAGCTGTAGAAGGGTTTTTATTAGGTTATGATTCAAATACAAAGGCGTATAGGGTCTTCAACAAATCATCGGGTTTGGTTGAAGTCTCTAGCGACATTGTATTTGATGAGACTAATGGCTCTCCAAGAGAGCAAGTTGTTGATCTTGATGATGTAGATGAAGAAGACATTCCAACGGCCGCGATACGCACCATGGCGATTGGAGATGTACGGCCTCAGGAACATTTGGAGCAAGATCAACCTTCTTCCTCAACTATGGTGCATCCCCCAACCCAAGATAACGAACAGGTACCTCAAGTGGAGGCGCATGATCAAGGGGGAGCACAGGATGTTCAAGTCGAAGAGGAAGAAGCATCACATGCACCTCCAACCCAAGTTCGAGCGACGATCCAAAGGGATCATCCAGTCGATCAAATTTTGGGTGATATCAGCAAGGGAGTAACTACTCGTTCAAGATTAGTTAATTTTTGTGAGCATTACTCCTTTGTCTCTTCTATTGAGCCTTTCAGGGTAGAAGAGGCCTTGCTAGATCCGGACTGGGTGTTGGCCATGCAGGAGGAACTCAACAACTTCAAGCGCAATGAAGTTTGGCCACTGGTGCCTCGCCCCAAGCAAAATGTTGTGGGAACCAAGTGGGTGTTCCGCAACAAACAGGACGAGCACGGAGTGGTGACAAGGAACAAGGCTCGACTTGTGGCAAAAGGTTATGCCCAAGTCGCAGGTTTGGACTTTGAGGAGACATTCGCTCCTGTGGCTAGGCTAGAATCAATTCGTATTTTGCTAGCATATGCCGCTCACCATTCCTTCAGGTTGTACCAAATGGATGTGAAGAGCGCTTTCCTCAACGGGCCGATCAAGGAGGAGGTGTACGTGGAGCAACCCCCTGGCTTCGAGGATGAACGGTTCCCCGACCACGTGTGTAAGCTCTCTAAGGCGCTCTATGGACTTAAGCAAGCCCCAAGAGCATGGTATGAATGCCTTAGAGACTTTTTGTCACACCCGTTTCCAGGGGGCAGAGCCGGGTGCATAGCATATGTGTGCCAGGATCTATTTCCACACATATGTTGACATCACAAGTGTAATATATCAAAAGAACAATGCATAAAAGCGTAAATAACGATTATATTAACATATTACACTTCGAACAGACATAATGTCTTAATCTTTATTCATCAAAGTACAGCGAAACATGGACATCCATCCACAGGAAGATGACCGGGGGTATCACTAGACTAGCATCCATGGAGTTCACCATCAAAACCTTCATCTGCAAACTTCTGATCAAAATTAAGCAAGGGTGAGCTCACTTATGGTCGGGGCTCAGCAAGTGGGGGAAAACTAATGCAGGTTTAACAAGGTGAGGCTAAGGTTGAGCAGTAAGCATTTTAGTTGGTCAACATTTTATTAACAACACCTGTCTTACTAATAAGTGTGAATCCCAAGTATTCCCATTAAGCAAAGGTATAAGAGTATATCAAAAACACTTAAGTGAAACCACTTAAGCAAAACCATTGGCAGATCATCGGATCTCGATTTATTTCCATCTTCAAGTTCAATTATCATGTGAGGAGTCCAGGCTGCTCATAACCGTGAGCATGACTGATATATCAGTTTTACACTCTGCAGAGGTGGCGCATCTTTACCCATGAGTCGCGATTCCCTTCTAGCCCGGGTTAGCTAGACCCGTATTCACTTCCGAGGTGAATGGCCAGGGTCTCACTACGAGGCTTCTCCCTAGAGTCCTCATTACGCAAACGCTGGAAATGGTCAAACTGCATAAGGCACACCTACCGTAACCAACTTATAGTCCAGACTACAGGGTAAAGCTTTGGGAACTATGCCCGTATCCAATCTGCCTGAGCCGGAACTATAAGGGCTTGCCAGATGCCCCCGTTCCTATTGACCACGACCAGCACCCAACATAAAACTTCCCTAGTTATTTAGCCAAGACCAGAGCCATGATAGTTCTCATGGTAGCACTGTTTTCCCGGGTGGTCACTCCATGTTCCAATTAATACGCAATAATCTTATTTAACCATCGGGTTAACAACAATAATGTAAACTTACCATCTTGGAACATTAATATCATAAGCGGGAGTGACTGCATAAAGTTAAGTTGTAGCAATAACATAGCTACTAATGTGAAGTATAATTCCCAGGTTTGATCAAGGAATAAGGTTGGAAAGGCTATCTAAATAGGTAACCCGTCAAATTATGCATATATATCCAAAAGAATAAACTTTATTAAATGTATTGTTTGGGATCAAACAGAGTATGCAGAGGGAGAAGTCCACTTGCCTTGCTTATTGAAAACTTGAGGTTCTTCCACGGATCGGAATAGATCTTGATTCTTAACTACTAGATCAACCACTGAATATCACACAAACAAACCAGAAAAACAAACACCACTCAATAACATACAACATTCACCATACGTAAAGCTAAAAGAAAGCCTAACGAAAAGAGCGTTCGCTTTTCAAAAACGTTGCAAGTAATGGTTATAATAATAGGGTATTCTTTTCAAAAATATGTGATCTATACTTTATAAAACAAGACATGAGCTTAAAAATATCTTAATTAAAATATGCAAATATTAGGTTCACCAATTTAATCTTTTATAATACATCATATGTGATATGTCTAAGATTAAGGGGTTATAAGATGATAAAACAAGTTATAACAATATTAAACCTTTTTAACATTTTAGAAAAGATATATGTTATATATCTAAGGTTAAGTGTTCACAATATTATAGAACATATTATTAAACATTAATTTTATAAATAGCTAATATATAAGCCTAAACATGTTTTATGTGGAAATATAAATGAAATAAATAATTATCTTTATTTAATAAAACACATGGCCTATATTATTTTTAATAAAGCTATATTCAAAGTCAATATATACACTAACATTTTAATTATAGAAACAACATGAATACTAATTACATTCTTTAGGAAAATCTAAGTGGTGTAAATAATATGGATTCGATTTGAGGGACAGAATAACCATGCCTAGAAAGCTAACTAAGTCATTTTAAATTAGAAACAAATTATCTAACTCATTAGTAATAAAACTATGTTTAACAATATAAACTATCATTTTTATTATGAAAGTATGAGAACCTAATTAGGTCATTTTAAAATTATTATAAAATTCTATTCTTTCTTACTGTGGATAGAAAAATATCTAACAAAATATATAAGACTTTGATTAATGTCTAAATCACCCTTTATGCAAAGATAATCATGTAATTATTTATCTAAATGTTTTTGTTACTAAAAGGTGATCTACTATTTACTCTTACTAATTTAGAAAACTCATACGTGAATTGATTATAAACATATTTAATTTATAGGCACACAGTAATGGTTGTAAAAAGATATTTCTATATATTTAGTACATGATTATGAAGTTAATAATACAGATCTATATTTAATTTTGAGATAGAAATAATCTTTTACATCGAAACAAAGACTATTGTAAACAGCTAAACAGAATTAATCGTAGCACGAAATTAGCTTCTTCTACCTCGTCTTAGTTCCTGCGCAGCGATGCCAACAAGCAGAATGGGTCGGTGAGGAAGCAGAGGCACGGACGACCGTCGGTTGTGGGAGTAGGAGGTCGACAGACGGAGAAGGATAACACAAGCGGCGTCGAGATCACCGGCGGGCACGGCGACAGACGGTGATGTCGGACGGTGGCAACTCACGAGCAGAGAGAAGCTGTGTGGATGGGGTCAGATCCATGGGGTTCGGCATCCGTACTTATAGAGAGGAGAGAGAGAGCTGGAGAAGGAAGAAACCCGCAGCTATTATTGTCGTTAATGGCACAACCGTTACAGAGGGAAGTGGGAAGGAAGTGGGAAGGGAGAGGCGGCCGGGACTTCATGGCGCCATCAACGGCGGAAGGTAGTAATAGGGGAGAAACTGCTCTATTGAAGCTTCGTTACTCGCAATGAAGAACAATCGGCGCGAGTGGTTCCTGGGCGCGTGCGCGTCGGTCTCTGGCGCTTGGCGGCGGGGCGGGTCGCGTCCTGTGGGATCTGCATCGGTCGTGGCACAGGGGCGCGGGGTCGCGCAGAGGCAGGGCGTGGCAGGGGCCTTGCACGGGGTGGCCGGGCGTCGCGGCTGGAGGCGCTGCTCGGTGGGCGGAGTCGCGCGGGGCCTGGGGTCGGGTCGCCTGGGCGCGGGGTCGCGCGGCGCTGGCCGGGTGCGCGGGGCTCGGCTGGAGCAGTCGGGTCTGTCCTTGCGCTGGGCGCGGCCTGGGGGAAGAGCTTCTGGCGGCGGCATTAATGGCACTAATGGCGATGGGGAAGAACGGACGGTTCAAGGGAAAGGAAGGAGAAGAGTCGAACATGCATGGGAGTATAGGTGTACATTTGGGCCGGGCCTGATGGGCCGGTCCGAAGCACGGAAAAAAAAGCACGGCCCAGGCACGGCACGGCCCGAAATAATTTAGTGCCGGGCCGGCACGGTCCGTTATATCGGGCCGGGTTTGGGCCGAGGTCACGGCCTATGGGCGGGCACGAGCACGGCCCGTTTAAGGCAGGCACGAAAAGGCCCATATAGAGGCACGAAAAGGCCCATATATTTATTAAAACCATACTTAATTTCGCACTTTCATATACTTGATAAAGAACACAAAGCTAGAGATAATGCTAGTTAGATGTTTTTTTGTATCTTTGAATTAGATTGTGTGATGTAATTTTACTTTTGTTATGAACATTAGACAATAAACTGAACTTACGAACTTTGTATACAGCTCATTATACTCTTTTTCCTTCTAACAAAATGCGAGGTAGTCATTGCATAGCTGTGGTAACTTTAATACAAATATTAAGTTTGATTTTGTACAAATTTATTTGTCTTATCTTTTATTTGTTTTATTATTTTTTTGAATTTAGGGCTCTAATATGAATTTTGGGCCAAAAACTGAATTTCGGGCCAAAAATTGAATTTCGGGCCCTAATGTGAATTTCAGGCTTTTATAATTTCGGGCCGCCCGAAATAAGCCCGGCACGTTTAAGCAATTACGGGCCGGGCCGTGGGCCGAGGGCTAGACCCATGGGCCGGCCCGGCACGGCCCGAAATTCAAACGGGCCGGGCCGGGCCGAAATTTAAACAATACGGGCCTTTTCGGGCTTGGGCCGGGCCGGGCCGGGCGGCCCAAATGTACACCTATACATGGGAGAGAAACGGGTGTAGGCTCTGCGCTGGTGCTCCACAAGCAGGGGTTGCGAACGGACGGCAATATCCGAACTGAAGAAACAATGGCGTGTTGCACAGAAACGAGTGAGCAACAAAATGATTGTTCCAGATGTAGAAGAGAGAGTGCCTTACGAGAGGGCCCCACGTGTAAGTGTGAGAGGGTGGCATGCTGGCTATGGGCCGACTAGCCAAAGCCGAGCTAGCGGCCGTAGAGTGCTAGTTTTTTTTTGTTTTTTTAATCTCATTTTCTTTTATTTTTAACCATGACTTATATATATATATATATATACACACACATTCCAAAATTAATAAATAATACCAATAATAATATTAACGTAGATAAGTTAACCAATTTAAAAACGAAAAGGTTTAGGACAAACCTTATTATTTAAGTAAAATGAACGTTCACAAATAGAGATAAAGTAAAATGTAATTTTCGCATTTACTTACAACAAAAAAAAATATTAACGTATCAAACTATATACTCCAAAAATAATATTTTTAGTAACTCATTATTATTTTATAAAATGAGATTTTCACACCAAATTAAATTAATGTATTAGATTTACAAATCGAGTCAATCAAAAATTGTGCTTCGGCATGAATGCATCAAACACTTGATAAAATTTTATTTACTCAAAAAAATTGTTCAGTTTATTTATATCACCATTTTTTTGAAAACTTAAATATTTTTCCTTTCTATTGGAAACCAATAAATTATTGGGTTGCTTTTGATTGATGGATTTAGGGTGTTACACTTTTTAATTGATAATGCTTTCAAGGTTGGGAAAGCCGATCCAACTCTTTTCACTAAGACTTGCGATGGTGATCTTTTTGTGTGCCAAATTTATGTCGATGACATAATATTAGGTTCTACTAACCAAAAGTCTTGTGAAGAGTTTAGCAGGGTGATGACGCAGAAATTCGAGATGTCGATGATGGGCGAGTTGAACTACTTCCTTGGGTTCCAAGTGAAGCAACTCAAGGACGGCACCTTCATCTCCCAAACGAAGTATACGCAAGATTTGCTAAAGCGGTTTGGGATGAAGGACTCCAAGCCCGCAAAGACGCCGATGGGAACTTGTGGACACACCGACCTCAACAAAGGAGGTAAGTCCGTTGATCAAAAAGCATACCGGTGCATGATAGGTTCTTTGCTTTATTTATGTGCTAGTAGATCGGATATTATGCTTAGTGTATGCATGTGTGCTAGATTTCAATCCGGTCCTAAGGAGTGTCACTTAGTGGCTGTGAAGCGGATTCTTAGATATTTAGTCGCTACGCCTTGCTTCGGGATCTGGTATCCAAAGGGGTCTAACTTTGACTTGATTGGGTACTCAGATTCCGACTATGCTGGATGTAAGGTCGATAGGAAGAGTACATCGGGGACGTGCCAATTCTTAGGAAGGTCCCTGGTGTCATGGAACTCTAAGAAACAAACTTCCGTTGCCCTATCCACCGCTGAGGCCGAGTATGTTGCCGCAGGACAGTGTTGCGCGCAACTACTTTGGATGAGGCAAACCCTTAGGGACTTTGGCTACAATCTGAGCAAAGTCCCACTCCTATGTGATAATGAGAGTGTTATCCGCATGGCGGAAAATCCTGTTGAGCACAGCCGCACAAAGCACATAGACATCCGACATCACTTTTTGAGAGACCACCAGCAAAAGGGAGATATCGAAGTGTTTCATGTTAGCACCGAGAACCAGCTAGCCGATATCTTTACCAAGCCTCTAGATGAGAAGACCTTTTGCAGGTTGCGTAGTGAGCTAAATGTCTTAGATTCGCGGAACTTGGATTGATTTATAGCATACACGTGTTTATGCCTTTGATCATGTTCCTTATGCATTTTGTTGCTTAGTTATGGTGCTCAAGTTGTACAAACACTCCCTGGACCTCACAAGTTCGTTGCAAAGTGATGCACATTTTTAGGGGGAGCTGTGTTACAACTTGACCCTTTGAGACTAACCATGTGCTTGAGTTTGCTTATTTTAGTCTCAAAGGAGGTTTGAAAGGGAAAGGTGGACTTGGACCATGAAAGACTTCCACTGCACTCCGATGAGAGGGTAACTTATTCCAAGTTCATCTCATGTACTCTTATTGCCTTTGTATTCTTATTGAAGATTTTGGTGAGGCAATGGGGTTCTAAGGCCAAGATTGATCCTGTTTTGGTGCTTGATGCCAAAGGGGGAGAAAATAAAGGCCAAAGCAATAAATGGATCAGCTACCACTTGAGAGATTTTGAAAATAGTAGAATAGAGCTTTTGGTTTGTCAAAACTCTTTTATTGTCTCTCTTGTCAAAAGTTGGCTTCTTGTGGGGAGAAGTATTGATTATGGGAAAAAGGGGGAGTTTTTGAAATCTTGAATCAATTTCTCTTGGAATGACTCTCTTTATGTCTTAACATGTGTGTTTGACTTAGAGATAGAAATTTGAATTTGATTTGCAAAAACAAACCAAGTGGTGGCAAAGGATGATCCATATATGTCAAAATTGAATCAAAACAATTTTGAGTTCTTAGTTGAATTGATTTTGTACTTGTTCTACTTGCTTTATGTTGTGTTGGCATAAATCACCAAAAAGGGGGAGATTGAAAGGGAAATGTGCCCTTGGGCCATTTCTAAGTATTTTGGTGATTTAGTGCCCAACACGAGTGCCTAAGTGTAAAATGGTGGACAAAGTACAAATCAAGGATAAAGGTATGTTTCTCAGACTTAGTACATTGTTTGAGAGACTAATGTATTGTGTCTAAGTGCTGGAAACAGGAAAAATCGAATTGGAAATGAGATGGTTTTGTTCAGCCAAAGTCTGCTCAGTCTGGGAGCACCGGACTGTCCGGTGGTGCACCGGACAGTGTCCGGTGCGCCAGACAGGCTCGAGTGAACTGGCCGCTCTCGGGAATTCACCGGTGACGTACGGCTATAATTCACCGGACTGTCCGGTGTGCACCGGACTGTCCGGTGTGCACCGGACTGTCCGGTGAGCCAACGGTCGGTCGGGCCAACGGTCGGCCGCGCAATCTGCGCGGGACGCGTGGCCGAGCCAACGGTTAGAAGGGGGCACCGGACTGTCCGGTGTGCACCGGACATGTCCGGTGCGCCAACGGCTCTCAGGCTGCCAACGGTCGACTGCGCCATTTATGGAAAGAAATCGGGCACCGGACATGTCCGGTGTGCACCGGATTGTCCGGTGCGCCAGTCGACAGAAGGCAAGATCAGCCTTCCTAGATTGCTCTCAACGGCTCCTAGCTGCCTTGGGGCTATAAAAGGGACCCCTAGGCGCATGGAGGAGTACACCAAGCATTCTTACAACATTCCTAAGCACCAAGACATCGATTCCACGCCTTTGATTCTTTGCGATAGCAACTAGAGCTCTAGTTGAGTGGTGAACTCTTTGAGTTGTGTTGAGAGCTCTCTTTGCGACTTGTGTGCGTGGTGTTGCTGTGATTTCGTGTCTTGAGTGTGTTGCTAATCCCTCTCTTGCTCTGTGTTTCTTTGTGATCTTAAAGTGTAAGGGCGAGAGGCTCCAAGTTGTGGAGATTCCTCGCAAACGGGATTGAGTAAAAGCAAGCAAAACATCGTGGTATTCAAGTGGGTCTTTGGACCGCTTGAGAGGGGTTGATTGCAACCCTCGTCCGTTGGGACGCCACAACGTGGAGTAGGCAAGCGTTGGTCTTGGCCGAACCACGGGATAACCACCGTGCCATCTCTGAGATTGATCTTGTTGGTTATTGTGTTTTGTTGAAGATTCCTCTCTAGCCACTTGGCGGTTATTGTGCTAACACTTAACCAAGTTTTTGTGGCTTAAGTTTTCAAGATTTACAGGATCACCTATTCACCCCCCCCTCTAGGTGCTCTCAGTGGCGGCCAGGCATGGCCGTCACTCTACAACCCCTAGTCTGGGACCATCGCCATGTGGCCGGGCTAGGCCCCACGTGCCTCCCGTCCCCCGGCGCCGGCCCTCCTGATTGTGCCACCCTACGGCGTGCCTCCCACGCCTCCCTACGGCGTGCCTGCATCGCATCCGGCTCCGTCCCCACTCCTGCCCCCCGAGGACCCCCACGACGACTTGGTCCCCGGTGTCTGGAGGCTGGGACAACGCCTCCCTCACCGCCGCTTTCAGCACCATGGCGATGACCCCTCCTTCCTCCGACTGGGTGATCGACTCTAGTGCCTCCTACCACACCACTCCCACTACAGGCATGCTCTCTCGCTCCCATACCCCCATTCCTCTCATCCTTCATCGATCGTCGTTGGGAACGGTTCCACTCTGCCTGTCACCTCATTAGGTGCCTCGGTTCTCCCTAGACCATTCTACCTCAACAACGTTCTCGTAGCCCCCCACATCACTCATAATCTCCTTTATGTTCGTCGTTTCACCACTGACAACTCTTGTTCCATTGAGTTTGACCCCTCTGGTTTATCTGTGAAGGATCTGGCCACCAGGACTCCCCTCGCCCGTTGTGACAGCTCGGGGCCCCTCTACACGCTCCGACCATCCACCTCCGGCGCGTCTCCGCCTCCTGCCCTGGTCTCCACCACCTCCTCCACCACTTGGCATCGTCGTCTCGGACATCTTGGACCTGACGTCATGACCAAGATTACCAGTAGCCTAGATCCTTCATGTAGTAGGGGACATTTTGAGGGCCTCTGTCATGCTTGTCCGTTAGGCCGGCATACTCGTCTCCCATTCACCACTTCTTCTTCTCGGGATGAGCAGGCTTTTGACCTGGTTCATTGTGATCTCTTGACCTCTCCTGTACTCAGTCTTTCTGGTTATAAATACTATTTGGTGATTTTGGATGACTTTTCCCATTTTCTTTGGACTTTTCCTCTTAGGTTGAAGTCCGACACATTCACCACCCTCACACACTTCTTCGCCTGGGTCTCCACCCAGTTTCACCGCCCGGTCCGTGCCCTGCAGTGTGACAACGGCCGCGAGTTCGACAATCACGCCTCCCGCTCTTTCTTTCTCACTCATGGCGTCCAGTTGCGTCTCTCGTGCCCTTACACCTTTGCCCAAAACGGCTGGGCCAAACGCATGATTCGCACCACCACCAATATGATCCGCTGCCTTCTCTTCCAGGTGTCTCTCCCTGCCAGCTACTGGGTAGAGGCCCTGCACACCGTCACCCACCTTCTCAATCGTCTTCCCTCCAAGGAGGTGAGCCACCCTACTCCCTACTTCGCCCTGTTCGGTTGTGCCTGCTACCCTAACACTTCTGCTACTGCCCCTCATAAGCTTTCTCCTCGCTCAACCCGCTGCCTCTTCCTTGGCTACTCATCTGACCACAAGGGGTATCGGTGTCTGGACCTCGCCTCCCACCGCATCATCATCTCTTGTCACGTCGTCTTCGACGAGGATGTGTTTCCCCTTGTTGGCCCCTCCCCACCCACCGATCTCGGCTCCCTCCTAGAGTCTGATCCGGTCTCCCCCTCCTCCTAGGTGCCTCACCTTGCGCCGTTACCCGCACCCCGTGTGGCCTCGACGCCGCGGCTCGCGCCTATTCCCTCGCCACGCGCGGCTCCGTTGATCACGCCTGCGCCTCACGCGGCCCCATCGACCACGTCTCGTGCGGCCCCGTCGACCCCTCCCGCACCATGCGCGGCCCCGTCGACGCCCACGGCTCGCTTCGCCGACCCCGCGCTCGTCTACCACTGCCACCGCCACGTCACTACCTCGGCACCTACCGACTCGGGCCCGTCGATGAGCCCGGAGCGCTTCGCCGACCCCGCCGTCGTCTATCACTGCCGCGAGTCGGCCACGCCCGCGACCCCCGACGTCCCGGCAGACCCCGCCCCGAGCCACCGGTGTACCACCCGGTCGCCATCCACCACGACCCCGGGCACATCCACCCGATGGTGACCCAGCGCGCCGCCGACGTTCTTCGACCCGTCGATCGGCTGATCTTGGCAGATGATACGCCTACCACTCCACCGGATGCCTCCTGGTCCCCTCCTCCATTTGTACCGCTCTCGTCGACCCACACTGGCGACGCGCAATGGAGGAGGAGTACGCGGTCCTCCTGGCCAACCACACCTGGGACCTAGTGCCGTGTCCACCAAGCACCAACGTGGTCACCGGCAAGTGGCTATTTCGCCACAAGCTTACCTCGGACGGCTCCCTCGACCGCTACAAGGCTCGTTGGGTCCTTCGGGGCTTCACCCAACGCCCCGGAGTGGACTACGATGAGACCTTTAGCTCTGTCGTCAAGTTCGCCCCTGTTCGCACCGTCCTCTCCCTCGCCCTCTCCCGGGACTGGGCGATCCATCAGCTCGACGTCAAGAATGCCTTCCTCCACGGCACTCTGACAGAGACTGTCTACTGCAGTCAGCCCACCGGCTTCATCGATGAAGCTCGTCCGGATCTGGTCTGCCGGCTGAACCGCTCCCTCTATGGCCTCAAGCAGGCGCCGCGAGCCTGGTACAGTCGCTTCGCTTCCTACTTGGCCTCCATCAGCTTCGTCGAGGCTAAGTTGGACATGTCCCTCTTCATCTACTGCCGCAGCGATGACACCATCTTCCTTCTGCTCTACGTCGACGACATTGTGCTCACGGAATCCACCGCCGACCTTTTACAGCGCAGGATCGTCACCCAGCAGCGGGAGTTCGCGATGAAGGACCTGGGGCCCCTCCACCACTTCCTCGGCATCACCGCCGAGCACCGGCCCTAGGGTCTCTTCCTCCATCAGCGCCAATACGCCATCGACATACTGGAGCGGGCTGGTATGTCCGACTGCAAGCCCTGCCCCACGCCTGTCGACACTCAGGCGAAGCTCTTAGAGGACGACGGCCTCCGGTCGCTGATGCGACGTCCTACCGGAGCCTGACTGGCGCGCTCCAGTACCTAAACTTCTCCAGGCCTGACATCGCCTACGCCGTCCATCAGGTGTGCCTGCATATGCACGCCCCACGGGAGCCTCATCTCACCGCTCTCAAGCGGATCCTGCACTACCTCCGCGGCTCCCTCGACTATGGCCTCCTACTCTGACCATCCCCGACGTCGAAACTCGTGGTCGGCTGTCCAGACACGCGTCGATCCACCTTCGGTTACGCCGTGTTCCTAGGCGCCAACCTCGTCTCCTGGGCCGCCAAGCGGTAGCCCGTCGTCTCTCGCTCTAGTGCTGAGGCCGAGTACCGCGCCGTGGCCAACGGTGTGGCAGAGGCCTCCTGGCTGCGACAGCTCCTCCACGAGCTCCACAGTCCCCTCCAGCGCGCCACCCTCGTCTACTGCGACAACGTCAGCGCAGTCTACCTCTCCACCAATCCCGTGCAGCATCAGCGCACGAAGCACGTGGAGATCGACATGCACTTCGTCTGGGAGCGTGTTGCCGCCAGTGACGTTCGGGTTCTCAGCGTCCCCACCACGTTGCAGTTCACCGACATCTTCACCAAGGGGTTACCGTCGAGTGTATTTTCGACTTTCGCTCCAGTCTCAACATCTGTATAGGATAGAGTTGTGACTGTGGGAGTGTTAGAATACCCGATTAGGGTTTGGGGTTTTCCCCTTGTAATTATTGTCTCACCCTCTGTAATGGGAATGGCCAGTTACTCCAGTCTATTAATAGATCACCCAACCCCTGTTAGGGTTAGGGTTTCTAATAGATCTGAACATGCCAGACACATTGTTGCAATCTTG
Source organism: Zea mays (assembly GCF_902167145.1). NCBI lineage: Eukaryota > Viridiplantae > Streptophyta > Magnoliopsida > Poales > Poaceae > Zea > Zea mays. The sequence goes on along the minus strand of NC_050097.1, from coordinate 169,387,104 downwards.
CTTTGAGCACCTTCTCTTATGAGGGCAGCGGTCGACCATTCTCCATTGTCGGAAGAGTAGGAGGTAGCATTAGTGGAGAACCTCATTATGGTTTGAGAAGGTCAACGTCAAAGACATCATGGATGTGTGCTCCTGTTGGGAGTTCTAAGCGGTAGGCGACCTCACCGACTCGTTCCTTGATACGAAAGGGTCCAACATAGCGAGATCCCAACTTGCCTTTGGGTCGGCGCACCAAGGACTAAGCTTGACGGTTGAGCGGACGAAGCCAGACCCAATTGTCAAATGCGAACACCAAGTCTTGGTGTCGTGCATCATAGAAACGTTGAGCATGTTCTTGTGCTTGCAGCAGCCTGTTTCGGACTTCACTGAGGAATAGATCACGTTCACTAAGCATTTCATCAATTGTCTGGTTTGCTGCTATGCCCGACTGGTAGGTAAGCAATGGAGGATCTATGCCATATACTACTCAAAATAGGGTAGTGTGCAACGCTGAGTGATAAGCTATGTTATTGCAGTATTCTGCCCGTGGTAGCCACTCAACCCATGACCGTGGATGGTCTCCTATGATGTACTTGAGGTACATTGTGATGGTTTTATTAACCAATTCGGATTAGCCATCTGTTTGTGGATGGAAGGTTGTGCTCATCCGAAGTTTTACACCAGATAGTTTGAATAGTTCTCACCAAATGTTCCCAGTGAAGACGGGGTCGCCTCACTGACAATTGACTGGGGAAAACCATGAAGGTGAACCACTCCTTCAAAGAAAGCTCGGGCTACACTTGTTGTTGTATAAGGGTGGCTTAAGGCAATGAAGTGCGAATATTTGGAAAACCGATCTACTATTGTCAAGATGACTGACTTGCCATGCACCTTGGGGAGCCCTTCTATGAAGTCCATGGATATGTATGACCAAATCTGGGAGGGTACCTCAAGAGGTTGTAGCAGCCCAACTGGGTGGAGAGCTTCAGTTTTGTTTTGTTGGTACACTGAACATGCTCGGACCCAATCCCGTACCAAGGCTCAATCTTTGGAAACAAAAAAATCGGCGCAAAGTCGGTGTAATGTTTTCTGGATTCCACCATGACAAGCTGAGTCGGCTATGCTGAGAATGGCCGTCAGTAGAGATGAATTAGTCGGTACAAAGATTTGTCGGACATGCAGAATGAGCCCATCTACCATCCGCCATGGTTCAGTGAGGGTGCCATCCTTGATCTGGTTACAGATGCTCTGAAAATTTTGGTTAGAGGTGCACTCCTGACGTAACTCTTCATATAGTTGGAAGGTGGGGCTGGACAAAGTGGCGATCATGCCGTTAGGAGTCTCTTGTCGTGACAAAGCATCTGCCACTGTGTTGAATCGGCTTGCTTTGTATTCCACGGTAAAGTCAAACACAAACAGTTTGCTGGTCCACTAATGTTGGGGCACTGTTGATAACCTCTGATTGAGCATGAACTTTAGACTGAAGTGATATGTACGCACTGTGACTCGATGACCCCAAAGATATGGTCGCCAGTGACGAACTACCTAAACGAGTCCAATGAGTTCACGTACATAAGCAGCGAGCTTGACATGATGGGCTGCAAACGACCTACAGAAGAATGCCAGGGCGCTAGATCCTTGATGTAGGGCTGCCCCAAATCCAGAACCAGAAGCATCGTAATCAACAATGAACATTTGATTAAAGTTGGGCTGCTGCAACACTGGTGTTGTGGAAAGAGCCTTTTGAGTTCCTGGAATGCTGTGTCAGTAGCTGAGCCCCACTTGAAACCCACTTTCTTTAGGAATGTTGTTAATGGTGCTGCAATAGACCCAATTATTTTGATGAACTTCCTGTAGTAGCCTGCCAATCCAAAGAAGCCACGTAATCCACGTGGTGATTGGGGAACCGGCCATGAGGAGACCGCTTCCACTTTGCTATTGTCCATGGCTACTGTTGGGGGTATGCTTCGTCGCCGAAGATCCTGTAAGAAGAAACACCTTCGGCAGATCCTCTCAAAAGCAGTGCTGAAGCTATCATACATAAAGCTTTGGCATAGTGGCATGTCTCAAGACGAAGGATTGCACCGACTTAAAGATGAAATGACCGATTGATCCATGAGAGTCTGTGTCATAATCGTATTCTTTTGTAAAGGGCATGAATGTAATATCTCACAGGTTGTGCCCTATGCCTATAAATAGATGAATAGTACCCCCGTACTGGGGACGCTATCCTGTAATGGCCCGCGTGTCACACTTGGATCTTTGCCTTCTGTCAAGCCGAAGGTATAAATATAATTAAATATTATATTTAATGTTGAAGTTTATATAATGATAATATATGAATAACATTATATGTCTGTTCATATAATCTTTCATGTTTTATATGTTTCATCTTTCATTATCTTATAACCGTGATGATGAAGGTATGTCCTTCATGACCTTCGTCCGAAGATCGTTATATCCTAAGGGAAATAATGCTTCGAAGGACGAAGGACTTTAACATTTAACACTTTTTGTTGCCTTGTTCTTGATTCATAGCATTTGAGAACAAGTGCCCAACATTGGCGCCCACCTCCGATGAACTCACTTCCACTTTTTGAGCTGATGGCTTTGTTCAACAATCAAGCTGAAGCTGCTTCGGCTACGAAGCTGGTGCTCCCGATAACAGGCGGTTCATGCTCAGAGCCAGCGAACAAGAAGCAGAAGAAGGAGGCCCATAGAAGGGTACAACATGTTGGGGTGCAGGGACCCTTCATCAAGTCAAAATGGTCCCACATCCCAATTACCTTCTCCCAAGAGGACCTTCAGCTCAAGGACTACCCTCACAATGATGCTATGGTTATATCTTGTGTCATCAAGGGATTTCTAGTCCACAATGTTCTGGTTGATACAGGTAGTGCAACGGATATCATATTTGCTAAGGCCTTCAGACAGATGCAAGAGCCATAGGATAAGATCCATGATGCTACACACCCTCTTTGTGGTTTCGGGGGAAGGCAGATTGTAGCACTTGGCAAGATCACGATGCCAGTGACCTTCGGATTTGTCCACAATACAAGAACTGAACAAGTTGTGTTTGATATTATTGACATGGAATACCCCTACAATGCAATCATTGGTCGTGGAACACTCAACGCATTCGAAGCAATTCTTCATCCAGCATATCTATGCATGAAGATACCTTCAGATCAAGGGCCTATTGCTATTCATGGAAGTCAGGAAGCTGCCAGAAAGGCTGAAGGAAATTGGACAGACTCAAAAGCAATCCACAATATAGATGGAGCCGAAGCTTGTGAACAGTATAAGTACAGAAGAGAGAAGGCTGCTTCGGTTGATCAGCCGAAGCCCATGCTTCTATGTGAAGACATAGCAGAGGAGAAGGTATTGCTGGGGTCCCAATTATCTGAAGAGCAGGAGAAAACCTTGATAAGGTTTTTATTCAACAACAAAGATGTTTTTGCATGGTCAGCCAACGATCTCTGTGGTGTCAACAGGGACGTCATTAAACATTCACTCAATGTCGATCCATCCTTCAGACCCAGGAAGCAAAAGCTTTGGAAAATGTCTGACGATAAAGCCGAAGGTGCTCGGAACAAAGTAAAAAGACTTATCAGTGCTGGTGTCATCAGAGAAGTAAAATACCCAGAATGGCTAGCCAACACTGTTATGGTGAAGAAGGCCAATGGTAAATGGAGAATGTGCATTGATTTTACTGATCTGAACAAGGCTTGTCCAAAGGATGAGTTCCCATTATCAAGAATAGATTCTTTAGTAGATGCAGTAGCTTCGTCAGAGCTCATGAGTCTACTAGATTGTTATTCAGGCTACCACCAAATCTGGATGAAGAAGGAAGATGAGCCAAAGACCAGCTTCATAACCCCCAGTGGTACATATTGTTATCTTCGGATGCCTAAGGGGCTCAAGAATGCTGGAGGAAGCTTCAGTAGGATGACAGCCAAGGTTCTTCATTCTCAGATAGGCAGAAATGTACTAACATATGTTGATGATATTATAGTGAAGAGCACGAAGCAAGAACCATATTACTGATTTGCAGGAAACATTTGCTAATTTTAGGCAAGTTGGCCTGAAATTAAATCTAGAAAAATGTGTCTTCGGAGTGAAGAAGGGCAAGTTCCTTGGTTGTCTAGTTTCAACGAAGGGGATCGAAGTCAACCCAAGCAAGATCGAAGCTATCCTTCGAATGGAGCCGCCAAGCACAAAGAAGGGGGCCCAACGGCTGACAGGGAGACTGGCATCTTTGAATCGATTTATATCTAGATCGGCAGAAAGAAATTTACCATTCTTTGAAGTACTAAAATCAGCTGAAGTTTTTCAATGGGGCCCAACTCAACAGAAAGCTTTCGAAGAGCTGAAGCAATACCTAATTGATTTAACAACATTAACTCCACCCGTGTTAGGGGCTCCATTGCTATTGTATGTGGCAGCTTCGCACTCTGCAGTGAGTGCGGCGCTTGTACAAGAGAAGCTTGAAGGACAAGCTAAAAAACAAGTCCCAGTATACTTTGTCTCCGAAGTTTTGAGTTTATCAAAGAAAAACTATACAGAATTGGAGAAGGTGTTGTATGCTGTGTTAATGGCGTCCAGAAAGCTTCGGCATTATTTTCAAGCATATCACATAATTGTTCCTTCATCACAGCCCTTGAAGGATATCATGAGGAATAAAGAAGCTACTGGAAGGATTGGAAAGTGGGCCGCAGAGCTTAATGAATTCACTATTGACTACGTGCATAGATCTTCAATTCAATCCCAAGCGCTAACAGATTTCATCGCTGATTGGACACCAAGGTCTCACGAAGAGGGGACAAGCAAAGATGTCGAAGCTTGGACAGTGTTTTGCGATGGTTCTTGGAGAGCCTTCGGTGCAGGAGCAGTTGCGTTCCTTGTGGCACCTTCAAAAGTTAAAACATGTTATGCAGTCAAACTGGATTTTAGTTGCACAAATAATATTGCTGAGTACGAAGCACTTCTATTGGGGCTTCGGAAACTAAGGGCAATGGGAATAAGAAGGGCCATCCTAAAGACTGATTCTCAAGTTATTGCTGGCCACGTGGACAAAAGTAGCAAGGCACGAGATCCGAAGCTTGAAAGATATCTAGATACAGTTCGAAGGTTGGAAGCTTCCTTCGAAGGTTTTTCTGTCAAGAATATTCCAAGAGGTGAAAATGAGCATGCAGATTTGCTAGCCAAATCAGGGACTCAGGGGCTCCCCCTACCCTTGGAAGTATTTTTTGAAACAATAAAAGCACCTTCGGTTGAGCTCATGGAAAGAGCAGTGCTTACTATTTCTCCAGTACACAGCGAAGACTGGAGAACTGAAATAATATATTTCTTCCAAGGCAATTGTCTTTCATGTGACAAAGCTTATAACAAGAGAATGGAGGCAAGAACAAGACCATATGTGATAATAGAAGGGGAATTGTATAAACATGGAGTTTGTTCACCACTCCTCAAGTGTTTATCAAGAACTGAAGGTATGGAATTAATGAAAGAGATACATGCAGGTCTGTGTGGATCTCACATTGGATCTAGGCCCTTGTTGGGAAAAGTTTTTCGATAAGGATTTTACTGGCCGAAGGCAGCTTCGGATGCAGCAGAATTAGTCCAAAAATGTGAAGGCTGTCAAAAATGTGCAAGAGACCAGAAGCAACCTTCATCTCTCACTCAGTTAATACAGCCCACTTGGCCGTTGCAAAGGTGGGGCCTCGATTTGCTAGGCCCACTTCCACCAGCACAAGGAAATCTAAAATATGTTGTGGTGGCGGTAGAGTATTTTTCCAAGTGGATTGAGGCGAAGCCTTTAGCCACAATAACTTCGGTCACCGTCCAAAAATTCTTCTGGCAAAACATTGTTTGTCGCTTTAGAGTGCCGAAGGCTATTACTATAGACAACGGAACATAGTTCGATGCTGAAGCTTTCAAGGAATTCTGTGAACAAATTGGCACGAAGATTCATTTTGCATCGGTCAAACATCCGGAGTCAAATGGACTTGTTGAAAGAGCTAATGGCATTATAATAACGGGAATAATGAAGTTAATCTTCAATCAGCCCAGAGGAAAGTGACCAGATGAATTGATCAAAGTGGTGTGGAGCCACAACACAACAATATCAAGGTCAACAGGTTTTACACCATTCAAACTATTGTTTGGTGACGAAGCAATAACCCCAGAAGAAGCTAAGGCAGGATCAATAAGAACAGTGGCTTCGGCAGAGGACAAAGCTGATTATTCTGTGGCAAAAGATGCTATAGAAGGGATCAGGCTTTAGGACGTGGAGAATATCAATAAATATCAAGCCGAAACAATAAAATGATGTGACAGAAAAGTTCAGCTAAAGAACATTAAGCCAGGCCATTTGGTACTTCGGAGAGTGGCCAACCCAAGATACATTAGGCAAGCTACAGCTGAAGTGGGAAGGACCTTTTCTGGTAGTATCTTCGTCAAGACCCGGTTCTTACAGATTGAAGGATATGGACAGCAACGACATTCCTAGATCTTTGAATGCAGATGAGCTTCGGCGATATTATGTCTAGTTTGATGTAATCTTTTTATTTTTCCTATGGCACCCTTTTCCTTTCTAAAGGGGGAGAAAGGTTTTTAATGGGGCCATAGCATGTAATTTCTCTTTTTCTTATTCAGCTCTACGAGAGCAAAATCCCCCAAATATGTAAATATAAAAACTGAGCATGCACCATCGAGTGCAGGGAAAAAGGAAAAAACAGGGAGAAGCTCGAAAGTCGTCCCTAAGGGGATGCAGAGAACGACGAAGCTACAAAAGCCGTTCCTAAGGGAGCGCAGCGTAAGTTTTCTGCTCAAAAGTCGTTCCCAAGGGAATGCAGAGCTTACAGCAAAAAGTCAACGCTGATACCGCCGAAATATAAGGCGAAGCACGAAAAGTCAATGCGAATACCGCCGAAATAGAAGGCGAAGAAGTTCAAAAGACGTTCCTTAGGGAATGTAGAACTTACACCGAAAAATAAACGGTGCAGCCGAAAAATAAACGGCAAAGAGATTTCAGTCATTCCTTAGGGAATGAAGGTTGTGGATGAAGCTTCGGATGTGTGTGTTTGGGCATTCATTTGCACGACACATTACATCATACATTTGCATTCATAAATATTCATTTAGACATACATAGGATCATCATCATCATAAAATACAGACACAGGCAGATGCTTCGGCTATAAAGATAAGGCTTCGGCAAAAAGAAAAAGAAGCAGTTTTATGCTTCGTTGTGTACGAAAAGAAGTGAAGGTGTTTTTGCCTTCGGCTCAAAAAATACTAGTTTCGTCCACATCAAAGCAGTTCATACATGGACGAAAAGGTAAAAATATATTACAAGGTATGCAAAAATTTACAGAAATTAGTATTTGATTCTTAAATTACAAAAATTTTTACAACGATATTACAAGATTTTCTCTAGAATTTTTTCAGCAAGGTCTCCAGCTTTGACATCATTGAGCTTCGGATCATCTGAGCTTCGGATCACTTGTCAAGCTTCGGCTCATTGTTCCTCAGCATCATCATCCTGTACATATTAAAACGTTATGAGAGAAGTGCAGAGTTCAAGGAGAAGGTAAAGTAACAGGCACAAATTTTTTTAGCGGCTTAAGGTGGCTTCGAGCTTCGTCGCCAGCCATTTTTCGCCCGCCTTTTACCCAAATTTGAGTTATGAATCTATTTTCTATACTCCGAGCTAGGCTGGGGATATCAATTAAATCTGCCGGTGATAAGCTAAAATTTGGTTTGTTGGCAATTTTTCCATGTGTACAGCCAGATTTCATAAAGGCAACAGTTGTGCCCCGAGAAGCTAGCAGAGCGCAGAAATCGGCGTGTCCAGCTATAACTTCGTCGAGTGCATCAACTTCGCCCTCAATGTGTTCGAAGGTTTCTGGCAGGTTTTCAACCGAAGGAGTGAATTTCTCAGCGCTGACTCCAACCGAGTTGAAAACCTGCTTTAGCCGCTGCAGGCACTGGTTGCCGAAGTCTACGCATTTTTCTTGAAGTTCTTTCAGTGATTTCCGCAAGTTTGAATTTTTCTCAACTTCAGCTTCGAGTTTGGCTTCAAAATTTTTCTTTTCCATAGAGAGTTCACTATTCAATCTAGCAATTTCGGCCTGGGCCTCCGCCAGTGAACCTTCCATGGTTTGAAGTACGAAGTCTTTTTTCTCCAGGGTAGCCTCATGGTCTTTAATCTTCTTCTCCAGACCCTCAATTATAATTTCATTCTTTTTGTCCTCGAGGTCTTGTTGCATCCTCAGGACTTTGCTCAGCAGTAAGCTCTAATAAAATAAGCTTCATTAGAAAACAATCTTCATATCAAAGCAATAAAAAGTTAATAATTTTACCTTAAAGTTAGCATAAAATAGGCTACCAGCGATATGCTGCCACCGGTACCTGCTGAGGTCTGCTTCAACCTTCGGGAGGCCAACACTCTTCGATAGAGTGCCGACAACCTTCGCCCCAGTGTGGTCCCGAAGGCATCCTAAGCTTTCTTCGTTGACTCCCCCGAAGAGTAACGCACCTGGTCTGTACCCGCAAGATATAGCATACTCTTTCAGTTCTTCTTTTTCAGTCTTTGACAATTCTTGCCCAAGTATATCTTGAAAATTGAAGTCCTCTTCTTCCGAAGTATCCTCAGCTTTCTCCTTTCCTTTTCCAGCCACTGTGCCCAGGATCTCTTCAGCGGCTGCAGCAGCTTCTTCCGCGGCCGCATCCAGAAGCACGGTATCAATTTCAGAGAGTGTGGCCTCTAGATTTACATCTTCAGCGGTTTCAGCTTCGGCACTTTCTACTTCGGTGGGTGCAGCTTTGGCAGCAGCAGTGCTCTCAATAGCTGGAGTCTTTGACGCCGATGCCAGCGGCGGTGTCTGCTCGATAACTTCAACTACATGAATAATACTTCGTTTTTCGGCTCATCTGGCTTCTTCGCTACCGAAGGCTCCTTTTCCTTCTGAAAAAGCATCGTCAGATGTGGCCCTAGTGGACTTAGCTTGACAGGTAAAGATTCAGTCATTACCTTTAAAATTTCTTCCACATCGGCAGCAGGAGGTGTTGGAGGAGTTTCATCCTCAATATCAGTCGTTTTTCGCTTTAAAGCCGCGACTTTCCTTTTCTTCGAAGCAGCTATCTTCGGCTCAGGACTTAATTTTCTTTTCTTCAAAGTTTCTTCATCCTTCTTCACCAATTTAGCAGCTTCTTTATCCAGGACGCTAGCAACTCTTTTTCTTTTTTGTCCTTCGGCACCTCTGTCCAGTCGCTTATAGTCAGGATACTCAAAATTCAGGGCATCCATCACCCGGTTCAACCTTCGTTTCGGTCGAGTGCCGAAGGCTGCAGTCATTAATTGATCTTCTTTTTTAGAATAGTTGCCAAGGATCTCATTGCACATAACTTCAATCGTGTATAACCATTCTTGACAAGGTTCTTTGAAGTGTTTCTTGAATTTATAGTAATAGGGCAATCGAACAAGTTCCTTCTCTTTCTTTTCCCCTTTGAGCTTCGGCATGTCCCATTCTTTCAAAGTTGGGAATGCTCTAAAAGCTAAGAATTCTTGCACCAGATCCCTAGTGCCAATGTGCTCCGCAATAACTCGAAATTCACCCAGTGCAACTTCGCATGGACTCTTCAGTTTCATGTCGCACCGGGGCCTAGTCTCTCCGAAGATTAATTCTAATGGGCTTTGAACCAGCTTCTCCTTTTTCTCATCAACTTTGACATAAAACCATTCAGTCTTCCAGCCAGCTGGCCATTTGGTACGATAGCTGATAACTGGAGACTTCGCATCTTTGCGATAAGCAAAATTGTAGCAGCCGAAGTTCTCGTGCAGCTCATCTTCTCTAGCTTTTGTCTGATAATGAAGCTCATGTGCCCGGCAGAAGCCTTCGGCAAGCGGTTCTGCCCCGGGCTTCGGAGAGCCCAGATGTAGACGCTAAGTCTAACAATGGCGTTAGGAGTTAGTTGATGAAGATAAATCCCAAACTTCTCCAAAACATCCGCAATCATCTCATTCAAAGGAAATCTTAATCCTGCTTTAAAGAAGCTTTTAAAGACTACCACCTCATCCTTTTCTGGCTTCGGAGTAATTTCCTCTCCGCCAAAGCGAATCAGCTTCTTTTTGGCTTCACTGAAATAGCCTAACTTCATCAACTTAGGCATATCATCTTCGGTAACAGTGGAACTCCCAAACTCCAAGTGGCTGGGTTTAGATGGCAGGGCACTGTAATCATCTTCAGATTCACCTTCCTCAGCACCAACCTGCTCAGCTTCAGTGGCTGGTGCACCTTCGTTAGAAACATCCTCTGGCACTACCAGCCCCGACCATTTCATCACTTCGGAAATCGGAGCGGTTTCAGCAGCTTCGGCTTCTTCTCCGTCACGTGTAACCCTGGCAGTGGAGTGTACCCTTTCCATTTGATGATGAATTCCACACAATTTTTTTGATGAAGTTGTTGACTTTTTTTTATTTTCCCGAAGCTCTTCCTCTTGTGACGAAGCAAAACCAACAGCGGTACTTCGGTTGAGTGCGATGAACAAGCTTCGGCTATGGTCAATTTTTTGGCAGCAAAACAGTGCAATAGCAATGAATGCTGTGGTAACTTCACACCTACCCGTCTGTTTATATAGTGCCGCAGGTGGGAAGGTGAATCGTCAAGTCTTCCGCACCGGACGAACAGTCGCCCGCACCCACTGAATGGTGGGCCACAGAACCCGAGAAGGTGAATCGCCAGGACGCGCGTACCCGTTGCATGGTGGGACCATTTCACGCTCGGAATATTGTGATCGTTTCTCGGCAACGAGCTCAGGGAAGGTATTTTTTGGATCTTCGGCTCTCCGAAGCCTAGGAGACTTTTTCACGGATCAAGCTCGTTACGAAAAATGATCTAGCACCGCGAAGGGGCTACTGTTGGGGGTATGCTTCGTCGCCGAAGATCCTGTAAGAAGAAACACCTTCGGCAGATCCTCTCAAAAGTAGTGCCGAAGCTATCATCCATAAAGCTTCGACATAGTGGCATGTCTCAAGACGAAGGATTGCACCGACTTAAAGATGAAATGACCGATTGATCCATGAGAGTCTGTGTCATAATCGTATTCTTTTGTAAAGGGCATGAATGTAATATCTCACAGGCTGTGCCCTGTGCCTATAAATAGATGAACAGTACCCCCATACTGGGGACGCTATCCTGTAATGGCCTGCGTGTCACACTTGGATCTTTGCCTTCTGTCAAGCCGAAGGTATAAATGTAATTAAATATTATATTTAATGTTCAAGTTTATATAATGATAATATATGAATAACATTATATGTATGTTCATATAATCTTTCATGTTTTATATGTTTCATCTTTCATTATCTTATAACTGTGATGATGAAGGTATGTCCTTCATGACCTTCGTCCGAAGATCGTTATATTCTAAGGGAAATAATGCTTCGAAGGACGAAGGACTTTAACATTTAACACTTTGTGTTGCCTTGTTCTTGATTCATAGCATTTGAGAACAAGTGCCCAACAGCTACCACTTTTGCGGAAATCGGATGACCTAAGTAAGCAACTAAGGTGGCTCCAAGGGAACACTTGGATTGTTTGACAAAAAGATGGTTATTGCACAATGTTTCTAGTACTATCTTGACATGCCAAAGGTGCTGAGGCCAGGATGCACTATAGATGAGGATATCATAAAAAATACCAACACATAACGACGGAGGTAAGGCCCCAGAACTTCACTCATAGGTGTCTGGAAGGTTGTTGGCGCATTGGACAACCCAAATGGCATGACAAGGGATTCAAAATGGTCGTGGTGTGTTCAAAAGGTTGTCTTATGAATATCCTCTGAATGAACTTGTACTTGACGGTATCCTGAGCGCAAGTCGAGTTTGGTGAAGAACTTGGCCCTTTTGAGTTCGTCCAGGAGTTCATCAACTACTGGTATGGGGTACTTGTCCTTCACTGTGCACTCATTAAGAGCTCTGTAGTCAATGTAGAAGCGCCAACAGTTGTTTGCCTTATTAACCAATAGGACTAGAGATGAGAAGGATGATGTACTCTGTCGGATTGTTCCCTGTTTCAGCAAGGCTGCACACTACGTCTCCAGTTCATCCTTCTACAGCTGAGGGTATCTATAAGGACATACAACCACTGGTGTTGTGCCCGACATCAGGTGGATGCGGTGATCGCATGGTCGTGCTCGAGGGAGGCCAGCTGGGGATGAAAGACATCATTAAATTGTTGGAGTAGGGAGTCCATCATTGGTGTCGAGTTTGCTGTTGAAACACGCGCTAAAAGTGGCATGTGCATATCGCTGCGAGTAGAACTCAACCCTTTCCACAGTACTTGGTGACCATTCTTCCATAATGCCATGCTATGTTGGCTAAGTCCCAAAGGATGGTACCGAGAGTGCGTAGGAACTCAACCCCTAGGATGATGTCAAAGGAATCCAGTGGAATAGCATAAGCATCCATGGTGAAGATATATGGACCCACAGATAGACTGTTGGCAAGGCCATGACAGTCGATCTTGTCGCCATTTGTGTCACACTCGGATTTGAGGGCCAAACCCGGGCGCGAATCAAATGTGTGCTAGGATCAAGTCTCACACATATGATGACTCATGGTACAGAAACGAATGTCACATTTTTACTATATAATAGGAGTTCTGTACAAAATAGCTAAATAGTTACATCATATAAAGACAGTGATCCAGCAACCATATTTGACTGAGAGACGACGACCTAGACCTCTCACGAACTCATCGCGACATCCTTCATGCTCCTCATCTTTTGGTACCTGTCCTTGACCTGGGGGATGTGAGTACAACAAGGGTGAGCTCACATACGTTCATCGCTCAACAAGTCGTGGGGAATAATGCTCATGAGCTCACTTACGGTGGGGGCTCATGTGAAGTGTAAGGCTTACCAAAGAAGATGGTTAAAGTTGAGCATTGCTTTTAAAGTTAATCAAAAATTTATTAGCAGTTACTAAGTATAAGTATATACCAACCCAATTAAATAAGAGATCATAATTAATAATAAAACCCACAATTCAATGCATATGGTAGATTAAGTTTAGTTCCATAAGTTAATCATGCGAGAGTCCTGAGTTGCTCTTGATCGTGAGCACGACTGATATACCAGTTTTACACTCTGCAGAGGTTGCACATCTTTACCCACAAAATATGTTTCCCGATTAGCCAGGTTAAGCTAGACCCTTAGACACTTCTAAGGTGAATGACTAGGGATCCACTGCGAGGCCTTTCTAAAGTTCCACTAGTTTGAGAAAACCCACTACGAATTCAGGAAGAAGGAAGCATAGGAATCCCTCGTCCGAAAAGCTTTACAGACAGTCCGACCCGAGGACCTCCTTATACTCTGCAGCGACGCCTCCCCGCTTGCCCCTTTCGGGTAAGGTAATCTCTCCCTAGCTTTCCTAATTACTTGGCCAAGGGTGCCCCATTCCACCCTTGTGGTAGCACTGTTATCTCAAGTAAAGCTCCATGTTCCAATTGACACAATAGCCTTATCATGATCATAATTAAATCAATAGCAATATTGGAACATGATTATAATTCAGATATAACATTAATCCCAAAACCAGGTAGAGCAATAGCAAGTCTACCCAATAGTTCATTTGTTTGCAATGTGTGGGGTAAACAAAACTAGGGAAACCTATTGGGTCACATCAAATTAACCTAAGTATGTCACAGTGATTAACCGAGAACATTATTTGGTAAAGAAGAGTGATCAAGGGCACAACTTGCCTTATACTTGCGATAACCTGTTGTCGAGATGCTGACCCAAAAGTTCGGCGCCGGGTTCCTCGTCAACTCACATCTACTCGTAGCAATACATACAATCAAACAAATAATGGATATGATAACATTACAAGAAAGCATATAAACAAGCAGCATAAAAATATTCTACACGCCACTACGAGATCGTAGGTTCGCGAACCATTAAAATCGGAGTTAAAACGAAGAAGTTATGGGTAAAACAATATTTTTAGGTGAATAAATCTAATAAATGGGATCTAATAGATATTGCATTTAAACTAAGCAGAGATTAAATTAAAATATCTGAGTTAGTATTAATCATTAACAATTATTATAAAATGCGTAGGTTAGCACTATAAATTAGATTAACTAGATTATCTAGCTAATTAACATTAATTAAATAAGTAATTAATTAATTATTAATTAATTAAACCATGCCACATAATTAAAATAATGTTATTACTACGTACGCAGAACCTAATACAACTTGAACAGATTAAAACAGATTATTTGACCTAGAAGATATCACATTTTTATTAAATTAGTACGGCTGCATAGAAATAGGTGACATGACGCAATCTGGTTGGTTAATTGAGTTCGTTAAAGGTGGAAAAGGTTTGTTTTATAAATGCATTACCTAGTTGTTGCCAACTTATCATAATTGTACATACTGTTAAATTCATGCTGCATGACAGCCTTGCATGTAAAAAAACCTATGGTGGTGGTTATCTATTAGGCGTCAATCCTATTTTTGTGAGACCGTTAACCTACCACTAACTTACCTTCCAATCAAGATCTTCACTCCCTCGTTGTTGCTGGTCATCTCGGTTTTTTTATTATGAACTGGAGATCTGATCGATGAACCGGAAGTGCGGTGACGAAGCTCTCGCCGAGCTGGTCATGGTGATGTTCTGGGTTACCCCGGAAGATGAACGATGGAGAGAAATTCCTTCCCGGAGTTGTCGCTAGAGTTTGGGCGGAAGTCAAACTTTTACAAGCTGGTCATAGCGACTTATGGCTGCGAGCTTAACCGGCGGCGTGCTGTTGTAGCTTGGATGGCGACGGTGTTGCTGCGAGGCTATGGAGGAGATGAGTCTATGATTGATGGCTTGAGGTGTTATGGTGGTATGTATTTATATAGGCTGGGAGGTGAGTAGTTACATGATAGATCTAATCTGGTACTTATCCCTTACAACCGTATCCTATATATTAGGAACTCTAACAAACTTAAAACCAAATCTGTTACATGATAGATCTAATCTGGTACTTATCTGTCACAATTCTATCCTATCTATTAGGAACTCTAACAAACTCGAAACCAAATCCGTTGCACAGGTGAGAAGTTTGGCCGGGCAGTCACAATAACTACGGTGGTTAGTTTGTTACGAATAGCAAGGGATAACTGATGTCATGTATGATGTAACAGTGATGCAAGATCCGGCAAGTGGAATAAAAAAATAGGAGGAAAAACTCACGTGGGCGGTGTTCTTTAAGTGGCCAATTAGGTAAGCCTTTTATTTGCTATTTTTTATTTCCAGATTTAATTATTCCAATTTAAATCTGATTTTAAATTTTGAAACCATATTTATATGCACAACCAAAACACCAACACGAATGCAAATATTTTACACTTATTTACTTTGCTCAAATAAGTATTTGTATGCATGAAATTTAATAAGCATGGAATTCACATAGTTATATAACCCAATAGGAGTAATTTATATAGAATAACTCATTATCCTATTTATTATAGTTTAAGTATATAACCAACATTTTATATTTACTATTTATTAAATTGTAGGGAAGATAGTCTCAATTCATAACTTTGTTATAATATGCTTGAAGTTTTAATTATTTAGGGAATTTTTTTAATTCACCAAGATACGATTTTGGAGTGTTACAAATTGTTATGGCTACCCGACCTCGGCTTGAGCAGACTTCCAAGCGCAGTGACAAGACAGTGTTGAGTTTGACAAAATTATGTGTTGAGCCTGTATCTAGTAATGCAGTGAGCACTTTGCCTTTCATTTGTACTTGAATTTGCATGGTGTCCTCTAATCTGATGCCTATCAAAGCATGTAGAGAGATAACTGATTCTGACTCTTCAGCAACTTCCTCTATGGAGACATCCTTTTCGAAGTCAGTTACTTCCAAATAGAATAAGCAAGGACATCGATGGCCGCGAACATATTGTTCATCACAGCTGTAACAAAGCCCTTTCTTTCGGCGTTCTGCCATCTCTCCAGGTGTGAGCTTCTTGAATGGTCGCTACGGTGTTGCGTTGGTTGTGGCTGGTACTGTTGGCTGTGTTACTGGGATTGGAACTGACGGTCGTTGGGTGACCTCACTGCCTTAGTGGGTGCTATTGTGGCGTGGCCATCTAGCACTTGAGAATGCCTTTCATATGCCCGCATCAAGCTTAGTGCATGATTAAGGTCCCGTGGAGCCATGAGCTCGACATCAATTTTGATGCGTTCTGGGAGGCCTGCAGTGAATAGCTGGACCTTTTGTTCTTGAGTGAGGGGTGTCGTGTGGGCAAGAAGGTCCCAAAACTTCTCCTTGTAGTCTTCTATGGTTGCCGGGAAGGGAAGCCGGGCCAATTCTCCGAGGGGGTTGCTGCACAGAGGAGGACCAAATTGTTGCTGACAGAACTCCTTGAAGGAATTCAATGATAGTGGTGGCTCGTTGCGCTAGAGTTGACAATACCAAGTTCGAGCGACTCTCGTCATGTGATATGAGGCAAGCCACACCTTCCCTTCTTCCGGTGTGCGCTGACCTTCAAAGAACTGCCCGCATCTGTTGATCCATCCAATGGGGTCTTCTTTACCATCAAACAATGAAAATTTCGGTCGATGAAAGCGTGGAACACTTGCCGCTGGTTGCGAAAATGGTACTCCTGGATACTCTGGTGGTGGCGGAGGAAAGGATGGATGTGGTGATGGGGAATGGGGAAGGGGTAAGCGATGGAATGGAAGGGGGCGGTGGAACTGAGATGTGCCGCGGCTGGCAAAGGATCGGTATTCACTGGTCCCTTGGGAATGCCATCGTAGCCCGGCAGGCCTTAGGGAAGGTCCTGCGGGATGGCTGGCGTGGATGGAGATGGACATGCTTCGATGGCCGCAATGCGAGAGGAGATGGATGACATCTGCTGGGCAAAGTCGTCGAGCTGACGTTGAACCTCACCCAGTGTTGCAGCGATGGATGCCAGGGACGGCTGGAGGGCAGCGGCTGCCGTGCTCTCTTCTTCATTGGAACCTGACATAACCGATACCAGATTGGAATGATCTTAACTTCTTAGGTTATATGAATGGTGGGTAGCAGGGCGAGGCATGGAGGATGGAGGGCGAGAGGGAGCCGAGAGACAGAACGTGGGCAAGGAACAATACTCTTCTTTAGATTGATCTTTGTTGAACTCCTAGGTACAAACTAAGGACTTTGTATAGTCCTGTCACACCCGGTTTTAGAAGGCAAACCGAATGCGAACCATGTACGTGCCAGGATCAGTTATTCACGTACACAGCAGTTACATAACATGGACATCATCACACAGTGCTCAAAATAGTATTAAAAGGGAAATAATAGTCGATTATATCGTACGTCTGAGACGTCCATATAGTTCTTACAATAAATCAAAGTGCGGAAAAGAAACGTAGATAACGCGGCCTTCACAGGCAGCCGACTGGGGGGTTGCCGCTAACCCACACCTAGAACTCGTCGTAGTCTTGGAACTCCTGGAAGTCTCCTTCCACAACTTCATCTTCGCCTGAGCAGTGGTTGCAATGCTGACAACCTGGGGGGGTTTGGTGTGTAGAGCAAGGGTGAGTACACATCAACATACTCAGCAAGTATCCTGTTTGGCTGTAGTGGACTAGCTTTATGTGGGGATAAGTCAAGCAGTTGCTTTTAGTTGGTCAGGTTATTACTTACTAGTAGAAAGCCAGGTTTTAACATTAACCCAAGTTATTAGCCCAATGTATCCTTTCCAAACGGAAAGAATACCACTTACCAATACCATAATCGTAATCAGAACCATCAATCTCATTGTCACCTGTACCAAAGTATCTCTGATCAAGTATCACTAATCTCTGGAGCTCCCTTGGCCGCTCATAACCGCGAGCACGGCTGATATATCAGTTTCATAACACTCTGCAGAGGTTGTGCACTTTACCCACAAGCCGTGATTCCCTCTCTGGCCCGGGCTTGCAAGACCCTTATTCACTCCCGAGGTGAATGGCCAAGGATTCACTACGAAGCCTTTACAAAGATTCCCCGGGGCTGTAGCCACCCGTTAGGTTTCCTAAATGTACCGCACTCCTCCCCAAGGGACAAATCAACCTTGGCAGAGCGAGCCGCATACACCGAGCCCCATTGACGGCACGACGGCGAAGCGAACTACACCCCGGATCCTCTAATTATTCAGCTAAGGGCATCCCATTCCACCCTCATGGTTGCACTGTTTTCCCGGGCGGTCATCCATTGAACAGGTCCTTACGGAGAGGCACTCGAGAAACCGCTCGAGTCCCCTTAAATGCCACAAGTATAATCATAAATAAGAACGGGAAAACAGCGTATCATAGATAACCACATCATGTTCATTGATTAAAGTTGAGCAATAGCATCAAACTAAGCAGTAATAATCCGACCCAAATAGGTAAACAAGGACATGGATAACAAAAAGCTAGTCAATCCTTAGGTATAAAGGTGTAATGCGGGAGGTGAATTAAAGAATGATTAGGACAGAGATAGGTCAAAGGACACTTGCCTCCACCAAACGACTGCTGCTCAGGGGCTTCTCCTGCGAGCTCCTCGGGCTCTTCGACCGGATCGTTCTCTATGCGATTGCAAACATACATACATCCATCCACATATTTAATACAAAAGAACAGTACACCATACAAGATGACAAATAAAGTGAATATGCATCAAGTATGACATTCGATATCGCATTTGTTATGGTTAGAAAGAAACGGGAAAGGGTCTCGCAGGGGGTTAAATCTTATGCACTAACGATCAATTACAACTGGTTCTTAACAAAAGAATTCTGCTACATATACACTAATGGAAACCTAATCATTTTAAGTTGATCAACATTGCACGAGGTAAACAATTAACTACATGAATCAACTAGCATAACGAAATTTTAAATTAAGCTCCCTATTTCAATGGCATGAACAATGATTAGCCTACCTAAAATAAAATAGCTATGATCACAGAAAGTAAATAAAATAAAATAAAAAAAAATAAAAAAACAGAGGGGGGGCGGTTGAACCGGCCCTAGGGGCGGTTGAACCGGCCCTGCGCAGGGGGCGCGGCCAGGGGCCAGGCGAGCGCGCGGGGGAGGGGGCGGCCGGGCTGGCCAGGGCGGCCGAGCCGGCCGAGCGGCCAGGGGGCGCGGCCAGGGCCAGGCGGGCGCGCGGCCAGGGCGGCCAGGCGGCCAGGGGGCCAGGCGGCCGGACGGCCAGGCGGGCGCGCGGCCAGGGCGGCCAGGCGGCCGGACGGCTGGGCGGCCAGGGAGAGAGGAGGGGGGGGGGGGGGAAAGGGAGAGGGAGGGAGGAGGGAGAAGGGGGGGGGGCTCACCGGCGTTGGGGAGCGACGGCGAGGGGCGGCCGGCAGGGGGCGGCGGCGGCTTAGGGCAGGGCGGCGCTAGGGCAGGGGGCGGGTAGGGGCGGCGGCTAGGGAGAGAATGAGGGAAAATGAGAGGGAGAGGGAGAGGGTTTGGGGAAAAAGGGGAGGTGGGGGGCGGCATGGGCCTATTGGGCCCAAGGGGGGGCGCCAGGGGCGGCTGGGCCGGCCGGGGTCGGCCCACGGCGCGGGAGAGAGAGAAAAAGAGGAGAGAGAAAGAGAGAGAAAAAGAAAGAAAAGATCTTCTCCTCATTTTCGAAATTCGATCTTTCTACATGAATGCATTTGCACTTTCAAAGCAATCAAAAGAAATGCAAGGTTCGGCATGGTGCATCAAACAACATAAAGTATTTAGGGTTTTTCTTACACGGGAAATCCAAATCGAATCCCGCTAGAACTTTGGAAAAGGTCAAGGTTTAGCGAAGGGAAAAAGAAAAAGAAAAGGTAACGCCCGAATTTTGGCGAGTAAAGAAAAGAAAAAATTCAACTGCAAAATTCGGGGCGTTACAAACCTATCCCCCTTAAAAGAATCTCGCCCTCGAGATTCAGGGCTGGCTAGCAAAGAGCTCTGGGTACTTGGCCATCAGATCATCTTCACGCTCCCAGGTTGCTTCTTCCTCAGAGTGGTGATTCCATCTGACCTTGCACATTCTGATGGTCTTCCTTCGGGTGACTCTGTCTGCAATCTCAAGGATCTGAGCTGGCTTCTCAACATAGGTCAAGTCCTCCTGGACCTCAAGACCTTCCACTGGCAACTGCTCTTCTGGCACACGCAAGCACTTCTTCAACTGAGACACATGAAAGACATCATGCACAGCAGACAAATTCTCGGGCAAACTGAGCTGATAGGCCACTTCTCCTCGTCTTGCAAGAATCTGATACGGACCAATGTAGCGGGGTGCTAGCTTGCCTTTCACTCCGAATCTCCTGACTCCTCTGATCGGTGACACTTTCAGATAGACAAAGTCTCCGACTTCGAAACTCAGCTCTCTTCTTCTTGTGTCTGCATAGCTTCGCTGCCTCGATTGCGCTATCTTCAGATTCTCTCGAACCATCTTGATGTTCTCTTCGGCTTCGAGCAAAATGTCTGGCCCAAACACTTGCTTTTCTCCAGGCCGATCCCATTGCAACGGAGTTCTACAACTCCTTCCATAAAGCGCTTGAAACGGTGACATCTTCAAACTGGCCTGGTAACTGTTGTTATAGGAAAACTCTGCATAAGGCAATCGCTTGTACCATCCGGACTGATCTTGCAACGCACAGGCTCTCAACATGTCTTCAAGAATTTGATTGGTTCTTTCGGTCTGGCCATCTGTCTGCGGGTGATAAGCTGAACTGAAATTCAGATGCGTGCCCAAGGCTTCATGCAACTGCTGCCAGAAATGAGAGGTGAACTGCGTTCCTCTGTCTGACACTATCTTCTTTGGCACACCATGAAGACAAACGATCCGAGACATGTACAACTCTGCCAATACTGCACTGTTGTAGCTGGTCTTGACAGGTATGAAGTGGGCTGACTTGGTCAAACGGTCCACTACTACCCAAATGGAATCGTAGCCGGCTCGAGTGCGAGGCAATCCGACTATGAAATCCATACCGATTTCATCCCATTTCCACTGAGGGATCTGCAACGGTTGCAACAATCCAGCAGGTCTCTGGTGTTCTGCCTTAATTCTTCGACAACTATCGCACATAGCCACATGCTCTGCGATTTCTCTCTTCATTCCGTACCACCAGAATTTCTTCTTCAGATCCTGATACATCTTCTCACTACCAGGGTGAATCGAATAAGCCGTCTCATGAGCTTCCTTGAGAATCAACTCCCGAATGGACTGGACATTGGGAACACACAAGCGGTCTTTGAACCATATCACGCCTTCTGCATCTTCTCGAAAATCTTTGCCTCTGCCATCTAGAATCAGTCGCCGGATCTCACTGATCTTTTCATCATTCTTCTGCGCTTCTTTGATTTCTCGCTCCAAAGTAGGTTCCAATTCAACTGTGACTCCTCGCGAATTGTTCAGAAACCCGAGACTCAACCTGTCGAACTCCTTGGCCAACTCATAAGGCATCGGGCGAGCGACCATCAGATTGACTTGACTCTTTCTGCTCAAAGCATCTGCCACTACGTTTGCTTTGCCTGGATGGTAATGAATCTCCAACTCATAGTCTTTGATCAGCTCTAACCATCTTCGTTGCCTCATGTTCAGCTCTGTCTGAGTGAATATGTACTTCAGACTCTTGTGATCTGTGTAAACATCGCATTTCTGTCCATACAGATAGTGCCTCCATGTCTTCGGTGCGTGAACCACTGCTGCCAACTCTAGATCATGGATTGGGTAATTCTTCTCATGAACCTTCAACTGTCGGGACGAGTAAGCCACAACTCTTCCCTCTTGCATCAACACACATCCCAAACCTGTGTAACAAGCATCGCAATACACCGAGAAGGGCTTGTGCACATCAGGCAAGACTAGGACATGCGCTGTAGTCAACTTCTCTTTCAGCGCTTCAAAGGCCTCTTGACATTTCTGGGTCCATTTGAACTCAACTTTGTTGCCTAGCAACGCTGTCATTGGTTTCGCAATCTTCGAAAACCCTTCAATGAATCGCCGATAATATCCGGCCATTCCAATGAAACTCTTGATTCCTCTAGCATCTGTTGGCGCTTTCCAGTTCAAAATGTCTGCCACTTTCTTCGGATCCACAGCCAATCCTTCTTTGTTGATTATGTGACCCAAGAACAGGACTTCACTGATCCAGAACTCACATTTACTCAACTTTGCATACAACTGGTGCTCTCGCAATCTCTGCAACACCATCCTCAAATGATCTGCATGCTCTTCTTCGCTTTGAGAATAAACCAGAATATCATCAATGAATACCACCACAAACTTATCAAGGTAATCCATGAATACACTGTTCATCAAGTTCATAAAGAATGCTGGCGCGTTGGTCAAACCAAAAGACATCACGGTGAACTCATACAACCCATACTTGGAAATGAATGCCGTCTTCGGAATGTCCGAAGGTCGGATCCTGAGCTGATGATAACCTGACCTCAGATCAATCTTGGAGAACACACTAGCTCCTCTCAACTGGTCGAACAGATCTTCTATTCTGGGCAAAGGATACTTGTTCTTGATCGTGACCTCATTCAAAGCTCGGTAGTCAATACACATCCTTTTGGTGCCATCTTTCTTCTCCACAAATAGGACAGGGGCGGCCCAAGGCAAGGTGCTTGGCCGAATGTAACCTTTCTCTGACAGCTCATCAATTTGCTTCTTAAGTTCGTCCAACTCTGGTCCGGATATTCTGTAAGCTCTCTTAAAGATAGGGGCGGTTCCAGGAAGAAGCTCTATGGCAAACTCAACTTTCCGCTCTGGTGGCATACCCGGTAAATCCTTTGGAAACACATCTGGGAATTCAGACACAACCTTGATACTCTCAATTGGATCTGCTTCACTGCTATCGACAGCCATCTGATAACAACTTCCTTTCTTTGGCTCAGGCGGGACTAACTCGGTCACCACTTCCTCTCCTAGTGGGGACACCAACTTTATTGTCCTTTTATCACAACTGATAACTGCCTGATACTTATCTAGCCAATTCATCCCTAGGATGACATTTATTCCCTGAGTACCCATTACTATAAGGTTGGCGGGAAACGCTATCCCCCTTATTTTCACACTTATATTCAAACAAATGCTATCGGCTCGAATTCTACCACCGGCTGAGTCAATTTGAATGGGGGTTGACATGGTAGAAATTGGAAGATTATGTGCTTCTACCCATGATGCAGTAATGAAAGAATGCGTTGCTCCAGTATCAAATAACACTTCTGCAATATGGGAGTCGACTGGGAACATACCTACTATCATGCCGGGGGTCTCCTGAACTGCTTCAGCCTCCAAATGGTTCAGCCTTCCATGATTATAGCGCGGCTGAGAGCGATTGCCTGATCCAGGCTGAGGCACATTCTGCTTCGCTGGGGCATTGGGGCCTGACTGCTGCTGGGCTGCCTTCTTCGGACATTGCATCACCCAATGGCCTTGCTCTCCACAGTGGAAACACGCCCTGTTTCCAACCTGAGCTGGTGCTGCCTGACTGTTCTGCTGATTTGCTGGGGCAGGAAGACGAGGTGCTTGCTGATTCTGCCTTTGAAACTGACCTCCTGACTGATTGCTCTGACGGTTCTGGTACTGATGCTGAGGATACTGCCTTTGAGACTGCTGATGCTGCTGAGGTGGACGCTGATTCTGCCTGAACTGCTGAGGTTGATTGCCTGAGAAACGAGGACGACTGCTGTTTCCAGACTGCGGTCCACTGATCTTGCGCTTACGATCTTCCATCTCCTTACGCTTCCTTTCTGTCATGATCGCTCTATCAATCAGGTGCTGGAATGTTAGGAAGGTGTGATTCATCAGTTGGTACTGCAGAGGGTCAACCAAGCCTCTCAGAAAACGGTATTGTCGCTTGGCGTCAGTGTTGACATCTTCAGGAGCATAGCGAGACAATTGCAGAAACCTGTCTCGGTACTCACTGACAGACAATGGCCCTTGCTTGAGGGTCAGGAACTCCTCCTTCTTCACTGTCATCAGACCTGCAGGCACGTGGTACTGACGAAAGCTACCCCTGAATTCTTCCCAGGTGATGGTGTCGGGGTTGGCATGGGTGGCGAGGTAAGACTCCCACCATGATTGGGCTGCTCCTCTCAACAGACGGGGACCATACAAGACTTTCTCCCTGTCATCACACTGAGCGGTATGCAACTCCCGCTCCACAGTGCGCAGCCAATCTTCAGCATCCATGGGGTCAGAAGAGTGAGCGAACGTTGGTGGATGACCTCTCATGAATTCAGCACGCTTGTCTCTGGGCATCTGAGGCATCTGAGGCTGGGGTGGTGCTTGCTGCTGTTGCTGCTGCTGAATGGCGGCCAGAGTCTGACCGATGGCTTGAACTGCCTGAGTCTGCATCAGAAACATCTGCTCGATCGACATCGGGGGCGGGGGCGGCAGCTGCTGCTGGGGCGCCTCATCCTGTTGAGCGGCTTGCTCCTGCTGAGCACGCCTTCCTCCTCTGCGCCTGTTCTCTGACATCTGCAGAATGCAACCACACATCAGAACTGATCTGGCAGATCTTGCAGCATGAGAAAAGAGAATAGAATTCTTCAACAGCACTGAGCAGGTGAGCATCTTCACTGATCTCCAACACAGACCACACAGCTTCTCAGATAAAGAGGAAAGTGGAATAAAAGGTTTCCCAACTATATAACTAACTTTATTAACATAGTATGTAAACCAAAATGCAGGGGATACCCACACTCTGGTGACAATCATTACAAAGATCCAAACCAATCATAGTTCATCATGACAAACATAAATGCACAGGATATAGCAAACTACCCTGTCTAACTAAGACAAACTAAGACTGAGACTAACGCTAAGACTGAAGCTTCTACGTATATTTTTCGTATTAATTACAAGATCCAACTCTAACGATCTATGGTTCTAGAGTTATCTTGGTCTTGCAGGCGGGATTGCCATAAGACTGGTGTCCACGCTGAGGTGAGCGGTACGGGTGCTGAGTCCCAACGGGAGCGGGGGAACCACCATCCAAATAACGACGTTCCGCGCGCTCAGCCCGCAGCAGGGCGATCTCAGCACGAGCCCTACTCAGCTCGTCTAATGCATGGTCCAGCTCCGTGTTTAGCACGGCGGCTAGGTTGACTGTGCTGCTCAACCTAGGATTGCCCTCACCGACAGGTGAGACAATCACGCCTCCTGTGCTGCCAGATGGACGGCGGGGGTAATACTTCAGGTCAAGACCGTCAGCTGCCCCACCGAAAACCGAGCAGTAGTGCGAAAGCGCACGCCGTGCAGCGTCCTGCATGGCTGCCTCAGCTGAGTCCCGTTCAGAGATAGAATAGTGCTCT
Source organism: Zea mays (assembly GCF_902167145.1). NCBI lineage: Eukaryota > Viridiplantae > Streptophyta > Magnoliopsida > Poales > Poaceae > Zea > Zea mays. The sequence goes on along the minus strand of NC_050097.1, from coordinate 169,361,784 downwards.
GAACAGGCCTCCGCACCCTGGAGACTGTTCTCCGGGCAGCGCACCAAGCAAGTTGCCTCCCAGCGGTCCGGGTAGACCCCGCGACTATGCTGGTAGACCACACAGCGATACTCGACGGACCAAGTATGCCGGTCAAATGCCCGACGTAGCAGGGTGTCGAGCGCATCGTGGAAGTGACACCCGCGAGCAGCGTCGCGAGTGATGGGTCGAGCAACCCATCCTTCCGGCTCAGGGTTAGCAGAGAAGTCGGTGTCGTGGCTCGAGCTGTCGTCGCCATCTCCGTCGTCTGGGTCTCCTCCAGCAGCTACTCCAGAAGCTGGGGCGCCCAGGGGTGGTGCAGGGGGCGGCTCCAGAGGAAGCACAGGGGAGCAGCTCCTCACAGACTCTATCTCCTGGTGGAGCGATAAAGAAGAGCTCTGCTGCTCCTGTCGTCGACGTTCCTGCTCCTCACGCAGGCGGTGGTGTAGTCTCTCCAAGTGGCTGGACTGTCCGGCCACGGGACGGCGAAGCGGACGCTCAGCAAGGCGGAAGGGTAAGAAGGGGATGACTGACTTTCGTGCAGTGTGTCTAAGTCGAGCCATCTACAAAAGACATCGCAAGCAAAAGGGTGAGAACAGAATTAATATGACCAGCAAGTAATAAGTAAATGAAGGATCAGAATGAAACACAATTTTTTTAGCAAGGTATAATATATAGTAGAACATAGGTTTGGTCGGTATGACCAACTTTTGAAGAGATATCAAAGTCAAGGCAGAGACAGAGGTCTATAATCCTTAGAACGACCATTCTACTCTAGGTTAGCGGTCCTACAGTCAGCACGGCTTTGATACCACTTATGTCGCATTCGGTTTGCCTTCTAAAACCGGGTGTGACAAGTCCTATACAGACGCACTCAATCTATTGCCACCCCTACTTATCCTCTAACAAACTCCTAATATCTCTCCTTTAATATCTAATCTAACAAACGCCTCCTTGTCCATCTACTCCTGGCGTGGCGTGGCCTGGCCTATAGGATGCTTGGGCTGCTTTCATATGTTTTACCCACCATAACAACAAACATGTAAGTAAAAATAATAAACAAGGTGCCAGCTCCTCCATTAGCGACATGCTTAACATCGGCCAGGATTTTACAGAATGAAAGCTGCTTTGGTCATTACATAGGTGTGATCCTTGTGGTGAGTCCTGAGTAACAGCTAACTGGGCGTGCATACTGCTTGTGTGAATATTGGTATATAATTCACGGTGTCAAATCTTGCAGCCATTAATATCGGTATTATGAATTCGGGAAAATTAGAACTTTGTAACTGTTCAGAATACACTGTCTGATCTGAAAGTTACAAAAAAGTTTCAACAAGTACCTGAGGTAATAATGGAATCATCAGAATGGCCTTCCAACTTCCATACATAAGTAATGCTGTATGCTTGCCTCGTTGACTGCTTTTAGGTGAATGAACGTCACTGAGACGAGTGAGACAGGCAAAAAAAAAAAGATCTTGGTTTGAAAGCCGTGTCCAGTGCCCAGGTTTGTCAAAGTCTCACCCTCTGTGCAAAATCACAAGAAATTCGAAAAGGCACGGTGTGTCACTGTCGCGGACGACTGACCAAGCTGCCAGTAGCAATCTGCTCAGAAGAAACTTACAAGAAGGAAATTGGAGCTGCATGGCGACGGGCGAAAGCAACTGGGGGAAGGATGGATCCTCTGAAGCCAGTACTCCGTCGTGCCTTGCGTTCCAGATTTCTAGCCGTCTGTCTCATCGAGTCATCGTCGACCCCTCTACCTATCTCACGTACAGCACAGCCTCTTCTGCAGGTCAGGTGCGCACCGGGACGGGACAGAAGTTTCGGCCTCAGTCTTCACGTCAGCCAGCTGCCAGCTCGAAGAATGATACCGGTATATGCTCTTGAATCCCATGTTGATAAACTTGAAGCAGATGTCTCTGCGTGAACGCTGACAGCTTTGACAGCATGAATGAATGCTTGCTGCGACAGGCGTCGTGCCGATGCCGAAGGTCCAATCGCCATTCACCGGCGCGCCAGGATCCAAGGCTGTCATGCCATATGGACATATACATTGGATGTTTCGTGGGGCAGCTCGAAAGCAACCCGCTTTGAAGCTGTGGAAACAAAACACGGCTGCCTAGCTTGCCGGCCAGGGAGATGCGATAAACTCCCAGCTGATATTCTAATGGGAAAAACCTCATCGGCAAGCATCGAAAGTCAGTTGCCAGGCATCCTCTACCGACTCCCAAAGCTGAATTAGAAGCTTCTCTTACTGCAAATCGTAGATAACGATGGTGAGATTACTCCAGAGAATTTGATTACTGGAACAGAACACTACAAACCATTGGGAACCTGATCTCTCTCTCTGAAAAAAATGTTACCTTAAACTGAAGCCGCCAGCGACTTCTCTAATCGAATCATACACTCCGGGCCCGTAGTCTGACACTGACCTGACGTGCTGGATGATGCTGTACCTATACTACGCAGCACACCAGCATAAGTACAAGTCGACCAGATCCGAAGCCACGCTTCCAGCCTCTTGTTGTCACTTATTAGCTATCTCTCAGCTAACCTCCCTAGGAAGAATAATAAGCTGCAAAAGGCACAAGGGCGACGCCGATACCGATGCAAATACCATAGCGTTGATGTAAAGTGGCGCCAGAGGAGAAAAAAAGGTAACCACCTCACTTTCCCCTGTTCTGCTGTTCAGGCCATGCGTGCTCCACCGAAGCAGATTGCGAAGGCATAGCAGGATCTTAGCTTGATTCATGATAGCACATGTAGGAAGCGAGCCGAGAAACATGGACGAGGAAGAGGTCCATATCGCAGTTGGGAAGAACTCAAGAAAGGAGAAAGCCAACATACTGTGGGCCGCCGCCAATTTCCCCAGGGCCACCATCGTTCTTGTCCATGTTCACTGGCCCTCCAAGTGGATGCCTTTCAGTAAGATCTTTATAATCCTTCAGACAAATCAACATCCGATTTTTTTTCTGTTGTGCTGAATTTAAAGTGGCATGGCCCTCGAATCCGATACTACAAGGATTACAGACTAGTATTAGTTGATAGACGAAGATGAACGATAGCCATCTCACCTTAAGAGACTACCAGCCTATGGGCACAGAGATTGCCTAGTTAATGATCATCATAACTTAGGGTATAGGAGCACAAGCATAAGTACACAAGCAATTTAATGGCTATGCTCGATGACCATAAGCATTGGCAGGGTAGAGGCAATCATTGTTGTCATTAGTTGTGCCAATAACCATTCTCTCATATCCAACAACTGCAGTGGGTGGCAAAGTGCTATACAAGTTCGCTGATGAGAAGGAGAAGGAGATGCATAGAGGCAGAGAAATGAAAGTAATGGTCAATATGTTATCACAGTACAAAAAAATGTGCGGGACGAGAAAGGTAATGCTATTTATCCTTATATTTGAGTTACTTCAGATTAATAGGCCTCATCAGATTATGCAGTGCTTATTTGTGGTTATATGGTAAAAGAATCCTAATAATCAGATAGTTAGAGGCTTCATGCTAAGTAGGAGGCTAAACTGCTAAGACCAGTAAATATGCATGTGGCCCTTCATGCAAATGAAAAAAAGAAATGATCTACACCTTATTTTTAGCAAAAAAATAGTAGGGGAAAACCCCAAGTGGTTAATATTTGTTTTAATAAAGAAAAGCAAAAAAAAAGGTCTTTGTGAGAAATAAAAGAAGGGCTAAATGAAGGCTAAGAAGGCCCAGGTCTGTCCACGAGAGAGGAAAGAGGAAAAGTCAGGCAACATGAACAACTAAAAAAGTTATCTGAGTTTGTTTAAAAGAAATGGTCTGAGCCAAGAAGAAAATGGCAATTAGACATTCCTCTTTGATACACTATTTGAATCACATCTGCAATTTTAATCTACATTAGCAGTACCATAAATTGAAATTAATATTGCAACTGCCTCCTAAAACGAAGGATAAATATAGTTGTTTAATTGCAGGGAACACGCATGCCTTGTAAACAAGTATGTGTTATTGCAGGTTAGTGCACATTACCTTACACATGATGACACTGTTGCCGGTGTTGTGAACCTCATAAAGAAGCTCAAAATTAAAAGAATAGTCATCGGTTCAAGGTCAGAACTGAATCTACACATCAAACATCACATTCTGAAAATAAAATGAAGCATCTCTTCAGATTTGCTGCTCTATGTATAAGTTGTACAAGGATAAAACTAATGGTGTACTCTAGAATGAAAAACTAAAGTAACTTGTGCAGGAACATGTCAAGGCAAGTTGTGGTTCGCCAGTGCTGTCAGGTTTGGCTGGTACTCAACGGCAAACACATCTCCACCAGGTATACTAGAGATCTGCGATGTTAATTACCGATGATCTACTTTCATTAACCTCCGGACAAAATCTGGAAATGACTTGATGAATACAACTATTTGAATACAGCAATGATCACCTGGAATATAGTGAAAATATAGGATATGGAGGGGGGAGCTCAGGTATTTTGGCATCTATACATGAGCTAGGTGAGGAATCTGACGGCTACGTGACACCACGAAGTGATCTTGTAAGTAAATTTCCAGTGAACAATTGACATCCACTAAAACAATCACCATTTCTACCAACAAGTTTGTGGCCATACTTCAAAATTAGTTCTAATTCTGCTGTACTGTCATATTTTAATTTATTACAGGTAGACGAAACCATGGATGAGGAGTCGGCTGAAATGAATGATTCTGATCAATTAGTAACGGTACATATACTTTCTGAGAGTCATATCTTTAGGGTAAATTTCCAGGATATGTGCATTCAAAATCTCTTCTTTTAGAAAAAAAGAGACATTTAAGTTCACTGTGTACTTAAGTATGTTTGGGAGTGTCATGTGGGGGTGCACGTACCAGGCGCCGTCGGGCCCGAGACGTGCGCCGCGCCACAGAGTGCAGCGGGCTCAAATTAGGAAAGAAAAGATTAGTTTCTTATCTCCTTAAGTTTAGGAGTAGATTAGTTTCGTATTTATCTCCTTAAGTTTAGGAAGAGTGGTTGGAGCCTTGGGCTCTTGTAACCCTCAGTTTTGGTGGTGTGCTCACTTATACCTTTAGTCGTGTTTTTTGTCCAGCTGTGCTCTTCCAGTGCTATAGAACAGAAGGACACAACTGAGCAAAAAAACACGACTAAGGGTATAAGTGAGCATACCACCAAAACTAAGGGCACCAAATTAAAAAACCCTATGAAAAAGGGAAGAATTACCAAATCTAATCTCCTTCTTCTGAGACTACGAACTTCGTAGTTGAGGTCCGGCGTCACTAGGGCCCGACGCCCTTGACAGGGAGTCTTTAACTTGTGCCCACCAGTGTAGGTGCAATAGATTGATTGCGTCCACCATGATGTGCAGGAAGATGAAACATTGACTGAACAAGGCACAGAGGAATCAGTCACTTCTGAAGACATGGAAAACTTTTTTCAAGAGAATGCTGATCAGTCTGATGAGATACAGAATTTCAGAAACATAGCTGACAAGGCTGAAAAAATCATGGTAAGGGTACAACCTTCCTCAGATTCTACTCCTAAACACAGAGCCATAAGCCTTAGGGCCTGTTCGGTTGTTACGGATTGGTGGGTCGGAACGATTCCTAACCGGATTGTTTCTCTAATTTATATAATTTTTGATTAGCTGGAACGATTCCAGGTGCAATCCGATACAAACGAACAAGGCCTTAGTTAACTACAAACACAGATGGTTTCAACTTGCGATAGGTAAGAGAAGATCAGGTGGCAGGGTTCAGAGAAATAAGTGATACAGATTATATGGATTAAAATGTCGGTCACATACTCACATGATAGCACTAAAGTATTGGATCTACTTAACGCTGACGATAAAAAGAAAATAAAAATCACCTAGTGCATCATATAAGCATGGGTGTTCAGCAACTCTTGTTTTGTTTGATCAGGAGGAAATAGACCGGCTGCAAAAGAAACTGAAACAGCTGCAAGGAGAGGAGCGTAATCACGACGAGAGGAGCTTGTCACCTAGACAAATGGCTGCGTCACTGAAGCGAAAGAGTCTATCAGAGCCTAGATATCCAGAGCTGCAGATTCCAGAGAACATTGAACAATTCTCGATGTCGCAAATCGAAAAGGCGACCGACAACTTCCACTCAAGAAATTTCATCGGAGGAGGAGGTTATGGCCCAGTCTACAAGGGAAAAGTGGGCAGCACATCAGTGGCTATTAAGCTGCTGAAGCCTCGTGGTAGACAAGGTTTCTCAGAGTATCAGCAAGAGGTAATTCTTAAAATATATATATTAATAAGAAGTAGAGTTAAAAGGCGTAAATGGCATACCATAATCGCACTGGGGGTGCTCTGATCCTCAGGTGGTGGTGCTGAGCAAATTGGAGCACCCACACATCGTGAGGCTGATTGGCGTGTGCCCGGAGTCGTGCGGCCTGGTGTACGAGCACCTCCCCAACGGCACGCTCAAGGACAGGCTCTCCAAGGGCCTCCTGTGGAAGGACCGCGTCAGGATCCTCGGCGAGCTGCGCTCTGCGCTGGCGTACCTCCACTCCAGGCGGCCCCACGCCATCATCCACGCCGACGTGAAGCTGACCAACATCCTCCTGGACGCCGGCAACGCGAGCCGGCTGGGAGACTTCGGGACGGCGCGGGCGGTGCACGTGAAACCGCTGGAGGAGGAGACCATCGGCCGCCGCACGAACCCGATGGGCACGGCGGGGTACATGGACCCCGTGTTCTTCATGACCGGCGAGCTCACAACGGAGTCGGACGTGTACGCGTTCGGCATGGTGATTCTGCAGATGCTCACGGGGCTGCTGGATCTCAACGTCGCGGAGCAGGCGCGCGAGGCGGTGAAGATGGACGCCGTGCACAGCGTGCTGGACGCGTCCGCCGGGCCCTGGCCGGAGGTGCAGGCCGAGAAGCTCATGAAGCTGGCGCTCAGGTGCTGCAGCCTGGAGAGGAGGCGGCGACCGGCGATCACGTCCGATGCCGAGTGGAGATCGCTCGACATCCTACGGGCTATGGTAAACCCAGCTAGTAAATCCTGGAAATGGAATTCCCATGCCAGCTGAATTTACTGTATGTATGCACCTCCCAGTACATGCCTTGCTGTAGCCTGCAGATGCCATGAAACACAGTAGGGGTAGCTAGTGATTCTTCTTGTGATTAGATATAGATAAGCAAAAATCTAAGAATTGATGTGCATTACTAGAATATAAGTATTCAGGGGTAGTACAGTAGAGAAACAAGAGATGGAGCAGACAGAAATCATGCTACATATGAAGCAGCAATTGGTTAGCCAAGATGATGATGGTGCACGGTTATTTTTTGGGAAATCTGCACCTACTCATGTTCAGTGTCCCTTGCAGGATGCAGAAATATTATGTGTATATTGGTAGACGGTAATATAAATCTGACTATGCACGTTTTGTTCAAGATTTATTACACGAAACGGTACTGCTGATGCATGTTCCTTGAATTAATGGTGTGAGAAAGAAGTGTCAATCATCAGCGAAGAGTTTTTTTTTTTCAAAAGAAAAAAACTGTGAAAATGGACAAGGTGAGGTGGATGAACTGGTATTCTCTAAAAAATTCTTGCAATAATTAAATCTTAAAAACAAGCTCAACCTCACTCCAATGACTAAAGTGTTCACAAAGAGCCTAGTATACCAATTCAAACCTTATACATGGCAATACTTGATGTAAATATTCAAAGTAAATTGCTTAAATGTAATAGCAGAAAGTAAAGCAAGGGTTCATAAGACATCTTAAGTTTTTGTTGAGGTATTAAAGAGTCAACATTCTTCACTAGTTCTCGTTGCAGTATCCGCGCAAGGTATCGTTCTCACTTAGTTCGTGCAACACTCAAGTTGGGGTCACCCACAAATTCTTCGGGTGATGACTGCACTTCAATCACCACTAAGCTATCTAAATGATGTCGATCATCAAGAGTAACGAGCACTAGATTTTCACTTGACCAAGACAAAGCTAATGTGTGTGGTGGATGCACACAATTCTCTCTCTATTCACTAATAAGATTGCTGCCGTAAGATTAGCACTTCTCAAATCTCCTCACGATGCGAAGGGTCTTCCTTTCTCTTAAAAGGCTACTTATTCTATTAGAAGGGACAAATGCCTCATAATGTTGATATGAAGGGTATAAATAGCTCTAAAAAGTCAAACTAGCTTTGGAACACCACTCATGATTTCCGTGGCACCAGACATGTCCGATGCCAACATTCCCTTTGCATCAGACAAATTGATGCCTCTCTAACAACTAGTTCTAAAACTAGTCGTTACTATGTCTAGTATACAGTGCCACAACACCGATGCAACACGAACATGTATGGCGAGTGCAACACAAATATAGACACGTTAAACATGCTCTCTGAGTATCATGTCCAGTGCCACATTGGGTGATACACTAGACATGTCAGGTGAATACTTGGGGTCAAATACACAGTTTACATGGCCTCTGGGTGTTCTATCATGTGCATCACTGGACACACTGATGACTTTATATGTGCAAAAGGATTGATTGCAAGCACTTTAGGTGCTATGTTTGGTGTCATATATCAGGTGCACACCAGACACTTTGGCGAGTTTTAGATTCAGTACGGAGCACATTTTCTATCTGGTGTTGTATTCGTTGAAATTGTCCAATTTGTGTGCTTTTCATCTATTTTTTGATTTGATTTCTCCTCTAAACGTCGTATTGGCTATCTTGGGTTATCTAACACTAGTTTTCACAAATGTGCACTACTACACCTATCTAGACTTGATTAGATCAGGTTATCCATCTCATGCCCCCTCTTTATAGTACAATTAAAAGAAAATAAATGTCTAACATCTTCATTATCACTTAAAACTAGTTGATCTTTGACCTTTTCAATTATTATTTTTAAAACCGTTCATTGACTTTGATCAACAAAGACATTAAAATCTTTTAAACCCATTTATCATATATTATTATTATTATTATTTAATTTATCGTATAGCTGCAAAACACACATTGGTTAACATAATCTTATGATATTAATTACTAAAACCAAACGGCCTTTAGATGCTTTCAGCAGACACATATTCCAGATTTCAGCCAAAAAAAGCAGCAGTAAATTTGGAATCAAGTTTCATCAGCTAAGTACCATTAAATCAGTGGCAATTCAATCCATGGATTGAGGGAGCAGGAAGAGGACTGTAGAACAGAAATATATATAAACCTTTGGAGCACCTCAGTGCATGAGCCATGGCAAGGCGGCGCGCATGCAGCAGAACCAAGCGAAGCATGGTGAGGCAGCTGCCACACATCCGAAAAGGGCGTAGCGCCAGCGACGTGAGCCGAGTGGAGATCAGATGCAATTAACCGCGGCTGGAGATCGATGAGGGGGAAGGATTAGTGTTGGTGCGCGGCGAGGGATTTCGTCGAACACTTTGGCAGCGGGGCACGCGGCCTGCCGCAGATCTTGCTGGTCACTGTTCCCGCGATCGACTGGAAAGGTGTGCTAGTACATTTTGTGGGCCTATGTGGTCTGTTGAAAGAGAGGGGAGGAGACAACACAACCCTCGCCCCTCGTCTTCATTCGCTCGTCCGATCAGGAAGGACGGTGGATGAAAAAGCGCCCTGCACGCCTGAACAATCGGCATTATTGTTCACTATCTCCTTTTGTTTTCCCTCTCCCGTTCATCTCTCTCCTCTTTGGCCTTCCTTTCCTTGCGACGACGACTGGGACGAGCGCCCCCCGCGCTTCTGCAGGCGAGCACCCCGCCACCAGGTACGCCCGCCCCCCTTCTCTCCCTTTCCCCCTGTGCGAAAAACCGAGCGCTCCAAGCCCTGATGTAAATTTGGATCTGGATCAGTTATTACAAGTGTATACGTGATGCCTACAGTAACTTTGACAGATTGATTTTTTTTTTACCGCACCCCTGTGTGCAGTCGGAGATGAACGCGTCCAGGAAATCCAGCCATCTCTCCAGCAAGGACAGTGCAGAGACCGCGAGGGATATCATCACCACGTCCGGCCAAATCCAACCCCTCAAAATCCCGGACGCTGTTGCTGCGCTCGCACAGGCTGCTGCAAAGGCAAATGGTGAGACCGAGAAATGTATGTCTTTTCAGAAATCTGGTATTCGTTTCAGTTGTGATGATATAGGCAGGCAGCTCCAGTAGGTGTTGTTGGATAGGCAGAAGAAATTCCCCTTCTCAGCAATCTAAACCTGTATGCTTCTTTTCCCTTTTGATCTCCAGATCTTCCAGGGTGGCCGTTGTTCTCGCCTCCTAAGGTGCAGTTGGACAAGTGTACCAAGTGCTCCAGAGAATTCTGTTCTGCAATCAACTTCCGGAGGCACACACGTGTTCATCGTAGATCCCTCAAGATAGATAGGGTATGTGATTTGTGCTTGTCTTTTTCCTTCCAATTCTGTACCAACTTGCTTGCCATAGTAGTTAGACAGATGGGGGAAGTATGGTGAGGCAGGTGAGCTGCATGTCTTTCTAAATTAACAAGGTAGGAAGTCGGCCTTGAGCTTTTGAGCCTGTGACCTTGGTCATCACACCAAACTGCTTCAACAGCACATACCTGGTTTTTGCGATGACGTGGGTATTTATATTTTCATAACGCATGATCCATTTAACAAGTCATCAAGTTGTGAATTGGCTTGCTTCCCGAGTCAAAATTTTTATCGTTGTTCATTTCCTTTTCTAATGTTGCTGAAAGACTAGCTGAACCATAATTTCTATGGATTCTTATGGGTCGCTGGTCGTAGTTTCTATTTTTATGATAAGTACCCTTGTAAGAATTATGGCTTGTATGAGTCTTCTTCCACCTTTCCTTCTATACAATGATACCCTGCTCTCCTGCTAATTCAAGGGGAAGAAAAAGACTAGCTGATTTACCTTTACCTATCTGTGTGAAGAACATTTTTTTTGTTCGTTCGAGACACATCACTAGTTGGATAACCCGCGTCTATGATGATGCCACATCAGATATTACCCACGTCTATGATGAGGCCACATCAGATATAACCTGACCATTCAAAATGAGACTTTTCACTTTTAGTATATGAAATTTGGGATATCCAGAACTCAGCTGTCTGATAATATATAGAAAGTTTGTACAACAATCTAACAGTAATCACAAAATTGCTAATTAATATCTTGAATTATTGAAAGCCTTCAGTCCCTGTATAACATTAATCTTTTTCCCAGTTATACTAGTTTTAACATCTTTATACAACTATAATCGGTGGTAAAGTGTTTGTTGACTGTTGTCATACTGAACTTCATTTATTTTACATAGTCATTTTTCCCTATGAATCTGCTTCTCTGTCACATTGTCATACGTTGGCATGCCATATTTGTTCATGCTCTGCAGGATTTTCCAAAGAATAGAGACCTTCTCGCTGCATTCTGGAATAAAGTAAGTTATGTTCAACAAATTGCTTCTTACTCTGCCAATTTCCTGAACTTGCTTTAACCGTGATCACGTATTTATGTAGTATTTGAAGTAACTTGCTTACAGGTTATCGATTTGTTATTCTTTTTTTTAAACTACACAGCAGAGTTGTGTGTCATTTCATTAAGGTAGGAAAAGATAGTACAACAGACTGTGGAAAGGCCCAACACAGAAAACTAAAAACACCACTAGAGCCACAAAACAGTGAAGGAACTAGACCAAAAGATCACCAGCGCCTAAGCTGCTGTGATCAATGACCTTATCCAACAGAACATTCGCCACTGGGATCAACGACCTCAATAGGAACTCGATGAGGCTTGACGCACCCGCTGCGCACCATAAACCACACTCATTCCTAATGGTTTGAAGTAAGACAAGAATGCTAGGTTGAGCCCCCTCAAAAACACAAGAGTTCTTGTGCTTCCAAACCTCCCAAGACACACGAAGGTTGTAGATTTGTTATTAAGTTTTTAAAGGAAACTGTACATGTTATTTCTTTGTTACATTTCATGTAAAAGGATATGTATGGGTTTCTACAACTTTTGGTCTGGTTTTTGTGAATTATCTTTACATCGTGATTCGTGAAGTATATCTAGATTAGTGCATTATCTTGTTTATTTAAGTATCCCTTTATACATTACAAATTACAATTTGGTTTTGTTTTGCGCCTAGGCTTTGTTTTTGTTGTTGTTGTATGTGCTGAAAAAATGCTCATAGCTTGGAATGTTTTTGTTCTCTTTAGCTCACTGTGGATGATGCCAGCAAAATTTTGTCCTTGACAGGTGTTGTTATTGAGGCAAGTATTGTACTACTAGATTGTTGATTTGAATTTTCCAGATAACATGCAACATATTTGAACCTGTTTCCATTTCAAATCAGTAACTGGGAATGTAAATACATTTTCAGGGTGTAACTGGTTCATCAATTTTGACAGCACTGTCATCATGGATGTGTAAACCAGGGTATGCTTCGTTGCCAGTTGCATATGCCAGAGCTGGCAGTGAGCTTCTGGTAAGGTTTTTAAATTACCTTTTCCTGACCTATGTTGTGCATTTAGAACCCAGCATCATATGTTTCTTTTGTTCTTTACAGGATCTAATTCAAGCAAAGCCTTCAATGCATCTGCCTGTTTCATCGGATGAACTATTTAGTTTGCTCGATGAAGCAAGTGAAAAAACATTTCTTTGCACAAATACAGCTGCTTGTATACAGAAGTTTTTATTTGATGGAGAGGTAGAAAAAATTGCAACTGAGTTGAAAAATGTTGTTTCGTGCGCTAGTTACATGCTTGAACAAAAGCTGGTAAGATAGTACTTCTCTTGTGAAAAAGGATATTTTGCATTTACCATTTGTGTATAAATTTGATCAATTTTATTATGCTACTTCAAATTGAACAACAGCTTGAAGCATGGTGTGCTGATAAGACTGCTGAAGCATTAAGATGCCAGAAGTTGCTGGAGGATGAAGAGGAAGCTGCTCAGAAAAGGTTAGCCACTATGCGTGCACTATATAACTCAAAAGCTAGCAAACCATGTCGAGATAACTTAATTATTGTATAAATACACCATCATTTTTTAAAATTTTGAGGTGGAATCGGTTTAAATTTTCTTCTATATCTTGAAGGCAAGCCGAACTGATGGAAAGGAAGCGGATGAAGAAACTTAGGCAGAAAGAACAGAGGTTAAAAAACCTCAAGGATGAGGATGCGACAGTTCAGTCACCTGAAATCATGGATGATGCGACATGTTCTACTGCCATTCAAAGTGTGAATTCCATTTATGATCCTGACTGTTTTGAGCAAGAAGAATCGCAGTATCTTCAATTTCCAGCACTAATTACTTTGGAAACTGACAATGATTTTAATGTGGACCTACCAGTAGAAGATATCAGTTGTGATTTGGGGCCTGAAATGGATAAAGGTGTTGTATTAAGGCAACAAGTTGTTTCAAGGCATCATTTAGGCAGAACGGAGAAGCTTGCTGAAAGTAGCATTTTATCTGGTTCCGTAGTTACTTCAAAGCATGCAGCTTTAGCAAGGCCTTCAAATTACAAGGATCCAAATGTCTGTTCTGCACCAAGTAGAAACAAAACTTGTGAATTGAAACTACGGTCTGAGATTGAAGAACAGTGCCAAAAACATGAGTTAGATGTAGATGAACGTGGCATTGGTCCTAGCAAAAACTCTCGTGTGCTAATAGGATCTATAATTGTCGCAATTAAAGATTGTAGTGAACACTTGCTGGACTTAGGTTCCAAGAATGACCCAGTACCTCCCAATGTAAAGACAAAGAAACATGCATCAGTCAAGGTGGTGCAACAAGTTACCCATGAGGGAAACAGAAATGAAGGTGTTCCTGATAGTGATAACCGTTCTAGCCTCAGTGTTACTACAGATGAAATCAGTTATTCAACCTGCTGCGATGCAGATTTGGCAGTGGATGAACATTTACAATGCACCACGTTTTCCAGTGAAGAAGCGACAGCCTTTCTTTCTCAAAGTAAACATCTTGCCGCTATTATTTTCGAACTTCCATGAAGCGTGGTTAACCAATAAATTCTCCTCCACTTAAGCGAGTTCATTTCACTATATTAACTTGACCTAGCAGTTCTTTCTTTCTTTACTTTTTTTTAAAGAATACAAGTAACGATCTGTCTATGCTACATGAGAGTCTGAGGAAAAGAAAGCAAGTACTCAAATTAACTGATGCCATTCAAAAAGTAGACAGCATTACTTTGGCATATTATGTTTGGCACTAGAGTAAAATAATTATTCATATCTTTTTAATCAGGAATTTTTATTGTGGTTCTTCCATATTTAGCTCAGTAGTGAAGCTTGGTTGTATTTTGCAGGATGGAAAGAAGCAATAGCCGCCGATCACGTGAAACTTGTTGTGTCCTGAAAACTAAAGGAATGGCAGAATAAAGAAATTCTGTTGAGGGCAACAGCATGGAAGCTCCGGCCGACTTGTCGCCGGATCCCACAGCCCTACAACATAGGTGGTTCTTATCTAGCCTGCAGGGTGCTATGAAAGTTTGGATGTCAAGTTTGTGTTGCGGCATGAATGGTTGTAAAATGGCAGGTGCATTTTGCAGCTGATTTGAGATTGAAGCAGAGGGTTCTAGTTTTACAAGGGGACAGCTTGTGTGATGGGATCTGTTTTTGGTAAGGAAAAAAAAGAGTGATTTGAATAATGGTTTGGTCGCACAAGTTCCTAATCTTTTGTACTCGTTAGAGTCTGCTAAACACGAAATGCATGTGTGTTGAACATGTTGTGCTTGCGGGTTGCGGCTTTCATATTGTCCCAGTTCTTTCTGCTGTCAGTTCACGTAACTCGCGTTCATTTTGTATCGCTTCGTGCTGTATAACCCGTACTATTTGCAATCTATTCTGGAAGTCTGCAGAAACTAAGTAATTTATAGATTGAACTATTTGATGATGAGCATGTAACAGACTAGTTGGGAAACTCAAGTACTCTTCGAAATTAGAGGGTAAGTTTCCAAACTAGCTTTTAGGTCTCCTTTGGATTCTTTGGGAGAGAAGAACATGTGCTTTTAGACGTAAGGGAGATTTCTCCCATGCACATGGCAATCTTGGCAACACCCGTCCGATTGTTATATCCAGTGGCGGATCCAGGAACTGATGACAGCCTAGGCGAGAATACGGTGTGATCCCCACGTCTGTGCTCGTGCCACGTGCTGCTTACTTCCGTGCACTGTGCTCACGCGCCTTGCCCTCCATTGCAGCCGGCGAGCCAGCCCAGGCCACCGCCTGCGGTGCCTGGGTGGTGAGTCCGCCCCTGGTTATATCTTTCCTTTCATTAGAACGAGAGCCATCTCCAGGAATATATATTTCATGAGCATTAATCTCCCATAAGATTTAAGTTAAGAGTGGTGGTTCAAAGATTAACTTGATGTCTCAGAGTGGTAATATATACCCATACCTCTCAATCACGAGGATACTGATAATCTTTATCTATCATATCAAGTTGTTATTTGAGGGAGCCTAAGCTCATTGGCTTTCTCTGCACGAAAATTCAACCGAGAGTATATTGCGTTAGCAATTTTATACGGAAGCACTTCAAATGAGTTAAGCTTTCTCATGACAGAACGAAATGAGATATGATGATCCTTTAAATAAGATTGTTTGGTTCAGTGTTAAGGAATGAAACAAGATTATTCTATTGTTGTCCCAGTTATCCCTCAAAATTAGAGGGACAAGAGAGGACGCCAGAAGACGTTCTTGTCATGTCCGTTCCTGGCCAGCTGTCTCGCAACTAAACACATTCTTAGTTTTCTCATAGAACATGATTGTCTGACCGTAGTACATGGTGTTAAGAACAAGGAGCCAACTAGATAGGGCGAATAGTCATTTCTAAACTCTAATTGTGATGACTGATCGAAACAAATGCGAAATTAAACCAAACAATCTACTCTTGATTACATCCCTCTATCATGAGCACCTTATAAAGGATACTATATGATATAATTAGGTGACAGCTAGAGTAAGCTTACATACACAATCCTAGTTAACAAGGTCATGCAAACCTATACAACTAGTCAACTAAGCATAAAGCGAGCCACTCCACGTACTAGTAAGCAAAACGCACAAACCACGAGCATTACTAATTAACACTTCTCACTAGAGGCTATGTAAGGACACCTAGAAACCTATACCACCGCTTAGCTACACAATACTAAGAAAGGATACTTAACTACACAAGCTAAGAGAACTAGTTAATTACACATGCTAACTAGCTCCACAAGAGCAACAACGCCAGCATAAGTAATGAACAAGTAAAACAAGCTAGTATAAAGATATTGCAAACCAACTATAAGATGACACAATGGCTTTTATCTTGAGGTTGGATGGCTTTTCATCCACTTAATTTCCATTGAGGTAAGCCTAAGATGTCCGCCGATCCTCCTGCCAGGTGAAAGCCCACAAGCTCGCATCCGCCACTCAAAAGATTGCTTCGACGTGAGATCTAGTACTCAATCTGGCACCTTTTTGGGTCCACTAACCCGTACAGCAGGCCCCCAAAGGTTCTGCACATCGCATGCATGTCATGTGGTTCGTTAGTATCTCTATTCTACTTAAAGCATCAGTTTCAATGGTTATCCCGTGACATCTTTTTACAAATAACCCCTCACATTTATTTCAAATTAACTCGTTGCACGCCTATAGATGGCCAAACGGCGGCCCGGCATGGGCCAGACGCCCGCGGACCACAGCTCTGACCCAGACACGTCATGTCGGCCTACTAACTGTGCCGGTCCGACCCATTTGATTAAATTAGCGTAAAATATTAAAAAACAGGAGGTGAGATTTTCGAACACATGCCCTGATGGTAGAAGGACGAGATACACTGGGTGAAGCTATCTAACCAGTAGAACATCATGCTCAGATGTTTTTAATATTGAATATAAATTGTATATATATGTATATATATGTATATACATTTATTTATAAAATAAAAAAAATATAATCGTGTCGGGCCGGGTCAGCACTACGGTCCGAGGCTACAGCCCAAGTACGACACAACGTTCTTGGCTCTTGCAAGCATTAGGTCGTTTCTGAGACCACATTGGCGCAATGGACTCCATGGTGTTTGAGGTTCCTGAATTGGATGGAGCCACAATGATTTGGCACACTAACAGTAAAATGAAAGGTTATTTGTTGGTTTTAAACGTTAGTGATTGCTACGAAGTGGCATAATTTATATGGAGCGTATCCAGTTTTTATTGATGCCTGACTTTAGCAACCACTACATATTTTGATCTATATTTTTTATAAGTTTGAGTTCATGTGACTTATTTTAGAAACTTGAGCTCACAAACTTTCTCTTATTTGGTCTCTGTATGGTGGAATTATGTCATTATATAATCTCTGTTCGTTCAGTCAGTCGTTGTGAACTCTCTTCTAATCGCTCACTTCATTGGTCGTGTTGTACCAAGACATGTTGGATGGAGTAAACAATAATATTAGTTAGTCAAATCAAAAAAATATTATACGGAGAGCGGAGACAATCAATAAAAAATCTTGAGATTTTTTGGTGGATAGTTTACGTGGGTATTGTTGTAAGCCGTCGCAACGCACGGGCAATCGACTAGTTTACCTCAAAAAGGCACCAATAGATGGTCATGATATTTCAAGTTTCAAGTTTGTCGATGGATGTGAAAGTAGTGCTATGTATCATGGGAGATGTTATTTCCTGGATGTTTGATTTTTTCCCTCGTACGACAACAACTAAGATATTGTTTTTCTAATTGGGTACACTTCAATCATTCCTAAAATTCACATGTCTTGGGTGGAAATTTACAGTGCAAGTGCAACCAAACAAAGCATGAGCTAGATTCTTACCCTAACTATATGGAGCACCATCAATAGTATACTTAACCCTAATTGTAGGTTATTTTCGGAGCTAACATGAGACGTTTAAGCCATCAAAAGTTATCTAATCTTATTGTCACATGGCAATCAATAAATATATGTTGGAGTTCTCTTTTGGAAAGGTCACTTGTAGGTTTTAGTGTTTTGAATGACAGTGCAATTAAAGTACTAACCGAGGTGTTAAGTATTGAGCATGTACTTAGTGAAAAGATTACAAGACTCAACACATGGAGATAGGTGTGATGGTCCATGCAAGTTGGGATGGATATGGATTGTGGACATCACAAGTTAAGTTGAATGATGGACATGTCATATGAAATTAACTTGTTGAATGATGGACATGTCATATGAAACTCAATATACATAACTTGGAGTCAACTGGTCGAACACAAGGACAGAGACAAGTAAATCTTTTAGAGGTACTAGAGCAAGAGAGAAGGTCGCAAGGTTGATCAAGTTAAGGTAGGTTATGGTGCTTTGAAGATCACTACATAAGGACGTGATTTGAAGCCATTGAGGTAAATTTATGGTAAATTTCTATGGTTTATGGCTCAAGTTATAAGACTCAAGATCCTAGTTCAACTAAAGCCAAGGTCACGACTCACAAGAACCACAAGACTTATGACCACCGCAGAGCGTGGCTATAATGAAAACATGTTGGAGGGCGTGGCTATAATGAAAACATGTAGGAGCTTATAGATGGCTATATATAATGGCGTTGAAGCTCATGGATGGCTATAGTGAACACTTTATGTTGACTTAGGTTTTGGATAGTATGAGAGGTTTGAGTAATCAAACATGTTGTATATAACTTTAACTATATATTTGGCACTTTGATTGCAATCTAACACTTTGGATTGTAATCACTACAGTAAACGAAGGAATTTCCGACGGCTAAAGCCGTCGGACATAAGATTCAGACCGTCGGAGATAGGTTATGTCCGACGGCATTAACCTATCTCCGACGGTTTTAAGCCGTCGAGGATAACGCGTCGGAAATAGCATTATGTCCAACGGCCGCCGTCGATGGCCCCATCGGACCGTCGGAGGTAAGATGTCGTAACCGTTTTACCCGCCGCCTGGGCCCACTGCTGTTATGTCCGACAGTTTAAAGCCGTCGGACATAACATATAACTTATGTCCGACGGCTTTAAGCCGTCGGACATAACATACACCTTATGTCCGACGGCTTACACTAAGCCGTCGGACATAACATTTTTCAGAAATTGCACAAAATTCTGAAATTTAAAAAATCTGACATTTGCAAATACAAAACAGATTTCATACACATATACACATTCACATTCACAAATATACTCACATAAGTATACACATTCACAAATATAATCACATAAGCATTCACATTCACAAATTTAACATAACGACATAGTTCCAAATGGTTGCAACAAGTGTTTACATCAACATAGTTGTCAAAAATCCAAAATGAACATTATTCGACGGATAGGCTTTCACATGAAAGGTTGCAACAAGTGTTTTACATCATTATCACTCATATCCATCGCCACCTCCTCCGGTTGGACTATGCGTGTTGAAAAGATTGTTCACCCACGAATGTGTTGTGTCGTCTTGACCAGACCCATCTCCAGGTGCGGCAACTGAAGCGGGTGGTGTCTGAAATCCCTATAACACAAGCACATGAAATAGTAACCACTCAGTTGTTCATTTAAACACATAAGACATCTATGAACATGTCACACACGCATATGTGTACATACCATAGGGAATTGTGACGGAGGCGGAGGCGGAGGTGGAGGCGCCAACATTGGCATTGGCAGTGCAAAGTCCGGAGGCGGCATCCCATATGTCGGCATCGGGACGCCCGCTTGTTGGGCTAGTTGCTACAAATTATATACAAGTCATTGTTGAGCAAACAAGATACACATCAAGTGTTTTGCAAAATAAGCTACAAAATGTTACTTCAACTTACCGAGAGAAGAGCTTGATTTTGGGCCTGGAGGCTTGCATAATACTCGTCCCTCTTCTTCTGGTACTCGGCTTGTTGTCTCTGGTATTCAGATTGTTGCCTCTGGTACTCCAATTGTTCCCTCAAGACTGATTGATGGTACTCTGCCTGTTGACGCAACACTGCAAGCTCTATCTCATGGGCTGCTGATCGTGAACGGGACGACTGTGAAGACGACGATGTGGATTGTCGTCCACGGCGTCTCAGCTCTCTAGAATCAATCGTAGAATCAAAAATACCCAACCTACAAGAGTGAACCATGCACTTAGTATAGTAACTCATGGCTCAGTTGAATCGCAAGCATATGATGACAATTTTGAAAACCAAATCAAATAATCTCACCGTCCATGGGCTTGTCCTCCTGCGCTAGCATATGCTGCCTGAGGGTCGATTGGCTGGCTCCTCCAATCGTACTCCTCCCCATGGCGTTGAACCATCTCCTGCCCATACGAAGCCTGGAGGCAAACAATATCAAATATAAGTGCATAACCCCTATGCCCTTGCAAACAATATCAAACACATAATAGAGTATCAAAAACTCACTAGACGGTCGGTGGCCGTCTGAGTGCATAACACATCAGGATTCTGAGGATCAGAACCCCTATGCCCTTGCATATACACCTCCACATCCGTGGGCGTACGGCCGGATTTGACTTCCTGTACATAAAAGTTATAATGACACATTTCTATGTGATTCAAAGTTACGACAAACTGTGACTTACCATTCGCTTAGCCAAGCGCACATGACCATCACCGCCGTAGTTGTGGAACGACTCAGTTCCACGGTTTCCCCTGTTCCTTTCGGAAATGGCACGAAACTCAGGGGAAGCCCACCATCTGCACAATGCCCGATAACCGTCTGATCGGGTGGCCATCCACGGCACCGACACCTACATGAAATTTTTTAAATAAAGCAAGCAAATACATGGCTTCGTGCGATATGAGAGGCAACAACCTGTTTACCTCTAGGTATTGCTCCTCCGTCAAGTAAATTGATGACCACTCGGCCTTGGTATTTGACATCGGTCGATCATCAGCATTTGCTCTGTACCATGCCTTTATAGCCTGAATTCGTGCATAGTACATTGCATCTGCAACGACATCGTTCGCGTTATACTCAAACACGTAACAAGCGTTCATATCATATGATCCATCGTCCGGCAACTTGTACCGTTTCTGCAAAAAACATAGTGTTATCATAAAAGCAAACATATATGGAATAACTAAAATAGTATAAACAAGTCATACCCAGAATGCATCCCAAACTAGTGCCTGTGTGTTGCCAAACGTTCTACAGACACCATAGCGATAATGCTCCCAAGTGGTGGCAGGGACAGACTCGCCAGTAGGCAAAGTCACAAGACCAGGCCAGTGCAGACAAACAAGATTACCAAGAACCATGTTCACCTGCCTGTAGTGTCCTGTGCCTGTGAACGAGTCGTCGATCCAAGTCCTGCAAACAGAAATCAATGTAGAAATTAAAACATAACTTTCAATAACATTTAAGCAAAGATATGTCACTCACTTTCCACTAGGCTTTATCAAAACCCGAGATTCGGGTGGAAGCTCTGGAGGTGGTCCAACAAAATGCAGCTTCCTTGTTCTCTTAACTCGAGAAGTTCCAGACCCAGCTGCAGAATCTCCACCAGCCCCAGAATCCCCAGCCCCAGAATCCCCACCAGCGTCGTCTTCAGCATCATCTCCCACATTATCTCCACCATCATCTTCAACATCATCTCTTGCATGATCCTCTACCACTGGTTCCTCAATTTCAGCATCCTATGAAACAAATAACTTACATCATACAATATTAAGTAACTCAAATAATGTAATTTAACAACTAACTTACATCTTGTGGAGGCAAATGTTCTGCCAGCGCTCTCTGTCTGCTCATGGTAGAACCTGTGCCCTGAAAAACTAAATCCTCACCCCTCGAGCTGCTCCTCGAGCTACTCCTCGACCCAAGCAAACTACGAGCTAAAGACTTCATTTTCTTTGACATCCTATTTTAACAAAAACAAGTTAGTACATAAATCGACAATAAAATAATAAAATATGCAATAAAATCATGATCCATACTCGTCAATCGTAATCGTAATCAAAATCAGGATCTAGTTGCTTTCGTCTATTTAATGGACGCCAAGTAGCTTTCTTCTTTCTCGTCACTCGTTTTCTTTTTGGAGGAACCTCTACATCATTTTGATCGCCTAATAAAGATTCTTCCAACATTTCAGTTTGTACATTAAACGTGCTTGTAAGTTCTTCGTCTTGGAAAATCTCAGCAGCCCCCACTTCCTGCTCGATTTGACTTTCAACATAACCAGCATCACCAGGAGCATATAGTCGTTCACGAGGATTAACTCTGTACACTACCCTCCAATCAACCAAACCGTTTTTCTTAGATGGATATGTCATATAATACACCTGCTCGCATTGGTGGGCAAGGATTATAGTGTCGTGGCCTTTTAATCTATCGTTGTGTTTGACTTCCACCATGCCATATTAATTTTCTCGCGTTGTATTTGGAGAAAACCAATCACAATCGAAGAACACCACTTTGAGTTGTTTATCTCCAAAAAACTTGTACTCGATTATATCATTAATGACTCCATAATAATTAGTCACCTTCCCTTCATCATCGACAGCTCTAGTTACAACTCCGGAGTTTGTCGTGGCTGCTAGAGGATGATCATCTTCGAACCTTGTGGAACGGAATCTAAAACCATTGACATCATACCGACCATAACGTCTGCCAGTTACTGCTCCTAGGGATAATTGTCGAAGGTCCGTGTGTATATTGTCATTTTTATCTACATAATCTCGAAACCAACACAAGAAATTAAGTCCCCCATCTTTTCCCTCTCGACGAATCTGGTCACGTTCACAGCCAGAGATGCAATTTTGAGAATCAAATTCCCTGTTAGTACAAGGAAACAAACCTTTTAGTATCACAACAAAAATTCTAGCGGCAATGACTAAAATAAAGTTTACACTTACAGGAGAAACTGACTCATCTCTTCCATGTTGTTATACATGTAGAGTAAAGCAGTCTTCCATTCGTCGTTGGTGAAACAGTATGTTGTGCTGGGTCCTACAGTTTTGCCCCTCCATTGAAAAATTTCAATATCACTAATAGGGGGCTCGTCGACATGATACTGCAATGTATGGGCATTGACATTGTGTTCCTCTGCAAAGTACAGGCCCGTGAACGATGCTATCTCTTTGTATTTGAATTCTTCAGCGATGCACCCTTCAACTCGTCTCTTATTACCAACCATTGCACGTAGCTTCTTTAGTGTCCTTTCGATGTGATACATCCATCTATATTGCACAGGACCTCCTACCTTAGCTTCGTATGGTAGGTGAACAAGTAGATGTTGCATCGGATTGAAGAAACCTGGTGGAAATATTTTTTCAAGTTTGCATACCAAAATCGGTATTTCTTGCTCAAGCTTCTCCATCATCTCTTTCTTTATTTCTTTGGCACAAAGATGTCTATAAAAGTAGCTTAGCTCCGCTAATGCTTTCCAGACATCATTTTTTACAAAACCACGAAACATAACAGGAAGGAGTCTTTCCATTATTATGTGGTAGTCATGACTCTTCAACCCAGAAAACTTGCCCGTCTTCAAATTCACAGACCTTCTAAAGCCCGCGGCGTAACCATCTGGGAACTTTAAGTTTTTCAACCATTTCATCAATTGTTTCTTCCTTTTAGGTTTAATACTGAAAGGAGCACGTGGCTTCTTCTGATTCTCTCCTATCTCCATAGTTGGTCTTCTACAGATTAAGGCCAAGTCTTTCCTTGCCTTAGGGTTGTCTTTTGTTTTGTCAGTGATATTCATGCAAGTGCTGATAATGCTTTCACCCATATTTTGTTCCTGGTGCATGACATCAATGTTATGCATTAGAATCAAGGCTTTCATATAAGGGAGTTCCCATAGACCACATTTGTGAGTCCAATTATGCTCGGTTCCATAACCTTCAAAACGATTTCCATGTTCGTCTAGTTTCAAATCATTAAGTCTCGCGAGAATCTCTGGACCACTTAGACGCTTGGGTGGTCCCCTCGTCACAATCGTGTCCTTTTTAAAAGCGTTCCTATCGAACCTGAACGGGTGATCCTCTGGCAAAAAACATCTATGGCAATCGAAGTAACATATCTTTCCACCAAACTTTAGTCGAAAGCATAAAGTGTCTTCAACGCATATAGGACATGTCAAAATCCCATGACAACTCCATCCAGCAAAGATACCATAAGCCATAAAATCATGAATAGACCATAAAAACGCGGCTCTCAAGTTGAACTTCTGTTTCTTGTAACAATCGTACGCCTCGACTCCTTCCCACAAAATTTTCAATTCTTCAATCAGGGGTCTCATCATCACATCGATCTTTGTTCCAGGATGATCCGGACCAGGTATTATAAGACACAAGAAAATAAATTCATATTTCATGCAAAGAGCTGGTGGAAGGTTGTATGGAACAGCAAAGACGGGCCAACATGAGTACGACGTTGCAGTTAGATTGAATGGCGAGAAACCATCTGTTGCCAAACCGAAGCGGACATTCCACACTTCATCAGCAAAGCTGGAATCAAAAGCATCTAGTGCCTTCCATGCATCTGTATCAGCTGGGTGCACCATGACATTTGGATTCTCACGTACCCCTTCTTTGTGCCACCTCATGTGTCTGGCTATATTCTTGGAGATGAACAAACGTTTCAACCGAGGTATGAGAGGCATGTAACGAAGCTGCTTACGTGCAATCTTCGTAGTCACGGTCAAACCATCGTCGTTTTCAACCTCAACGAATCTACGCTCACCACATACAGTACACTTCTTCTCACCTGCTGAAAGGGAAATAGGCTTTAAACCTTTTCCTAAATGATTTTGGTGGTTGAATGTCCAACACAAACAATTGGACTAATTAGTTTGCTCTAGATTACATGTTCTACAGGTGCCAAAGATTCAACTCAAAACCAATAAAAAGAACAAGACAAGGTTCAAAAGAAAGGAGCAAAGAGAAACCGAAGTGCTCCCTGGTATGGCGCACCGGACTGTCCGGTGTGCCACCGGACAGTGTCCGGTGCACCACCGGACCGTGTCCGGTGCACCAGGGAGGATTGCCTTCAAACTCTTCACCTTCGGGTTTCTTAGGCGCAGCCCACTATAATTCACCGGACTGTCCGGTGCACCACCGGACAGTGTCCGGTGCTCCAGAGTGAAGCGACTCTGAACTGGCCAGCTTCGGGAAAGTGGGAGGTCGCTCCGCTAAAATTCACCGGACTGTCCGGTGTACCAGCGGAGCAACGGTCATCTGCGCGCAACGGTCGACTCTGCAAAGTGTACAGTTGAATTCAGAATGTCAGAGCAGAAGTCAGAGGGGCACCGGACTGTCCGGTGCTGCACCGGACTGTCCGGTGCCACATGAGGACAAAGCCTCCAACGGTCGACCAGCTCCAATCTCAACGGATAGGATGACGTGGCTGGTGCACCGGACATGTCCGGTGTGCACCGGACTGTCCGGTGCGCCCATCGCCAGCAGCTTCTCCAACGGCTACAAATTTGGATGGTGGCTATAAATACCACCCCAACCGGCCACTTCAAGGTGTGGGAGCCCAAGCAACATTCCAAGTCATCTAGTTGACATACTCAAGCCCTCCCAACCACATATATTCATTGATCCATCCTATACACAAGATTTAGTCCACTACAACCAACACAAGTGCCACAAAAGAGAGAGCAAGCAATTGAGAGCTACTCAATTGAGTTTAGCCCTAGCGCCTTGTGAGATTCATTGAGAGATAGTGTGTGCTACATCTTTGTGTTCATTTGTGCGTGGAGTATTGACTCCCATCGAACTTCCTCCAAAGTTTTGGATGCCTGTAAAAGCTAGCAAGAGACACCAAAGATTGTGGTGGTCCTTGTGGGATCAAGAGTGATCCTTGAGAAGAAGAAGAGCTCACCGATCCTTGTGTGATCGGGGGAGAGAGGGAAAGGGTTGAAAAAGACCCGTCCTTAAGTGGACTCCTCAACGGGGACTAGGCCTTCGAGGGCCGAACCTCGGTAAAACAAATCACCCGTGTCCATTGTTTTTATTACTTGTGATTTGTTTGTTTTCCCTTGCTCTAAGTTTTCTTGCACCTTTATTTGCTAATATCATTCAGTTTTGCTTCAAGTTAAATTTCCATTTAGTGAAGCAACACGTTGCAAGAAAGAACTTGTCCTAGTGCTCTTCTCATCTAAGGCTTCTTGCTTTGTTATTCTATAACTTACTAGTTGTATTGATTTATCACTTCCGCATTATTTAGCAATACTCTTTTCAAGCAAGAACTTAGTTTCTATTCTCCGATATTTGTATATCTTGTTCTAACCACTAATCAAGGGATCTAGTTGGGGGATAAAGTTTTAATTTTCAGGTTCCGCCTATTCACCCCCCCTCTAGGCGACTTTCAATTGGTATCAGAGCTAGGCACTTCATCTTGAGTCTAACAACTCGAAGTGATGGCTCGTAGAAAATCCCAAAAGAACAAGAAGACCCAGGAGAACAAGGAGGTAACTCTTGAGATATTACTTTCGGATTGTTCTAATTATGATTCATGGTCTACTAGAGTGATAAATGCTTTTAGAGCGGTAGACCCACAATTAGAACAAATTTTAGACAAGAGTATTATTCCTCCTAACTATGCTAGGGAAAATGCCTCCGAAAAAGATTTAAGATGTATACGCTTAAACTATCTAGCTTATGACATCTTAAGTAAATCCCTCAGCAAAGAAGATTATCATGCCTTCATAATAAAATATGACAAACCCATTTGTGATGTGCATGATATTTGGACTAGAATTAAAAGTAAATTTAATAAGTCTAAACATGATAGTTCATTTTGTGCTTCTACTGGTATTTGTGATACTAACCCATGCAAGGAAGAAGAAGAAAATGAACGGAGGAGATCAAACGATGAATCCACCTCTCCAAGAGGTTTGTCTTCCCATTTCGATTCCCACATATGTTGTGTGGCTAATGAAAATGATAGCGGAAGCACAAATAAGGATGAGGAGGAAGAAAGAAGCTTTGTGCAACTCTACGCTCGCCTAAGCCATGAAGATAAGGCGGTCATGCTCAAACTTCTAGAAAGAGCGAGAGAGCAAGGCGAAGCTCGTCAAAGGCTAGAAAGTATTCTCTCCATGAAGATGCAATGCTTTGACGAGTTGACTAAAGAACATGAGGAGCTAAAGTGCTCTCATGTTGATTTGGTCCAAAGGTATGAAACTATTTCAATTGAGCAAGATAACGCTTTACATTGTATCGCTCAATTAGTAAATAAGAATACCTTGCTTAAGGACCAAGTAGAAAAGCTAAAAATTGAAGATCTAGCTTTTCAAGAAAAATATGATATGCTCCTATGCTCTCATGAAAATCTTAGAGATGATCATATCATATTAAACATTACTCATGAGGTTGTGATAGAAAATTTAAAATCCCAACAACCTCACTTGTGCACATGTATTCAAATTGATACTATATTACCATGTGCTAATGCTTGTTGTCCGTCGACAAGCAAATCTTCTTTTGAGCTAGAACTTGCAGGAACAAATGATGATACATATCAAAAGCTCAAGGAAGAAAATGAGAGGCTAAAAATGAGCTTGACACAACAAAAAGGGAAGTGCATTGCTCAACCTTCTCAAGATAACCGTGATCACATGGTGAAGAAGCTTGAGACGGGAACAACCGTGGCATGCACTACATCCCTTGAAGAAAGTGTCAAGGATTTGAGGAATGCCAAGAGGAAGAAACAAAAGAAGAAATTCAACACCTCCTCCAAAAGCCTCAACCACGCCTCCACAAAAGGTAACATCCAAGGTAATGATCAAGCCACACTTCACATTAAGAGGTGTAGTGAATGCTTTGAAGAGGGGCACTTGATTAGGTCATGTCCCTACATTAAAAATGGCTTGATTATTAACAAGGATGATAGACTTTGTTTTAAATACTCCAAAAAGGGACACTTGCTTAGATCTTGTCCCCATTTAAAACAAAAAGGCATAAGGTTAGAAAAGAAAGTTTTTACTAACCATGTAGCAAACAACAAGCAAGGAAAGAAGAAAGCTTCAAAACTTGAAAAACGCCTATGCTACACATGCCGAAAGAAGGGACATCAATGCAAGGATTGTCCCATTGGTAACAATTCCACTCCTAACTTGTCAATTAATTCTCATATAACTAGGCAACCCAAAATTGCAACTTGTGCTAGAAAGGTAATGAGTTTACCTAATGCTAACACAAAGGACTTTTGGGTTCCTAGATCTTTGTTGACTAACCGTGATGGACCCATCAAGCGATGGGTACCAAAATGTGCTTGACAAGCTTTGTAGGAGAAGGAGTTGGTATGAAGCCTTGGGGTGCTTAAGAGAGTCAATTCAATTTTTGTTGACTCAAGCTACCGATATCCAAGATTGACCCAAGGTTATTTTAAATTTATTATACCTTAAACTCATATCATCTCGAGGGAAGTTGTTGATGTTGTAGGAAATAAAGAATTATCCTATGCCGAAAAGTCAAAGCCTACAATATGGAGGAATGCCAAAGGATGGTAACATCTATGCTTTTAAGTGCAAGTGTCTTAACTTATCATTTCTCATGTGTCTTGTGTAGTCACATAGAAAAAGGAAGCACTTAAGATATTTGTCACCACTCTTTGAAGAAATTCCTCCCATATGGTAGATTGCATATTCTTCATTCTTATATTATGACAATCTACATGCTTTAAAATTGTTGCTATTTCCCATGGCAAGGTTTACACTATTTATTCTATTATTGCCTTGTTCTAGATATAGAGAGATATTTCATATTCTTAAAAGAATAAAGTGTCATGTAAGGAATTCAAATACTTAGGACACTTAGAAAAGGAAAATTCTCTCTATAGCTAGAAAAGTGAGACTAATGTTTTTATCTAAGTAATTTAAGTAGTCTCACTTATAGGAATAAATTTCTCTTTGGGGATGCGTAATTTATCATGTCAAGAAAAATCAATCCAATAATTTATGTTGTATGTTTTATTGCTTAAATTGGATATGATTCTTCTTCATTTATCGCTCTCCATGTTATGAATTAGATTTATTCCCATAGTATCAAGAATTTAACCATGCTTGTTTTATGAGTTAAAACTTAGCATACTTATTGGAATAATCTAGTTCATATTATAAAGTTTCCATGCTTTAGTAATCCACTTTTCATTCCTTATCAAAATGATTACAAAGAGGGAAACTAGTGCTTGTGCTGCTTTTAACATTTCTCTTGAGTCTACTTATGAAAATCTACAAGAGAGTAAGTGCAAGGTTAAAACCACAAGCCTCAAAGGGTACTCTTCACCAAAAAGGAAGAAAGATAAAAGCAAAGGTATGGGAACTCATCTCTTTAATATAGTTCCTTTCAATGGTTATTCTCTCTAAATTATCATTCTTGAAGAATAGATTCTTTGGAGGACTAAATTTGTCTTGATGTGCATTCAATCACATTCTCATAAATGCACTTATCCATTAGAATCTATTTCATACCTTTGCTATAAATGTTCTCATATTGACTTGCTTTTAAGTAATAATTAATAAAATTCAATATGAACAAGCAAAATCCTATGTTTGATCAAATAGTTAAATAGTGCATATTCCTTTTTAGTAATAAGCACAAATGTTAAGGATCTTACTTCATGTCTGTGTGATTTGTGGATGATGAATCATGTATGTTAATTATCTAAAGTAATCATCTTTCACCATATACTCCCTTGCGCTATTAACATCTCTCTTGAGTATTTTCAATAAGCTTGGAAGGAAAAAGAGACAACTACAAAGGGAGGACACTCAAATGAAAAAGGAAGAACATCAAGGACAATAAGGTCTTCACAACAATCGATGGTGTGGTTGTAAGCATTCCAAATCCTTTTCATTATGGAATTACCAGGCTTAAGTTGATTATTGCAAATTTTATAAGCCTCGATCAAGGTGTGTAATGGGTCTCCCTTTGTGTCTTTAAAGGTGAATGCATCAAAATCAATTCTTTCAATTTCTTGATGCATATCTCTAGGGGGAGTTCATTCTTATATTTTGATTATGTTGAGACTATTGCTTTATCTTAGTAATTTCATATAGTCTCTTGCATGAGAATAGTGTTTCTCATGAAGTATGCTACTACACATCAATCCATCTTGTTAAAATAATGTTGCTTTTATCAAGGATTATTGCTCTCATTACTAAAGTAGCATGCTTATTGGATTCTCCTATTTTAAGTTTAATTCCTATTCCAATATGTTACTCTCTTGATCGCATCCATTGTTTGTTTGATCATAGAATAACATGAAATGACACTTAGTGCCTCATATTCTCTCCAATCGATACCTCTCTTGATATGCACTAAGTTAAAAGGAGAATTCATGATTCATTTATACAATTTGTGATCCACTTAATATATGTTAACCATGACTTAGAAAAGGATCACTAGTTGTAAGAACTCTCTCTTGTGCAAAATATTTTCACACATTGTCATTGAGCATAGGTCTTAAGCAAACAAGACTAAGGACGAAAGCACAATGAAGAGAGCGTCTACAAGTAAAGGTACAAAACGGGTAAAACTTATTTCTATCATTTACATATGTACCTAAAATCTTCCTCTTATATACACTCTTTGCATATCTTGTATAAAAGGAAGAGAAAGCATGTCCTTTGCATTTATCCCTGCTTCATACCTAGTTTAACCTCTTAAAATTTCACTCATGCATTATTGCATCTTTGCTAAAACTAGATGAAGTGGTTCTATTGTCAAAGAGCTTAAAGCTTAACCTTGTAACGAGGATAAGCTACCTTTGTTCCAAAGGTGGATGGTCCTTAAGTCTCTTTGAAATCTTTAAAGGAAAATGCTTAAAATGTTTGCAACATGCTTTCATAAGTGCATAAACTGTCTTGAGCATCACACATATACTATGACACAATGCACTTCACTTTCTCTATGATATAGACTTGTTCTCATTAACCTAATTATGTGCACTTGGCATTTAAGGCCAAAATATGTATTCCTCTCAAGGCACATATTTAGGGGGAGAAATCTATATTATATAGAACTATGATCATGCTTAATTGACATATCTCTTGATCATATCTCTTTCATTTTGGTACAAATGCATATATCCTATTATTCCCGTACCATGACTACGACTAATATGTTTCCAAGTATATTACTATGCTAAGTCGTAGATTGAAAGGGAAATGGAGTCTTCGGCGAAGACAAGGCTTCCACTCAACTCTATTGGTATTATCTACCCTTCGCCATCACTCCATACTATCTCTCCACATTGGTATAATCTTTCACTCATATATTATTTACCAAAGGGGGAGACAACTTATAGAATGGGCTCTGATGACTCCGTTTTTGGCGATTCATGCCAAAGGGGGAGAGAGTATTAGCCCAAAGCAAAAGGACCGCACCACCACCCTAATTTTAAAATGAGTTCAATTGAAAATTTCAAATTGGTATCTTATTGTGTTCAAAAGGGGGAGAAAGTAGTATTTCAAAAATCAATATCTTAAAACCCTCTTGAACTCTAAGAGGAGGATTTAATCTAGGGGGAGTTTTGTTTAGTCAAAGGAAAAGCATTTGAAACAGGGGGAGAAATTTCCAAATCTTATGATTCATTTACCTTTGACTATTTACAAAAGACTTTGAAAAAGAATTTCCAAAACATTTGCAAAAACAAAACTTGAGGTGCAAGCATGGTCCAAAATGTTAAAAACAAAGAAAAGCATCCATGCATATTTTATGAAATGAATATTGGTTTAATTCCAAGCAATCTTTGCACCTATCCTATGCAAACTAGTTCAATTATTCTCTTATATATTTGCTTTGGTTTGTGTTGGCATCAATCACCAAAAAGGGGGAGATTGAAAGGGAAATAGGCTTTAAACCTTTTCCTAAATGATTTTGGTGGTTGAATGTCCAACACAAACAATTGGACTAATTAGTTTGCTCTAGATTACATGTTCTACAGGTGCCAAAGATTCAACTCAAAACCAATAAAAAGAACAAGACAAGGTTCAAAAGAAAGGAGCAAAGAGAAACCGAAGTGCTCCCTGGTATGGCGCACCGGACTGTCCGGTGTGCCACCGGACAGTGTCCGGTGCACCACCGGACTGTCCGGTGTGCCACCGGACAGTGTCCGGTGCACCACCGGACCGTGTCCGGTGCACCAGGGAGGATTGCCTTCAAACTCTTCACCTTCGGGTTTCTCAGGCGCAGCCCACTATAATTCACCGGACTGTCCGGTGCACCACCGGACAGTGTCCGATGCTCCAGAGTGAAGCGACTCTGAACTGGCCAGC
The DNA here is from genome assembly GCF_902167145.1 of Zea mays. Taxonomy (NCBI): domain Eukaryota; kingdom Viridiplantae; phylum Streptophyta; class Magnoliopsida; order Poales; family Poaceae; genus Zea; species Zea mays. Next base: position 169,329,581 of record NC_050097.1, on the reverse strand, counting down.
TTCGGGAAAGTGGGAGGTCGCTCCGCTAAAATTCACCGGACTGTCCGGTGTACACCGGACTGTCCGGTGTACCAGCGGAGCAACGGTCATCTGCGCGCAACGGTCGACTCTGCAAAGTGTACAGTTGAATTCAGAATGTCAGAGCAGAAGTCAGAGGGGCACCGGACTGTCCGGTGCTGCACCGGACTGTCCGGTGCCACATGAGGACAAAGCCTCCAACGGTCGACCAGCTCCAATCTCAACGGATAGGATGACGTGGCTGGTGCACCGGACTGTCCGGTGCGCCCATCGCCAGCAGCTTCTCCAACGGCTACAAATTTGGATGGTGGCTATAAATACCACCCCAACCGGCCACTTCAAGGTGTGGGAGCCCAAGCAACATTCCAAGTCATCTAGTTGACATACTCAAGCCCTCCCAACCACATATATTCATTGATCCATCCTATACACAAGATTTAGTCCACTACAACCAACACAAGTGCCACAAAAGAGAGAGCAAGCAATTGAGAGCTACTCAATTGAGTTTAGCCCTAGCGCCTTGTGAGATTCATTGAGAGATAGTGTGTGCTACATCTTTGTGTTCATTTGTGCGTGGAGTATTGACTCCCATCGAACTTCCTCCAAAGTTTTGGATGCCTGTAAAAGCTAGCAAGAGACACCAAAGATTGTGGTGGTCCTTGTGGGATCAAGAGTGATCCTTGAGAAGAAGAAGAGCTCACCGATCCTTGTGTGATCGGGGGAGAGAGGGAAAGGGTTGAAAAAGACCCGTCCTTAAGTGGACTCCTCAACGGGGACTAGGCCTTCGAGGGCCGAACCTCGGTAAAACAAATCACCCGTGTCCATTGTTTTTATTACTTGTGATTTGTTTGTTTTCCCTTGCTCTAAGTTTTCTTGCACCTTTATTTGCTAATATCATTCAGTTTTGCTTCAAGTTAAATTTCCATTTAGTGAAGCAACACGTTGCAAGAAAGAACTTGTCCTAGTGCTCTTCTCATCTAAGGCTTCTTGCTTTGTTATTCTATAACTTACTAGTTGTATTGATTTATCACTTCCGCATTATTTAGCAATACTCTTTTCAAGCAAGAACTTAGTTTCTATTCTCCGATATTTGTATATCTTGTTCTAACCACTAATCAAGGGATCTAGTTGGGGGATAAAGTTTTAATTTTCAGGTTCCGCCTATTCACCCCCCCTCTAGGCGACCTTCACCTGCGGTCTCCTTCCAGAAAAGCATACAATTATTTTCACAGACATCGATTTTTTCGTAGTCCATACCGAGGCCAGATAACAGCTTTTTAGACTGATACATGTCCTTTGGCATCTTGTGATTCTCCGGAAGTACATCACTGATCAAGTTCAAAAGTTCCTTGTAACAGTTGTTTGAGAATGTAAACTTAGACTTAATAGCCATAAGTCGAGTCACAAATACAAGGACGGTCACTTTTGTGTGCTCATGCAACGGCTCTTCGGCAGCTTTAAGGAGCTCGAAGAACTTCTGAACCTCAGGTGTAGCTGGATCCTCAAACTCGGTGGGTTGACCGGGGTTCTCCGAATCGACGGTTAGAAGCTCATGGCGTACATCGTCAAGCATCTCTTCCATCCTATCGTAGTCCTCCTCTTCATGTGACTGAACTTCCGATACAATACGAGGAGGTGGGTCCTCACCGTGGTGCACCCACACCTCATAGCCTGACATATAACCGTTCTTACAAATATGTATCGACATAGTCCTCCTGTCGAGGAAATTAATGTTCCGACACTTGCTACAAGGGCACCTAACATCGGTTCCAGTCTCTGACCGAGCAAAAGCATGGTCGAGAAAAACATCAGTCTTGGCAACCCACTCACTTGATAGAGCACCTCTTTTCTTCCAACCTTCATACATCCATCGACGATTCTCCTCCATACTAGATACGAGACGTTAACTTAATTAGATAAGTAATGCACGGACCATCCGTTTTTACGAAGAAATCACGCCCCTACATCTGTAGGAAAGGATATGTCCTAAACCCACCCATGAGTGACCGACGAGGCCGTGTTTATGACAAGACATGTGGTCGTGCGAAATTTCGGCAGCATAACCCCGCTGTTCTCCAATCGCACGCCTAAAAATGGTGCAATTGGAGAACAGAGAGGTTATGCTGCCGAAACTAAGCAGGAGCACATACTTTTGTCATAAACACGGACTCTGTCGGTCACCCCGAGGCTGTCCAATAAAGGGACAATTCTGGCCCAACATACCTCACATGCGTCGCTTGTAAGGTGTGTTGGGCCCAAACGGGTGACGCCTAGGTTTCGTTTGTTCACACTACGATACACTATGATTAACTATAATCATCGTGCATTATTAAATAATTAAACTAATAAACCACAATACAATATTACATACGAAATAACATTGGTATGGATGACAAATCATATAAAATGACCTTATTTCCGAGGGCATAATAATTACCCTCGGAAATTAAAAATTTAAATTATCTAAAGCACCACTAAATAAACTAAAACAAGCTAATTTAATTACGTAATCAAATTTCAAATGCATTCATACATACAATTCTAATCAAATACATTAATAGATGCATACAATTCTAATAAACAATATTGTTAAGGATACTCACTTAGCGGGCGTGGGGAGCCGCCGGCGACGGGCGCACGGGCCGGCGGCCGGAGCACGGGGCGGCAGCCGTCGACGACGGGCGTGGCGGCGACGGGTCTGTGGGCGGCGGCGACGCACGGGCAGAGAAACGGACGGCGCGCGGGTGAAAATGAAACGGCGCGCGGGTTGGATCCGCGTTAAAACGCCTTATCTCCGACGGCTGTGTACGAGGCCGTCGGAGATAAGCACTATTTCCGAGCGCCTGTTGTGGCTGTCTGACATAACCTTATCTCCGACGGCCTCGTACACAGCCGTCGGAGATAAGGCGGCAGTCGGATGTTTGTTAGTTTACTGTAGTGAATCTAACTTGTTTTGTAGCAAAAGTGCCTCCGACAGCCTCGTACACACCCGTCGGAGATAAGGCGGCAGTCGGATGTTTGTTAGTTTACTGTAGTGAATCTAACTTGTTTTGTAGCAAAAGTGCGGATCCTGTTTACAGAAAAAGCTGAGAAAAGGAGATAGAGGTGAGTTCCTGAATTGGATTGCAATACCTGATAAGCTAGCCAGGCGGTACATGGATGGGCTGATGGATCCAATCAGACAAACAGAACAGTAGACAGAACTAGACAACAAAAAGGACACGGAACAAGTTGGTCGATTAAAACAACGAAACATACACAGACTGACAGACAGGTACATCAAACTACATTAGCTAATTAAGTTGGTCTAGCTAGCTGCTACCCGGCCTGATTACACTATCAACTACATACGTACAGTAACTACTAGCTAGTCTAGTTGGCATGCATGAAAATACATCAGCTGCAGTACGCACTACTTCCAAGGTACAGAAAACATGTACGGTAGCTACCTAGGCGGCATAGGACATGTACTTGGAGATGGCTTTGGTGCCCTCAGAGATGGCGTGCCTGCCCAGCTCCCCGGGGAGCACGAGCCTGACGGCGCTCTGCACCTCGCGGGAGGTGAGCGTCGCCCTGCCCGTGGCCTTGGACAGGCGCGCCGCCTCCTCCGCGAGGCGCTCGAACATGTCGGCCATCATCATGTCCAGCACCTGCATGGCGTGCCCCGACACGCCCAGGTCCGGGTGCACCTGCTTCAGCACGCGCCACACGTACCGCCTGTACCCTCCCACGCCGCCCATCCCGGCGTCGCCTCCGGAGCTGGCCTGCCCCAGCCGCTGCCGCCGCCGCCGCGGCTGCTGCGTCTTCGTCTTCTTTGTTGGTGTTGCTGCTTTCTTCCTCTTCTCCGACGCCACGCGCGGAGTCTCCGGCTGCTTCTCCTCCTCGTCCTCCAGCTCAAACTCCAGCTCCTCGTTGGGGTCCTGCGTCTCCTGGCTCTGCGGCACGGGTACTGCTGCAGAATCCTCCTCCGGCGGCGGCTTCCCCTCGTTGCGCCGGCCACCACCACCACCACCACCACCACCACCACGGCCTCTTTTGGCAGTGACCTCGACGACATGCACCACCGTGGAGCCAGAGACGTCCACGGTGGGGTGCGCCAGGGCCAGAGCCTCCGGGACCTGCTGCTTCTCCGCGTGCAACCCATCGTCGTCGGCGACGATGACCTCCACGGTCTCCTGCACTAGTTTGGTCTTCACCACGGAGCCCACCACCTTGTTTCCGCGCCGCTTGGGAGCCATGCCTACTTGCCTAGCGTACCTAGCTACCAATCAGCTCTTGCAACTACTGCACAGCACAGTTGGCAGCAGTGAAGAAACGAGAGAAACACGGAGAGCTTGCGACGATATGAAGCTGAGGCTCCCCGCCAGCCGCACCCTTTTATGCAGAGGACGGGAGGGACACGTCAGAGGCGGACCGGTCGACACGTTGCTGCCCGCAGCCCTGGAGGGGGGCGACGTGGTAATAGCTTGGACCGGCCGCCTGGGGCTCAGTGAACAGGCAGACGCGCGCGGTTGCGCAGCACTGCATGGTCGTCGTGTCGTCCTCTCATGACGCCTTCCCTCGTGGAGGAGACACACAGGATAAAAGAGCAGGGCGCGCGCAGAGGGATCGAGAAGACCACCAGGCTTGAATTTTGACTAGAACAAGGCAGCGCTCTATCGGTCGCTACAGTCTGTCAGTCACCTTAGTGCATTTGTGCGACTGGCAGATGTTACCGAGATGTAAATACGTATCTGCGGTAGTTAATAGTATAGGTACAAAACATAATATACATCAAAGTCTCCAAGTCGTATGAATAGTTTATTCAACAACAGTTAGTTACAGTAGTAATGGTTAAAGATCAGCCTTCAAACAACAAGTCGGTTGGTGTACAGTGGTTATCTCAAAAGCATAGAGTGTATTATCGTCTATGCAATTTGCCAGTCAACTTAATCACAACTAAGTGATGTTACTAATTATGATTACTTTATATGCTGCTGCATGATCACTACTACATAACAAGACTGGCATCTTTTTGTTTGAAACACTAATTAAGACACAGGTTGTGCACTATGGATTAATTAGCCAGCAAGCGGCACGTACTTGTCCGCTAAAGCTAGCTTTGATATCTAGGGCTGGGCATTCGGTTTATTAGGGTAAATTTGTTCGGTCTATTCGGGTTTGTGAAATTTTGGATTCTGAAAAAATGAGAACCGAAATTTTCAAAATTATTTTAGGAACCGAACCTGAATAGACTCACAATTTCGATTCGGTCTATTCGGTCCACCGAATAGACCCGAATTGTAGAGAGACTAGTATATTTTGTTAAAATATATATAATGAATAATTAATTGAAAGTACTATTACCACAACAAGTGACTATAAAAATTAGCATACAAAGATATATATACTATCGTTCAGATGATATCATTATTTCTAGCTAATAAGTTCATAAATCATATAATAATATCATCACATATTAAGAGTTTTTTTATATTTCGGGTTATTAGGTCTATTCGGGTTTTACAGGTTAGGAACCGAACTCGAACTCATACCTCGAAATATAGCACATATAGGAACCGAACCCGAACCTGAAAACCCGAATAGACCGACAATTCGATCTATATATTCGGGTTCGGTTCGGGTTCAGGTTCGGTTTTCGGTTTTAAAATGCCCACCTCTATTTTTTTATTTTCCCAACCAAACTTTTTTGGTATATTCCTACACTATGTAGACCTACATGTACCATTTTGGGACAATTAAAAAAGTGTTTTCTATAGCTAGTAGATTTAGTTCGTTTATTTCAATTTCTTCGGAAAATTCACATTTGAACTGCAAGTCACTCGAAACTTGGAAAACCATGCGTGCAAACATAATATCCACGCTATTTAGCACAAGGTACGACCGACTTCAGGAGCGGACCGGAAACTTCGAGCACCATGCTCACTCAACATGGCCGTGAACTTGCCATCCAGCTGTTTAAAAATTTTATAAAACACAAACAAACTTAGAAAATCATGAAACTTGTCCACGTGTCATGATATCATATGTAGAGGCTGTGATAAAAATTTTAGAATGTTTGGAGAAAGTTGTGAGACACTATGTGTAGAAACCTAAGAGAACTACACATGAAATCATAGAGTTTCAATGTGGATCTCTTAGGTTTCTACACATAGTGCGTCACATTTTTCTCGAAACTTTTTCAAATTTTTATTACAGCCTCTACATATGATATCATGACACGTGGACAAGTTTCATTATTTTCTGACTTTGTTTGTGTTTTATACAATTTTTAAACATGTGGATGGCAAGTTCACGGCCATGTTTAGTGAGCATGTTGCTCGAAGTTTCTGGTCCGCTCCTAGAATCGGTTGTAACTTATGCTAAGTAACATGGATATCATTTTTGCATGCACGGTTTTTTAAGTTTCGAGTGACCTGTAGTTCAAATCCGAATTTTCCGAAGAAATTCAAATAAACGAACTAAATCTACTAACGATTGAAAACTCTGTTATAATTGTCCACAAATGATACATGTAGGTCTACATAGTGTAGGAACATACCACAAAAAGTTTGGTGGACAAAATGTAAAAAATAAAAATATGGTTTGTCGAGTGTCTAGAGAAGACACTCGGTAAAGAGTTCTTTGCCGAGTGCCAAGTATTTGGCACTCGGCAAAGAAGCCTCTTTGCCGAGTGCTAATCCTCGGCCCTCGGCAAAGGCTGACGGCCGTCAGCTTTAGGACGGCCGCTGACGGCCCTTTGTCGAGCGCCACCTTTGTCGAGTGTTTGACACTCGGCAAACATGTCTTTGCCGAGTGTGTTCCTGTGCCGAGTGTCCTGCACTCGGTAAACCAGCTCGTTACCGAGAGCCGGACTTTGCCGAGTGCGGCTCTCGGCAAAGCCTTCTTTGCCGAGTGCCCGACAAAAGGCACTCGACAAAGAGTCTGGCACTCGGCAAAGGCCCGAATTCCGGTAGTGTATTCGAGTTCGGTTCGGGTTCTGTTGGGGGCCTTCGGCTTCCGAAGGTCCTCAAAAACATGATTTAACAATGTTTCTGGAGTAAAGTACATTAACAGGTATCTTCGGACTTGGATCAGAGCCACAGTATGAGGAAGCACAAGGAACACGAAGGTTGGCGCAGAGCCGAAGCTGTGTGTAGAAGAGCTTCGGGAGAACGGCGGAAAAGGAAACCGACTTAAAGATGAAAAACCAGATTAGACCTCAAAGAATTATCATAGAGTTATTGATAAACGTAAAGGGCATTAATGTAATTTTGCATGGGCTACGACCCGTGCCTATAAATAGGTGAACAGTATCCCCGTACTGTTCATGCTGATTTGGCATTGGCTTTTGCGTCACACTTGTGCTTTTACCTTCTCACGAACTGAAGGTACATTTGTAATTTGATATCATTTCCTTTTTTCTATCATAATAAAATAGAAATGAGTTGTCAATAATACATAACCATTTATGTTATCTTATATGTTTCATATGATTCCTTCTTCATTATTATATTTTATGCTGATGAAGGTATGTCCTTCGTAACCTTCGTCCGAAAATCATTATACCCTTAGGGAAATAATGTCTCGAAGGACGAAGGATAGTAACATTTAACATTTTGTGTTGCCTTGTTCTTAATTCATAGCATTTGAGAACAAGTCCCCAACATTGGCGCCCACCTCCGGTGAACTCACTTCCATTTCTTGAGTTTTGAACACCTTCGGCAAGCATCACCTTCGTCATGCCGCCGAAAAAAGCTTTAGTGACAGGGGCTGGTACTTTACAGCCGCTAGATCCCAATCAGGATGTCCTTTCTCTTAGAGAGGCCCGAAGCCAGAAGAGGAAGGCTGTTAGTCCAACACCTCCGAAGGATGACCTGGATCAGGAGATCCAAAACCTGGAGATCCTTCAGCAACAGGTGCAACGCAAGAAGGAGAAGATGGCTCGTCTAGCTGATCTTCAGAGACAGATAGACGAAGCTTCTGAAGAGGTTCATCATCTTGTTCAAGATGATCAAAGCCGAAGGCCTCCACACAGAGAGCTTCATCAGGAAGGCTTCCACAATGAGGATGACTGGTATGAAGATTTCCATCATGGAAACTTTGCTTTTGATGATGCTTCTCCTCTCTCAACAGAATTGCAGGCTACACCATGGCCACAGTCTTACAAGCCACCCCAGCTCCCCATGTATGACGGTCACACAGACCCGAAGCAATTCCTAATGAGCTATGAAGCAACCATATCTTCGTATGGTGGCAATACTGCAGTCATGGCAAAATCTTTTGTCATGGCTGTCAGGAGCGTTGCTCAGACTTGGTACTCTTCTCTTCGGCCAGGGACAATCACTTCTTGGCAGAAATTGAAGGATATGCTGATAACTAGCTTCCAAGGGTTTCAGACGAAGCCAGTCACTACTCAGGCTCTCTTCCAGTGTACCCAGGACCATGAAGAGTACCTTCAGGCGTATGTCCGGAGGTTTCTGCGCCTGAGGGCACAAGCGTCAACAGTGCCCAATGAAATTGTCATTGAGGCCATGATTAAGGGGCTTCGGCCGGGACCATCAGTGCAATACTTTGCCAGGAAGCCACCACAAACGTTGGAGAAGCTGCTCCAGAAGATGGACGAATACATTCGAGCTGACAATGACTTCCGCCAAAGAAGGGAGGAAGCATTCAGGTTCTCTGAAATGACCAGGAGCTTCAGAGGAAGATTTCACCCGAGGCATGTTAGGTCAATCCATAATTCTGCTCAAACTGATGATCGAGGGAGCCAGCAGCAAAGGCCACAACACTCTTCACAAGCTTCGGCCCAACAGCAGAGTTCTTTTCGGCCGCCAGCGCCAAGGGGCAGAGGCGCCAGGGGCTTCGGGGGAAGGTTTGGAGACCAGCCAAGAAAAATATATTGCCTATTCTGTGGTGAAGACAAGGGCCATACTACCAGGATGTGCCATGTTACCATCCAGAAGCAGAAGGAAATAGCGGAAGCAGCAGCGCAACAGAGTCAGCCGAAGCAGGTCATGCATACTGCTTCATATCACTCACCTTATATTCCAGAATATGTAGGCAACCACCCTGCAGCTTCTGTTGCTTCAGCGAGCCAACCCCAAGCATCTTGGCAGCAACCTCCACCGCCACCGTCGACCTAGCGAGGACAACAGCCAGAAGGGAGTCAGCACAATCATCTTCAGAGGGATTTCAGAGAGGAGTCCGAAGCTCGCACAGTCAACAGCACTGTGCCAGAGTCGAAGCACATTTATTGACAAATATCCTACCTCAACAACAGTTCTTTTGCATTTTCTACATTCACTATTACCCTTTTGTCAATAAGGAACAATTATGAAGAGTTTAAATGTCTTTTATTGAATTTCAATTCCTTGTAATACTTTCGTCTTTTACCATAATAAAAATATGTTTTTTCCATAGGCTTGAGTTGCCGAAGCATACGAACTTATACTGATTTGGAGGACCTTTGTATTATCAAAAATTTGATCTAACGGACACAGTACAAATTGTTCGAAACAGTAAAAAGTCGTTCCTAAGGGAGCGCAGTGTAAGTTTTCTAAACCTACAACGAAAAATAAACGCTGATTCCGCTGAAAGTAAAAGGCGAAGAAGCTCCTAAGGGAAGCTTACAGCGAAAAATAAACGCTGATTCCGCTGAAAGTAAAAGGCGAAGAAGCTCCTAAGGGAGGCTTACAGCGAAAAATAAACGCTGATTCCGCTGAAAGTAAAAGGCGAAGAAGCTCCTAAGGGAGGCATACAGCGAAAAGTCAGCGCTGATATAAAAAGTGTGTGTGCTTTATTACAGGGATATGTATCTGCGACACAAAAATCATTTTGCATAACATAACATCATCACATCATTTTTGCATAACATAAGCATCATACAACATACTGCATCTGGAACAAGAAGGGGATACAGTGTTAATCTTCGGAACATATTTTGGAAAAGAGAAAATCGTGCTAAGGCACAAGACGAATCGAGATGAAGAGTAGCCTCATTGGAGAGGCAACACAAAACTTTTTTATGGCTTCGGAGAATAGTTCACGAAGCTTGGATGTTTTTTTTTCAGAGAAGTAAACAAATTCTTGTGATATAGAAAAGATTTTCTTCACGAAGCATGAAAAGAAGGGAAGGTGTTTTTTCGCCGAAGGCTCAAAAAATGGTATGTATGCAAAGTTTCATGCATCGTAAAGAATTAAATTATAAATAGACTATATATTGCATTCAAAGTTACAATATATTACACATGTTATGTTTCAAATGTTTCTACAATAACGATTTAATTCTCCTTGAGAACTATCTCTGCAGCTTCGTTCAGTAGCTGGTCAACAACCTTGTCCATAATGGCTTCGGCCATTTTTCTAATTTCATCGTCCCCCTCTGGGTGGGGGCCCGGAGATGCCTCAGCAGGTTCTAAGGGAAGAGAAGATACGACTACATTACTATTACAAACCGCGAACAAAGTCTGGAATTAAAAATTACAACACAATAAGAACGACTAATTAATACCTATTTGTCCTTCGGGCTCTGTACTTTTTTCGGCAACTTCTGTCACTTTCCTAGCATCATGGATGCCTTTTTCACTCTTTTGAATAATTTCTTGCGCCATTTCTCGGCCGCCGTTGTCCCAGATATCAGTAAAGAATTTTCCGCCAACCATGCTTGCTTCGGTCGAGGGGTCTTTGATGTCTTCGGAGGACAAGGCAGCTTTAGACTGAGCTAAGGATTTTACGTGCTCACAACCTCTCTTCTCCAAAACAGTAGCAACTCCTCTAGCACCCGAAAAAGCGCAGATGTCACCACGGCTATTCAGGATTTCCTCGAAGGCCTCAGCTTCGTGACTGATCCATTCCATTGGACCTTCGGGATTGCCTCTTGAGAAATTCTCTTCGCTAGAGAATGCGCCAACGCTGGCGAAGTTGGATTTTATCTTTTTGACGCATTCTATGGATTTAACATAGCATTTTCTCTGGGATGCACGAAGCTCCTTAACACTTATCTCTAAATGATTGGCCAATTGATCACTAAGCTCTCGTTTTGTTTCCTCAAGCACACGTTCTTCTTTAGCTCTAGCTAGCTGTTTCTGAAGATCTTTAATCTCACGTTTTTGGGCTTCGGCCTGGACCTTTGAGGCAGCTTCGTCCTTTTTTACCTTGTCTACCAATGTAAGCAGAATTTTATCCTTTTCCAGAGCTTCGTTTCTCAGTTTAATAACTTCTGACCGTAGGTTGTTGAACGCAATTTCATAGCTCTCATCTTCGGCATTCTTTTGTGCTCTCAATGCGTTGCTTAAAATTAAACCCTATATGTAAGAAAGTTGGTATAAGAATAAAAGAATGAGTTACGAATTATAAAATTTCCAAACGCCCAATTCCCATACCTTCAGGCTATTGTACGCGAGACTATCCGCAAGATCCTCCTTCGTCATAGCACATAATCCAGCTTCGAGCTTTGGAAACCCCATACTTCTAGCCATTTCCCGACAAACGAATAATTCTTTGTTGTCTGGGAGGCAGTATAGGAAGTCATCTTCGTCTGTCCCATTGAACACTAATGCCCCCTTCGGATATTTCAATTCTCTGGCATAGTGATTAGCTTCAAAGATTTCTTCTTCGGACAATTTCTTCCCCGAAGCATGCCGTACAATATAATCGTACATTTTGGAAGGTGCTTCGGGGGCACCAGTGTTAGTTTCTTCAACCAAAATTGGTTCTGGTACTTTTATTTCTTTGGTTGCCTCTGCAATTTTTGCTTCTTCTGCTTTCAAAGGTATTACCTTGGCCGGTTCTGAAGGCCCGGTTTCAACTCCAGTCTGCTGCTTCGGAGCTTCAGCAACGGATACTTCAGCAGGCGCCTCAGAAGTTTCAGCAGTCTTCTTTGGGGTTGCGCTTGGAAGTTTAATTGTTTCCAAAACATCTAACACATTAACCATTCTTTTTCTTTTTGGGGTCACTGTTGGCCCCTTTTTAATTTTTGCTGCTTTAATTTCTTCTGGAGGACTTAAAATTTCTGATATTTTCGCTCCCTCAATTGATGCTTTTGCTTCTTCCATCTTTCCTGTCGATGGCGCTTCGGCCAGCTCTTTGGTTTCTGGTAACAGAGTCTTTGGTTCCTCCAATTCTTTTGTTGTTGGCACTTCGGCCAGCTCTTTGGCTCCTGGCAGCGGAGTTGATTCCTTAGCTTTGGGGGCTGAAGATGTTTCACTGCCGAATTCAGGCACTGTGGCTAGTTCAATGTAACGTGGCCGGTGTGTGAGAACTTTCACCCTTTTTCTCTTCGGCGCTGGCTCGCTAGGAGCAGCTGAAGCAGTTTCTTTCGCAGAAACCGTACCTTTCCTTTTCTGCCCCCGTACCGGATAATGGTAGTAGGGGTACACGAACCCAATTGCATCAAAAACTCGGTTCAGTCTTTTCTTTCTTCGGCCTCCGAAGGCTGCTGACATTGCAGTATCTTCGGCCTTCGAATATGCCCCAAGCAATTCATCACTTACAGTTTCAATGCTCTTTAACCAATCATCATCTGGTTCAACGAATTTGTCTCCATACTTGAATGTATACTTCAGCCTGACCAGCCCACCTTCGTTAGTTTCTTTAACAGTTTCTTTTGGCATTTCCCAATTATCTGCAAGAGGCCATACTCTGAAGGCAATGTGTTCTTGTGTCAAATCCCTTGTCCCAATAAAAGAGCAGACTACGCCGAAGGCCCGTTGGCATTCTTCGGCTGCTTCATCCATTTCTACATTCGGTTTCCGGAGTCCGAAGCGCTGCCAGATGGGGCACATAATGACATCCTTAATATCCTCTCGAACCTTCAAATCATTTTTTACATAGAACCATTCTTTCATCCATTCTCCGGGCCATCTCTTACGAAAGGTGGGCACGGGGCAGCTTGACCCAGATCGAGCGCCGAAGCTGTAGCAACCAAAGTTGTTATGATATTGCTCTTTACCCCAGGGTTTCGTTTCGTATAACAACTCATGAATATTGCAAAAACTTTTTGCACTTGGCTCTAGGCCCTGACTCTTCACAACCCAGACGAAGATTCCCATTCTTATTATTGCTTCAGGGGTAAGTTGATGAAGGTAAACTTGATATATTTTCAGAACTTCCACCACAAATCTGCTTATAGGGAATCGTAGCCCAGCTTTCAAAAAGCTTCGGAAGATAACGACTTCATCATCTCCGGGAGTCGGCACAGTTTTTTCCCCGGCATCTGCTCTTACAATAGACATATCCCGAAAATATCTCCCCCTCATGTTTTCAAGGTGACTTTGCCCGATAGTTGATTTCCCGAAGACTGAATGACTTGGTCGCCATGGCCGATCTTCAGAATCTTCACCCCCACTATCTGCGTCATAGATGTCACTATCACCAGTATCTTCAGATAAACCTTCTAAAATCTCCCTTGTAATCTTGTCCGTGTTCGTCTTCGCTATTGACTCAAGAAAACCCAGATGCATCTCTTCAGAAAGGCTCAGCTTCGTTTCGGCAGCAACCTTCTTCTCCTCAGACATCTCTTCGGAATTCTTGCCTCTCATTTCCGAAGCTTAAAACTAAGGAGAAAACCAAATATTTGTGGGCAGAAAGCTTGTTGAGCAGGCAAAACAGATAGCAGGAGAGCGTGCCAAATAAATTGTGGCGAGCCCCTATTTATAAACCCATTATGTCGGAGACTGGAGGGTCCCATTTGCCAATGACTGTTGCTATTCTAGCAAGAGGAAGGTGTTTTTTCGGACCTTCGGCTCATAGCCTTCGTCCATTTTGCAATCTGAATTTATTATTCTAACAAATTAATATTGTGAGGGGCTACTGTTGGGGGCCTTCGACTTCCGAAGGTCCTCAAAAACATGATTTAACAATGTTTCTGGAGTAAAGTACATTAACAGGTATCTTCGGACTTGGATCAGAGCCACAGTATGAAGAAGCACAAGGAACACGAAGGTTGGCGCAGAGCCGAAGCTGTGTGTAGAAGAGCTTCGGGAGAACGACGGAAAAGGAAACCGACTTAAAGATGAAAAACCAGATTAGACCTCGAAGAATTATCATAGAGTTATTGATAAACGTAAAGGGCATTAATGTAATTTTGCATGGGCTGCGACCCGTGCCTATAAATAGGTGAACAGTATCCCCGTACTGTTCACGCTGATTTGGCATTGGCTTTTGCGTCACACTTGTGCTTTTACCTTCTCACGAACTGAAGGTACATTTGTAATTTGATATCATTTCCATTTTTCTATCATTATAAAATAGAAATGAGTTGTCAATAATACATAACCATTTATGTTATCTTATATGTTTCATATGATTCCTTCTTCATTATTATATTTTATGCTGATGAAGGTATGTCCTTCGTAACCTTCGTCCAAAAATCATTATACCCTTAGGGAAATAATGTCTCGAAGGACGAAGGATAGTAACATTTAACATTTTGTGTTGCCTTGTTCTTAATTCATAGCATTTGAGAACAAGTCCCCAACAGGTTCGGTTTTTGGTTTTAAAATGCCCACCCCTATTCATATCTACGAAATGTTCACAGAGGAGCATAGACTTATACACCTTGCACGAGGCTAACTTAACAAAATCATGGATATATCTTTTTCTGCACTAATCTATACTCCTGATAAACCAAGGGTGCTCATGCTCCTCCCTGCAAAACATATGAACATTGTGGGACCTTGATCTATTCATTTAAGCATTCGACATAAGGACTTATTTCCTTACACATCTGCAACCCCCTAGGCCAAAATTGGGAAAAAAGAAAACCCTAACTTCCTTTGCTAATGAAAACACGGTTGGTTCATGGCAATGCAGCCTTCAGACTCTTGGAATTTGCATTAGCATTGTGTCCTTCGGATAATACATAGTCAGCTAAAATAGCATTAAGTAAGGATCGTTCAATTGCAAACCTTCATGATATCTCGAAGAAGATATTGCACCTTGCCACTCACATTCGCGTGTGTACCAGCAATTTTCTCCATTTTTCATTCGGTATAGTCAGTGTTATCACGCCTGCATATATTCATGCAAAATGAATCCTATTAAAAAGTTAGCGTAAAAATGTTTATATTCAACATGCGAAACCAATTGAAATTAAAGTACACCTTAATGCATAAAAGCAAAAAGGCACAATCATTGTAATCTCAATAGATCTTTATAACCATATTCAACACTGACATATGATTTGGAATTTTATTTAACCTTTTCTGCCCAAGATGGTACATGGCTTGACATATTGAATGCTAAAGTATGGGAAAGCCAAGAGCGAAGCTAAAGAGGAGAAAATAAATCTACATTCATGCAATTTTATGACCTAGGGTCATGTTGTATCATGGATTCCTAATTTATATTCTCTACACTATGTTGTTGTCATGTTGTATCATGGATTCCTAATTTCTATTCTCTACACTATGTTGTTATATTTTAATGAAGTTTAGTATGAGTTTTAAAATTAAAAAAGAAGAATATAATGTTTTTTATCATCGAATGAACACAAAATTCACAAGAACTTGCCAGATCCAATACCTCTAGTTTCAATTAAAAATATGTAAAATGTGTATAAAGCATTTCAAAAACCAAATCTGAAAGATAGCATCCACTACTTTATGAGGGAGGATATTGCTCAAAGAAAGCTAGAAATAGGATGTTACACTTTTTGTATAGACCTTGGTCGTCGTTTAGATCTGCTTATGTGACCCATTGTAACTTTTGGACCTCTCACTTTCCTTTTTGGTTAAGATGCATGTACCGTTCTTGTCTTGCTTTATAAACATGAAAAATTATGCACCTCTTATTTCTTGATAGTTTATTTCAGATACTGCTATGAAGTAGGCGATAACCATGTCTTTTCTTACTTGTCAGGTGAAATCTATACTGTCTCGGACAAGGCACGAGCTACGTTTAAAAAGAAAGGGAAGATGACCCTCTTTTCTGATTTCTCACCAGACAAATATGTGAGCTGGACCCCACGACACAATAAGTATCCATTGTTAGAAGAGGTTGATCTAATCAAGAGAACTGAAAGATCTAACCTGATGTTGTGGACAAGTCCTCAGTTTACCTTGGTGGGGGTGATTATCATCTTACCGACATTCTCTGCATAAATTACATGACTATTTCCATCTGACTAAAGAATTTACAACAAAGACGTATCAAAACTTTTTAATAGAAAAAAGTTGACCTACCGAGGTAAAACAACAAAGATGTATCGTGAATTGCTCCCCTAGGCTAAAAATTCAAAAAAGAAGAACAATATTTCAGTTAGTTTGTATCATACAAGGATATGTATTTTAGCAAGAAATTTTATTGAAACAAAGAAACAAAAATAAATAGTCAAGAGTGATGCTTTCAGCTGTGGTGATGTATAATACAAAAGAAAAAACCTGTTGGTTTGCTTTTAAAGTTTAACTCCCGATGGAAAAGACAAGAGAATATAAGTTAACAAATGGGTAAGCACAGCTAGTGGATCATCAAAAGGATATTATATAGTCAAGTAAACCAACCTCCACTCTTCCACTTGTAGGCTTGAACCCATTATCAGGATCCTCACCTATAACTCTGACTGCAACACAATGGTTCTTCCTTTTAATTTTAGGTCATCTAGATTTATGTATTGGATAGCAAGTAGAAGTGGAAACTAAATCATTGATTGGCCAGTAAAAATAGATAAATGTGTGAGGAACAAATGTTATAGGTAAACTAGAGTAACATTGGCTTAATAGGAGTCTTTTTAAAACAATGGACTATCCATTTAACAGTAAAGTGAGAGGTAATTCTAGAAATATAATTTCATCTCAAATTCCTATATCAGTATATTATCTTATAGACCAACTCACTCTTTACTTGCTCTAACACAAATTCTTCTAGAGTCGTAATCTCAAAGAAAGTGCTGAAGCTGGGAAAACATTAAAGGCTGGACTGAAAAAATTGTTAATGAAAAAGTATCTATGGCACGTCAAATAAAATTAAACCAACCTGCTTCAGAAACCTTGGAAGCATGACTCTGAGTAGCTGTTCAAGCACTTGCCTGCCACTTGATTCAATAGCTTCAACTGGTATTTCTCAAAATAGAAAAGGTATATCAATTGCAACCTAAAGATCATCAGAATAAGATGATTATTGTGTTCAAATAAGTAATGATTAAACTATGTCAGCTGGGAGTTTGAGTGCCTACCTCTATTGTAGCATCTGATGTAAGCTGTTGAAGGGTCAAATCTTGTGACCTGCTACTGCAGAAAACCCTATTCGTCATGGAAGCTGCATCCCACAACAAATCAAGTCAATGATATCCTAGAACTAGGGTTAAATAGTTTATCTATTTATGAAAAAAACACTATGAATTATATGTATTAAACTTTGCTGGATGAGCTAATATAGGTCAACCATTAAAATTTGCAGTTATGCCACTACATATTTGTGTTTCTCGGCCTACCAGAACTATACAAACTTCTTAACAAATTATAAGTCAAAGAAGTTCAGTAATCCAAGAAAAGTACCTATATATTGCAAAAAGGAATTAAGAATAACATTGCCAACAAATTAGTTGACACCTATGAGGATATGCCAACATATTATGTTTGATTTTTTGTCTCCTGTCAAATAAACAGAGGAAAAAATCACACAAATAGCAGAAAAGGTTTCCTTCATGTTTATGTGGAATGGTTTCTTTTAAAAAATGCATATGCAGGATGGTTAAATTTTAATTCGATGGTTCCATTGATGAGGTCAACAAAGACTGTCATAGTAGAATACTAGAATGACATCTTTTAAGTAGAAACATCTTATAGGTTTGCTATAGTTGGCAAAAGAGGGGTACTCTTTTCAGATATTTTTAGTTCATCAACAAAGTTGTGATCACATTAGTGATGGTTGACCATTAATAGAAACATAAAAGCAAATGTTGCTAGCATTACAACATGGGACTAACCATTACAAGCTACATAAACCAAAACACCGTGAGCATTCCAGTGCATGTGCGGATAGAGAGTTTAGCAAGTACCACTGTAGGAATGATACTCGACAATTTAGCATCAGTCTCTTTATCTGACATGTCAATGATAAGATTTTGCATCTTCTTTGAGCCATGATTAGGCTACATTATCTAGAACCCATTGACTGAGGCAATGGTTAACAGGTAAGAACTAGCAATCAGGCAAGTATCTAATCCAAGAACTGTAACAACAGTAATATCAAGAACAAACCTTACCTGAGTATTTATGATTCTACGCCTCCACTCCACGAGCAGTGATCCCTCTAGCTGCAAGCAAAACTAAATAGTTGTATCAGCGAGACACTAATAGCTGCTTGGAGAAATAAAAAATGCTGCCATTGTTGAAGCATGAAATTTTGTATGGCGAAAGATACTTTGCAGGAGAGGAGGCGAATACAACGGCTGCTTGGTTCCTCGTCGACGAGGAGGACAGGGCAGACCTCAAGCGCAAAGAAGCGGAAGCGATACATGTAACACCGAAAGGTGGAGTCATTGACGTGCTCGGTGTCCAGTACCAAGTACTGGGTGGTCGACAAGCTCATGTGCTCCACTGCAGGAGGCAAGCAGACATGTATATAAAAAACGGACCTCACCAAAAAAACGTGTTTTTCGGATTTCTCATTTTTTTTGTTTTTCTCAAAAAAATCGGACAAAATTTAGAAAAAAGAAGTTCAATTTAATCAGAAAATATAGATTATTTGTAGGTAATGGCTAAAAGAAGCATAAGGTAGTGTTGTGTATCTATTCTTTGTAGGTTTGGATGAACTTAATTCAAAACCTATAAAAATTTTGGCCGATAAATAAAAAGTCGGGCCCCACCGATACACGAGATTTTTGGATTCTCGAAAAATTTTCGTCGGGAATTTTTCCCCTGATATCAACTCTCAAGCGACCCCTTAATAGCGAGCAAGTAGAGACACTAAAGTTTGGGGACAACTCAGGAAGGGGAAGGCTCTGGGTACCTAGCGGGCAGGCCAGCTGCTGGATGGGGACAGACTCGGAGCGGCAGGCGACGAAACGCGCCTTGGGGGCGAACGACGAGGACGGATGACGATGACAACAAGACGACGGATGACGACGATGAGGAGGCGCGGACGATGGCGCGGGAGCGGAAGAAGCCAGAGGGGAGCGGAGGCAGCGAGCAGAATGGTGGCGTGGTGGTGGTGAAGGGGAGCCAATGAAAGGGCGTGCTGGTGGCAGAGGAGGTGGTGGTGCCCTACGGAGGCAGAGGGGAGGGGGTCCACGAGGCAGAGACGGTGGCCGGATGGAGGAGAGACGGAGACACCAAGACGCGAGGAATAGAGGAGAGAGTACAGAAGGCAGTGATCGCTTAGAGGTGGATTAGAAAATGATTTTAGGTCCGAATTCCACGCATCGGCACACCTGCGTTCCGTCGTACACCATACACCGGAAACGCTGGGAGGGTCCCAAATGGGGTCAGGTTTTAATAGAACAGATGAACTCGGTCCAACCGCGCGAGCGGGGTCTGTGTTATATTTCTACTTACGTATTTCAGTGGGTTTTTTTACTGCTAATGGTCATTGATTTTGGTATGACTAAACTATACCTAACGACCTTGTTTCAAGGGAAACCAGATAAACTTTACATAATGGTATGACAAACCACATATTACAAACAACTGCTACCACAACGCAGCAAATACTTTGTCACACACGGATTTAAGGGATAAAGTCGGGTGTGTCTCTGAATTGGAAATGTGCCCTTGGGCCATTTCTAAAGTATTTTGGTGATTGAGTGCCAACACAAGTGGGCTTATGTTAATCTATGCAAAGTGATGGACAAAGTGCAAATCAAGTAAAAAGGTATGTTTCTAAGACTTAGTACATTGTTTTGGAGACTAATGTATTGTGTCTAAGTGTTGGAAACAGGAGAAATCAAGTTGGAAAAGAGATGGCTTTGTTCAGCCAAAGACAGCTCGGTCTGGGTGCACCGGACTGTCCAGTGGTGCACCGGACAGTGTCCGGTGCGCCAGGCCGGTGTCTGTCAACTGGCTGCTCTCGGGAAGAAATTAACGGCGTACGACTATAAATCACCGGACTGTCTGGTGGTGCACCGGACTGTCCGGTGAGCCAACAGTCGGCCCGGCCAACGGTCAGCCATGGAATTCGCGCGCGACGCGTGGCAAGAGCCAACGATCAGATGGGGCACCGGACTGTCTGGTGCGCCAACGGCTCCAAAGCGCCAACGGTCGGCTTCGCCAAAGAAGGAAAGAAATCTGCACCGGACTGTCCGGTGCGCCAGGCGACAGAAGGCAAGAATTGCCTTCCTGGAATGCTCTCAACGGCTCCTAGCTGCCTTAGGGCTATTAAAGGAACCCCTAGGCGCATGGAGGAGGATACCAAGCATTCCTTGAGCATTGTTGATCACTCACACTTCATTCTTG
Organism: Zea mays; assembly: GCF_902167145.1. NCBI lineage: Eukaryota > Viridiplantae > Streptophyta > Magnoliopsida > Poales > Poaceae > Zea > Zea mays. The sequence goes on along the minus strand of NC_050097.1, from coordinate 169,309,191 downwards.
CGCACTTGTTCGACATTCTTAGTGATTTGAGCTCCATTCTAGTGAGAACCTTGAGATATTGTCTTGAGCTCAAGTCTTGATCTTGTGTGTGCGTATTTGCTGTGGATTTGAGTGTGTTGCTTCCCTCCCTTACTCTAGTGCTTCATTGTGATTCTTATTGTAAGGGCGAGAGACTCCAAGTTGTGGAGATTCCTCGCAAACGGGAAAGAGCAAAGTAAAGAAAAACACCGTGGTATTCAAGTTGATCAGTGGATCACTTGAGAGGAGTCGAGTGCAACTCTTGTCCGTTGGGACGCCACAACGTGGAGTAGGCAAGTTTTGTACTTGGCCGAACCACGTGATAAATCCTCGTGTCTTTTGTGCTTGTCCTTATTGTGGTTATTGTGCTTCACAAGAGCTCTCCTCTCTACTCACTTGATTTCATTGGTCTAACTCTTAATCAAGTTTGTGGCGTTAAGTTTTAAGTTTTACAGGATCACCTATTCACCCCCCCTCTAGGTGCTCTCAATTGGTATCAGAGCCGTTCTCTTCAAGAAAGGGACTAATCGCCCGAAGAGATGGATCCTAAGGGCAAGGGGATGGTGGTCAATGATAAGGAGAAGGAGTCCTTCATCAATGATCCAAAGGATGACAAGCCTACTGACTCAGGCTCGGGCCACAAAAGAAAAGACGGGAGGAAAAAGAAAACAAGGCGCATCAAGGAGATAGTCTACTACGACAGCGATGAATCTTCCTCTTCCCAAAAGGACGACGACAACGACTACGAGAAAAAGAAGACGGTTAATTCAAACTTTTCCTTTGATTATTCTCGTATTCCGCAAAGTTCCAATGCTCATTTGCTTTCCATCCCCCTCGGTAAACCCCCCACTTTGATGGAGAGGACTACGGATTTTGGAGTCACAAAATGCGTAGCCACTTGTTCTCTCTCCATCCAAGTATATGGGAGATAGTAGAAAATGGAATGCACTTTGATAGTGCGGATAGTCCCATGTTCATTAATGAGCAAATTCACAAAAATGCACAAGCTACTACTGTTCTTCTAGCTTCATTGTGCAGGGATGAATACCATAAGGTGAGCGGCTTGGATAACGCCAAGAAGATCTGGGACACCCTCAAAATCTCACATGAGGGCAACGACGTCACCATGCTCACCAAGATGGAGTTGGTGGAGGGCGAACTTGGGAGATTCGCAATGATTAGGGGAGAGGAGCCAACCCAAACGTACAACCGGCTCAAGACCCTCGTCAACAAAATAAGGAGCTATGGAAGCACGCGATGGACGGACCACGACGTCGTCCGCCTAATGCTAAGGTCTTTTACTGTCCTTGATCCACATCTTGTGAACAATATTCGTGAGAATCCTAGGTACACCAAGATGATGCCCGAGGAGATACTTGGAAAGTTTGTAAGCGGGCGGATGATGATCAAGGAGGCAAGATACGTTGACGATGCATTGAACGGCCCAATCCACGAGCCTCAAACCGTTGCTCTCAAAGCAACGAGGAGCAAGGAAGTGCTACCTAGCAAGGTGGCACAAGTTGAGGCGGCAGGACTCAATGATGAAGAGATGGCCCTCATCATTAAGCGCTTCAAGACGACGCTAAGGGGTCGCAAGGAGCATCCCAACAAGACCAAGACGAAGGGGAAGCGCTCATGCTTCAAATGTGGTAAGATTGGTCACTTTATCGCTAATTGTCCCGATAATGATAGTGACCAGGAACAAGGGAACAAGAGGGAAAAGAAGAAGGCTAAGGGCGAGGCACACCTTG